>NC_092171.1:27070395-27670395 GCF_045791955.1 Oncorhynchus clarkii lewisi
TATTCCTAGAAGACCAAACCTCTGACTCTCAGACTTTCATCTTTATTGTGATCTCCTTCGTCATCCTTCAATCCTTCAATAAAAATACTACTTTGTCTGAGCATCTGCCTCTGACTCCAGAGGTTGGAAGTTTGAGTCTAGCAATAGATAGAATGTTGGTTTGGAGATTTTTGTTTAAAGCATATCCCAAACCTTAACCCTTAGCTTAACCATTCAGAGTTAATGCCTGGCCTTAAGATTTTGGAGTTAATTCAAATTTAATGCCTAAACTTAATCTTAAACATTTTGGAATTTCACATAACTTTGCAACAACTTTGAAATTTGACGTCTGAGAAACATGGATGAACATCCAATTCTGATGTGAGACTGTGAGAGCTAGCTGTTTTTTTCTGTTTAGTATTACATACAAATTATTGCAGTCTTTTCCTATAGTTTGTTCTGCATACACTTCATTCTATTTGCAGAAGTGTCAGCAGTTCAATTTACTAATCTGAGTTTGTTTTGGTAGGTAGTCCTTTTTTAATTTCAGAGTTTATGGAGTGTGGCAGTCTGCTTATCTTCCTGCAGCCCATTTGCGAGGACAGCTGTCCTCTTTTTTTGGTCATAAAGTTTGCTTTGTGTAAAAAAAATATACATTAATCCACTCGACCAAAACCAGGCTAGTAAGCAGCTGTTGATGCAACTGAGACAACACTGAACAAAGGTTCTACTAGAAAATGGCCTCATATATTAAAAGTGATTTCCTAAAATCATCCACATCGATTATAGCATGAATCTTCACTCTGTCCAATAAACAAGTCTTCGTCCAGAGGTAAAGTTAAAGAATCCTTATGTGCAGGAGCGTGCGCAGCAGTAGTGCTGCAAACTACCAAGCACATGTTGTCCATGGGTGACATGGGTTCGAATTCCGCCCATGACACTTACCAACTTTCTTCCATCTACAACTGTAATACATTCTCAATGGTCGGAAGGAAGGAATAAAATACCTGATTAGGATTTTTAAAAGTACTGTAGCTTCTGCTACTTACAAGGTGCTCTGTGTTGTTCAGAAAGCAGTTCCTTCTGTATCATGAAACAAATAACAGTTCCTGTTAAAGTTTCACTTAACTGCCAGATCCATGTTTGATGGAGAGTGATTTGTTCTGAGAATTCTCTACGTGTCTGTGAGAGACGATGCAATTATGTTGAAATGGTGCAGTACTGTTTAGTGTGAAGCAAGATTTTGTGCTTTTCAGCTAAAATTATTATATAGAATTCTTGCCACCAACAAAATTGAATATTTGGGACATAAAATCATCGAAGCTTTGCAGATTTTGTTGTGAGGATACAGAATCAATAGACCATTTATTTTGGTATTGCCCTCAGGTAGCCTGTTTCTGGTCTCAGGTTCAGCAATGGCTGAAAATGCATAGCATTGATCTACAATTGACCCTAGAAATAGTACTGTTAGGAGATCTGGAGAGACCGGGTCAGTCAATTACTAATTACTAAGTATTTATCTGCAACAATCAATCTGTAGATTCTATTCTATTAGATAGATTGAAATTGTACGTTAAACATCATAGCATAGTTGAAAGATATGTGTTGCGTAGAAACATGAAGTGGGTGGCCAGCAGAGATAGATGGGATGGGCTGAGGGAAGCTGAGGGTTGGTATGTGGAATTGGAGACAAGTGGGAGTGGAGTTGCTGTGTGAGAGAGAGAATGACGGTCAAAAGATAAATGGGAAAAAAAAGTAAAAATAAACATAATAAAAGTACATTTGAACGACACTAAGTGGCAGTGTTTTTACAACTAATGCCGGTTTGCCTGAGGCTGATGCCATGCAGGTGTTTGTACACATGCATATACACACACTCTCATTCAAATAAACACATACAAGAACACACACATACATGTAAAAATGCCAGACATGCACACAAATATATACAGTCCTTTAAAACAATTTTTTTTTTTTTTTTTTTTTTGCATTGTTGTTTTCTGTTTTCTTCTGTCTTTTCCTTTTTTCTCTTTAGTTCATTCTCTTGGTTGTTGGTGTATTGGGGGATTCTTGGGGGTGGGGAATGGAATTATTTGTATCTTTTCTTTTCTTTTTATTCCAGGAGGGGGGAGGGTCTGTGAGAGGGGTCTCGAATGGTTGAGGGACAGCTATCGGGGAACTGTGGGTTGATCGGGTTTCACAAGATTGTGATCATGAAAAAGGAAACTATGATATATATTTTATGTCACTATTATGGACACGCACCCTCACACATAAGGATGGCTGCGGAAAGACTGATACATGTTTTGTCTTGATGCCGTATTGTTTGTCCTTCATGTTCTAATACTTTAATGTTACCCCTTCCTTGTGTTTTTTTGTCAAAAAAAAGAAGAAAAAAAGAAAAAAGAAACCCCTTCTTTCAATAGTACCATTCCCCAAATTCATTAGAATGTCATCCAATAGTTGGTGAGCCCACAGGACATGGCAAGCATTTACATGTTAGTGCTTCTAGGCTAAACTTATGCAGTCAGCCCTCTGCGTTATAGTGCCAGAAGACAAACAGAAAGCCAAAATCAAGTCAAGAAGACATTTGGCACTGCATACTGTCATGTCTTTGGCATCATTAAACTGAAGATTAATCTTTATCAAATGACTCTGTAATTATTATTACGCAATTAAACTAATTAATCATATAACTGTAATTAACTAGGAAGTCGGGGCACCAAGGAAAATATTCAGATTACAAAGTTATAATTTTCCTCATATAACTTTTCAGATCTGATCAATAGTCTTCTAATTAATGAATTCTTCTTTACCTCATGTTAGTCTCATTCCAAACGTCGTAAATCTGCATGAACCCAGTCTTCACTATGAGTCATCCAATCATCAATTGTCTTAAATCATTTATTTATTAACTAACTAAACAATCACAGAAGTGCACGCACAAACAAACAAAGTAAATATGGTTGCAAGAAATGATAGGGGAATGTGATGTAGTGGGCTAAACTGGCATGGTTAGACAAACGGGGAGTGGAGGTCAGCTGAGAAGTCACTAGAGTTGATAAGTATAACAATTGAAACGCTAATCCTTTGCACATGAATGCTCACTCATTCAGGAACAATTGCAATCAATATATATATATTTACGCTCAGTGTGTCGTCGGGGTCTCTGTTGAAAAGTTTGCTTCTGTTGGAGAGTTTGTCTGCCCTCTCTGTCGTGGTTAGAATGGATAGTTCAGAGTGACATTCATTCATGTCGTTATGGATAGATGTTTCGGCGGTTGTCGGTCTTCGTGTTCAATGATACCGAATTCCTAGCTGCAGACTAGTAATTAATGTCAAAGACTTGTTCTTATTCTGTCGGTATCAATAGTCTAAGAGTTTAACCACGTGGGATGGTTAAAAGATTCAGCAGGCTGGTCTGCAACCTTTGTCCTCTCGTAATTTAGAGCAACATGGTCTGGTGATAGAAAAGCCAGGTGGGGTTTTATTCGGAACATCGAAAAGGCTTTCTCATGATGCCTGGTCCTGTCTGTGCCCCTGGGGGCGTGCCAAGGACTTAGTGAAACGTTTTAAGAAATTGGAGTTTCCTTCATTAACTTCTTGCTCCTACTTGAGACGCAGATGTCTCAAGTAGACACCTGGAAATGCAAATGCGCTACGCTAAATGCTAAATGTACTCGTTAAAACTCAAACGTTCATCAAAATGCACATGCAGGGTATTGAATTAAAGCTACACTCGTTGTGAACCTAGCCAACAAGTCAGATTTTTAAAATGCTTTTCGGCGAAAGCATGAGAAGCTATTATCTGATAGCATGCAACACCCCAAAATGCCTGAATGCGACGTAAACAAAGATTTAGCTTAGCCGGCGCTACACAAAACGCAGAAATAAAATATAAAACATTCATTACCTTTGACGAGCTTCTTTCTTGGCACTCCTATATGCCCCATAAACATCACTATTGGGTCTTTTTTTTGTTTAAATCGGTCCATATATACCCAAAATAGCTTTCTATGGAAGCTGTGTAATTCAGAAAAAAACATTGTTTTAAAACGCAGCGTCATTTTTTAAAATTAAAAAAGTCGACGATAAACTTTCACAAAACACTTCGAAATACATTTGTAATCCAACTTTAGGTATTAGTAAACGTTTATAATCTATCAAAATGATTACAGGGCGATGTGTATTCAATAGCTCCTCGTCTTCAAATCAATGGCTGAAAATGTGCACTTCACAACATCCTGGCGGAGACCGGAAGAAATTGAATCCAGTTAGTTGGATTTACCAACAAAAAAGTCCCTGGAAAATGACGACAATGGCGACATCGTGTGGAATCTGTAGGAATTGCATGCAGGTCCATAATTAAGTTTGTGCCCTTTTAACAACCCATGAAAGTGACGCATGGAAATTATTTTTAGCTTTCAGAGAGCAGTTTTTCTTGTGCTTTTCGATGAAACACACGATCTGTTATAGTTACAGCCGTGATTTAACCAGTTTTAGAAACTTCAGAGTGTTTTCTATCCACACATACTAATCATATGAATATACTATATTCCTGGCATGAGTAGCAGGACGCTGAAAAGTTGCGCGATTTTTAACAGAATGTTCGAAAAAGGAGGGGGTAGACTTAAGTTAAACAGTCCAAAATCACATTACACAATTTCACAAACAGTTCCATCCTCACTCATTCATCTTATACAACAATTAGATGTAAACCTCATATCTGAGGCTATGATATAAATAGCGTTATGGCAATGTGGCCGTATTGTCTCCCATGAGTTTCACAAAATCGTAGCTGGATTATTCACCAATCTTTTATACCTCCTCCAGAACATAAATGTTGTTCGGACCTCAAGTTCTGTGAGGTGGAAGAAATTCCTTTGTTCTCAATGAAAATTCACTCTCTCTCTATACTGTGGCCATGAGGAGTGGCCATCAGGAATTTACGACCTCTCTCTGACCACAGCAGCCTGGGTGTAGGAGACAGGGAGAGGGAGATGGGGCTTGCTGTACCCAAAGAGGGCAACGTCATGACAATACCATAGAGCTACTCTTCTCATTGAAAAAACAATTTTAAAGACCAATGACGTTCTACTTTGGGGTATTACATGCTCTGTACACACATGGTGTTTCCTGAAAATAAAGTCAAATATGTATGTCTATCCTTTTATAAAGACATAGGCCGTGTCCGAATACTTGTACTTGGGTTCTAAATAGTAGGTATTTTGGGAATGCAACAAAAACATTGTTTTATAGTATGTGAAATTTCAAAAATGTTGTATGCTTTAAATGCCAGGATCTAATACTTATTTCTGCTTTTCCTCTAGTAGAATTCGCTGCACTCCATTGAGGAAGAGAATCGCTATTCGAGCCGATTGATAATCAGCTGAGGGAACAAGTGAGAATCAACCCCATTGCACAATAAATGACAGATTCTCACTAAGATGTGCCTTGTATGCTGATATTTGTTGCTTACTGCCATTGTTTTTTACTAAACAGTACATTCTAAATAGTATGTAGTACGTTTAGTGCACAGTATGCAATTTAAGTAGTAGGCATGCCAGATTTAAGCAAAAAAAAGTAAATAATAAAATTGAGAACATGTTTATTTCATGAGGAGAGCTCAGTCACAGGCATTCGGCCGTGAGAAAGAGGCAGAAAGAAAGAGAGAAAGAGAAAGTCTGATCAAATTTTATGTTACGTGAATGTTTTTGTTGTTGAAATGGACCAGTTTTTATCCTTTATCTGGTAACAATTTATTTTAAGTATAGCGTCATAACACTGTCCTGACTAGAGGCCCCCATGCCCATAGGGGGCAAAGGGGCATGTGCCCACTCAGATTTGCCATGTTTATTTTTTTTAATTTTATTACATTTCTTGTTGTTGTTCTTTCTCTGTAATACTACTAGCCACCTAGCAATTTTATGAAGTTAGCTTTAGCTAGCCCAGGTTCCCAGGTTCCCAATTTCCCAACCTCATAACTAGATATAACTAGATATCTCCCTCATCATACATGACAAATAAATCATCTAGGTTGATTCATGGCTTAACCTAGTGCTATACATAATTTTGGCAGTATAAATGCCTTTTGGACATGGTTCACTGGCTTTTGGGTTTGTAAACCGACTTCCATTGATCGTACATGGCAAATGGACATAACATCCTGATTTGGCACTTTCAAATCTTTCATATTGATTTTGGACATTTCTTAAGGCATTTGGCAAAAAAAATAAAAAGTGACTTTTGACTTCCTATGAAATCATATTGCAAATGGACAAAACATATGCCTTATGGACAAGTAAAAAAAAATGATGATAATAATAAAATATGACTTAACCTCTTGGATCTCTAGGGGCGCTATTTCATTTTTGGATAAAAAACGTTCCCGTTTTAAGCGCGATATTTTGTCACGAAAGGATGCTCGACTATGCATATTCTTGACAGATTTGAAAGAAAACACTCTGAAGTTTCAGAATCTGCAAAGATATTGTCTGTAAGTGCCCCAGAACTCATTCTACAGGCGAAACCAAGATGATGCGTCAAGCAGGAAATGAGCAGAATCTCTGAAGCTCTGTTTTCCATTGTCTCCTTATATGGCTGTGATTGCGCAAGGAATGAGCCTACACTTTCTGTCGTTCCCCCAAGGTGTTAGCAGCATTGTGACGTATTTGTAGGCATATCATTGGAAGATTGACCATAAGAGACTACATTTTCCAAGTGTCTGCCTGGTGTCCTGCGTGGAATTCGGTGCGCAAACGCCAGCTGCTTGTACTTTTCCATTTGATTGAGGGGAGAAACCATGCTTCCACGAACGATATATCATTGAAGAGATATGTGAAAAACACCTTGAGGATTGATTCTAAACAACGTTTGCCATGTTTTCAGTCGATATTATGGAGTTAATTTGGAAAAAAGTTCGCGTTTTGAGGACTGAATTTTCGTTTTTTTTTTGGTAGCCAAATGTGATGTAGAAAACGGAGCTATTTCGAATTCACAAAGAATCTTTTTTGGAAAAACTGAGCATCTGCTATCTAACTGAGAGTCTCCTCATTGAAAACATCCGAAGTTCTTCAAAGGTAAATTATTTTATTTGAAGGCTTTTATGTTTTTGTTGAAATCTTGCGTGCTGGATGCTAACGCTAATGCTAACGCTAAATGCTACACTAGCTAGCCACTTTTACACAAATTATTGTTTTCCTATGGTTGAGAAGCATATTTTGAAAATCTGAGATGACAGTGTTGTTTACAAAAGGCTAAGCTTGAGAGATGGCATATTTATTTCATTTCATTTGCGATTTTCATGAATAGTTAACGTTGCGTTATGGTAATGAGCTTATAAATAGAATCCCGGATTCGGGTTTGGTAGACGCAACAGGTTAAGTATGTTGATACAGTTCTTATTCATGTGTAATTGTCAAAAATAATCAAATGATTTTCGAAAAACGGTCCAGAAAGCACTTTTTTAAGGGGGTGATAAGTTTTGTCAAAGATTTTGCTATTTTCGACTTTTGACTTTCAACTTTCTATGAAATCATATTGCAAATGGACAAAACATATGCCTTATGGACAAGTAAAAAAAAATGATGATAATAAAATTTGACTGAAGTATGTTGATGCAGTACTTATACATGTGTAATTAACCAAAAAAATCTAAAGAATTTCGAAAAACAGTCCAGAAAGCACTTTTTTAAGGGGGTGCTAAGTTTTTGAAAAAATGTTCAAATTTTAAAAATTTTACTCTTGGGTCTTGACTTGTGTTACATTTGCAATATGAAAAATGATGGTGGAGTGCACTCGCCATCTATTGGATTTTTGAAGTGTTACACTTGGCATTTGCAATCAACTTTGAATGAAACAACGTCCAATTGAGTGGTATTGGACACCGTGTATATCTTTCGTACGGTGCCAATATGTTCCCATTCATTTTTGTCCATTTCAGGGGGGTGTTCCCTTACATATGCTACGGTCACAAGATGCAGGCCTCCTTATTGTCTCTAGAATTTCTAAGCAAACAGCTGGAGGCAGGGCTTTCTCCTATAGAGCTCCATTTTTATGGAATGGTCTGCCTATCCATGTGAGAGACGCAGACTCTGTCTCGACCTTTTTAAATCTTTATTGAAGACTCATCTCTTCAGTAGGTCCTATGATAGAGTGTAGTCTGGTCCAAGTGAACGGAAAGGCAATGGAGCAACGAACCGCCCTTGCTGTCTCTGCCTGGCCGGTTCCCCTCTCTCCACTGGGATTCTCTGCCTCAAACCGTATTACAGGGGCTGTGTCACTGGCTTACTGGTACTCTTCCATGCCGTCCCTAGGAGGGGTGCACCACTTGAGTGGGTTGAGTCACTGACATGATCTTCCTGTCTGGGTTGGCGCTCCCCCCTTGGCTTCGTGCTGTGGGGGATATCTTTGTGGGAAATACTCAGCCTTGTCTCAGGATAGTAAGTTGGTGGTTGAAGTTTTCCCTCTAGTGGTGTGGGGGCTGTGCTTTGGCAAAGTGGGTGGGGTTATATCCTGCCTGTTTGTCCCTGTCCCGGGGTATCGTTGGACGGGGCCATAGTGTTTCCCGACCCCTCTTGCCTCAGCCTCCAGTATTTATTCTGCAATTGTTTATGTGTCGGGGGGCTAGGGTCAGTCTGTTATATCTGGAGTATTTCTCCTGTCTTATCCGGTGTCCTGTGTGAATTTAAGTGTTTTCTCTCTCTTTCTCTATCTCTCTCTCTCGGAGGAGGAGGACCTGAGCCCTAGGACCATGCCTCAGGAGTACGTGGCCTGATGACTCCTTGCTCTCCTCAGTCCACCTGGTAATGCTGCTGCTCCAGTTTCAACTGTTCTGCCTGCGGCTATGGAACCCTGACCTGTTCACCGGACGTGCTACCTTGTCCCAGACCTGTTGTTTTCAACTCTATAGAGACAGCAGGAGCAGTAGAGATACTCTGAATGATCGACTATGAAAAGTCAATTGACATTTACTCCTGAAATGCTGACCATCTATGAACATTTGAACATCTTGGTTGTGTTCTGTTATAATCTCCTTCCGGCACAGCCTGAAGGGCCACCCTTCATAGCCTGGTTCCTCTCTATGTTTCTTCCTAGGTTCTAGCCTTTCTAGAGAGTTTTTCCTAGCCACCATACTTCTAGACCTGCATTGATTGTTGTTTGGGGTTTTAGGCTGGGTTTCTGTCCAGTATTTTGTGACATCAGCTGATGTACGAAGGGCTTTATAAATACATTTGATTGACCTCTCTCACTATCCGCATTAACATGTGAGCGTTGGAGGGAAGAGTAGGTAGGGTTGCATCGACCATAACATCTGCTTCAGTGCCTTGACCTCCTTCTCCATCTGCATCCCTTTCCAAGGCTCTTCCAGGTCCTGAACCCATGCAGCTCGGCCTGGCCCGTCTCTCTCCAAAGGAGAGGCAGTGGTGACAGATCCTAATGTTCAGCTCTTGGTATCAATGTCAGTTTTTCTTCTGGATATCACCCCCAGACCAATAGCCAGACCGAATGGGCCAACCAAGAGATGAAGACTGTCCTACGCTGCGTGACTTCTGCTAACCCTTCCTCCTGGAGCGCTCAGCTACCCTGGGTTGAATATGCCCACAAAACCTTCACCAACGCCTCATCAGGTATGTCACCTTTCGCATGAGCTCTGGGTTACCAACTCCCCTTGTTCCCCACCCAATAGGTTGAGGTTGCAGTTCCCTCTGTCCAGGACCATCTCGCCCTTCTTCGTGCCTCCGACGGGACCCAGTCCCAAGCAAACCGTTGCTGGGTCTCAGTCCCAACCCAGGTCAAAAGGTATGGCTCTTATTGAAGGACCTACCATTGAAGGTGGCATCGAATAAACTTTCCTCCCGGTTCATTGGTCCCTTTAAAATTCACTGTGTCATTAACCCCTCTGCTGTGCTCCTGAAACTCACAGCCTCTCTCAGGATCCATCCTATCTACCATGTATCCCTGATTAAACCTGTCTGTTCCAGTCCCGTCTCCTCCTGCAGCAGCTTCTCCACCCCCTCGGCTCATCGATGACCATCCTGTCTATACCGTCCAGGCGGCATTTGGATATGTGCAATCGGGGTCGTGGCTGGCAGTACCTGGTGGACTGGGAAGGATACGGGCCGGAGGAGCACCTCTGGGTGCCCTGCCATCACATTCTGGACCCCTCGCTCTTACGTGATTTCTATACCTCACACCCCGATAAGCCTGGTTGAACGTCCGTAGAGAGTGGGTTTACTGTTACATCTGCTCCTGCCACGCCCTCTACTGCTCATCCTATGTCTCCTTGAGCTGCCGCCAGTGCTCTCTCCCTCTCCCTGTCCCTCTCCCTTGCCCTCTCCCTTTCCCTCTGTGTGTGTGATTGTGTGGGTGGAGTCAGGTGTGCTGGAGTCAGAGCAGATCCCCAGCAGCAACCTGTTCCATAATCAAGACCATCTACAAATACTCAGTCATGCCACTTCCACACTGCCACATCTTAATCTATGCTCATTCTGGCTGCTCTGACTCTGGTCCCTGTCTCCAGTCCCATGTCTCCTCATCCTGCTACTCTGCCCTGGATTTCCCACTCTACTGTTCCCTTGGATTCCCCTCTGGACCTGCTTACCCTGTCTTAACCCCTCTCGCTCCAGCCTCAGCCTCCACACCTGGTTTCCTGCAACCCGCCCGAGCTTCCCCTGGCCTGCACTCCATCTCCCCCTGTGTTTCAATAAATCCATTGGTTACTTCATCCCAGTCCCATAGTCTGAGTCTGCTCTTGGGTTTCCCTGTGCCACTCCACGTAATAGGCTGCTTACCACTCTCTCCCAAAATCATCCAGTAGGATCCTCTTGATGGGGCTGTCAATATCAGCAGACTGGGATATGGCCATTTCTTGGAGAAACTCCTTCCCCTCCAAGAGACTGTCAAACATGATGACAACACCACCCCAACGGGTGTTGCTGGGAAGCTTCAATGTGGTGCTCTTATTCTTCTCACTCAGGTAGATTGCTGCTATAACTTGATGACCATTCATATACCGAACCATTTCCTTGGCTCTCTTGTAGAGTGTATCCATTGTTTTCAGTGCCATGATGTCCTTGAGGAGAAGATTCAATGCTTGAGCAGCGCAGGCAATGGGTGTGATGTGAGGGTGGGATTCCTCCACTTTAGACCAAGCAGTCTTCATGTTCACAGCATTGTTTGTCACCAGTGCAAATACCTTCTGTGGTCCAAGGTCATTGATGACTGCCTTCAGCTCATCTGAAATGTAGAGACCAGTGTGTCTGTAGTCCCTTGTGTCTGTGCTCTTGTAGAATACTGGTTGAAGGGTGGAGATGTACTTAATTATTCCTTGCTCGCGAACATTTGACCACCCATCAGAGATGATTGCAATACAGTCTGCTTTCTATATGATTTGCTTGACCTTCACTTGAACTCTGTTGAACTCTGCATCCAACAAATGAGTAGATAAAGCATGTCTGATTGGAGGGGTGTATGCTGGGCGAAGAACATTCAGAAATCCCTTCCAATACACATTGCCTGTGAGCATCAGAGGTGAACCAGTTGCATACACAGCTCGAGCAAGACATTCATCAACATTTCTCTGACTACATTCCTCCAATGAGTCAAAAAAAATTCTGATGCCAGAAGGACCATGAGCTGTTGCTATCGATAAGGTGTCTGATTCATCATTTCCACCTCAAATAGAAGTAGATGTTGCTTGTTGTGAGCGCTGAGGGAACTTTATGCACTTGGCCAGATGATTCTGCATCTTTTTTGCATTCTTCACATATGATTTTGTACTGTATTTGCAAATGTACACAGCTTTTCCATCTACATTAGCTGCAGTGTGAAATGTCTCCACACATCAGGTAGTGTCAGTGGCATTTACCTGTAAAGATTAGAAATTCCATGTACAGATAAATAGTTAAGCAGTTAGATTGAACAACTCCTCTGTTTTAAAATTAAACATGTATGGAAACAGATTAATTAACACTCCTCAGTTCACAGGCTCAAGCAAGCTAAAACCCAGATGGTAGAAAAAACTAACTAGCAGAAATTGCTAATAAGTTAGAAATTATTTAAACGCACTTTGCTGTAGGCTACTATTTACTAGTTAAGAAAAAATCATGTATGTCATATAAAATATATTCAGTCCACCCAGTATTGTAATCAAAACATACCAGAAAACATGTAGTTCTTGGCTCAGACAGTGTAGTGGTGTGGGCTCAATAGCATCTCATTAGTGTGCAAGATCTTGAGAATCAGCTGTATATGTGATAGAAGAGTGCACTGCACATGTGATGGAAGAATTTACTGTGCATGCATAGGGTTGCAATTTCTTTGAAATGGCGATAGTTTAACCAAAATATGCCACAAGACCTAGAATTGCCTTATTTGTATCCCACAAAAAGGGTTAACTTTTATAAGCTAACCTTTTGGATGAATTTAAGCAAAACTCCCCAAATTCCAGGGCTTAATTAACTTCCCATGGAAAATTTCAGAAGAAATTTCAGAAATTTGCCGGAAAGTTTCTGACCCCTTGCAACCCTACAGGCTATGCCCATTAGTTCCAGTGAATGGAAATCTTAATCTTACAGCATTCAATGACATTCTAGATGATTATGTGCTTCCAACTTTGTGGCAACAGTTTGGGGAAGGCCTTTTCCTGTTTCAACATAACAATTTCCCCGTCCACAAAGCGAGGTCCATACAGAAATGGTTTTTGATATCGGTGTGGAAGTACTTGACTGGTCTGCACAGAGCCCTGACCTCAACCCCATCGAACACCTTTGGGATGAATTGAAACGCCGACTACAAGCCAGGCCTAATCGCCTAACATCGGTGCCCAACCTCAGTAATGCTCTTGTGACTGAATGGAAGCAAGTCCCTGCAGCAATGTTTCACCATCTAGTGCAAACCTTCACAGAAGCCTTCCCAGAAGTGGAGGCTGTTTTAGCAGCAAAGGGAGGACCAACACAATATTAATGTCCATGATTTTAGATGAGATTTTCGACAAGCAGGTGTCCACATACTTTGATAATGTAGTGTATATTGCATTATTTTATGGCTGGTTATGGCACTGTCAAAACCCACAAAACCTCCCACACAAGGCAAACACTTACATTTTAGTTATTTAGCAGACATCACCATTGCCTACTTGTAAACATTATGTTTGTGTTCTACAAAATGTCCTGAAATTGGACATATTATTGCCTTTGTAATTGCGCACACATTGATGTCAGACATATACCCACTCCAACGCTTTGTTGCTGGGATGAATGCAGGAGCAGATTTCAGGACAAGGACAAGACATTCTCTTTGTGACTGATGACTGACAGGGCATGTAAGTGATAGGCATATCTGGCTTACATGATTATGATGATCATAATGCTTCTTTGCAGAGTCATAATGTTTATTTACTTAGTCCCAAGTAAAGTGACACAGGATGGTCATAATATTCATTGTTGATATTATTATTGTGCTGCATTGCTGAGGAGAGTTAGCATGCAAGTGTTTCACTGTACCAAGGTGTGCACTTGACCAATAGACTTAGATTTGATTTATACTCAGAATCCTAAAGTGTTTTTCGTCACCCCTCGAGTGTGAAATAAGACTGTGTTACCTTCAGTGAGAAAATCAGCTTCAGAATCTTGCTACATGCTGTGAGGGTGTTGGTGAATGGAGAAATGTAGAGTCAGGCGCAGGACACAGAGATGAGTATAGTCCGACAGTTTACTCAAAAATGAGGAATAATATTCCAACACGGAAAACACAAACATCCAAAGCACAAGAACACGAACCCACATGACAAACAATAACGCATGAAACAGAGAGGGAAGCCAGAGGGTTAAATAAGGAACATAATTAATGTAATAGAAATCAAGTGTGTATAATGAAGACAAAACCAAGTGTGTATAATGAAGACAAAACCAAACTAAAATTAAACATGGATCTATAGCAACTAGAATGTCGGTGACGTCGACCGCCGAACGCCGCCCGAAAAAGGAGAGGGACCAACTTCGGGAATAGTGTGCCAATTGGGACGCATACATGGAGATGGAGCCTTGTCAGTGAGAGGCGGGATGGGGGAGGAGAGAGGTGGGCAGGGATTGGGGATGGGTTTGTGTGAAGGTGTCGCTCCAGCACATCCTGTATGTGTTATTAATGAGCTCCCTAGCTCCTGACCATCTCAGCGTGTTAATCAATTTCAGACATGCACTCTTCTCATCTCAGGTACCAGATCCTCCCCCGTGTTTTTTCCTTCTTTATATTAATTTCTATGCAGAGTAGTGAAATTCCTCAAAGTCATCTGTGCAAAGGTTTTTCAATCAGTCACTCATTTGTTGTTTCTCCATGACACCTTTCTTCAGGGTGGAAGAAATCTAAATGGTTGTTGCATATTGTGAGTCAGGCCTGCTGGAGAAACATCCCGCCTGTCTCTCTGTGTGTGTTTGTATGTGTGTGAGTGAGTGAGCGTGCGTGCGTGGGTGCATGCGTGCATGTGTTCGTGACCTCCTGCAGACAGCACAGAACTACTTCAGAATCTGTAATACAGACCATTTTCCTTTACCCTTTTTTGTTCTATGAACATTCGAGTAGAACCCATTGATGCAAAGCTCTCCCTTTCATATTTGGCCTATTGAAGAGCATTTAAGGCACTTGTCCAGTATGATATATGAGATGCCTGTGGCAGTCCTACCTCTATGTAATGGTACAGGACTGTGGGGGGGCAATGTAATGATGCGGCCTCATATGGTGCAGTGCTCTGGTCAACTTTGATGCAGGCCGGGCTCTGAGAGAGAGAGAGAGGGAGAGAGAGAGAGAGAGAGAGAGATGAGATGAGAGGGGGGAGAGAGAAAGGGGAGAACAGTGAGTGTGAGAGACAGATAAGAGAGTGTGTGGGTGGGTGGGTGTACATGCCTGTCTGTGTGTGTCTGAGCAGTAAGCAAACGACAGACCCTTGTCCCTGAGTGGGTCCCCATGGTGATTGATTCCTGGGGTGAACGTAAGATTGGCCTCCAGTGTCTCTGTGAGCAGGCTCCGGATATCCTGATGTTTGGTATACATACTGTGGCGTACAGCAGGTCAGCCACCAGGGGGAGACTCGTCAAGGCCTGGTGACAGACGGAGTATACATCACGAGGCGATAGCTCCCTCTGCTGGATGTACCAAGTCTATCCGGCCAGGACTAATTGGGGCTGATTGGGGTTGGTGAGTAATCAAGGGCTGATTGCTCACCAGCTGTACGAGTCCCATAAAGCTGCCAGAAGGGCTGCACACAGGGAAGAGACCGGGGGAAGAAAGGACTCCCGTATAGTTGGAGACGGTTCCAGACATAACAGGAGGGAGTGCAGTTTTTGATCCCCACAGGATACAGCAAGACCCGGAGCCCAGAAGAAGGTATCCCGGAGAGGGTCTCATGGGGGAGACCGATCCTTGTCTTTTGAATTATTAGTTTAACCTCTCTGGGATATGTGGGACGCTAGCATCCCACCTGGCCAAAAGCCAGTGAAAATGCGGAGCGCCAAATTCAAATAAATTACTATAAAAATCGAACTTTCATGAAATCACACATGCAAGATAGCAAATTAAAGCTACACTTGTTGTGAATCCAGCCATCATGTCAGATTTCAAAAAGGCTTTTCGGCGAAAGCAAACGATGCTATTATCTGAGGATAGCACCATAGTAAACAAAGAGAGCGAAGCATATTTCAACCCTGCAGGGCCGACACAAAACACAGAAATAAAAATATAATTCATGCCTTACCTTTGACGAGTTTCTTTTGTTGGCACTCCAATATGTCCCATAAACATCACAAATGGTCCTTTTGTTTGATTAATTCCGTCGATATATATCCAAAATGTCAATTTATTTGGTGCGTTTGATCCAGAAAAACACCGGTTCCAACTTGCGCAACGTGACATCAAAATATCTCAGAAGAAAAACATTTCAAACTACTTTTGTAATACAACTTTAGGTATTTTTTAAAAGTAAACAATCAATAAAATTGAAGACGGGATGATCTGTGTTCAATACAGGAGGAAAACAAACTGTTGTTAGCTTTCTGGTCACGCGCCTCTATCTAACAGTACTCTTCAGGTTACCCTTGTTCAAGATGACCGTACTTCTTCATTACACAAAGGAAAAACCTCAACCAACTTCTAAAGGCTGTTGACATCCAGTGTAAGCGATAGGAACTACAAGAAGATCCCTTAGAAATCTGGATTCCAAATGAAAACCCATTGAAAAGAGAGTGACCTCAAAAATAAAATCTGAATGGTTTGTCCTCGGGGCTTCGCCTGCTAAATAAGTTCTGTTATACTCACAGACATGATTCGAACAGTTTTAGAAACTTCAGAGTGTTCTCTATCCAAATCTATTAATAATATGCATATCTTATCTTCTGGGGATGAGTAGCAGGCAGTTGAATTTGGGCATGCAGTTCATCCGGACGTGAAAATACTGAGTTGATATCTCAGTTCATCCGGGCCCAACGAGCCCAACAGGCAGTTCAGGAATGAACGCTGGAGGAACAGCGGCTACAAAACAGCCACCTCATTAAGGAAATCAGGAAGCTACAAGGAGGAGCGTCTACTGAATCACATGCAAACCAGCGTTTAATCAAGCTGACAGAAGATGACGACATCGAAACTTACCTCTGTACATTTGAACGGACAGCACTAAGGGAAGGATGGCCAAGGCAGAAGTGGGCCAGTCTGCTAGCCCCGTTCCTCTCTGGGAATGCCCAAAAGGCGTATTGGGACCTGAATGATGAACAGGCGGCTAACTAAGATGGACTCAAACAGGAGATACTCAGCCACTACGGGTACAGCCTGGCCCATCGGGCTCAACTCTTCCACAACTGGAGGTTCGTAGCCGACACATCCCCCTGAGCCCAGATGAGCGACCTACTGCGCGTCACCAGGGGAAGGCTCTTAACCGACCTATCCACCCTCTCCATCCTAGACAAAGTGGTCCTGGATTGCTTCCTACTGGCACTACCCCACGACAGGAAGAGGGCAGTGAGGAAATGCGCGTCCCAGACCTTGGAGGGCATCCTGGAAGCAGTGGAGATGCATCAGAACACCCAGGCCCTGCTGAGTGGGAGCCGGGCCGAGTCGGCGACCCATTTGAGGAGTCGGAAGGACAGCCTCACTGCTGTGTACCCCGAACCGACAGTTGGCAGGGCCAAAGGACAGCAAACCCCTGGAGAGACGGCTTGGGTAGGGCCGACCCGCCACCGACGACCCCAGGTAGATTGAGACCAAAGGAGGTGTTTTGAGTGTGGCGCCCGGAGGGGCACATTGCCTGGAATATTCGGCTCGAGAGGAGTCAATGCCATCAGCAAGCCCCGGAGGCGAGGTGGGTCACGCAATGAACTACGTCACCTCTTGTTGGGCACACCACGAATCAACTGCACACGGTGAAGGTTGACGGACACGACACGGAAGCTCTATTAGACTCCGTAAGTATGGTTACCCTTGTAACCACAAGCCTGCTGAACCAAACGTGGTAGGGCGATGTCCATTTCCTGTGTTCACGGGGACACAAAGCGGTATCCAACCGTATGGGCCAACATCGTGATGACACAAGGGAGCTGCAAGATGACAGTGGGTGCAGTATCAGAGTTGCCGGTACCTCTCCTAGTGGGACGAGATTGTCCGCTGTTCATGGCCCTGTGGGGGCACGAGCTGGTCGAAGACGAGAGCGAGGACAACCCATCGCCTGTGCGGCCCGGAAGCAAACGGTTGACCAACTTGTATCTACGGGTCCGGAGTCGGAGGGGGTGTAGCTGTCCACCCCCCCCCCCCCCCCCCCTCCTTTGGGGAAACACGGGAGGAGGAGCCCAGCCTCCCCATCCTCGATTTCGAGGGGCCAATCGAGACACCCGCTGGGGGCCAACTGAGGGGACAATTCAGGACGGCCCAGTGGGAGGATCCTAACTTGAATGCCGCCACAGCCCAAGTGATAGCGGTGGATGGACAGCTACTTCTGGGGGTGAGTGACTGGCGATACCCCCATTTCCAAATCAAGAATAACCTTTTGTGTCAGGTGTCGCGCCAACAGAGGGAACTTTGAGAGTTATTGTTGCTGCCCCGAAGGCAGGTCGGACCCGTTCTTCAGCTGGCCCACACCCACCTGTTGGGGGCGCACCTGGGAATGGAGAAGACCCGGGATGAGGAGGGCCGTGGAAGACTACTGTCGCTGCTTCCCGGATTGTCAAATGACTGCCCCCAAAGGCCTACTTCCGAAACCCACTGGTCCCCCTAATGATCATCGGGGTGCCTTTTAAACGCATCGCCATGGACATAGTGGGACCCCTGGTAAAAACAGCACAAAGACTCCTGTACATCCTGGTAATAGTAGACTATGCCACCCGGTATCCCAGGGCAATTCCCCTATGGGCGGCTGTTATCGAAGGGAGTTGCCCGGGAGCTGTCCCACCTCTTTAGCCGGGTGGGCATCCCGAATGAGATCCTGACAGACCAAGATACTGAGTTTACGTCCCGCCTAATGAAAGATTGGTGTGCTCTCCTGCAGATCAAGCAGATCCGGACCTCAGTCTTTCACCCGCAGACGGTTGGGCTCGTTGAGCAGTTCAATAAAATGCTCAAACAAATGCTGCGGAAGGTCATCAAGCAGGACAAGAAGAACTGGGACCAGCTACTACCCCACCTAATATTCTCAATCCGAAAAGTACCCCAGTCCTCCACTGGGTTTTCCCCTTTCGAACTCCTCTACGGAATGAGGCAACGTGGCCTACTGCACCTCGCCAAGGAGGTGAGGGAAGCCCAACCAACCCCCTTACGCAGCATGGTAGAGCATGTGGAGACGATGAGAGAGTGGATGACAGCCATATGGCCAGTCGTAAGGGAACATATGGAGAAGGCCCAACGCGCCCAGGTCTACAATCAGGGAGCCCAGCACCGAGAATTGCAGGTGGGAGACAGGGTGTTGGTCTTAATAATCCCCACGCCCGAAAGTAAGTTCCTGGCAACATGACACGGGCCATACGAGGTGATCGAGAAGCTGGGACCTGTCAATTACTGTGTACGGCATCCTGGGAGACGGATACCCCAACAGATTGAGAAACAACTAACAGAGGACAACAAAGATGTTCTCTCTGTCTGAGCAACAAACTAACACAGAACATAACAATCAGCTCTCTCTGAGAAACAACCAACACAGTATATAACCATCAGCTTTATTCTCTCAGCAACAACCAACACAGGACACACTAATCATCTCTCTTCTAAGCAACAGAACACTGGCTTATATAGCTGGAGAAGGAGTCTGTAATGGGATACAGCTATATCCTCTGACAAGAGGGCGGGGTCAGCTCCAATTAGCAATGGGGCCGACCAATCAGTTGCTTGGGGGAATCCAGGAAGCCATTTCCTGAAACACACACATACAAACACCACCACAACGCAGGAACTGCGAAACGTAACACCACGTGAACCTGTTGAAGAAGTGGCACGAGAGGACAGCCTTGGCCGTGTTATGGTCGGGACCCAGGACGCCAACGGTACCAGTGGGGTCCCGAGCAATGAGGACCTTGACCCGGCCCAGAAGCAAGAGCTCAGGGAGCTCGTCGATCGGAACATGGCGGTATTCTCTGAGAAGCCGGACCGCACGACCCTCATTGAACATCACATCCGTACCCAGCCCAGGGAAACGGTACGAAAGAGGCCATATCGGATTCCGGAGGCCTGAAGGAAGGCCTTAAATCAGGAATTGGAGGCTCTGCTGAGGATAGGGGTCGTTGAAGAGTCCCACAGTGCATGGTGTAGCCCAGTCGTGTTGTTGTCCAAACCGGACGGTAGCATACGCTTCTGTAATGATTTCCGGGGTGTGAACGACATAAGCTTGTTTCGACGCCTACCCCATGCCGAGGGTGGACGAGCTCATCGACCGATTGGGAAAGGCCCGGTACATCAGCACCATTGGCCTGACCAAAGGATATTGGCAGGTACAGTTGGCAGCCTCCTCCCTGGAGAAGACGGTGTTTTCTACACCAGACGGATTGTATCAGTACCGGGTGCTCCCGATCGGTCTCCACGGAGCCCCGCCCACATTCCAGCGACTGATGAACAAAGTACGTCGACCCCACCAACAGTACGCAGCGGCCTAGTTGGATGATATCATCGTCCACAGCCAAGGTTGGGAAGAGCACCTGACGCGTCTCCAGGCAGTGCTGGACGCGCTCAGACAAGCCGGGTTGACCGCGAACCCGAAGAAATGCAAACTAGTGTTCGAGGAGGTGGAGTACCTGGGGTATTTGATCGGACGGGGGAACGTCAAGCCCCAGGAGAGGAAGCGTCACGCGGTACTTGACTGGCCCGTTCCAAGCACAGGTCAAGTCCTTCCTGGGACTGGCAGGATACTAAATACACCAACTTTGCGGCTGTAGCTTCCCCCCTCACCCATCTAACCAGGGCCCGCCTCCCGAAAACAGTGAAATGGACGGACGAGACTAAAGCGGCGTTCAGTCGCCTGAAGGAAGCGCTGTGCTCCCATCCGATTCTCGTAACGCCCGAATTCCAGGTGCCAATGTTGGTCCAGACGGATGCATGTGACACGAGACTAGGGGCCATTCTGAGCACCCCATCATGTACATCAGCCGAAGCTGATACCCAGAGAGAAGAAGTACTCTATTGTTGAGAAAGAGTGTCAAGCGCCCACTACACCGCTAGAAACTCTTTCTCAAGTATTACCTGTTAGGTACCTACTTCACCCTGGTCACGGACCATGCTTCCCTGGCTTGGATGGCCAGGGGAAGGGACACAAATGATTGGGTCACCAGGTGGTTCTTGTCCCTTTAACGCTTTTCAGGGAGGGGTGAAGCATGGAAACGCGGATGCCCTATTGAGAAGGGAGACATACGTCACACTGATGACAGTCCCCTCCCCGACAGAGCTAAGGGGGGGAAGGGTGTGGCGTACAGCAGGTCAGCCACCATGGGGAGACTCGTTAAGGCCTGGTGACAGACGGAGTATACAATACCAAGCCTCCTATAATATGACTCCTATGCAATACTGTCCTTTTCAATTATAATATTCTATTGCTCACTGGCAATGAAACCACAATAATGCGTTAACATATCTATACAGATAGATTATATAACAGAGCGAAGACATTTTAGTGTCTATATTTTGTATTACAATCATTAGAGCATATTACATTGTCTAGCATAGTCCTTTGTTTACTTTTCCTTCAACAGAATAAGTAATATAAGCTGTAAACAGAGAAGTTAGCTCTGCACTTCTTCTTCTCTGTAAGAGCAGTCCCCAGGTTCCATGCAAAGGGTAATACTTACCAAACAAAGTTCACATCAAAGAATGGGGGAAGTTTTGGTCAGATTTCTTCTTTTCAAAGAAAATGTAAGACCTTAAAATAAGGTAGCAAGAGATGAACAGCATCGTGATGAATGCACTGTGTGGACATCACTGGGTTGTTTTTTACCGTCTTCCTCTCCCTTGAACAAATAACAATTACCCAGATTAACAATACCTCTTCTCAACCTAGAAGTGTGGATTCTAATACCTACATTGTGATGTTCCCAGATGTGCATGGTTTATGCTTGAATTGTGCTCAAAATATTCAATATGCTCTCAAGTTAGTAACAATAACACAGTAATGCAGAAACACACAATGGGTAGCCTGATATAATGTAACATTGAGCAGCGGCAAATGTATGGCTTAATCTAAAAAATGTATACTGGAAACCAATTTTCGTTGATTGCACTGTAAAAATAGAAAGACTCAAAACACCATCATTGTGTAATGAAACCATGAATAGTACAGTGGAGGCTCCTCAGAGGAGGAAGGGACTATGCTAAATAGATTCACATGTCAAACAAAAAAACGTTATTAAAACACCTGAACTGACATGAATCTAGTACGGAAAGCATAAGCTACAGCTACACTGGGGCAAAAAGTATTTAGTCAGCCACCAATTGTGCAAGTTCTCCCACTTAAAAAGATGAGGGAGGCCTGTAATTTTCATCATAGGTACACTTCAACTATGACAGACAAAATGAGAAAAAAAAATATCCAGAAAATCACATTGTAGGATTTTTAATACATTTATTTGCAAATTATGGTGGAAAATAAGTATTTGGTCACCTACAAACAAGCAAGATTTCTAACTCTCACAGACCTGTAACTTCTTCTTTAAGAGGCTCCTCTGTCTTCCACTCGTTACCTGTATTAATGGCAGCTGTTTGAACTTGTTATCAGTATAAAAGACACCTGTCCACAACCTCCGGGTTTCATCCACAACTGGCCGTTAGATGGCCGATCAGGACCTGAGAGCCCGGTCCGCTCTTCTTAAGACCCCAACCAGGTATCGGTGACAGGCGAACCGCCACCAGACCCTGGCTCCCCGCTTTCATCTCGAGCAGAGGGTATGGCTCTCCATTCGGGATCTGCTCCTCCAGTTGGTGTCCTGTAAACTGTCCCCCCGCTTTATCAGCCCATTCCTCATCTCTAAAATCCTTAGCCCCACTGCTATTCATCTTCTTTTGCCCAGCACCCTTCATATATATCCCTCTTGCCATGTGTCTTGGTTTAAACCTTTTGTCTCACAGCCCTTTGTCTCCTGTTTCTTGTTTTCTAGTCTTTCCGGTTCCGACCATTCTGCCTGTCCTGACCCCTTTTGATTTTATTGCCACCAGGGCCCGCTGGTGTAACTGTTAAATTGCTTGCTGACTGTACACTGTACTGAATGATTGTAGCGGGTTTACTATGGTATGAAGATTTGATTTAGAATTGTTTTTTCACCTGGTCACAGACAGCTGTTGTGTTGTGTAATGAAGTACACAAGCAAAGGGAAAAGGTGAGAGGAGGAGAGCACATAGAAGCGAGAATTAATTATACAACGAGCAAAGTGATCATGCTGTTTGTATTTGGCTGCTATGAAAGTAAACTTTGTCTATTGATTCCACCTATTCTGTTTAAAAAAGTTTCTTAAAAGGAAGCAAATAGAATGAAAAGGGGATAAACATACCTGAATTTGTCCAATAGAAACCCTTGTTTGCAGCTGTTGGACTAATGATTGCAAGAGTGTGCAATGTGGTATTGAATGGTATTGAATGTGTTACTGTCACCTTGATTACTAAAAAATGTCTCTCGACCTGTTCACATGCGTTATAAACTTTAATTCATAGGCTAGGTTGTAGAAACGTCATTATGAGTATAGGGGAAATTCGAGTACCATGTAGTAGCCTAAACCTATCAATGTTACATTGAGCTGGGTGAATAGAATATGAATGACAGTCATCCAATATGCTGTAATATAAATAAGGTCCCATGGCAAAATGTGTAAAATTGCAGGAAATTTTAAAAGTTGTCTCTGTGGCCAAAGGGACGTCTTAAATGTTTAAACTTTGCCACGGCTGCTGAAAAATAATGCTATTGGAAAGACTGCAGAGCATGTTTAAAACAAATACAATATGTAAAAACACCACTGGAGATACAACTCACCACCATAACTGGGCCTCTGCTCTAGACATTTTGTTTGCATCCCTGTTGTGCTATCTTTCTCAGCTGTCACTCTGTGCTACTTCTTGTTCCCTGTCTGTCGATCCCCGTGTATACCTGGTGCTAACATACGTCCTTTGTCCTGATCTTGTCCATATTTTGATTGTACCCACATTTTTAGACCGATGTGGATGATTAAAATATGTATTGTGATCTGACTGAGATCAGATCTTTCTGACAAGCTCCGCCCGGTAGCTGGTCAGGTGGCACCATTGACTTAGGGTATCCATATGTGTCTTAAAGTAGATATCAGTAGAGTCAGCCAAAAGCGAGTTGCAGTAGCGCTCAGCCAAAAGCGAGTTACTGTAGTCCGATGGGAGATGACAAGTGCCTGGAATAGGACCTGTGCTGCTTCCTGTGTGAGGTAGGTTCGTACTTTACGAATGTTGTAGAGCATGAACCTGCAGGTGTGAGCCACTGCTTTGATGTTTGCAGAGAATGACAGGGTGTTGTCCAGGGGCACACTCTGTGAAGGCAACACTGGAGTTATCAACTGTAATGGAGATGTCTTTGAGCGGGCAGGCCATCCCTGGGAGGAAGATAAGTTCCGTCTTGTCGAGCTTGAGATTGTGGTTGTGTGCTGACATTCAAGTTGAGACATCTGCGAGGTACGCAGAGATGTGTCACCACCTGGGTGTCAGAAGGGGAGAAGGAGAAAAGTAGTTGAGTGTCATCTGCATAGTAATGATAGGAGAGACCATGTGAGGATATGATGGAGCTGAGTGACTTAGTGTATAGAGAGAAGAGGAGAGGGCATAGAACCGAGCCCTGGGGGACACCAGTAGTGAGAGTACGTTGGGCAGTCACAGATCCTCTCTACGCCACCTGGCTTGCCAGGTAGGATGCAATCCAAGAATGTGCATAGCCTGAGACGCCCAGCCCTGACAAGGTGAAGAGGAGGATCTGATGGTTCACAGAGTGAAAGGCAGCAGATAGATCTAGGAGGATAAGTACAGAGGAGAGAGAGTCAGCTTTGGCAGTGCGGAGAGCCTCCCTGACACAGAGAAGAGCAGTCTCGTTTGAGTGGCCCGTCTTGAAGCCTGACTGGTTAGGGTCAAGAAGATTGTTCCGAGAGAGATAACAAGAAAGTTGATCAGCGACAGCACGCTTAAGTGTTTTGGAAAGAAAAGAAAGAAGGGATACAGGTCTATAGTTTTTGACGTCAGATGAGTCGATTGTTGGTTTCTTGAGGAGGGGAGCAACTCGGGCCATTTTGAAGTCAGAGGGATGAGTTGATGAAGGAAGTGAGGAATGAGAGAAGGTCTCCAGAGATGGTCTGGAGAAGGGAGGAGTAGATGGGGTCGAGAGGGCAGGTTGTCGGGCGGCCAGACCTCACTAGTCGCAGAATATCATCTGGAGAGAGAATGGAGAAAGAGGTCAAGGTGTAGGGTAGTTCTGTGTGAGTGAGACCAGTGGATTCAATAGGCTAAGTGAATGAGTAGCGTATGTTGTCAACCTTCTTTTCAAAGTGGTTGACAAAGTCATCTGCAAAGAGGGAGGGGGAGGGGAAGGGGGTGGAGGATTATGGAGGGAGAAGAAGGTGGAAAAGAGTTAGAGACTGAAGCTTGAAATTTAGAGTGGTAGGCTTTAGCATCGAATACAGAGGAAGAGAAGTTAGAGGGGATGGAGTGAAACGAAAATAGGTCCCCCGGAAGTTTAGTTTTCCTCCATTTTTGCTCAGCTACCCACGGCCCTGTTCTGTAAGCTTGCAATGAGTCATTCAGCCACGGAGCAGGAGGGGAGGGTCGAGCCTGCAGGGAGGAAATGGGACAGTGCAAGTCATAGGATGCGGAAAGGAAGGAGAGTAGGGTCAAAGAGGCAGGATCAGGAGACAGACGGGACAGACGGGAGAAGGATTTAGTAGAAGGGAGAGATGATAGGATAGAAGAGGAGAGAGTAGTGGCAGAGAGATTGTGATGGTGCATGACCATCTGAGTAAGGGATGAGTGGTTAGGGATGGAGGAAAGGGAGACAGAAAAATAAACAAAGTAGTGATCATAGACCTGGAAGCAGCCTCTAGTAAAGATGAGTTCAAGTGCATTGCCTGCCTTGTGAGTTGGAGGGGATTGGGAAAGGATGAGGTCAAAAGAGGCAAGGAGGGGAAAGAGAGAGTTGGAAATAAATTAATCCAAGGCAGTTGTCGGAGGTTGAAATCGCGAAATACGAAGAGCGGTACCAATCACATCAGATATTTTCACATCAGATCTTTTCAGAGCTGATCTTATTGGTCAAAAGACCAAATAGTGAAAAAAGCTGACTGTCTAAACGTAACCTTAGATACATTTTAATACCATGTGTAGACGGATTTCTGAAAATGTGGGCACAACCAGAATGTGGACAAGATCAGGGCAGGGCAGACACTAAAAGTAGGAAATTTTGAGTGAGGTGACAAAGTAGAATTTTCTCTTTTCATGCGTATAGGCACCCTTTCCGTTTTTTACGATCCATGATCTTCGCTGTCTAACTGATGAGAGTCGGAGCAGATGGGTATCCTACGAAGTATGCTTGATCTACTCAGGATTTTCTGAAGTTACCCAGCTTCACAGTTTAAAATGCATTCTGTCATTAG
Organism: Oncorhynchus clarkii lewisi; assembly: GCF_045791955.1. NCBI lineage: Eukaryota > Metazoa > Chordata > Actinopteri > Salmoniformes > Salmonidae > Oncorhynchus > Oncorhynchus clarkii. The sequence goes on from NC_092171.1 coordinate 27,096,471, forward strand.
TAACTGTGTAATGTGATATACAGTATTTTAACAGTATTTTTTACCACATAAAAAACATTTGATTCATAAAATATTAAATCAGTCGTCATCCTCAAATGAACGGGATGATGACACAATCTTTGCAAGAGGGAGGGAATCTGATTTCATTGGTCCTCAACTCATGGCTCAGCAATTTCATTCAAGGTGAGTGTAGTTAGCTGTCAGTTAGCCTGCCCCTGAGCAGGTTAGTTCTGAAGTATTCGTTGCCATAGAAATTTACCTCGCTAAAAGGTGAAGCACTTTCGTATGAACGGTTATGCCGAGTCAAACTTAGAGTTGACCAAAGTTACAATACCTCTCTAACTCCTCAAATCTGCTTCGTAAGGTCTTTTTTACTGATGCCGCGTTTGACTTTAAACGTGAGGTTGCGTGACCTCAGCTCATCCTATCAGGACACCATCTTGGTAGGACCCACTGATCAGACAAAGGCTGATTTATAGATTGTCTTATTCATTGTTTTATTTTTATATACAGTATATAAAAAAAATATTGAGGTGTGTGTCAATTTCGACCAGCCCACTCCACTATAAAATGGTCCTGCCCATCTGGCATTTATCAGAATTACCAGATGGCCAATCCGCCCGTGGTGGTGTTACAACACACCATGTACTGTTTGATAACATTTCAGGGTGATTAAATATTGTGTTTCAATATTCCAGCTAAATTAGGGTTTTGTTTAGTGTTGGTGGTAGCTCAGTTACCACTAGTTTTGGTGTTACAAAGCATTTCATTTTAACAGGCCGTCATTGTAAATAAGAATTTGTTCTTAACTAACTTGCCTAGTTAATTAAAGGTTAAATAAATAAGTAAATAAAAATAAACAGTGTGGACAAAGAAATGGCCTACACCTGGTATAGAAATGCAAATATATTGATTGCTGATGAAATCACCACTCGTGATCAATCAAATTAAACATTATTTTCACAATTCCAGGCATAAGGCCCCTATACTTTAACGAAGCACACATTAAAAGCAATTATAAGCATTGTCTCTCTCACTCTGATACCCTGAAAATAGAATATTTGCTCAGCCAAGCACACACACACACCCTCCCCACACACACACACACACACACACACAAACACATTCGCACACACACATACTGATTCTCTGAATATAGAATATTTGGCTCACGCATGCACACAGACACACATCATAGTCTCTGTTCTTCAAGCAGATAAAAGACAGATCAAACACAGCAGCAGCAATTGAAACCACAATACTGAGAACTCCTGCATGGACAGGTTCCGCTGGCTCAGCACACCAGTCAAAAGCACAGTACAAGTGCTACACTTAAAAACACCTTTTTTTTCCTGTCTTCGGATTTGGAAAAACAACACAGAGCAGGATGGATTCAATCAAATATGCCAAGTAGCAATGTTTATGCAGTGCCCTTGTTTACATACCACTTACAGCACACTGATATTCAACTATTACATTCTACTCACCATATGGTAGCCTAGTCGTTGCCTAGTGGTTAGAGCGTTGGGCTAGTAACCAAAATGTTGCATGTTCAAATCCCCGAGCTGACAAGGTACAAATCTGTTGTTCTACCCCTGAACAAGGCAGTTAACCCACTGTTCCTAGGCTGTCATTGAAAATAAGAATCAGTTCTTAATTAACTGACTTGCCTAGTTAAATAAAGGTACAAATAAAATAAAATAAATAATTTAAAAAACTCAGTAGACAGTTTATTAGGTACACCCATCTAGTACTGGGTCAAACCTCCCTTTGCCTCCAGAACATACTGAATTATTTGGGACATGGAAACATTGCTCAATTGGTATCAAGAGACCTAACATGTGCCAGGAAAACATTACCTTCACCAACGCCACCAGCCTGTACCGTTGACACCAGTCAAGATTTCACACCATTCAATGTTAAGCCTGGATATTGTCGTGTGTGAAAAGCTCAGGAGTCCCCGCCTTTTCTGAGATACTGGAACCGGAGCGCCTGACACCTACCACACTCAAAGTCGCTTAGGTCAGTTACTCTACGCCCATTCTCACGTTCCATCGAATAGTAACTGAATGCCTCGATACCTGTCTGTTTGCTTTATAAAACACATTTTGTGGACACACCTTCAAATTAGTGGATTCAGCTGTTTCAGCCACACCCCTTGCTGACAGGTGACGCTCATCGAAAGTGGCAGGGCTTCCAAACTATTACGGACTACAAAGGGAAGCCCAGCCGCAAGCTGCCCAGTGACACAAGCCTACAAGACGAGCTAAATTACTTCTATGCGCGCTTCGAGGCAAGCAACACTGAAGCATGCACCAGCTGTCCTAGACGATTGTGTGATCACGCACGCCATAGCCGATGTGAGCAAGACCTTTAAACAGGTCAACATTCACAAGGTCGCAGGGCCAGATGGATTACCAGGATGTGTATTCCAAGCAACTGGCAGGAGTCTTCACTGACATTTTCAACCTGTCCCTGGACCGAATTGGTAATACCTACATCTTTCAAGCAGACCACCATAGTCCCTGTGCCTAAATTACTACCGACCCATAGCACTCACGTCCTTAGCCATGAAGTGCTTTGTAAGGCTGATCATGGCTCACATCAATAACATCATCCCAGAAACTCTGGACCCACTCCAATTTGCATACCGCCCCAACAGATCTACAGATGACGCAATCTCTATTGCACTCAACGCTGCCCTTTCCCACCTGGACAAAGGAAAACCTACAGTTGAAGTCGGAAGTCGGAAGTTTACATACACTAAGGTTGGAGCCATTAAAACTTGTTTTTCAACCACTCCACAAATTATTTGTTAACAAACTATAGGTGTGGCAAGTCAGTTAGGACATCTACTTTGTGCATGACACAAGTAATTTTTCCAAAAATTGTTTACAAACAGATTATTTCACTTATAATTCACTGTATAACAATTCCAGTGGGTCAGAGAAGTTTACATACACTCAGTTGACTGTGTCTCTAAACAGCTTGGAAAATTATAGGAAATTATGTCATGGCTGTCATGGCTTCTGTTAGGCTAATAGACATAATTTGAGTCAATCGGAGGTGTACTTGTGGATGTATTTCAAGGCCTACCTTCAAACTCTTTGCTTGACATCATGGGAAAATCAAAAGAAATCAGCCAAGACCTCAGAAAAAAATGGTTGGCCTCCACAAGTCTGGTTCATCCTTGGGAGCAATTTCCAAACAGCCAAAGGTACCACGTTTGTCTGTGCAAACAATAGTATGCAAGTATTAACACCATGGGACAACGCAGCCATCATACCGCTCAGGATGGAGATGCGTTCTGTCTCCTAGAGATGAACGTACTTTGGTGCAAAAGGTGAAAATCAATCCCAGAACAACAGCAAAGGACCATGTGAAGATGCTGGAGGAAACGGCTACAAAAGTATCTATATCCACAGTAAAACGAGACCTATATCGACATAATGTGGAGATGTGGAAGTTAACCCAGGCCCTGCGTGTCCGCAGGCACTCTCATTTGTTGACTTCTGTAACCGTAAAAGCCTTGGATTCATGCATGTTAACACCAAAAGCCTCCTCCCTAAGTTTGTTTTACTCACTGCTTTAGCACACTCCTCCAACCCTGATGTCCTTGCCGTGTCTGAATCCTGGTTTAGGAAGGCCACCAAAAATTCTTAGATTTCCATACCCAACTACAACATTGTACATGAAGATAGAACTGCCAAAGGGGGAGGAGTCGCAATCTACTCCAGTGATAGCCTGCAAAGTTCTGTCATACTTTCCAGGTCTATGCCCAAACAGTTCAAGCTTCACATTTTTTTAATTAATCTCTCCAGAAATAAGTCTCTCACTGTTGCAAATTATCAATGAACCCACCAGGTACAACCCTAAATCCATAAACACGGGCACCCTCATAGATATTATTCTGACCAATTTGCCCTCCAAATACACCTCTGCTGATTTCAATCAGGATCTCAGCGATCACTGCCTCATTAATTGAATCCGCTAGGGTCCGCGGTCAAACGACCACCCCTCATCACTGTCAAACTCTCCCTAAAACACTTCTGCAAGCAGGCCTTTCTAATCGACCTAGCCCGGGTATCCTGAAAGGATATTGACGTCATCCCGCCAGTCAAGGATGCTTGGTTGTTCGTTAAAATTATTTCCCTCACCATCTTAAATAAGCATGCCTCTTTCAAAAAATGTAGGACTAAGAACAGATATAGCCCTTGGTTCACTCCAGACCTGACTGCCCTCGACCAGCACAAAAACATCCTGTGGCGGACTGCACTATCATTGAATAGTCCCCGCAATATGCAACTTTTCAGGGAAGTCAGGAACCAATACACGCAGTCAGTCAGGAAAGCAAAGGCTAGCTTAGAAATGTGCATCCTGTAGTTCTAACTCCAAAAAAGTTTTGGGACACTGTAAAGTCCATGGAGAATAAGAGCACCTCCTCCCAGCAGCCCACTGCACTGAGGCTAGGTACCACTGTCACCACCAAAAATACACGATAATCGACAATTTCAACAAGCATTTCTCTACGGCTGGCCATGCTTTCCTTCTGGCTACCCCAACCTCAGCAAACAGCTTTGCACATCCTGCAGCTACTTGCCCAAGCCTACCCAACTTCTCCTTCAACCAAATCCAGATAGTAGATGTTTTGAAAGAGCTGCAAAACCTGGACCCGTACAAATCTGCTGGGCTAGACAATCTGGGCCCTCTCTTTCTAAAATTATCTGTGCAACCCCTATTAGCAGTCTGTTCAACCGTCTTTCGTATCGTCCGAGATCCCTAAAGATCGGAAAGGGGGGTGACACTCTAGACCCAGACTGTTATATACCTATATCCATCCTGCCCTGCCTTTCTAAAGTCTTCAAAAGCCAAGTTAATAAACAGATCACTGACAATTCCGAATCGCACCGTACCTTCTCCTCTGTGCAATCTGGTCATCGAGCTGGTCAAGGGTGCACCTCAGCCACGCTCAAGGTACTAAGCGATATCATAACCGCCATCGATAAAAGACAGTACTGTGCAGCCGTCTTCATCAACCTGGCCAAGGCCTTTGACTCTGTCAATCACCGTAATCTTATCGACAGACTCAGCAGCCTTGGTTTCTCAAATGACTGCCTCACCTGTTTCACCAACTACTTCTCAGACAGTTCATTGTGTCAAATCGGAGGGCCTGTTGTCTGGACCTCTGGCAGTCTCTATGGGGGTACCACAGGGTTAAATTCTTGGGCATACTCCTTTCTCTGTATATATCAACGATGTCGCTCGTGCTGTGGGTGATTCCCTGATCCACCTCTATGCAGACGACACCATTCTGTATACATCTGGCCCTTCTTTGGACACTGTGTTAAATAACCTCCAAACAAGCTTCAATGCCATACAACACTCCTTCTGTGGCCTCCAACAGCTCTTGAATGCTAGTAAAACCAAATGCCTGCTTTGAGCAGCTAACCGATCGCTGCAGCTGTACATAGCCCATCTGTAAATAGCCCACCCAATCTACCTACCACATCCCCATATAGTTTTTATTTACTTTTTTGCTCTTTTCTGCTCTTTTTTCTCTCAGTATTTCTGCTTGCACATCACCATCTGCTCATCTATCACTCCAGTGTTAATTTGCTAAAATGTAATTACTTCGCTACTATGGCCTATTTATTGCATCACCTCCTTACGCCATTTGCACACACTGTATATAGATGTTCTTTTTTACATTTTGTTTTATTGACTGTACGCTTGTTTATTCCATGTGTAACTCTGTGTTCTTGTTTGTGTCGCAATGCTTTGCTTTATCTTTGCCAGGTAGTAGTTGTAATTGAGAACTTGTTCTCAACTAGCTTACCTGGTTAAATAAAGGAGAAATAAAAAGTACAAAATAACCTGAAAGGTGGCTCAGCAAGGAAGAAGCCACTGCCCCAAAACCGCCATAAAAAAGCCAGACTACAGTTTGCAACTGCACACGGGGACAAAGACTTTTTGGAGAAATGTCCTCTGGTCTGATGAAACTGTTTGGCCATAATGACCGTCATTATGTTTGGAGGAAAAGGGGGAGGCTTGCAAGCCGAGAACACCATCCCAACCGTGAAGCACAGGGGTAGCAGAATCTAGTTGTGGGGGTGCTTTGCTGCAGGAGGGACTGGTGCACTTCACAAATAGATGGCATCATGAGGCAGGAATTTTTTTGTGGATTTATTGAAGCAACATCTCAAGACATCAGTCAGGAAGTTAAAGCTTGGTCGTAAATGGGTCTTCAAAATGGACAATGACCTCAAAAATACTTCCAAAGTTGTGGCAAAATGGCTTAAGGACAACAAAGCCATCACAAAGCCCTATCCTGTGTGAGCAAGGAGGCCTACAAATCTGACTCAGTTACACCAGCTCTGTCAGGAGGAATGGGCCAAAATTCACCCAACTTCTTGTAGGAGGCTTGTGGAACACTACCCCAAACATTTGACCCAGGTTAAACAATTTAAAGGCAATGCTACCAAATACTAATTGAGTGTATGTAAACTTCTGATACACTGGGAATGTGGTGAAAGAAATAAAAGCTGAAATAAATCATTCTGTACTATTATTCTGACATATCACATTCTTAAAATAATGTGGTGATCCTATCTGACCTAAGACAGGACTTTTTTTATTTCGATTAAATGTCAGGAATTGTGAAAAACTGAGTTTAAATGTATTTGGCTAAGGTGTATGTAAAAGTCCGACTTCAACTGTATCTGTCTGCTCCTCAGTTTGTTCCCTGTGTCAGCATTGATGTTGTTATTTTTCCCGTCCATACGCTGGCACTCCAACCTGATCCCCTGTATTGGCGTCTTCTCTTCATGCTAATGACAGGGATCTGGGCCTGGTCAGGTATCTTGGGTAAATCCTTTGCTTCCGACTAGTTAAAGACTAAATCATAGTCAAGTTCAAGGTGAGTAAGCGCTGTTCTGATATCCAGAAGCTCTTTTCGGTCATAAGAGACGGTGGCAGAGACATTATAAAGACACCTGTTTTTGTTACTGTGATTACTGGAATATTTTCTGAATGTCATTTTAGATCGTGTTGTACGGTCTTTTGAACCACGAATCGACACACAGTAAATCCGTATGTATTATGATTCATATTTACAATAAAAGTGACTCCAAAATAACACAATACATTATTTACCATTAATTTCTATTGGCAACAATTAATCTGAAACACAACCAAAACAAACTGCAAATGCTTGAAGTAGTCATTGACTGCTAGGAATATGGGACCAAATACTAAAATTTTTACTCCTTTATTTATAAGACTCTTTAGGGGTGAGAAAAAAAACTTGTTAAATAAAATCTCTTTCTATGAACAATTGTATTAGTATAAAATAATATAATTTTGGAGCTTAGTATTTGAATACAGTCAATATTGCTAATCTTTATCAAGGGTGTCAAAAATTTCAGACTCCACTCTATATACAGTATACTGCTTAATAAATATTTCACATGTATGATCCAGTGCTGGGGGCATTTCACCATTCACACTGCTGTCTGTGGTAATAGAAGGAGGCACTTCCGGTGCACTTTAATTCATCTCACAAAGTAGAGTACAGCATCAGGGAGTCCTAGTAGTTGTACGATGGAACCCACTACATAATGTATTATTGAAACACTTGAAAGCCACCATTGATGAATTATAAACGTAAATGTTTTTAACTTTTCACATGATACAGTAATATATTTATTCATTGTCAATCTCTTCACATTTCTGCTCATCTGTAGCCATGGGAAATAGGATCATATGCTTTTGAAAGTCGTTTTATATTACATTCTGCAATCAGTGATTTGATAGTTCATAGACAGAATTGATGTTTAGTACTGCGGTAATTGTAGTTTATATGAATATTAATAAGATATGCGAGAAGATATGTCTCAATATTCTGTCTCAGAATGAATCACTAGCTTATATGAATATTAATAAGCTATGTGAGAAGACATCGCAATATTCTGTCTCAGTATGAATCACTAGCTTATATGAATATTAATAAGCTATGTGAGAAGATATGTCTAAATATTCTGTCTCAGTATGAATCACAAGAACACTTTAACATTTTAAAATACACCCACACAAAAATATGAACTTTCCTTGCAGTATGAAATTATCAATGCTACAGTAGGGAAACAAACTTCTTGAGAGATTGTATTCCTCATGAAAATATCAATAACATTTTCTTCTGGAATATTTAATAAAGCTCTTTGAACATCTGTGAACATCTGAGGGGTCATCATGCTCAACAAGCTCTCACAGACTAGTCTCACTGCAGAATCAGACATCCAAACCCTTGTCCATACACATCAAATTTCGAAGGTTAAATTTAGGCATTAATTCCAAATGGTTAAGTTTAAAGGTTTATTTAGGGTTTAAACAAAAACTCCTCCACTGTTAAGTTTAGACATTAATTCAGAATGTTTCAGCTTAGGGCTAGGCGTCCCACCAGAGGGACACCTGTCAACAACTTCCAGTGAAATTGGAGGGCACAGATTCAAATAAATAATCATAAATAATTATGGATATTTGTCACGGCTGATTTCCACCTCTTCGTCTGAAGAGCAGGGATCGGACCAAAATGCAGCGTGGTAAGTGTCCATAGTTGTTTTTAATTAAATAAACTGAAACACTACAAAACAATAAACGTGAATAACCGAAAACAAACACAGACACGGAAAAAATCACCCACCAAGTACCCACAGAATATGGCTGCCTAAATATGGTTCCTAATCAGAGACAACGATAGACAGCTGCCTCTAATTGAGAACCAATCTAGGCAACCATAGACATACAATATACCTAGAAAGGAGACAGCCCCATAAACATACAAAACCCCTAGACAAGCCCAAAACACATACATAACACATGTCACACCCTGACCTAACCAAAATAACAAGGAAAACAAAGAATACTAAGGTCAGGGTGTTACAGTACTCCCCCCCAAAGGTGCGGACTCCCGGCCGCACACCTAAACTTATAGGGGAGGGTTTGGGTGGGCGTCTGTCCATGGTGGAGGCTATGGCGATGGACGTGGACCCCACCACACCATAGTCTTTGTCCTCTTTAGTCTCCTCCTAGGAACGGCGACCCTCACCGTCAACCTAGGATTGGTAACCCTACACAATGGCCCTACTGGACTGAGCAGCAGCTCCGGACTGAGGGGCAGCTCGGGACTGAGGGGCAGCTCAGGACTGAGTGGTAGCTCAGGACTGAAGGGCAGCTCCGGACTGAAGGGCAGCTCCGGACTGGCTGACGACTCTGGAAGATCCTGCCTGACTGGCGGCTCTGACAGATCCTGGCTGACTGGTGGCTCTGGCAGACCCTGGCTGACTGGCGGCTCTGGCGGATCCTGGCTGACTGGCGGCTCTGGCGGATCCTGGCTGAATGGCGGCTCTGGCGGCTCCTTGTAGACTGGCGGCTCAGGCGGCTCCTTGCAGACTGGCGGCTCTGGCGGCTCCTTGCAGACTGGCGGCTCCTTACAGACTGCCGGCTCTGGCGGCTCCTTGCAGACTGGCGGCTCTGGCGACTCCTTGCAGACTGGCGGCTCTGGCGGCTCCTTGCAGACTGGCGGTTCTGGACAGGTGGGAGACTCTAGCAGCTCTGGACAGGCGGGAGAGTCTAGCAGCTCTGGACAGGTGGGAGAGTCTAGCAGCTCTGGACAGGCGGGAGACTTTAGCAGCTCTAGAGAGACGGGAGAATCTGACGGCGCTGGAGAGGAGGAAGGCTCTAGCAGCACTGGACAGGCGAGGCGCACTGTAGGCCTGGTGCGTGGTGCTGGCACTGGTGGTACTGGGCCGAGTACACACACCTCAGGGCGAGTGCGGGGAGGAGGAACAGGGAGTATTGGGCTCTGGACACGCACAGGTAGCCTGGTGCGGGGTGCTGCTACCGGAGGGCTGGTGCGTGTAGGTGGCACTGGATAGACCGGACCGTGCAGGCGCACTAGAGCTCTTGAGCACCGAGCCTGCCCAACCTTACCTGGTGGAATGCTCCTGGTCGCCCTGCCAATGCCGCATGGTGGAATAGCCCGCACTGGGCTGTCCTGGCGAACCGGGGACACCATGCGTAAGGCTGGTGCCATGTATGCCGGCCTAAGGAGACGCACTGGAGGCCAGATGCGTAGAGCCGATTTCATGGTACCTGGCTCGATGCCCACTCTAGCCCGGCCGATACGAGGAGCTGGTATGTACCGCACCGGGCTATGCACCCGCACTAGGGACACCGTGCATAACACGGTGCCTGCCCGGTCACTCTCGCTCTCTGGTAAGCACAGGAAGTTGGCGCAGGTCTCCTACCTGGCTTCGCCACACTTCCTGTGTGCCTCCTCCCAAGACATTTTTGGGGCTGACTGTCAGGCTTCCATCTGCGCCGCCGTTCTGCCTCCTCATACCAGCGCCTCTCCACATTCGCTGCCTCCAGCTCCGCTTTGGGGCGGCGATATTCCCCTGGCTGTGCCCAGGGTCCTTTTCCGTCCAGGATTTCCTCCCAACTCCACTTCTCTATATATTGCTGCCTCTCCTGCTGCTGCTTCTCCTGCTGCTGTTTACCACGCCTCTTGGTCCTTGGTTGGTGGGTGATTCTGTCACGGCTGATTTCCTCCTCTTCGTCTGAAGGGATCGAACCAAAATGCAGCGTGGTAAGTGTCTATAGTTGTTTTTAAAGAAATAAACCGAAACACTACAAAACAATAAACAAAATGTGAATCACCGAAACAGTACCGTGTGGGGAAACAAACACAGACACGGAAACAATCACCCACAAAGTACCCACAGAATATGGCTGCCTAAATATGGTTCCCAATCAGAAACAACGATAGTGTCACGCCCTGGTCTTAGTGTTCTGTGTTTTATTTATTATTTTGGTTAGGCCAGGGTGTGACATGGATTTATTATGTGGTGTGTTTTGTCTTGGGGTTTTTCGTAGGTTTTGGGATAGTGGTTTAGTGGGGTTTTCTAGCATAGTCTATGGCTGTCTGGAGTGGTTCTCAATCAGAGGCAGGTGTTTATCGTTGTCTCTGATTGGGAACCATATTTAGGCAGCCATATTCTTTGAGTGTTTCGTGGGTGATTGTTCCTGTCTCTGTGTTTGTTTTGCACCAGTATAGGCTGATAGGTTTTCGTGTTACGTTTCTTGTTTTTGTATTGTTTGTTTTTCATCATTATGTATGAAAATTACCACGCTGCATTTTGGTCCGCCTCTCCTTCGACGGAAGAAAACCCTAACAGATAGACAGCTGCCTCTAATTGAGAACCAATCTAGGCAACCATAGACATACAATATACCTAGAAAGGAGACAGCCCCATAAACATACAAAACCCCTAGACAAGACAAAAACACATACATCACCCATGTCACACCCTGACCTAACCAAAATAACAAGGAAAACAAAGAATACTAAGGTCAGGGTGTGACAATATTAAACATCTAGGTACATACAAATGTCTTATATTGGTTAAAAGCTTAAATTATTGTTAATCTAACTGCATTGTCCTATTTACAACAGGCTTTACAGCGAAAGAATGCCATGCGATTGTTTGAGGACGGCGCCCCACATCAAAATATTTTTCAACCAGCAAGGGTTTCCTAAAATCACAAATAGCGATTTAAATATTCACTTACTTTTTGAAAATCTTCCTCTGATTTGCAATCCAAAGGGTCCCAGCTATTACATGCGTGGTCGTTTTGTTAGATAAAATCCTTCGTTATATTCCAAAAAGTCTGTTTAGTTGGCACCATCGATTTGAGTTATCCACTCATCCGACTAGTCTGACTTGTTAAAGAAAAAATCATAGTCCAGTTCAAGGTGAGTAAGAACTGTTCTGATATCCAGAAGCTCTTTTCAGTCATAAGAGACGGTGGCAGAGACATTATAAAGACTCCTGTTTTTGTTACTGTGATTACTGGAATATTTTCTGAATGTCATTTTAGATCATATTGTACGGTCTTTTGAACCACGAGTCGACTCACAGTAAATCAGTATGTATTATGACTTATATTTGCAATAAAAGTGACTCCAAAATAACACAATACATTATTTACCATTCATTTCTATTGGCAACAAATAATCTGAAACACAACCAAAACGAACTGCAAATGCTTCCAACAAGTTTGTAGAGTCACCAGCTTGTAGTAGTCATTAAGTGATAGGAATATGGGACCAAATACTAAACTTTTGACAACTTTATTTATAAGACTCTTTAGGGGTGAGAAAAAAAATATTTGTTAAATAAAATCTCTTTCTATGAACAATTGTATTAGTGTAAAATAATATAATTTTGGAGCTTAGTATTTGAATACAGTCAACATTGCTAATCTTTATCAAGGGTGTCAATAATTTCAGACTCCACTGTATATACATTATACTGCTTAATAAATATTTCACCTGTATGATCCAGTGCTGTGGGGCATTTCACCATTCACACTGCTGTCTGTTTAGTTGGCGCAATTTATTTGAGTTATCCACTCGTTCAACATGCAGAGAAAGGAATCCAAAAACTACCTCTAAACTTTGTTAAAACATATCAAAATGTGTTTCTAATAAACCCTCAGGTACCCTAAAATGTAATTAAACTATAATATTTCATACGGAAAGAAGTATGTTCAATAGGAAAGTAAAATTAGCAGGTGTGTGTCCTCTTCGCCGAGCACGCACAGACTGATTTCCACCTCTAGCTCCCAGAAACAAGCCTGAAACCTTGAGCAAAGACTGTTGACATCTGGTGGAAGCCATAGGAATTGCAAATTGGGAGCTGGAATTGCATATGCCCCATAGCTTTCCATTGTAAGAGCATGGGCTCTCAAAAACAAAAAATTCTGGTTGGTTTGTCTTTGGATTTTCTCCTACCATATCAATTGTGTTATAGTCTCATACATTATTCTAACATTTCCACAAATTACAAAGTGTTTTCTATCCAATGGTACCAATTATACGCATATCCTGGCTTCTGGGCCTGAGTAACAGGCAGTTTACTTTGGGCACATCAGTCAGACAGGAAGTGGAGAAAAATAGACCCCTTAAAGGTATCAAGACACAAGGCGAGACCCAGATGCATGTTTATTAATCCAAAAAGGGGTAGGCAATAGAAAGGTTGTGTACAGGCAAAAGGGCAGGCAGATTCAAGGTCAGGGCAGGCAGAACTTTCACGGACTAACAACCAACACAGGACTTCAAAGGAGCATAAGGCGGCGGTTCTGATTGTACATTTGCCTAAGAAACACTAAAGGATTATGGACCAGAAAAGGCAAGGCACTGGAGCTCACATATACCTCAAAAAACTATAAGGCTAGCAATAAAGCCAGCGTCTCTTGTACAATGGTGGAGTACCATGACTGACATGAGTTGAACTTACAGGAGAAGAAACTTACGGGCCAATCCACTCCCTTCTCATCTTCCTGCAAGAGAACCGCACCCACCCCCACTATACTAGCATCTACCTAAAAAATTAAAGGTTTGTCAAAGTTGGGGGAGGCAAGCACTGGGGTACTACAAAGTAGCGCTTTGGCAGACTCAAAAGCATAGTTACATTCCTGGGACCACTTAAATGGTACTTTTAAGACTGAGCAGAGATGTAAGGGAGCTAATACCGTCAGAAAATTCTAACAAAATGTACGATAGTACCCTACCATCCCCAGGAATCTGCGCAACTGGTGGCAAGTCGTGGGAGCAGGAAAAGCAACAATTGCTTCCACTTTGCCAGTAATTGGGCGTACTTGACCTCGTCCCACCTGCTTCCCCAAGTTAGTCACAATAGCCTTCCCAAACTCACACTTGGCCAAATTGAGTGTTAAATAAACATTCTCCAACCGCTGAAACACCCTTTTCAAGGTGGCAAGATGATCAGACCAAGTAGACGAATGAATCACCACATCGTCAAGATAAGCAATACAATTTGCCACATTCGCGAACACAATGTTAACTAGGCGCTGAAAAGTAGCAGGTGCATTACACACTCCAAAGGGCATCACAGTGTATTGTATGAAGTTATCAGGCGTAACGAAAGCCGAGATGTCAGAAGCTCGAGAGGTCAGAGGCATCTGCCAATAACCTTTTAGCAAATTCTATCAATGCCGTCATCTAAGCTAGGTAGAAGAAAATAATCAGATTTTGTAACAGAATTTACGCAACGATAGTCCATACATAAGCGGGACGCACCGTAAGGCTTAGGAACGAGAATACACAGGGAACTCCAGGAGCTGTTACTGGGTTTTGCCATGTCATTCTGTAATAAATAAGCTACCTCAATTTTCATTACCTCCCTTTTCTTAGTGTTAACCCAGTACAGATGCTCACGTATAGGAGCAGCGTTCCCTACATCCACATTCAAAACATTTAGCGGACCCCGTGGGGTGTGTCCAAATACAAGGTCAGCAGGGCTGAACCCTAAGGACTCTTATATTGTTTCCCTAATGGCAAATAGGACAAATGGCACCCCCTCATCCCAATCGGTACTGGCATCCATGCTATACTTGCGTAGCATCGCCTTAAGCATCTAATGCCAGCGTTCAAGGGCCCCTTGACTCTCCAAATGATACGGACTGGAGACCTGATGGGAAATACACAGCGTCTTTAAAACATTTGAGAACAGTTTTGACATAAAGTTGCTTCCCTGATCAGTTTGGATTACTTTAGGGAGTCCAAACGTAGACAAGAACTTAACTAGGCCTTCACCACAGTCTTAGCCATTATAGTACAGAGAGGGATCGCCTCTGGGTATCGAGTAGTACTGCACATTATTGTTAGTAATAACTGGTTACCTGACCTGGTTTTCGTCAACGGACCTACACAATTGATGATCACAGACAAAAGAATGTCATGTAATTTGGGCGCGATTTCGATTTCCCCTGCCTTAGTTTTATCGGGTGTTAAAACCGTTGGCCTTGCAGAAGGAATACTCAAAAATGGAACTAGACAAGTCCACCACATCTCCCAGCTTGAGGAAATGCTTGTACCAATTTATCATCTACAGTTTTGATTTCTGGGTTTTCTACTACTTCTAACACAGGAGTCACGTTACCACCAGCGATATCGTTCCATAGTAGCAATGTGACTCCTTTTACTGGCAGTGTAGACACTACACCAACACACAAACATCCTGATACCAAGTCTGACCCTAAGTGGACCCAGTGTAATGGTACAAGTGCGTTTTTTGTCTCTATGCCCTGTAATATAACATGCGAGCCACAATATGTTTCAGGGGACCAGAGTAAAGCATCAGTAACGATTACTGACTGATTTGTATGGGCTTTTGATCAGCTTGTTCTCCAGTTAAGGAAACATAACCGGCAGAAATAAATGGAGCAAAGATAGGAATGATCCGGTTTCCCAAATGCTGAATCAATCATTTGGACGAGCCAAAGACTGGACTAAACCCACGCTTTTTAATATAGGGGATGGTGATAGGAACTGTTTCAGGGTTTTTTTCTTCAAAATCGGGCTAATGTAGCTGTAAGATATGCGTTGATAGCAACTGGCTGATTCATGCAGTGCTAACGTAATGTTAGCCTGGTGGTAGGGCTAACGTTAGCAGATTAGTTTGGCTAGCAACCTTGACAGCTGATTTGTAACAAATGTATATTTGCTTGTAAATTGGCTGGAAATGAATTTGAAACCCGTAGTCAAATGATTTGGTTTAATCTGAAGTTATTTCTGTTGGAGTTTATTATAGGGAATAGGCTGGCTTTCCGGTTACTCCATATTACGCCACACCCCGCAAAAGCATTTGTTACCACTTTATTCGGATAGTACAGATTCTTCATCTATAGATGCTCTGCAGATGGTCATACTATCAACAAACTATCTGTTGTTAAGCAACAGCTTGCTAAGTTTAGGGTTAGTGTATCAGGTTTAAAGTTTATTAAATTGAACACGGGCAGGCAAAGGTACAGGACAGCAGGTAGGCAGAAAGGTCAAAACCGGGAAAACTAGGAAACAGGCACTATAGACAGGACAGGACAGGAGCAAGGGGGAAAAACGCTGGTAGGTCTGAATAAACAAAACAAACTGGCAACAGACAAACCAAGAACACAGATATAAATACACAGGGGATAATGGGGAAGATGGGCGATACCTGGAGGGGGGTGGAGACAATCACAAAGACAGGTGAAACAGATCAGGGTGTGACATAGGGTTAGAATAAGGATTAGGGTAAGGGTTAAGGTTATGGCCAAGGTTAGGGTAAGGATTACGTTTAGGGTTAAATGAAGGGTTAAGGTTAGGGTGAGAGCTATGGTTAGGGTTAGTGAATAGTTAGTTGAAATGTTACTGATAGTCTGTAGAGCATCTACAGAATGACTATCCAAATAAAGTGTTACCAAACTATTTCTGACATGACTTAGGCATTATTCGGAATTCTGATCGGTTTTGTTTAATAACTCGAAAAATAGATAAATGTGAGGTAACTTTGCATATATGTTATATGTGGTTACGTTTATGTTACCTACCCATTAAAAACCTCATAGTCGATGTCAGCACCTCACGTAAAATAATTAGCATAATAAAAAAATCCTCATAGAAATCTATCAGTTTAAGCTAGAGATATGTCAGATATAGGACAGACACTTCAGAACAAACTTCCTTTTGATTTTTGGGGGGAACTATCTGTTGTTCCATGTACAGTGCCTTGCAAATGTTTTCACCCCCCTTGGCCTTTTTCCTATTTTGTTTCATTACAACCTGTAATTTAAATGGATTTCTATGTGGATTTCATGTAATGGACATACACAAAATAGTCCAAATTGGTGAAGTAAAATTTAAAAGATGACTTAAAAAATTGAAAAGTGGTGCGTGTATATGTATTCACCCCCTTTGCTATGAGGCCCCTAAATGCGATCTGGTGCAACCAAATACCTTCAGAAGTCACATAATTAGTTAATTAAAGTCCACCTGTGTGCAATCTAAGTGTGACATGATCTGTCACATGATCTCAGTATATATACACCTGTTCTGAAAGGCCCCAGAGTCTGACACACCACCAAGCAAGGGGCACCATGAAGACCAAGGAGCTCTCCAAACAAGTCAGGGACAAAGTTGTGGAGGAGTACAGATCAGGGTTGGGTTATAAAAAAATATCAGAAACTTTGAACATTCCACGGAGGACCATTAAATCCATTATTAAAAAATGGAAAGAATATGGCACCACAACAAACCTGCCAATAGAGGGCCGCCCACCAAAACTCACAGACCAGGCAAGGAGGGCATTAATCAGAGAGGCAACAAAGTGACCAAAGATAACCCTTAAGGAGCTGCAAAGCGTATTTGAGTATCTGTCTATAGGACCACTTTAAGCCATACACTCCACAGAGCTGGGCTTTATGGAAGAGTGGCCAGAAAAAGCCATTGCTTAATAAGCAAACGTGTTTGGTGTTTGCCAAAAGGTATGTGGGAGACTCCCCAAACATATGGAAGAAGGTAATCTGGTCAGATGAGACTAAAATTGAGCTTTTTGGCCATCAAGGAAAACGCTATGTCGCCTCTCATCACCGCGAGAACACCATCCACACAGTGTAGCATGGTGGTGGCAGCATCATGCTGTGGGGATGTTTTTAATCGGCAGGGACTGGGAAACTGGCCAGCATTGAAGGAATGATGGATGGTGCTAAACCTGTTTCAGTCTTCCAGAGATTTGAGACTGGGATGGAGGTTCACCTTCCTGCAGGACAATGACCCTAAGCATACTACTAAAGAAACACTCAAGTGGTTTAAGGGGAAACATTTAAATGTCTTGGAATGGCCTAGTCAAAGCCCAGACCTAAATCTAATTGAGAATCTGTGGTATGACTTAAAGGCTGCTGTACACCAGCGGAATCCATCCAACTTGAAGGAGCTGGAGCAGTTTTGCCTTGAAGAATGGGCAAAAATCCCAGTGGCTAGATGTGCCAAGCTTATAGAGACATACCCCAAGAGACTAGCTGCAAAATGTGGCTTTGGGTGGGTGAATAGTTATGTACGCTCAAGTTTTCAGTTTCTTTGTATTTTGTCTTGTTTGTTTCACAATAAAAAATGTTTTGCATCTTCAAAGTGGTAGTCAGGTTGTGTAAATCAAAAGATACAAACCCCCCAAAATCTGTTTTAATTCCAGGTTGTAAGGCAACAAAATAGGAAAAATGCCAAGAGGGGTGAATACTTTCGCAAGCCACTGTAGTAAATATCTTATTCAATGCCTTTGCATTGGGCTAATAGTAGTAAGGCCCCACTTAGGTTGTTATGGGTTAAATATTCTCCAATTAAATATAAAACTACAGTAGAGGCTGTTTAAAGCTGTAGAAAATATATTTCTGAACTAATAATTACTGTGTTGGTAACAGCTAATGTGCTCAAAGAAATACACAGAAACTGGTTGAAATCCGCTTGAAGAACCACAATTTAGTAGAGGGCTAGGTGGCCTGTACAGTGCCATTTTTTGTGTTACAACATGCATTTTAAATGTAATTGTTGTGTCATTGACCTACACACAATACCCCATAATGTCAAAGACAAAAAAAAAAAATGTTTTTAGACATTTTTACAAATTCATTGAAAATTAAATGTCTTGAGTCAATAAGTATTCAACCCCTTTGTTATGGAAAGCCTAAATAAGTTCAGGAGTAAAGATTTGCTTAACAAGTAAATAATACGTTTCATGAACTCTGTGTGCAATAATAGTGTTAAACATGACTACCTCATCTCTGTACCCCACATACAATTATCTGTAAGGTCACTCAGTCGAGCAGTGAATTTCAAACACAGTTTCAACCACAAAGACCAAGGAGGTTTTCCTGTGCCTCGCAAAGAATGCCACCTATTGGTAGGTGGGTGAAAAAAAAGCAGATATTGAAAATCTCTTTGAGCATGGTGAAGTTATTAAATCACATTGGATGGTGTATCAATGCACCCTGCCACTACAAAGATAGATGCGCTCTTCCAAACTCAGATGCAGGAGAGAAAGTAAACCACTTAGGGAGGCCAAAACAATTAGAGTCTTCGACCACACACCCGAGGGCAGAGCGGCGGGTGAATGTCTACCATCTGAGGCGAGGAGAGCCCTGGAGTTTAGGACCCTGGCTGCCGGCGCGGGATGGAACAACTGATCGACCACTACCACTGGCCTGCAGAGACACCACCCTCACATTCAACCAGCTGGTGGACCTGTCCATCCGGCTGGACAATCTGCTGGCTACTCGTCCAGATCGGGGTCTGGTGGTACCATCCTCCCGCACCCCCTCTCCGAACCAATGGAGCTGGGAGGGACGGCGCGCTGGGAGAACGGAGGGGGTTCCCGCTCGTGCACCATCTGTGGCCGCAGAGGGCACACTGCTGGTCGGGCCCGGTTGGTTCCTCTGGGAATCAAGGCAGCAGGCAGGGCGCTCTTGCGTCACCCCAGGTGAGCTGGCACCATTCTCACCCAGAGCCCCCTGTTGCAAATATATTTGTGTCTGTCACTTTTCCTGAATTTTGCCCGCGTTCCCAGCATAAGGCGCTAGTAGATTCAGGCGCGGCTGGGAATTTCATTGATAAAGCGTTAGCTCATAGTTTAGGGACCCCCATTGTACCCGTGGATGTGCCTTTCCCCGTTCACGCCTTAGAGAGTGGACCATTAGGGAGTCAACCATTTATCAGGGAGGCCACCGCTCCTTTGATTATGGTGACTCAGGGGGATCACACGGAAAATATTAGTCTTTTCCTTATTGACTCTTCTGCATATTCCGTGGTGCTGGGCATACCCTGGTTAGCTTGTCATAACCCCACTGTTTCTTGGCCACAGAGGGTTCTCACGGGGTGGTCGCGAGAGTGCTCAGGTAGGTGTTTAAGGGTTTCGGTTGGTGCTACTACAGTGGAAAGCCCAGACCAGGTCTCCACTGTGCGCATTCCCCCAGAATATGCCAATATTGTGACGTTCTGACCTTAGTTCCTTTGTTTTGTCTTTTGTTTTAGTATGGTCAGGGCGTGAGTTGGGTGGGTTGTCTATGTTAGTTTGTCTATGATTTTCTATTTCTGTGTTTGGCCTGGTATGGCTCTCAATCAGAGGCAGCTGTCAGTCATTGTCCCTGATTGAGAACCATGTTTAGGTAGCCTGTTTTCCATTGTGTTTTGTGGGTGGTTATTTTCAGTCTTTGTGTGTCTGCACCAGACAGAACTGTTTCGTTTCTTTCTTTGTTGTTTGTTATTCAGTGTTCAGTTTACTTCCTTAAATAAGATGAACACTTACCTTCCTCACATTCTTCCCAAGACAGCCGTTACAGATATGGCTCTCGCCTTCTGTAAAAAGAAGGCGACTCGCCTCCCGGGTGGCGCAGTGGTTAAGGGCGCTGTACTGCAGCGCCAGCTGTGCCATCAGAGTCCTGGGTTCGCGCCCAGGCTCTGTCGTAACCGGCCGCGACCGGGAGGTCCGTGGGGCGACGCACAATTGGCCTAGCGTCGCCCGGGTTAGGGAGGGCTTGGTCGGTAGGGGTGTCCTTGTCTCATCGCGCACCAGCGACTCCCGTGGCGGGCTGGGCGCAGTGTACGCTAGCCAAGGTGGCCAGGTGCACAGTGTTTCCTCCGGCGCATTGGTGCGGCTGGCTTCCGGGTTGGACGTGTGCTGTGTTAAAGAAGCAGCGGCTTGGTTGGTTGTGTATCGGAGGACGCATGACTTTCAACCTTCGTCTCTCCCGAGCCCGTACGGGAGTTGTAGCGATGAGACAAGATAGTAGCTACTACAACAGTTGGATACTACGAAATTGGGGAGAAAAAGGGGTAAAATTCACAAAAAAAAATAAAAATAAAAAAAATAAAAAAAGGCGACTCAATTACCACCCAATCGATGGGGGGATTGTGCGATAATGATTCATCAGTCTTTGTAGACAAGATTTTCAGGGACCTGCACAGGCAGGGTGTAGTGGTGTACATCGATGACATTCTGATATACTCCGTTACACGTGCTGAGCATGTGTCCCTGGTGTGCAGAGTGCTTGGTCGCCTGTTGGAGCTTGACCTGTACGTCAAGGCTGAGAAATGCCTGTTCTTCCTAGGGCATTGCATTTTCATGTCAGGAGTGGAGATGGAGAGTGACCGCTTTGCAGCCGTGCATAATTGGCTGACTCCCACCACTGTGAAGGAGGTGAAGTGATTCTTAGGGTTTGCCAACACCTACCGGAGGTTTATCCGGGGTTCTGGTCAGGTATCTGCTCCCATTACCTCACTGCTGAAGGGGGGCCGGGTGTGCTTGCAGTGGTCAGCTGAAGCGGACAGGGCTTTTAGGCACCTGAAGGCTCTGTTTACCTCGGCTCCTGTGTTGGCCCATCCGGATCCCTCTTTGGCGCTCATAGTGGAGGTGGACGCGTCCGAGGCTGGAATAGGAGCTGTGCTCACTCAGCGCTCTGGTACACCACTGAAACTTCACCCCTGTGCCTTCTTCTCTAAGAAGCTCAGCCCGGTGGAGCGAAACTATGATGTGGGGGGCCGGGAGCTGTTGGCTGTCGTTAAGGCTTTGAAGGCGTGGAGACATTGGCTTGAGTTGGCTAAACACCCCTTTCTCATCTGGACTGACCACCGCAATCTGGGGTACATCCGGGCAGCGAGGAGGCTGTTCCTCGCCAGGCAAGGTGGGCCATGTTTTTCACCCGTTTTGTGTTTACACTCTCTAACAGACCAGGCTCCCAGAACGTTAAGACAGACGCACTGTCCCGGCTGTATGACACAGAGGAGCGGTCCATGGATCCCACTCCCATACTCCCGGCCTCTTGTTTGGTGGCGCCGGTAGTGTGGGAACTGGACGTGGACATTGAGCGGTCGTCACGTGCGAAGCCCGTTCCCCCTCAGTGTCCAGCTGGGCGTCTGTACGTTTCGTCTGCTGTCCGCGACCGGCTGATCTATTGGGCCCACACGTCACCCTCCTCTGGTCATCCTGGGATCGGTCGGACGCTGTCTTAATGGGAGGTACTGGTGGCCCACTTTAGCTAAGGACGTGAGGGTTTATGTTTCCTCCTGCACAATGTGAGCCCAGTGCAAGGCTCCTAGACACCTGCCCAGAGGTAAGTTACAACCCTTACCCGTTCCACAACGACCATGGTCGCACCTGTCGGTGGATTTCATAACCGAGCTTCCACCTTCACAGGGTAACACCACGATCCTGGCCGTTGTTTATCGTTTTTCGAAGTCCTGTTGTCTCCTCAATTTGCCCGGTCTCCCTACGGCCCTACAAACTGCGGAGGCCCTGTTTACACACGTCTTCCGGCACTACGGGGTGCCTGAGGATATAGTCGGGGTCCCCAGTTCACGTTTCACGTCAAGGGTCTGGAAGGTGTTCATGGAACGTCTGGGTGTCTCGGTCAGCCTTAACTCAGGTTTTCGCCCGAGAGTAAAGGGCAGGTGGAGAGAGTTAACCAGGATGTGGGTAGGTTTCTGAGGTCTTATTGCCAGGGCCGGCTGGGGGAGGGGGCGGCGTTCATGCCCTGGGCAGAGATAGCCCAGAACTCGCTCCGCCACTCCTCCACTAACCTTTCTCCCTTTCAGTGTGTATTGGGGTATCAGCCGGTTCTGGCATCAGTCAGACCGAGGCTCCTGCGGTGGACGACTGGTTCCTGCGAGCGGAGGAAACATGCGACGCCGCCCACGTCCACCTTCAGCGCGCCGTACTGCGCCAGAAAGTTGCAGCAGACCATTACCGCAGTGAGGCCCGGGGGACAGGGTCTGGCTCTCGACCCGAATCCTCCGCCTGCCCTGCCGGAAGCTGGGTCCGTGGTTTGTGGGTCCTGAGGAGAGTGTTTAAAGTACTGAGGAGAGTGAACGAGGTATGTTATAGGTTACAGCTTCCCCACGATTACCGTATTAACCCCTCATGCCATGTGTCTCTCCTCAGGCCGATGGTGGCTGGCCCGCTCCAGGAGGCTCCAGGAGGCTGAGGTGCCCCCTCTGGACATCGAGAGGGTCCCGGCGTACCTCGTTCGATCCATCCTGGATTCGAGACGTCGGGCAAGGGCCCTTCAGTACCTCGTGGACTGGGAGGGGTACGGTCCGGAGGAGAGATGCTGAGTTCCGGTGGAGGACGTGTTAGATCCTTCCCTGCTGCGAGAGTTCCACCGTCTCCATCCGGATCGCCTTGCGCCTCGTCCTCGAAGTCAGTGTTGACGCGCAGCTGGAGCCGCGCGTTAGGGGGGGGGGGGGTACTGTCACGACTTATGCCGAAGTCGATGCCTCTCTTTGTTCGGGCGGTGCTCGGCGGTCGACGTCACCGGTCTTCTAGCCATCATTGATCCATTTTTCATTTTCCATTGGTTTTGTCTGGTCTTGCTATACACCTGGTTCCAATCCCATTCATTACATGTTGTGTATTTAACCCTCTGTTTCCCCTCATGTCCTTGTCAGAGATTGTTTGTTAAGCTCGTGATTTATGGATTGGTGTGTGACGGGTTCTTGTACCCACGTTTATTTTTTTAATGTACTTTGTTTTTGGAGTTTTTGTTTTACGTTATTAAACTACTCCATTTACCAAGTTTGATTCTCCTGGGCCTGACTTCCCTGCCACTTACACACACGACATGACATTTCACTTTGTCATTATGGGGTATAGTGTATAGATGGGTGAGAAAAAAAGTATATTTAATAAATGTTGAACTCAGACTGTAACACAACAACATTTAGAATAAGTCAAGAGGTATGAATCCTTTCTAAAGGCACTGTATGTACCTTTCTTTAATAGATCTACAAAGCAAAGGTAAAGATGAGTACTATCAAGAGTTGAGAGTACACAACATACATTTTTACCCTGGCAAACAGAAATGTACCTTTACCATACATTGAGAGTGAGAGTGTGATGATTGTACATTTTATATTCAAAATATTAGGTACGAAAATGTTGTATCATGCTCTTTATCTGCACATCAGAGGAGGCTGGTGGGAGGAGCTATAGAAGGATGGGCTCATTGTAGTGACTGGAATTGAATAAATGGTACGGTATCAAACATATGGAAACCACATGTTTGACTCTGTTTCATTTATTCCATTCCAGCCATTACATTGAGCCCGTCCTCCTATAGCTCCTCCCACCAGCCTCCACTACCGCACATGTACTCTAAAAGGTACCAAAAGGTAACATGTGAGATGTTTTTATAATTTTGTACCACAGGGAACAATACTGTACCCTTATTTCTAAGACTGTAGTCTGTAGGTAGACACACCATAACAAGGTTCCAAGCAGAGGCCTTAAAATGCCTTCCTCGAATTGATTTTGTGTGTAGAGCACACATCTGTCAAAATGTAAAATGTACTGTAAGTCGCTTTGGATAAAAGTGGCAGCAAAATGGCATATACATTATATTATTTATACTGAACAAAAATATAAACACAACATGTAAAGTGTTGTTCCCATGTTTCATGAGCTGAAATTAAAAAGTCTGGAAACATCTCATTCTGATTGGCTGGGTCTGGCTCCCCTGTGGGTGTGCATGACTGCCAAGTGGGTAGGCTGTAACTGAGTAAAATCATTGAAATTATTCCATGTTGCATTTATATTTTTGTTCAGTATATATATATATATATTACATATGCTAGCTTGCAATGTTGCAAACTAGCATATGCAAATTAGATATATCTGTATTTATTTTTAAATAAATGTGCAAAAATCTCTAAACATGTTTTCACTTATTCCATTACGGGGTATTGTGTGTAGATCTGTGAGAGAAAAACATATTTAATGCATTTTGAATTCAGGCTGTAACACAACAAAATGTATGAATACTTTCTGAAGGCAATGTATATCCTTAGATCATTGGTTCAAATCCAACTCCACTGGCCAATGCTTCGCTTGAACTAATTTTATGGGCGGGACTAAGAACTTGAGTGACAGGTATTTCAGGGTATTTTTTATAGGTTAGGTGAGGGCACATAAATATGGTGCAAAAAGTCTCTAATATACAAAATATAATCATCCAAACAAATTATAGAAAAGTACTTGGTGGATTTCTTATCATTACCCCAGTATTATACTAGGCTGGCCTTGATAATTGTAATTGATGATGGTGCCCTACATCGGGCTGATGAAGTATTTATTAACATTTAGGATTCTAATGGCCAATGAACTCCTGTAGCTAGTCATACCCTCCAATAGACTTGATTACTGACTGAAACAACCCCACTGTACTGGACTGCTTAGGGAGACTGAAACAACCCCACTGTACTGGACTGCTTCGGGAGACTGAAACAACCCCACTGTACTGGACTGCTTCGGGAGACTGAAACAACCCCACTGTACTGGACTAATTCGGGAGACTGAAACAACCCCACTGTACTGGACTGCTTCGGGAGACTGAAACAACCCCACTGTACTGAACTGCTTCGGGGGAGACTGAAACAACCCCACTGTACTGGACTGCTTCGGGGGAGACTGAAACAACCCCACTGTACTGGACTGCTTCGGGAGACTGAAACAACCCCACTGGTTTAAGAAAAGAGAGTAGTTTGCACACTTTACCTGGGTGCATTGAGGACAATTATTGGGTACTGGACTGTACTGTGAGACATAGAGTAGTCGAAAGAGAGTAGGTTGCACACCTTAGGTGGGTCTATTGAGGGCAATAACTGGCTGCTGGACTGTTGTTCGAGACTGATATAACCCCACTAATCCTCCCTATACTCGTTAAAAAGAGAGTATAACCAACAATTTAAGGACCATTAGAATTATTTAACCGTCAATTTCGCATTTTATACAGAATGTGTGCATACTTACTTAAATAGGGCAGGAGGAAAAATATCAACAAATCAATGGTGCTTTAAAATGGAAACCCCTAGGGGTCCGCGGAGATACTGCAGGGGGTCCTCGAAAATATGTAGAAAAAATATATTGCTAACTACAACAGAATAAACTAAGTCTGAATTATATACCAACAGTAGAAAAGAGGAGAATATATTTTTTCTGAACTCCTAATAGGCTATAGGCTGCTTTATCCATAGATTTATCTGCCAATTCTTCCACCTACCATGCACTCTTTAAATAGCCTACCTCTGTGTCAGTGAGGGGATTGAGGGGATATGAGAGGGTGTGCCATAGGCCAACCTTTTATTAAAGAAAATGACAAAAAGAACAGGCTAACCCTTGTTAGCTTATGACTCTGTAACAGCGCTTTGGTCCAAAATGCTTGAAATGTAGAAAAAGTTGTAAAATATTTGGGAAATAAGTGACTCCGATGCATATGGGGATATCATTGTTTTGTTTCTTCAACATTCAGAGGCTGAGTTACAACCTTCTATAGCCGAAGGAGACAGAATATGTACTTTTCTTGGGAAGTAATCTAATTCTGTCACTATCAATTGATTAAGCTATTCACTTTCTGTACAATAGAATGTGGTTAAATCAAAGACAGCTTTTAAGAAAACACTTTTTTCCTTCTCTCGTTGGGTTAAGCCACAGAAGAAGAGTAGCTAGCAGTTAAAGCCTATATTTTCTGCATCGGTAGACCTACTCTGTCTGGGGTGGAAAGGTATGCCTAACTTTTAGATTACCATGCTCAGATTCCTAATGGCTTCTCAGACTTAATTATTTGCAAACAGGGACAGTTTCGTTGCAAACAAGACACAGTGATTTGGCATTGGAGAAATATGATAAGATGAACACATAGGCCTATTTATCTGTCCATTTTTAGCCTGTCATTTCGGTCATTTGTGTGGTATTAAAAAATAATTAAGTGGGCTATTTTTTCTCAGACCTGAAAATGTGATGATAGATTCACACAATGCTTTTACTATAAAGGAGCTCTTTCCACCCCTACTCTTGTCTCTGATGGTCTGTAAACCCACAACACTCTGGCCCGCAGCCCTGTGCGCTATAAGAATTTCTGCCTTGCCATGTAATACTTACAGGAGGAAGAACAGTTTCTAAAACTGCATATCTAAGTCTCTGGTCTGTCCAAGAAGTGAGGGTAAATGGCAGGCATGTTCTCTGCTATCCAATTTATGTTTTAATTATTATATTGGGTATAGGGGAATGTCACTTTTTTTTTAAGCGTTCAGGGAGGGTTTAGGTAAAATATATTTTGCTAAAGGTAGGGCTATTCACTTAAATTTCAGAGGTCAAATTTTCACCACATATCCCTTATTGTAAATAACATTCACTCCCTAACCTATTATCTAATTGTCTGTCAAACAGGTAGACCTACCTCTTATTTAAATAATAAGAAATAATAAGAAATAGGCTCCAGCACAAAGCACTCTTGTAGTTAGTAAAGTCTAATTAAAATGAAGATGGTTGAAATTAATTAAGCGAACTTGAATTTGCGTACTTTCAGCACCATGGGCATTTCTGATTGATTGTGCTGCTGTGTTCTCATCTTCTCGCTCTCCTTCTCAAACTGAACAGAACATAGGCTAGAGGCTAGTCCACGCACAAGATACTGCATTTTTGGGACTAGGCCCAATCTCCTCCTGAACTGCCACTGTAGGCCTACACAGCACAGCATTGGTTACACAACACACAAAAATAGTTTTGATCAGCAAGAGCTGAGCAGGCTGCGGCTCAGGGTTTGAATATCCGTTGCCATGTGTAATGCAGCCTAACTTTATTTACACCATCCCAGCAGCTATCTGCTTCTCCAAGCATACACTTCGTAGAATATAGGCGTACTTGATATGGAGCGCCCAGCAGAGAATCAGAGATGAGTGACGGCATCCGGCACACATCGATATATAGTCTAATAAGCATCTAATTCTAAAACACTGAGAAATATTGAAACTTCATCAATTACAATTTACATGACCCTCCCCTGGACTAGATAAACAAAAATATTGAATCCTCCCCTATTTTCCTCCAGGTACACATTCTATACATTTCGATCCACCCCCAATTATTAAATGGGGAGGTCAAAATGATGAAAAACTATCATCTACCAAATCTAATCATTTTAAACTGTTTATTACTTACTGATAAGACAAGACATGTTAAAAAAAAGTATGTTTGCTTAGCCTGGGCGGGAGTCCCTGGGCCAGAAAATGTTCAAGACCTCTGACATAGGGAATAGGGTGATATTACAGATGTAGATTTGGTTCAGACCTAGAGCAAACATAAATACTGCTGTCTATCAGCCAGGGGGGCATTCTTGTTCAGTAGAGCAAGGTACTCTGGGTACCTTCCTTCCATTATTCATTTCCCTTTATCATTTTCACGCCTCAGAAAAACTTTATCACAGGTTGTGCTGCCTGGGCAATTTTAAACCCTGTTCTTTTCTTTTCCCTTCTTCCTCCTCTCCAAATTGAATAATGCAACTTAAGCCTCCTTGAACGAATGATGCTATTATTCTCAAATTCTAGGGGCGGCCCTGATACCTTCCTGGTCGGTACTGCTACCACATATTACTTACAGACCTGTGCCTCTGATGCCCAAAGTGATGGCTGACCGGGTTTTTACCTCTGTTCTCATATTTATTTTACCTTTATTTATTTAACTAGGCAAGTCCGTTAAGAACAAATTCTTATTTTCAATGACAGTGGGTTAACTGCCTGTTCAGGGGCAGAACGACAGATTTGTACCTTGTCAGCGCAGGGATTCGAACTTGCAACTTGCAACCTTTCGGTTACTAGTCCAATGCTCTAACCACTAGGCTACCCTGCCGCTCATATGTGCATTGGTATTACTGACACTTTTCATCTATCTACACTAGGTCTCAGAGCAGATAGAGAGAGGAGGGCTGGTAGATATTGACTATAAAATAAACATTTAATTTAGCCTCTACCGAAATAGCTTTTCATCGAATAAGGACCTGATCTAGCAAGAGACACCAAAGTCAATCAAAATCCAACTTAATCCAAATTAAATGTTGTAAATTACATGTAATCAGAAAACAGTGTTTTAAAATGAGGAAAGAGTCCACAAATTAAGAAAAAGCAAAGCCAAAATCTCTCCAGTTAAATATCAGTATTGAGGACCATTTTAAGAGTAAAGCATTTGAATTATTCCTAGAAAGAAACGCTCAGGTTTACCCACCTGGCTACAAATGTACTCTAATTGAATCTGTGTTCAGTGAAACAAATAGCTAGCATGCCCAGTAAACAATTTCACATTTAGTTTAATTAAAGTGTGGTTTAATGAAAATTACAAAACGTGTTTGCGGTTACTTGTTTGCAGTTCCTTCCAGTTTTTTGATCAACAGTTTAAAGTATGAAGTGATAGTCTTCCTTCACAGTACGTCTCACCACACTATAACCTTGTGCATTTTTATATACAACTCCTTTTGTTGTAGCGTTGCACTGGCTGCTGTGGAGTAGAAGTTGGAAGTCACATTTGTAATGGGTGTTATCTAAGAGGAAATACATAACATGTGCTTTGGTTAACATGTTTTTTCATTTGTGTATGATGGATGTCATTTATAGTACATTTTTATTCAGTGGATGTCAGTTTGACAGCTGCTAGCCCGCTGGGCTCAGAACTTCCTGGAGCCATAGCTCATCCAGCTGTGTGAGCCGGGAGGACGCCTGCGGAGAGCCATTACATATCAAATCACGATTACATATCAGACTAGCCCCAATAAGGAAAATCACACCCAGCAGGGGAACAGCCACCCATCCAGCAGGCAGAACCACCCAGCATGCAACAAGCAGAACCACTCTGCAGGCAAGCAAGCAGAACCCCTCTGCAGGCAAGCAAGCAGATCTCCTCTGCAGGCAAGCAAGCAGAACCACTCTGCAGGCAGGCAAGCAGAACCACTCTGCAGGCAAGCAAGCATGCAGGGATGCTCTGGATACGCTACTCACTCTAGCTCATTTCTCTCTCTCTGTTTCTCTCTCACTCCGTCTCTCTCTCTCTGTCTCTCTCTCTCGCTCTCTCTCTCTCCCGATCTCTCCTCTCTCTCTCTCTGTCACCAAACAGGATAAAAGTGGTTGCTCAATGCTCTGCATATCTCAAAGCAAAACACAACACCCCCCATATTGATATTGAGCTATGAGAATGTCTTTGTGTTTTGAAATTATAACAAAAAGGGAAGCTATGGTTGTGCTTTTATATCTAAATTTTCTCCTCAATGCATGCAAAGTTTTATTTAATTGGAGGCTTCTTATCACAATGTGAGCAGTTACTTGTCTGGGTTGTGAGACAGGATTGTACTGAATCATGGGGGCACACATGTACGCACACAGACAAGGACGCACATGCAAACACACTCTGACTAATGCATTCATACACACACATTCAGACTCAATAGGAGTTTTTTCACGTGGACTTACTAAAATAAAAATAGGCACCTCTATTCATGAATTAAAATAAACTTTGAAATGACGTACACTGTAGTGAATAGTATCTGGTGAAATGATAACACTCTTTTGCCCCTAAACATCATATTGAGAGATTTTTGTGTGTGCGTGCGTGCGTGCATGTGCATCACTCCGTAAATTAGTCAGGGAAGATGTTTCTTCTCCTTTCTATTCCTGAGAAGTTTGAATTATGTGCCGTCAGAGACGAGTTCCCGCTTTGAACATTTCAATCCAAAGGAGTTGTGTGCATCACCGGGTTTTGCAGTTCTCTTCATCTCGCATTCAGAAGATGCTGACATCGGCTTTCCTTGTAAATGATGCACAGAACGGCTATATCTCACAACCGCTGTCAAATTAAAGCTAATTGTGTCACCATGCCCAAGTGAGAGAATAGGTTGAGATAGTGGTGTAATGTGTTATCAAGTTCATTGCTGTTTATTCAGTTTTAAAGACAAACACGGTGAGACCTTTGTTACTCCAAAACCAATTGGCTCACACTTTGTCCGCATTACTCTGGCACTGTATTTGATTTACAACACAAAATAAGTTGCTGTCTGCACATTCATGATAACTTTTTCTAGCTTCAAAATAAGGAATAATGACTCATGATCATTTCACTTAGAGTAATGTAAAAAGTTTAATTTCTTATCTTATGGAAAATGTGTCATTACTGTAGCTTAAGGCAAAATGCATCAGACATGTTCCTTTTAATTGGAAGTTTTTGTTTTAATTAGTTTGACCCTCTAAACCTTGTATTTTTTTCAGCAATGCTGTTTTAGTTGCAGTGTGTTTGATTAAATAGAATTCCAGCCTTAGTATGTAACTTTAGGTCTAAAACAGCTATGGTTAGAGTTAGTGTGGCCCACCTAAATGTTAGGTAAAAGTTAGGGTTGAGGTAGTCTCACGTAGCCATACAGTACCTCCAAATCAAGATCTAGTCAGCTGGCTTCCAGAGGCTACATTTTATTGGATGTTACATTTCAAAAACCCTTCCCACATGCCCGTAGAAGAGGTGTTGCATGTGATGTTCGTCACTGTTTTCCAACCGGATACATTTTGCAGAGAGGTGTTGCATATGCTAGTTTACAACATTGCAGAAAATGTATAAAAAGCTGAGGGAAAACTGAATTCTGTTTTAATATATAATATCAAATCAAATTTGATATCTCAAAGTGCTGTACAGAATCCCAGCCTAAAACCCAAAACAGCAAGCAATTCAGGTGTAGAAGCACGGTGGCTAGGAAAAACTCCCTAGAAAGGCCAGAATCTAGGAAGAAACCTAGAGAGGAACCAGACTATGAGGGATGGCCAGTCCTCTTCTGGCTGTGCTGGGTGGAGATCATAACAGAATATGGCCAAGATGTTCAAATGTTCATAGATGACCAGCAGGGTCAAATAATAATAATCACAGAGGTTGTCAAGGGTGCAACAGGTCAGCACCTCAGGAGTAAATGTCAGTTGGCTTTTCATAGCCAATCATTCAGAGTATCTCTACCGCTCCTGCTGTCTCTAGAGAGTTGAAAACAGCAGGTCTGGGACAGGTGGCACGTCCGGTGAACAGGTCAGGGTTCAATAGCCTCAGGCAGAACAGTTGAAACTGGAGCAGCAGCACGGCCAGGTGGACTGGGGACAGCAAAGAGTCATCAGGCCAGGTAGACCTGGGTCAGGGTCCTAGGGCTCAGGTCCTCCGAGAGAGAAACAAAGAAAGAAAGAGAGAATTAGAGAGAGCATACTTAAATTCACACAGGACACCAGAAAAGACAGGAGAAATACTCCAGATATAACAGACTGACCCCAGCCTCCTGACACATAAACTACTGCAGCATAAATACTGGAGGCTGAGACAGGAGGGGTCGGGAGACAGTGTGGCCCCATCTGACGATACCCCCAGACAGGGCCACACAGGCAGGATGTAACCCCACCCACTTTGCCAAAGCACAGCCCCCACACCACTAGAGTGATAACTTCAACCAGCAACTCACCATCCTGAGATAAGGCTGAGTATAGCCCACAAAGATCTCCGTCACGGCACAACCCTCGGGGGGGCGCCAACCCAGACAGGAAGACCACGTCAGTGACTCAACCCATTCAAGTGACGCACCCCTCCTAGGGACAGCATGAAAGAGCACAATTAAGCCAGTGACTCAGCCCCTGTAAGAGGGTTAAAGTTCCGGTACAAGTAATAACGGCTATACGCACCAGGGCTCCAGTACGCCTTCCCAGCCCAGTATGTCCTGTGCCAACTCCCTGTACTTGTCCTGAGAAGTGTATGAAAGTTCTGGTACAAGTGATGCCAGCTATATGCACCAGGTCTCCAGTGTGCCACCACAGTCCAGTACGTCCTGTGCCTCCTCCCCACACTCGCCCTGAGGTGCGTGTCACCAGCCCGGTGCACCTGTACCGGCCCCATGCATCAGGCCTCCAGTGCGCCTCCACAGTCCAGAGCTTCCGGCGACAGTTCCCCGTCCAGAGCTTCCGGAGACAGTTCCCAGTCCAGAGCTTCCGTTGACAGTTCCCAGTCCAGAGCTTCCGGCGACAGGTCCCAGTCCAGAGCTTCCGGTGACAGTTCCCAGTGCAGAGCTTCCGGCGACAGGTCCCAGTCCAGAGCTTCCTGCGACAGGTCCCAGTCCAGAGCTTCCGGCAACGGTCCACAGTCCGGAACCTCCGGTGACGGTCCGCGGTCCGGAACCTCCTGAGACTGTCAATGGTCCGGAACCTCCTGAGATGGTCAATGGTCCAGAACCACCTGCGACTGTCGGCGGTCCAGAGCCTCTAGCGACGGTCTGCGGTCCAGAGCCTCTAGCGACGGTCTGCGGTCCAGAGCCTCAAGCGACGGTCTGCCTAGACACCTAGGTATTTATAGTTGTCCACATATTCTAAGTCAGAACCGTCCAGAGTAGTGATGCTGTACGGGCGGGTAGGTGCGGGCAGTGATCGTTTGAAGACCATGCATTTAGTTTTACTTGCATTTAAGAGCAGTTGCAGGCCACGGAAGGAGAGTTGTATGGTACTGAAGCTCATCTGGAGGTTAGTTAACAGTGTCCAAAGAAGGGCAAGAGGTATACAGAATGGTGTCGTCTGCGTAGAGGTGGATCAAAGAATCACCAGCATCAAGAACGACATCATTGATGTATACAGAGAAGAGTCGACCCGAGAATTGAATCCTGTGGCACCCCCATAGAGACTGCCAGAGGTCCAGACAGCAGGCCCTCCAATTTGACATACTGAACTCTATCAGAGGAGTAGTTGGTGAACCAGGCGAGGCAATCATTTGAGAAACCAAGGCTGTTGAGTCTGCTAATAAGAATGTTGTGATGGACAGAGTCGAAAGCCTTGGCCAGGTCGATGAATATGGCTTTACAGTAATGTCTCTTATCGATGGCGGTTATGATATCGTTTAGGACCTTGAGCGTGCCTGAGGTGGACCCATGACCAGTTCTGAAACCAGATTGCATAGCAGAGAACGTATGGTGGGATTTGAAATGGTTGGGTAATCTGTTTGTTAACTTGGCTTTCGAAGACCTTAGAAATACAGGGTAGAATAGATATACAGGTAGGTCTGTAGCAGTTTGGTTTTAGAGTGTCTCCCCCTTTGAAGAGGGGGATGACCGCGGCAGCTTTCCAATCTATGGGAATCTCAGACTATACGAAAGAGAGGTTGAACAGGCTAGTAAATAGGGGTTGCAACAATTTCGGCAGATCATTTTAGAAAGAGAAGGTCCAGATTGTCTAGCCAGTCAGGTCTGGAGAGAACCAAGGGCTATATCTGTTCCTGGTTCTACATTTTTTGAATGGGGCATGCTTATTTAAGATGGTGAGGAAGGCACTTTTAAAGAATAACCAGGCATCCTCTACTGACGGGTTGAGGTCAATATCCTTCCAGAATACCCGGGCCAGGTCGATTAGAAAGGCTTGCAGGCTGAAGTGTTTTAGGGAGCGTTTGACAGTGATGAGGGGTGGTCGTTTGACCGTAGACCCATTACGGATATAGGCAATGAGGCAGTGATCGCTGAAATCTTGGTTGAAAACAGCAGAGGTGTATTTGGAGGGCAAGTTGGTTAGGATGATATCTATGAGGGTGCCCGTGTTTACGGATTTGGGGTTGTACCTGGTGGGTTCATTGATCATTTGTGTGAGATTGAGGGCATCAGGCTTAGATTGTAGGATGGCCGAGGTGTTAAGCATCTCCCTGGTCTTTGTCTTTGAAAACCTCCCTGTTCTTTGTATTTGAAAATCTCCTTGGTCTTTGTGGATGAATCTGTGTCTGAAATTCAGTCCTCGACTGAGGGACCTTACAGATTATTGTATGTGTGGGGCACAGAGATGAGGTAGTCATTCAAAAATCATGTTAAACACTATTATTGCACACAGTGAGTACAGTACATTCAACTTATGTGACTTGTTAAGCACATTTTTACTCCTGAACTTATTTTGGCTTGCCATGTTAACTTAATTTGTAAATATATATATTTTTAAACATAATAACACTTTGACATTAAGGGATATTGTGTTTAGGCCAGTGACACAAAATCTAAATGTAATCAAGTTTTAAATTCAGACTGTGACAAAATGTAGAAAAAGTCAAGTGGTGTGAATACTTTCTGAAGGCACTGTATTTGTACCCACCAAAAGGTACGGCTTTGTCACTCAAGTGGTATCCTAAAACACAAGTACCATGATCGTTATTTTATTTCCCAGCATGCTCTACCGCAGGTGGATTTTCTGGGATTGTTTTTAATATCTGTGTTTTTTCATGTACATTGATTGATTAATCTTGTGCTGCACAAAGACAAATAAGATAAATTTTTCTACAATAATCCAATCAGATAGATATATTTTTTTGCCCCTTCTACTTTAAATGGCTTTAGGTAGTCTCCTCACAATGTTCCTAACCCTGGCAGTCATTCTGAATGTCGGTTGTGGGTGAATAAAAAATCCAACCGTTGGATATCCTAACTCTGGCTGGAAATGTACAATTTACTCGAAAAGGCAAGGCACACTGGGAAATTATATTGGAGGCGTGGCTTAGTAGGGGCGTCATTTTAAGTTCGTTATTTTTTGCCACCTGTGATTGGAAGTGTTGTATCAGTTTAAGTGGTCTATGGTAGAGGTACATTTTTGCCACTTTCAAGGAACAAATTGCTTTGTCACTGTGGTGGTTCCCTATAAAGGCAACATTTTCTAAAAGCACACTTTTGTACCTGTGAACTATATGTAAGAAAAGTACTATCTGAAATATGAACTGGGGTACAATTATGTACCTATAACTAAAGCTACAAGGGATGTAACTTACAGGGTACCAGACCAGTGACATGGGTTTTCAGGTGCAAATTAAGAGTTTATTTCCAGTACACTATGTCCACCAATTTTTTACATTTGTGTTTTTTCAGCAGAAATGATTGCTTATAGGTAGGTACCTTCATGTGTATGTATTAATGTTTAATGTTAATGTTCAATGTTCTCAGATTTTTTTATTAATAGATTTATTTTTTTGCAAAACACTATATATTCAATGTTTAGCTGGAACGGAATGTTAATTTGCTGTATATATGACTGTAATATGTGGTTGAATGCACTCACTGTAAGTCGCTCTGTATAAGAACATATGTTAAATTACACTTTTCAAATGTAAATGTTTTACATACAGATCTCATATTACTGTATTGATTCATTTTTTGAAAACATGTTTTAATTTGTTGATGTCACAAATGTAAGATTTGTACAGTTATTTATTACATTTGACTGTGTAAAACCTAGTAGTACTACTTATTTCTCTGAGAGTGAGGCGGATACTGTATATAGCGTTTTGCAAAAAAACATGATTATTTGTCTCTCTGAAATTAAACCATCAAGTGATAGATTTCAAACAAATACTTGTCAGCCATTTAATACCTCATGCCTTGAATAGATAGTGAAAAAAACACCAATCTCTTTCATAAGTTCTTTAAACAATAAAAGCTTGTTTGTTCCTTTTAGAGTCATACGGTTCACCACAAACATGACATACATCAACATATTTTGATGGAGTTTTAATCAGCCATTTCCCAGCCATCCTCATGCTGTTGCTCCTACGGCACTAATCTAGTGGACACCTTTTGAACTCCGTCCAATCAAGACATTTGATTGGTTTGACATGTTGTGAGGCGTCACTTATTTACACTGGGTTTCCACCACTTTGTAGCTACTATCTGCTATTAACTTCACCGGGCTTTCTGATTAAGGATGGATGCCTGGTTCTCAACAAGGCTAGGGTTCAGTTTGAGGGTTAGGGTTAAACTGAGATGAAGACATGACGCTAGAGTTAGGGTTGAACCAGGTTGTGGACATGAAGCCAGGGTCAGGGTTCGAGTTGAACTGGGATGTGGACCTGAAGCTAAAGTTATGTTTGGGTTGAACCGGGATGTGAACATGAAGTTAGGGTTAGGGTTGAACAGGGATGTGTATGTTATCCCTTCTATACACCACAAAGCTTTTCATTTCAACTTTTTTTTTACATCAAATATTGCACATTTACTGTATCTAGGAAACTACCTAAAGAGAACCCTCTACTAAGGGAAGGGAGAAGAGCTAAGGGAAGTGGACAGAATTAGGTAAACCTTCATTACATTTGTAAAATGACAAATGAATCCAACTGCTGCTGTTGTGGCCTGATTAATATATCAGATGCAATCCAGCCTAACAAGGATCAAGATGGCTTTGCATTTTCTGTTATTAAAAACCTCCTCACAGATGCTCACCACCACCTCAATGCTGTGTATGTGCATCATGTGAATTCTACATTTTTAATTGCAGTTTGCATATTCAAACAGTCTGAAATAGTCTCTGCTTTGTGTTACGGGGGGAAATACAATTTCATATTTGTGACACTTATGAGATGCAGTAAGTATAAGAGTATGAGATAAGTGTCAATAAGTAAACAGTTGCAGGAAAATTATAATTTTAATATTGTGAGCTTGGCAAGATACTTTGTGTTTGATGTTATTTTTGGTATTTATTCATAAATTCAAAACAAATCACAACGATTTATGGACAGAAGTGTCACATACATACAGTATGCATGCTGTATCATTTATCATTTATCATGTATCATTTCATTTTTACAAAATTAATATTGTAATATAATATATAGAGGGAGGGGTGTGGTGTGCAGGCGGAAAGCATTACAACTATTAATTAAGCTCTAAACTGGATCACACCTTTCAGTTCTGGAATAAGAAGGAAGGATGATAGCCAGGGTCTGCTCCACCGAGATAGACCAGAGCAGAATTATCGGGTTACACCTAAATTAGGGATTATTTTCTCTAAGGAGGATGAAAGGTTGTTTAATAGGCCCACAAGTGAAAAGAAAGTCTGATTCAACGCAAGACTATTTTGCCAAGTGAAAAGCAAAAAAAAAGTATTTTAGATAATAGAGCTGAAGATGAAAGGTGATTAATCATTGAGTCTATTAAACATCTAGTTTTATGGTAGAGGATTTACATTTGGCTATCACTGTGGAACAGGCCGGTGACTGAAATCAAGGTGGTTTCTTTATAAAATATATATATATGATTCTAACGTTTACAAAAAATAGTGACTTTTTTAATGTTGAAGGTTTTCAGTACAGTAGGCCTGTGTTATTGAGAAATATTACATTTTTGATACAGTCGAAGTCGGAAGATTACATACCAAATACATTTCAACTCAGTTTTTCACAATTCCTGACATTTAATCCTAGTAAAAAAAAAACTGTATTAGGTCAGTTAGGATCACCACTTTATTATAAGAATGTGAAATGTCAGAATAATAGAGGCGAGAATGATTTATTTCAGCTTTTCAGCACTCTTATGCCTTGGGAGTAGAAGCTGTTAAGGAGCCTTTTGGACCTAGACTTGGTGCTCCGGTACCGCTTGCTGTGCGGAAGCAGAGAGAACAGTCTACGACTCAGCTCATCCCAGTCTACAAAGTACGTCTGCAGCGAGAGAAGGCTGAAAAGGTGGAGAATTAAAGCTGGACTCCAGAAGCAACTGAAGCCCTACAGAACAGAGTCCACTACTGGGCAGCCCTGGTGGACAGCGCCGATGACCTGGATGGATGGCAATGGATACCGTCTCTGAGTACATCCGTTTCCGTGAGGATCTCGTTATTCCCCAAAAAAGAAAGTATCCCATGTACCACAATAATAAACTGTGGGTAACTCAGGAATTAAAATAAAAATAGTGTTTAAATCAGGTGGCAGTAAAGAGGAAAGGAAAAATATTCAGACGCAAGGCAGCATACAAAGACAAAATAGAAAAACTTTTCAAGGACAGTAGAAAAGCCTGGCAAGGGCTAAAAACCATCACAGGCTACAAACCAAAGAGACATTGTATGACAGTTGAAAATGATCTTGCTTTTGCAAATGATTTGAACAGTTTCTATTGTAGGTTGTGTGATTTTACATCGCAGCAAAAAGTGGCCTTGGATAGTATAGACAGCATACCAGCTGTTGAAATACATCTCTGTGAATGACGTCAAGCAACACTTTCAACGTGTCAACCCACGAAAATCATATGGTCCAGACGGCGTCAGCAGCAAGGCACTTTAGGCATGCGCAGACTAGCTCACATTACCGTTACAGAAGCTGTTCCAGCTGTCACTGAACAGTGGGATAATTCCAGATTTATGGAAGAAGTCGCTGATTGTCCCAATTATTAAAAAACATATTCTTTCTGGTCTCTCATCCCAATTAGACTCAAATCAATTCGCCTACGGTGCTTCCAGGAGTGTTGATAATGCGTTACTGGTCATGCTGAACAATATCTACAAACATTTAGAAAAGGCAAATATCCTAATGAAAATTGTATTCATTGAATTCAGTAGTGCATTTAACACCATCCAACCCCACCTACAGGTGGACAAAGTGGTGAATTTGGGTGTCAACTCTCTACTGATCAAGTGGATTAATAGTTTCCTTGTGAACGTACCCAACAAGTGAAGTTTAACTCCGCCATCTCTAGAACGGTGAATACGTATGCCCCTCAATGTTGCATACTTTCACCGATACAGTACACACTGTACACAAACAATTGTCAAGCCTCTGATGCAGATGACACTGTAAATATGCAGATGACACTGCTGTTTAGGGTTTCTTCCACCCAGTCTCTCCACAAGGTTTTGACAGAGAAACAGAAAAAATTGTCCAATGGTGTGCAGATAACTTTCTTGAAATAAACGTTAACAAAACAAAAGAGATGGAAAGTGAAAGAACAAAACTCCAGTACCTCCTACGAAGATCAATGGGGAATCAGTTTATAGAGTGACCACATAAGTACCTGGGAATCGAAATAGACAAACTGAAATTCAGTGACTATTCCTTTGCAACAGAGAATGTTTTTTTTTTACACAAACTGATCCATTTTAATGACTACCATATATTACAAATGTTCAATAAATCTGTCCTGCAGAGTGCGCTGTCCTGTGGTCTGATATGCATGTTTGGAAACATGCGAGTGCAAGACCAAGTCAAGCTTCAGCGTTTGATTAAGACGCAGGGAAGAATAATTGGTATAGATCAAGTATTAGCCACCAACCTGTACACAAAACTCATCCTCCTAAAACTTGAAAGTATTTTACAGTACTCATCCCCTTCACTCAATATTACACCACAGCAGCAGCAAGGGGAAAGAGACTTCTTCAAAATAAAATTAAAACAGATAGATATGGGGACTCTTTTATTCCAACAGCCATTAGGCTGTATAATAAATTGTCTGTTGTTCCCTTGAGTATACAATATATTGCACTTTCACTTTAAATGTGTAGCTGTAGCACTTTGAATAAATTATTTTGTGTAGTTTGTGTGTTCATGTTTTATGTATTGTCTTTTTAAGCACATGACCAAATTAATTTCCCCCTAGTTGGATAATGAAGTTGATCTGAATCTGACCATTTTTTGGGCCTTCCTCGGACAACGCCTAGTATATAGGTCCTGGGTGGCAGGAAGCTTAGCCCCAGTGATGTACTGGGCCGTACGTACTACCCTCGATAGCGCCTTGCGGTCAGATGCCGAGAAGTTGCCATACCAGGCAGTGATACAACCAATCAGGATAATCTCAAAGGTGCAGCTGTAAAACTTTTTGAGGATCTGGGGACCAATGCCAAGTCTTTTCAGTCTCCTGATAGGGAAAAGGTGTTTTCATGCCCTCTTCACGAGGTGTGTTTGGATCATGATAGTTTGTTGGTGATGTGGACACCAAGGAACTTGAAGCTCTCGACCCGCTCCACTACATTCCCGTCGATGAGAATGGGGTCCTGATCGGCCCTCCTTTTCCTGTAGTCCACGATCAGCTCCTTTGTCTTGCTCACCTTGAGGGAGAGGTTGTTGTCCTAGCACCACACTACCAGGTCTCTGACCTCCTCCCTATAGGCTGTCTCATCGTTGTCGGTGTCACTGTTGTGTCATCAGCAAACTTAATGATGGTGTTGGAGTTGTGCTTGGCCACGCAGTCGTGGGTGAACAGGGAGTACAGGAGGGGATTAAGCACGCACCCCTGAGGGGCCCCAGTGTTGAGGAACTGCGTGGCAGATGTGTTGTTGCCTAATCTTTCCACCTCCTGGGGGCGGCCCGTCAGGAAGTCCAGGATCTAGTTGCAGAGGGAGGTGTTTAGTCCCAGGATCCTTAGCTTAGTGATGAGATTTGTGGGCACTATTGTTTTGAACGCTGAGCTGTAGTCAATGAACAGCATTCTCACATAGGTGTTCCTTTTGTCCAGGTGGGAGTGTGATTGAGATTGCGTCATCTGTAGATCTGTTGGGGCAGAATGCGAATTGGAGTTGGTCTAGGGTTTCCGGGGATGATGGTGTTGATTTGAGCCATGACCAGTCTTTCAAAGCACTTCATGGCTACTGAAGTGAGTGCTAAGGGGCAGTAGTCATTAGGCAGGATACCTTCGCTTTCTTGGGCATAGTGACTATTGTGGTCTGCTTGAAACATGTAGGTGTTGTAGACTCGGTCAGAGAGAGGTTGAAAATGTCAGTGAAAACAACGGCTACAGAGAGGGTGATCACAGTCATCTGCAACAGCTGGTGCTCTCATGCACGCTTCAGTGTTGCTTGCCTCGAAGCGAGCATAAAAGGCATTTAGCTCGTCTGGTAGGTTTGCTTCACTGGGCAGCTCGCGTCTGGTCTCTTGATAAGTGTGTGTATTTTTCCAGTCCTGCTAAGCATTCCAAATGTAATGAGTACTTTCGGTGTCAGGGAAAATGTATGCAGTAAAAAGTATATTATTTTATTTAGGAATGTGGTGAAGTAAAAGTAAAAGTTGTCAAAAATATAAAAAGTAAAGTACAGATACCC
This sequence comes from Oncorhynchus clarkii lewisi, assembly GCF_045791955.1. Classification (NCBI taxonomy): domain Eukaryota; kingdom Metazoa; phylum Chordata; class Actinopteri; order Salmoniformes; family Salmonidae; genus Oncorhynchus; species Oncorhynchus clarkii. The sequence continues at coordinate 27,137,980 of NC_092171.1, forward strand.
CAAAAAACTACTTAAGTAGTACTTTAAAGTTTTTTAACTTAAGGACTTTACACCCCTGGCTAAAAGACACCTCATTCAACATAGACTAACAACTAGATAGACACCACTGCCTCACATTGCATTTTCAAAAGCTAAAATGTCAAAGGAATATTATTAAGCTGTAATACTGTATGTGAGTAAAGCTATCAAAGTTGATTAATAGTTCAAGCATGAAGCTTCCATTTAGCTGAGCTCAATTGGATAAAATGATAATTTGGGAACTTTTCTCCCTGTTCCTTTTCTTCCTTTAAATGTATGGTTGTCAACTGTCCAGCTCTATGTGAGAATTATTCTCCAATTTCTTATGATCTTTACTCTTGACACTCTAGCTGACCTAGGGTTTATTCAGACAAATTTCTTGTCATGAAAGATACAGTATGTGGCAGTTAGAATGTGAATCATCCAAAGAACCTTGCTGATTGCACTTCATTTTCATAACACACTGATCAAAAAGTTTTTATTCCAGGCCAAGCTCTTCACTGTCCTGGCACCCCAATGGTGGAACCAGCTTTGCCCTAAAGCTAGGACCCCCCTCCATAAATATTATGCCAGATGACTGTTAGAAATGGTTTTGAAATACAATATAAGTATTTCATTAATTATGAGTTAACATCTTCAGGGGGGGGTCTCACCATGCAGGCTGTAAACAGTCATCTCTGCTGTTGGGAGGAAAAGAGATCTATGCATATTTTACAGGAACTGTCTAAGACTCCAGTTATTTGTTGACATTTAGAGTAAAAGAAAGAGACATATTTGACAAGCAATCTTTTGGCTGCAGACCGAAACAGATCCGGGATGGGGGAGTTTAAAAACAAAACACCCACGGAGAAACAACTATGTGTTTTGTTTTCCAGGAAAGTATAGCATTAGACTCCTTGGTTCCTCTGGCATTATCTTCAAAGGGGGAGTCATGTATTTGGTTGCTGGAGTATTACTGTGATCAAAGCCGGCGGGATATAATAACCAGCTTTAGATAATATGTGTGGCGTTATTTTAAAATAAATGCCTCTCTCATGCAGATTACAGAACATAGCCAAGTGGAGCAAAGGATTCATTTACATCTGGGGCCTGTCCATTTGTGCATGTGTAAGGAATAAACATCAGGTATTGATCTATCTGGAAATATTTTCTTTATCAACGCTAAGCTGGGAAATATTACAGAAGCTCATCTAGAGAATTTGTTCCAATTTGTTGTAAACAACCTGTGCTTTGAGTTGTGCCTAAATTGTGTATGTGCACTTTGAGTTGTGCCTAGAAGGAATGAGATTTGGAAAGGTGGAGCTGTGTTGGGAATCATGTTGTTAATGCAGTAGAAATAGAACGCCCTGGGGGAACACAATCGAGTGTGTGTGTGTGTGTGTGTGTGTGTGTGTGTGTGTGTGTGTGTGTGTGTGTGTGTGTGTGTGTGTGTGTGTGTGTGTGTGTGTGTGTGTGCTTTTGCGTGTGTGTTTAAGTTAGCTGGAGAAGAAAAGCAAGAGAATTAGATAAGCTTTGCTTAACCATGGGTAAATGACTAGATGTTTCTAAGGCTATTTCATAAATGTTTTAATTTTTCCATCTTTGAAGGGCAGGATATGTACACTATATATACAGAAGTATGTGGACACTCCAAATGAGTGGATTTGCCTATTTCAGCCACACCCGTTGCTGACTGGTGTATAAAATCGAGCACACGGCCATGCAATCTCCATAGACAAACATTGACAGTAGAGTGCTGAAGAGCTCAGCGACTTTCAACGTGGCACCGCCAAATGATGCCACCTTTCCAACAAGTCAGTTCGTCAAATTTCTGCTCTGTTAGAACTGCCCTGGTCAACTGTAAGGGCTGTTATTGTGAAGTGGAAACGTTTAGGAGCAACAATGGCTCAGCTGAGAAGTGGTAGGCCTCATAAGCTCACAGAACGGGACCGCCGAGTGCTGAAGCGCGTAGCATGTAAAAAATTATCTAAGCTCAGTTGCAACACTGAGTTCCAACACAATAACTGTTTGTCAGGAGCTTCATGAAATGGGTTTCCATGGCCGAGCAGCCGCACGCACACAAGCCTAAGATCCCCATGTGCAATGCCAAGCGTCGGCTGGAATGGTGTAAAGCTCACAGCCATTGGACCCTGGAGCAGTGGAAATGCATTCTCTGGAGTGATAAATCCCGCTTCCCCATCTGAAAGTCCGGCAAACAAATCTGGTTTTGGCGGATGGCAGGAGTAATCTACCTGCCCGAATGCATAGTGCGAACAGTAAAGTTTGGTGGAGGAGAAATAATGGTCTGGGCCTGTTTTTCATGGTTCAGGCTAGGCCCCTTAGTTCCAGTGAAGGGAAATCTTAATAATACAGCATACAATGACATTCTAGACAATTCTGTTCTTCCAACTTTGTTGTAACAGTTTCAGGAAAGCCCTTTCCTGTTTCAGAATGACAATGCCGCCGTGCACAAAGCGAGGTCTGTACAGAAATGGTTTGTCTAGATCGGTGTGGAAGAACTTGACTGGCCTGCATAACACCCTGACCTCAACCCCATCAAACATCTTTGAGATTAATTGGAACATTGACTGGAACGCCGACTGTGAGCCACATACTTTTGGTCATGTAGTGTACTGTATGTATTCTGTTCCCACTCTACACCCAAACAAACATGTTTTAATCAGCACCTTTAACTCTTCAAGTCATCCCCCTCCTATGTTATTTTCAATTCCATTTCTCATCCCAGTACCATCATTGGAGCTTCATTCATTGTCAGAATGCGACAACAATTCTAGAACCCATTTATTGTCCCTGGTGGCATTTTCATCAAGCAGCTAGTTTATTCTCTAGCTTCAATCCCATTCTGAAATGTGAAATCCCTTCCATCCCCTCTATCCCCGCCATGACACAGAACTCCATCACCATTGTTTGCCCCAGTTTCAAAGCAAACATCTTATCTTCACCCTCTCGATATTTTATTTACAGCGCCATCAAAAAGTATTCACACCCAGTATTTACTTTTGTGTTACAGCCTGAATTTAAAGTTGATTAAATTGAGATTTTTGTGTCACTTGCCTACACACAATACACCACAATGTCAACATTTTTACAATTTCATAAAAAATGTCAAGCTTAAATGTCTTGAGTCAATAAGTATTCAACCCCTTTATTATGGAAAGCCTAAATCAGTTCAGAAGTAACCATTTACTTAACAAGTTGCATGGCCTCACTTTGTGTGCAATAATAGTGTTTAGCATGATTTTTGAATGACTACCTCATCTCTGTTACCCACACATGCATATAATTGTAAGGTCCCTCAGTCGAGGACTGCATTTCAAACACAGATTCAACCACAAACACCAGGGAGGTGTTGCAATACCTTGCAAAGAAGGGCACCTATTGGTAGAGCATGGTGAAGGGATTTCACCATGAGGCCAATGGTGACTTTAAAACAAGCTGTGATAGGAGTTCACTGAGGATGGATCAACAACATTGTAGTTGCTCCCCAATACTAACCTAAATGACAGAATGAAAAGAAGGAAGCCTGTACAGAATAAAAAATATTCCAAAACATGCGTCCTGTTTGCAATAAGGCACTAAAGTAATACTGCACAAAATGTGGCAAAGAAATGTACTCTATGTCCTGAATACAAAGCCTTATGTTTGGGGGAAATCCAACACAACACATCACTGAGTACCACTCTTCATATTGTCAAGCATGTTGGTGGCTGCATGAGGCTATGGGTATGCTTGTCATCTGCAAGGACTAGGGAGTTTTTTTAGGATAGAAATAAATGGATTAGAACTAAGCACAGGCAAAATCCTAGAGAAAAACCTGGTTCAGTCTGCTTTATTAATTTTAATTAATCTTTCAGCAGGACAATAACCTAAAATTCAAGGCCAAATATACACTAGAGTTGCTTACCAAGACTACATTGAATGTTCATAAGTGGCCTAGTTACAGTTTTGACTTACATTGTCTTGAAAATCTATGGCAAGACTTGAAAATGGCTGTCTAGCAATGATCAACAACAACTTGATAGAGCTTGAAGAATTTAAAAAAGAATCATGTGCAAATATTGTACAATCCAGGTGTGCAAAGCTCTTAAGAGACTTACCCAGAAATAATCACAGCTATAATCGCTTTGTTTCTTACATGGGATTCTAACATGTATTATAAAGCCCTTTTTACATCAGCAGATGTCACAAATTGCTATACAGATGTCACGACTTCCGCCGAAGTTGGTCCCTCTCCTTGTTCGGGCGGCGTTCGGTGGTCGACGTCACCAGCTTTCTAGTCACCACCGATCCATGTTTCATTTTCGTTTTGTTTTGTCTTCATTATACACACCTTGTTTCCATTCCATAATCAATGTTCTTTATTTAACCCTCTGGCTTCCCTTTCTGTTTTGTGAGTGATTGTCATTGTCATGTGGGTTCGTTCCTTGTGCTCTGGATATTTGTATTTTTCCTTGTTGGAACATTGCTTACATTTGGAGTAAATTCAGATTAATACTCATACCTGTGTCCTGCGCCTGACTCCGCTTCTCCATTCACCTAATCGCTGACAACAGAAACCCAGCATAAAACCCCAAACAACAAGCAATGCAGATGTAAAAGTATTGACTAAGGGGTGTGAATACTTATGTAAATGAAATATTTCTGCATTTCATTTCTAAAAACATGTTTTCACTTTTTCATTACGGTGTATTGTGTGTACAGTAGATGGGTGAGAAAATAAAGGCATTTAATCCATTTTGAATTCAGGCCATAACATAAGAAAATGTGGAATACGTTTTGGGGTATGAATACTTTCTAAAGGCACTGTATATCCTTAGAGCGTTAGTTCAAATCTAATTCCATTCCATTCTGTATGAACTAATTATATGGGCGGGACTAAGAACTAAAGTGACAGGTGACTCAGATTATATGCCTTTCTACTGTATCATCTGGCCTTCATATCTGTCTCTGCATTTTCAACATGATTGAACACGAAACCACTTTGTTACAGGTGCCCACTACTCTGCCAACAAATACACTCCCTCCGTAACCTGGATAACCCCTGACACACAGATGCCCGGTGTTTGATACTATGACTTGTACAATACGTGAGCCATATCACTTGTTGTAGGCCTACTTCTGCTTTTGAAATAACTACAGTCTTCGGTTCAAGCTAACCATATACCTGAATTAGCAATTACACTGAGATGGTCTGAAAAAGGTCTGTACTGTAATAACCAAGTTCCAATTTATAACGATATAAAATAACATTGGAGAAATTAACTACAGAGATAGAAAGAGATAAAGAGAGAGATAGTTATTTATCCATCAGCCATCAGTAATGTACAGTATTAGCCCTGGATCTCGTGAACATTCTGTTTCCTCCAGCCTCTCAGTGGAGTACGTGTGTGCATTTGTGAATTCATGCTTGCACGTGACCAATGGTTTCTTGCAAACAGAGAGTTGATCAACAGTTGACGTTGAAGCTATAATGGCCGAGTCAGAGCTCAGAAGGGCTAGAAGACAAATAGAAGATGATTCTGCTGCTACAGCACTTCCTTCTTCCCCCATGAGAGATTAAGGATGTGACTGTCTGGATGACTTAGGTGGAACAGGGACTACCCTCTTTACATTCACCGCCAGCTTTTAACTTAAACTTTTAATGTCACTTTTCAACTAAAGCTGAGTGAAAACCCAGGCAATACATTTATGCCCTTGACATGCTCTTGAGTTGTACAGCTGAGAGCTGTGCTGAACAGCCTGTAAGACTCACTTGCTGCATATGTCATTTCTAAACGCTTACCTTGGCTATATCGCAGTTAGTCCAAGAAGGCTCCAAGATCATTGGCAAGTCAAGTATATTCATTTGACTTTTACTGTACAGTATCTATGCTATGCGGCTGATGCCTGTGCTAGCAGACACATTAACTTTTCATTATAAAGCCGTAGGGAATAGATTCCCACTACAGATGTAAGATCTTGTAGTGTATTTGAGGTTTTAAAAGGCTGTTAAAGTTTGTAATTTCCACTTTGACGTTTCAGACTTGATTTTCCCTTACGAAAAACGTATCAACACCTACATTCATTCAAATCCACATAATCACTCACATTTCCTGTTGCTGCAGAATTATTTTCCATCTGTAGCAAACAGGCTAAAAAAAAATCCTAAATCTGTAACAGAGTTCTTTTTGACTCCCAATGTTCATTAGTCATTCCTGAAGAAACATATCCTTGCTCCGCGCTCTGCCTCTGTTCTAGCAAAGCTCTTTGAACTTCTGCAACTGTGAATTGAAATAGAAAGGGTTGCCAGAGAGACAGAGAAAGCAGGCCACCTCACAGCCATGTTGTACAGGTTCTGTTGTACTACAGTAAATAGGCTAGCTGCAGCTCGTCTCGTCTCAGCTCGGCAGACCAAGATCAGTGAGAACCAAAGAAGTGCCTGTTGTGCTGATTCCTAATGTCTGACTGTGACACTTCACAAGCCTCATTCTGTCCTGTGATCTCTGTTTGCTCTCCCCAGTGCAGAGCAGCGCAAGGAAAAACGCGTCTTATGATGAGCCTCCACTGCCAGAATGGCTTGACGTCTGGAGCTGAGGAACTACCCCGTTGCTTCTAGCATACAGACACTTTTTTCCTAAGGTTTGAGGAAAACCTAAGCCCAAACCTACTCTGAGAAAAATGGGATACTGTTATCTTTTATTGCTTTATATTAACATCTTCTTCTTCTCAAGATTTTTTCCTGCCTAGCTGCAATGAGATCGGGTATGATCTCTATATTGTGTGTAGACATACAGTTGAAGTTGGAAGTTTACATACACTTAGGTTGGAGTCATTAAAACTCGTTTTTCAACCACTCCACAAATTTCATGTTATCAAACTATAGTTTTGGCAAGTCGGTTAGGACATCTACTTTGTGCATGACACAAGTCATTTTTCCAACTATTATTTACAGACAGATTATTTCACTTATAATTCACTGTATAACAATTCCAGTGGTTCAGAAGTTGACATACACTAAGTTGACTGTGCCTTTAAACAGCTTGGAAAATTCCAGAAAATCATGTCATGGCTTTAGAAGCTTCTGATAGGCTAATTGACATCATTTGAGTCAATTGGAGGTGTACCTGTGGATGTATTTCAAGGCCTACCTTCAAACTCAATGCCTCTTTGCTTGACATCATGTGAAAATCAAAAGAACTCTGCCAAGACCTCATAAAACAATTTGTAAACCTTCACACGTCTGGTTCATCCTTGGGAACAATTTCCAAATTCCTGAAGGTACCACATTCATCTGTACAAACAATAAGTACACAAGTATAAACACCATTGGACCACACAGCTGCCGTACCGCTCAGGAAGGAGACGTGTTCTGTCTCCTAGAGATGAACGTACTTTGGTGCAAAAAGTGCAAATCAATCCCGGAACAACAACAAAGGACCATGTGAAGATGCTGGAGGAAACAGGTACAAAGGTATCTATATCCACATCCATAGTAAAATGAGTCTTATATCGACATAACCTGGTAGGCCGCTCAGCAAGGAAGAAGCCACTGCTCCAAAACCGCCATAAAAAAGCCAGACTATGGTTTGCAACTGCACATGGGGACAAAGATCGTACTTTTTGGAGAAATTTCCTCTGGTCTGATGAAACAAAAATAGAACTGTTTGGCCAAAATGACCATCGTTATGTTTGGAGGAAAAAGCGGGATGTTTGCAAGCTGAAGAACACCATCCCAACTGTGAAGCACGGGGGTGGCAGCATCATGTTGTGGGGTGCTTTGCTGCAGGAGGGACTGGTGCATGCAACAAAATAGATGGCATCATGAGGCGGGAAAATTGTGTAGTTTTATTGAAGCAACATCTCAAGACATCAGAAGTTAAAGCTTGGTCGCAAATGGGTCTTCCAAATGGACAATGACCCCAAGCATACTTACAAAGTTGTGGCAAAATAGCTTAAGGACAAGTCAAGTCAAGGTCTTGGAGTGGCCATCACAAAGCCATGACCTCAAACCTATAGAAAATGTGTGGGCAGAACTGAAAAAGCGTGTGCAAGCAAGGAGGCCTACAAACCTGACTCCGGTACACCAGCTCTGTCAGGAGGAATGGGCCAAAATTCACCCAATGTTTTGTGGGAAGCTTGTGGAAGGCTACCTGAAATGTTTGACCGAAGTTAAATAATTGAATGGCAATGCTACCAAATACTTATTGAGTGTATGTATACTTCTGACCCACTGGGAATGTGATGAAAGAAAGAAATGCTGAAATAAATCATTCTCTCTACTATTATTCTGACATTTCACATTCTTAAAATAAAGTGGTGATCCTAACTGACCTAAGACAGGGAATTTTTATTAGGGTTAAATGTCAGGAATTGTGAAAAACTGAGTTTAAATGTATTTGGCTAAGATGTATGTAAACTTCCAACTTCAACTCTATATGCCTACTAGTGTGTTGGCTCATTGATGTAAAATACCCCTATTGATGTGTACATTTATGCCAGATGAATCAAATCGGAACCCAATTCATGCAGTATTGCGTTGACAGAACAATTAACATAGAAGGCCACAAGTCAAGTGTCTACTTTGATAATGGAGTGCATATTGCATCTACTGAAACTAACACAGTGAATGAACAAAACAATCACTTGTTCTCAAGATTTATGCTATCACAATATTATACCAGCAATGTTATATGCTGACAATATAAATCATTATTTCACTTCTAGGTTACTTATCTCATTTGGTGCCATTGGGTTTCTTACTGCAATCTCATAATCAACGCCGCATTGACTAATGGCTTGTGAACCAAACCTTGCCGCTGTCAAAGTGGGTACAAATCATGGTTTAAAAGCCCCGGTGGCTACTATAGCACAGTCCAATTGCACAACACTAGAATCTGAGAAGTCAATTCAGCTTTGACAGCTTGCCAATAGAATCATTAACAATAGCCTTAAAGAATCAAACAAAACAACAACAAATAAGAGCGAAAAACTAAAAAGACTTCAAGAAACAACATGCAATTTGTCACTACAGATATGGAGAACAGCACAAATAACTGATGGGAATGCCATGTGTCACATTAAGTACTGGGAGAGGAGCTACGTCCCAAATGGCACCCTATTCCCTAAAAAGTGCACTATACAGGTCATAGGTAGTTCACTACATAGAGAATAGGGTGCCATTTGGGATGTAGAGTTGAAGTCAGAAGTTTACATACACTTAGGTTGGAGTCATTAAAACTCATTTTTCAACCACTCCACAAATTTCATGTTAACAAACTATAGTTTTGGCAAGTCGGTTAGGACATCTACTTTGTGCATGACACAAGTCATTTTTCCAACAATTGTTTACAGACAGATTATTTCACTTATAATTCACTGTATCACAATTCCAGTGGGTCAGAAGTTTACATACACTAAGTTGACTGTGCCTTTAAACAGTTTGGAAAATTCCAGAAAATTATATCATGGCTTTAGAAGCTTCTGGTAGGCTAATTGACATCACTGGAGTCAATAGGAGGTGTATCTGTGGATGTATTTCAAGGCCTACCATCAAACTCAGTGTGTCTTTGCTTGACATCAAGGGAAATCAAAATAACTCAGCCAAGCCCTCAGAAAACAAATTGTAGACCTTCACAAGTCTGGTTCCTCCTAGGGAGCAATTTCCAAATGCCTGAAGGTACCACATTCATCTGTACAAACAATAGTACCTAAGTATAAACACCATGGGACCACACAGCCGTCATACCGCTCAGGAAGGAGACGCGTTCTGTCTCCTAGAGATGAACGTACTTTGGTGTGAAAAGTGCAAATCAATCCCAGAACAACAGCAAAGGACCTTGTGAAGATGCTGGAGGAAACAGGTGCTTTTTGGAAATGTCCTCTGGTCTGATGAAACAAAAATAGAACTGTTTGGCCATAATGACCATCGTTATGTTTGGAGGAAAAAGGGGATGCTTGCCAGCTGAAGAACACTATCCCAACTGTGAAGCACGGGGGTGGCAGCATCATGTTGTGGCGTGCTTTGCTGCAGGAGGGACTGGTGCATGTCACAAAATAGATGGCGTCATGAGGCAGGAAAATTGTGTGGTTGTATTGAAGCAACATCTCAAGACATCAGTCAGGAAGTTAACGCTTGGTCTCAAATGGGTCTTCCAAATGGACAATGACCCCAAGCATACTTCCAAAGTTGTGGCAAAATGGCTTAAGTACACCAAAGTCAAGGTATTGGAGTGGCCATCACAAAGCCCTGACCTCAATCCTATGGAAACGTGTGGGCAGAACTGAAAAAGCGTGTGCGTGCAAGGAGGCCTACAAACCTGACTCAGTTACACCAGCTCTGTCAGTAGGAATGGGCCAAAATTCACCCAACGTATTGTGGGAAGCTTGTGGAAGGTTACCCAAAATGTTTTACCCAAGTTAAACAATTTAAAGGCAATGCTACCAAACACTAATTGAGTGTATGTAAACTTCTGACCCACTGGGAATGTGATGAAAAAAATAAAAGCTGAAATAAATCATTCTCGCTACTATTATTCTGACATTTCACATTCTTGAAATAAAGTGGTGATCCTAACTGACCTAAAACAGGGTGAAGCTGATGGTTTGGACGGCTGATTAATAATGAACATGGCCTTTTTCAGGCACATTAGGTCAGGAGAAAGAAACACATTGTCCTCCCACTGCGTCAGTTAGTAGGTGGCCCAATGGCCCAGGTAGAGGGGGAATGGAGGAGCTGCTAGTATCCCTCTTGCATCTGTCCTCCGATTCGCCCCACACCCCCGGGAGGGACTCCCCCTCCCCACGACACACAAGTACACTAACATAAATACACACACAGATGTGCATGCACACACACACACACACACACACACACACACACACACACACACACACACACACACACACACACACACACACACACACACACACACACACACACACACACACACACACACACACCACCCGGCAGAGCTCGCTGGCTGAGACACCAGGTTAACATCCAGCATAGCCTCACCCATAAGGGCGTTAGGGGCCGCGCTCCACTGGTCCCAAAAAATACAAATAAATACTTTTATTTAAAAATATATATTATATAATTAATGTATTGTTCAAAATATATATTATTCAAAACAAGCTGTTCAGTTACTACTCTGGCCCTCAGTAACTGCCAGCTTCGTGGGAGCATAGGTCATAATTTGCTATTCGGGGGAACTGCCCCAATGAAAATAGCGTAAATTATAACAGCACAAAGTAAATGGACCATCCTGGGGGGGGTCAAATCCGTTCAGTTAGAGAATTTGGAAGTATATCCAACCGGCCTTACAACCGCAGCCACGTGTAACCACGCCAGCCCAGGACCTCCACATCCAGCAAATGCACATTTAGAGTGGCCTTTTATTGTCCCCAGCACCTGTGTAATGATTATGCTGTTTAATCAGCTTCTTGATATGCCACACCTGTCAGGTGGATGGATTATCTTGGCAAAAGAGAAATGCTCATTAACAGAGATGTAAACACATTTTTACACAACATTTGAGAGAAATAAGCTTTTTGTAAAGTATGGAACATTTCTGGATTTTTTTTATCTCAGCTCATGAAAAAGGGAACCAACCAACACTTTTCATTGCATTGTGTTTATATTTTTTATGCTTTTGTTCAAATGCACAGATAACTTTATATCTTCTCAAAGAAACTACCGGTAGTTCGAAAAAATTTCTGTCAAGCTGTTGACAACCACCTCGCGCACCAGGTTTTCAGCCAATCAGTGGCCGCTGCTGTTTCTTTAGAATTGAAACATCACTCTTAAAATGCTGCCTCAAATACTGCTTAGCAACCAGGTCTAAGAATATGGATGCTGTCTGTGTGTCAGCGTCCGTGCCTGTGTGCGTGCGTGTGTGTGTGGACATGTTTAACTATACTTGTGGGGAGCAGAAGCCCCCACAAAAATTGTAAACAAACAAAAATTTGACCAACTGGGGACATAACATTTTTGTTGGTTCCCACAAGGTCAAATTATATTTCTAGTGGGTTTAGGGTTAAGTTTAAAATTAGCGTTAGGTTTAGAATTAGGGTTAGGAGCTAGGGTTAAGGGGTTAGATTAGGGTTAAGGTTAGATTTCAGGGTTAAGGTTAAGGGTTAGGGAAAATTGGATTTTAAATGGGACTGAATTGTATGTCCCCACAAGGTTTGCTGCGTAAGACTCTGTGTGAGTGTTTATGTACGCTTGCGCAGTGGCCGTACAAATGGACAACCGTGGGGACTGACTGATGCACCACAATTCATATTTCTCCAATTTCTCTCTCTTTCTCCCTCCTCCTGTTTCTCCCTCCCTCTTTCTCTCCCTCCCCCAGTGCGTCAGCCGGGTGGGTGGGGCTGACGTTAGAGCAGCAAGGTCAAAGCAGTCTCAGTAACCTGTGAATTATGAGGGGAGAAAATAACTCCCCTCCACTCTGACCCCGTAGGCACTGAGGAGGGAGAAAGAGAGGTAGAGCGTAGGATTGGAATGCTACATGGATAAGGAATGGCAGGAAAGATCCCATTTAGGACAAATATAAATTATAATGCAGGTATTAACTGCTGCCTATTTGTTGGGTCAGCTAATGTATTGGTGGATGTCCTGGTCAAGTCATATAACACGAGTAATAACCCATTCAATATATCTGCATTCCATGAGCAAATATAATCAATGGCTAAAGCATTCTGCCTGCACCCAAGTGAAATCTTCTCTTTTCCTTCTGAGCCTGGATGGTGGTGGTGGATGGGCATGTAAATATAAGGTAATCACAGATATTCACCTATGCCCTGTCTTAATTTCATAGAACAAATTCCGAATATTTGGGAGTTTGGTCATGCATCTTCTTCTTTAGCTGTGTTTTCCACAGTCTCCTCATTATGAGTGGGTTGGAATAATAGTGAGCTAAGGCTGAAGAGCTGCCAATTCCAAAAGCCCAGAATCAACTAACTAGCAGTTTGTGCCTGAATGTGTCTATGTCTGATGATATAGTATTTTATCAGCCATCTGCCTAGCAATATTTATAAGAAATAGAGACAATGCTACAGTGCTAGTACTGCTAATATCTCTTGGTCTAGGTATTTTCCATCTTAGCGACAAATCTAGTGATTTTACTGTTGGAGACGCTGCAGCTGCTCCATGAGCATCATTATAATGTCTCCATTAGCTGACCTATGAGACGTGGCGAATATTATGAATAACAATTGATCAATTTAATCAAAAATGTAATGGGCTATGACATGATTGACCTTTGCTGTAAGTTACTCTGCACACGTAACTCTGCCAGCAAACAGAAAGAGAGCACAGCTGGCTCTGGTTCCTCAGTGGTTTGGATGCAGTGAGTATAGGCTGTATCCTTCGCAGCACAGCCGCAGTGTGCCTGCCTTCGACTAGCTGGGAGGCAGCACATTTATCTTACAGGGTTTTGAACTGCCTGGGTATCAACTTGGCTTCCCATGGAGGTTACCAGTGCAAATAAATTGCTACAGCACTTTTGTATATCATTTAACTCTGTCTAAGTGAAACCCCCACTCACACTACACACACACACATACACAAATACACGTACAAACACACATACAAATATATAGACACCCACACACACAAACACACACTCTCCACCATTACCTCTCCTCTTGAGCGCTCCTCCTAGTATTGAAGAATGTGGGAGGGAGGCTATCTTTTATAGGCCTTGTAATGTCCCTCCACTTCATAGGGATGAGGGAGAGGCCCTATATGGACAATCTTTTGGAGCACCTCTTTTGGGTGCTGTTGAGATGGATGGCAATTGTATGGCAGGAGAGTAGGAACATTATCAGCTGGGAGGGCCATGGAGGATAAATGGTGGAGGCTTGTATCCGCAGTAAACCATATTAATCTGGACCAAAGATCAAGTCAAAGGGACCAATTTGGAGAGCAATTGTCAGGGGTGAAGATCCAGCCTCTCCACTCCTCTTGTCTTTAGGCTCATGCAAAGACAGAGACAGAGACAGACGTGGAAAGAGAGAGAGAAAGAGAAAGAGACAGAGTCAAAGAGAGCAACAGAGAGAGAGAGAGCGCAAGAGAGAGAGTGAGAGAGAGATTTTGATTTTTTTAAAATACCTTTATTGACCCAATAGTTACATTAAAAGAAAACTTTATTTCATTTTAACAGACCTAGAAAGTTAGAAATAATCCGCCCTCCTTGTCCACTGTACATAGAACCCCCCTGACTTCCCACACCACTACAAAATCCCCCAGATTGTTCACCAGCCCGTGGGGTCCGTACACCCGGCCCCCTTCACCTCATGTTTCTTGGTCATTGGCACAATGGCATTTTTGCCTGCTCCAACAGGTAGTTTACTAGCCTATTGGCTACGCTATTCCTAGGCCCTCCAAATTAAAAGTCCAGAGTCAGCTCCAACCCCAGGCCTGTCCACCACCCACCCAGGACAGAAACAACCCTTCCAGCATGGAAAAAGAAAAAACAGATGCTGCACTGTCTCCTCATCCCCACAGAACAGGCGCCCCCTCCTCACTAATGACTAAAGATCCGACACATACCTGTTTGTAGCGATAGCCCCATGAATAATCCTCCACTGTATATCATCAGTATGTTTCTCTATGGGAGGCTTATACAGAGAGCACCAACAATCTCTCAGAGAAGAGTCAGTAGGTTCGCTAGACCTTATTCATCCTCGCGCGTAAAGGTGGTGGAATTATTAGGGAATTAAGCCAAGGTCAGAATAAGGCACATCTCTTGCTACACCTTTATTTATTCGATCTTCACCCAAAATGAAAAGCAGGTGAATAGCACGCTATTCTAATGTTTAAGGTCAGAATACGCATAGAGAGAAAAGGGCATATAAAGGGAATTATGTTCCATTTATGCATGCTTAACTCTGGTTGTAATCAGGACCCTGTCTTTAATATGCTGCGCCAGCCTCTGAATAGTAGACCTTATCCTAGCTGTCCCATGGGCAGAGTGCTGCTGGCAAAACACCCTTAGTATATCACCCATCTCCCACCATTTTCTTAGGATCTCAAACACAGAACCCCTCACAATCATGTAATAGTTTAGCACTAAACTAGCTATACTCTACTGTTACCATGTGACAACTGGAAGCTATAGCGGACGTTTTATGGACTCCTGACCAATTATGCTATTTTGTGTCTTATTTTTACTGATAAGATTTTATTTTGTGCATGTAATGTTTCCTCCATCGTTTCCCATGACCGAAAAGAGCTTCTGGACATCAGAACAGCTATCACTAACCTCGATTTGGATGAGGACTTCTACTTCAATAAGTCAGAGGCGAAAGACATTGATTACCAGGCCCAAATCCCCAACACTCGAAGAAGGAGGAGACGGAGCTATAGAGGCCGGCGTGCAGTACACTTGGAGAAACTACGTCAAAGAGTGGATAAATCGCCTTTACCCTTTTTTCTATTGGCGAACATACAATTACTGGAGAATAAACTGGATGAGCTCCGTTCAAGGCTATCCTATCAACGTGATCTGAAAACTGTAATATTCTATGTTTCTCTGAGTTAAGGCTGAACAAAGACATGGTAAATATAAATCTAGCTGGTAAATATAAATCTAGCTGGTTTTTCTTTACATTTGCAGGACCAAACGGCAGCGCCGGGAAAGCTCAGAAGAGGTTAATCTCTTTGTTAACAACAGTTGGTGTGCAATCTCTAATATTAAGGAAGTCTCAAGGTTCTCCTTATCGGAGATAGAATACCTCATAATAAACTGTAGATCAGATCAGGTATTCCCAAATTGAGGATTAATACTTTTTTTTGTAAAAAAAAAAATCTTTAAATTTTCAAACAGTCCATTCATATTTTCCAACAGGGTTATACATTTGGGTGAGTCAAATAATTAACATCCAATGACATTAATTGTTACTCTCTCACGGGAATTGAACTCAAGCTTACGGACAATGTCAAATGTGATATAGCGAAGCACCTGAGTGAGTTGGGTGCTCAATTACGCAGGTACTTTCCCGAAACGGATGACACAAACAACTGGATTCGTTATCCCTTTCATGCCCTGCCACCAGTCCACTTACTGATATCTGAACAAGAAAGCCTCATCGAAATTGCAACAAGCGGATCTGTGAAAATGTAATTTAATGAGAAGCCACTGCCAGATTTCTGGATTGAGTATCCTGCCTTGGCAAATCGCGCTGTTAAGACACTGATGGCCCTTTGCAACCACGTACAGTTGAAGTCGGAAGTTTACATACACTTAGGTTGGAGTCATTAAAGCTCATTTTTCAACCACTTCACAAATTTCTTGTTAACAAACTATAGTTTTGGCAAGTCGGTTAGGACATCTACTTTGTGCATGACACAAGTCATTTTTCCAACAATTGTTTACAGACAGATTTTTTTACTTATAATTCACTGTATCACAATTCCAGTGGGTCAGAAGTTAACATACACTAAGTTGACTGTGCCTTTAAACAGCTTGGAAAAATCCAGAAAATGATGTCATGGCTTTTGAAGCTTCTGATAGGCTAATTGACATCACTGGAGTCAATAGGAGGTGTATCTGTGGATGTATTTCAAGGCCTACCTTCAAACTCAGTGTGTCTTTGCTTGACATCAAGGGAAATCAAAATAACTCAGCCAAGCCCTCAGAAAACAAATTGTAGACCTTCTGGGAGCAAAACTCATGACTATGATTACATTTCCATTATTAGCAGCATCTGGACTGTCCACTGAAGTGCTGAGACAGGATGGCTATATAAGGAATGGAACATATAGGACCAGGGCCCCGCTACCATTATAACCTATACAGTTGTCAGATGTTGCCGTTAACAAGCAAGAACTGAGACGGAAAGATAATGGTGGAGAAAGGTCAAGGGGAGCTATTTTCATATAGAGGGAGGGGATTCTATACGTTACGCAAAGACAGAATACTATAAAGGCAGGGCTCTGTGATATGAGAATTTAGATGTTCCATGGAATTGCTCGGCTCTGTTAAGTTGTAATAGTCTAAATGAATCTACAAGTTCCGGTATCTGTGCAAATGTTTCGCTCAATATTTCCACAACAACCTCCACAAGTCTGGTTCATCCTTGGGAGCAATTTCCAAACGCTTGAAGGTACCACGTTCATCTGTACAAACAATAGTACGCAAGTATAAACACCATGGGACCGTGCAGCCATCATACCACTCAGGAAGGAGATGCGTTCTGTCTCATAGACAAGAACTTACTTTGATGCGAAAAATGCAAATCAATCCCAAAACAACAGCAAAGGACCTTGTGAAAATGCTGGAGGAAACGGGTACAAAAGTATCTATATCCACAGTAAAACGAGACCTATATCGACATAACCTGAAAGGCCACTTAGCAAGGAAGAAGCCACTGCTCCAAAACCGGCATAAAAAATCCAGACTACGGTTTGCAACTGCACGTGGGGACAAAGATCGTACTTTTTGGAGAAATTTCCTCTGGTCTGATGAAACAAAAATAGAACAGTTTCTCCATAATGACCATTGTTATGTTTGGAGGAAAAAGGGGGAGGCTTGCAAGCCGAAGAACACCATCCCAACCGTGAAGCACGGTGGTGGCAGCATCATGTTGTGGTTATTTTGTGCACTTCACAAAATAAATGGTTATATGGTTGTTTTGAAGCAACATCTCAAGACATCAGTCAGGAAGTTAATGCTTGGTCGCAAATGGATCTTCCAAATGGACAATGACCCCAAGCATACTTCCAAACTTGTGGCAAAATGGCTTAAGGACAACAAAGTCAAGGTATTGGAGTGGCCATCACAATGCCCTGACTTCAATCCTATAGAAAATGTGTGGGCAGAACTGAAAAAGCGTGTGCGAGCAAGGAGGCCTACAAACCTGACTCAGTTACACCAGCTCTGTCAGGAGGAATGGGCCAAAATTCACCCAACTTATTGTGGGAAGCTTGTGGGAAGCTACCCGAAACGTTTGACCCAAGGCAATGCTACCAAATACTTATTGAGTGTATGTAAACTTCTGACCCACTGGCTATGTGATGAAAGAAATAAAAGCTGAAATAAATAATTCTCTCTGCTATTATTCTGACATTTCACAATCTTAAAATAATGTGGGGATCTTAACTGACCTAAGACAGGGAATTCTTATTAAGATTAAATGTCAGGAATTGTGAAAAACTGAGTTTATATGTATTTGGCTAAGGTGTATGTAAACTTCCGACTTCAACTGTACCCATGTGAGAGTGGATTCTTTGCCCTCACTAGCATGAAAACTAAATACAGGCACAGACTGTGTGTGGAAAATCATTTAAGACTGAGACTCTCTCCAATACAACCCAACAATGCGGAGTTATGTTAGTCCTTTGAAGCACACCCTTCTCATTAACCTGTTGTGAGTTATTCACAATTTTCGATGAACAAATAATGTTTTATACGTAAGATGGTTAAATAAAATAGTGAAATTATTGATTATTATTATGTTATTATTTGTGCCCTGGTCCTATAAGAGCTCTTTGTCACTTCCCACGAGCCGGCTTGTGACAAAAACTCACACTCATTCATATGTTTAATAAATGTATTGTGCAGTGTGTGTGGGGCAGGCTTACAATGATGGCAAAAAACAACATTTGAGATTGCGCTGACCCTGGTGCAAGAGGGAGTACGCAGCTGGAGGTTGAATGTTTGAAGGGGTACGGGACTGTAAAAAGTTTGGGAACCACTGCTGTAGACCATACTATTTACCAAGAGATAAGATATAGCTGATCATAGCTGTCTATTTACCACCACAAACCAATGCTTAGACCGCACTCAACAAGCTGTATAAGGCCATAAGCAAACAAGAAAATTCTCACCCAAAGACAACTTTTACTTTTACTTCACTACATTCTTAATGAAAATAATGTACTTTTTACTCCATACACCCTGACACCCAAAAGAACTCGTTGCATGTTGAATGCTTAGCAGGACAGGAAAATGGTCCAATTCCCACACTTATGAAGCGAACATCCTGGTCATCCCTTTGCCTCTGATCTGGCGGACTCACGAAATACGAATGCTTCGATTGTAAAGTATGTCTGAGTTTTGGAGAGTGCCCCTGGCCTGTAATTTTCATCATAGGTACACTTCAACTATGACAGACAAAATGAGAAATAAAATCCAGAAAATCACATTGTAGGACTTTTAATGAATTTATTTGCAAATGATGGTCGAAAATAAGTATTACAGGCCTCTCTCATCTTTTTAAGTGGGAGAACTTGCACAATTGGTGGCTGACTAAATACTTTTTTGCCCCACTGTATGTGCATGAGGGCCAGGCAAATACTATCTTCGTAATGATACCGCATTTAGATGCCAAAACAATCACAAATGCCATTCTGGCAACATTCAAACCAAAGGGTATCAATTTTTGGTACTGGGCAGCGATGGTGCAGTTTTGTGCATTCTCTATGTACTCTTTCCCATGTGCCTCACAGTCCTGTACAGCTAACCTTGTGGGGACACACAATTCAGTCCCATTCAAAATCCTAATCCTAAACCTAACCCACACCCACATACACACACACACACTCATTGTGAAGTGGAAACCTCTAGGAGCAACAACGGCTCAGCCACGAAGTGGTAGGCCACACAAGCTCACAGAATGGGACCGTCGAATGCTGAAGCATGTAACGCGTAAAAATCATCTATCCTCGGTTGCAACACTGCCTCTTGAAGCAACGTCAGCACAAGAACTGTTCGTCTGGGGATTTATGAAATGGGTTTCCGTGGCTGAGCAGCCGCACAGAAGCCTAAGATCACCATGCACAATGCCAAGCGTAGACTGGAGTGGTGTAAAGCTCGCCAACATTGGACTCTGGAGCAATCTCTTTCTCCGTTCCTTCATCCTCGTCGGGCAGCTCCATGGAATCCGATTGCCCTCCAGGCTCCACCCCACTGCTTCCAACTCCTCTCCACCATCACCCTGCGTGTCTGTAATTACACTGGGCACGTCACCCTGCGTATCAGTAATTACACTGGGCACATCACCCTTCATTTCTGTAATTACACTGGCCACATCACCCTGCGTCTCAGTAATTACACTGGGCACATCACCCTTCCTTTTCTGTAATTACACTGGGCACATCACCCTGCGTTTCTGTAATTACACTGGGCACATCACCCTGCGTATCAGTAATTACACTGGGCACATCATCCTTAGTTTCTGTAATTAGACTGGGCACATCACCCTGCATATCAGTAATTACACTGGGCACATCACCCTTCGTTTCAGTAATTACACTGGGCACATCACCCTGCGTATCAGTAATTACACTGGGCACATCACCCTTCGTGTCTGTAATCACACTGGGCACATCACCCTTCGTTTCAGTAATTACACTGGGCACATCACCCTGCGTTTCTGTAATTACACTGGGCACATCACCCTTCGTTTCTGTAATCACACTGGGCACATCACCCTTAGTTTATGTAATTACACTGGGCACATCACCCTTCGTTTCTGTAATTACACTGGGCACATCACCCTTCATTTCTGTAATTACACTGGGCACATCATCCTTCGTTTCTGTAATTACACTGGGCACATCACCCTTCGTTTCTGTAATTACACTGGGCACATCACCCTGAGTTTCTGTAATTACACTGGGCACATCTCCCTGTGTATGCATGCCTGCTGCTTATGTCCAATCTCCCCACAATCAAAACACGTGACTACCTGTGGTCTTATAAACCATGTAGGTTTTCCCTTCAAACCTCACCAATACGAAATGTCAAAAGTTTTCGTCTGTGATTCTAAAAACATGAAAACCTGCATTCTACAAGCAGTAACATGTTTCAACAGTGGGTTTTTACATCCAAGCAATAACTCTCTCATGGCAAATTTCCCGTAACATGCGAGCTCTCTCATCAGCTTGCCATCGGGAATGAACGTTGGCACAGCGAGGATAACATCCTCCATCGTCACATTCGGCTCAGGCATTAAACTGAAACCATGACAGAGAGACAGGGACGGATTTTTTACGTGAGACGCCATCCCCACCAAACGACCCCCAAGCCACTAACTAATGTCACCACTAAAATCAATCACTTAGCCTAAATCATGCAGGGGAAAAAGATAAAGAATCAAGAAATTAACAGCAAACCCTCTCACAACGAGAGAGAGAGAGAGAGAGAGAGAGAGAGAGAGAGAGAGAGAGAGAGAGAAAAAATCCTGATATTTTAGGAATATTAATGGATTATCAACATTAATATCCAATAGTATTCTACTTAATTAGGTAAAAAACTGCTGAACATCTGTCTCTGTCTCTCTCTCCCTCTCTCCCTGAGAAAGAGAAAGAGAGACAGCATGGGTGTGGTGTAATTTTTGTCTTCTCAGAGGTCAGGTAATTACTCTCAGAGCATTTCTCCGTGTGAAGGGGCACTTAACAATCAACCCAGGGGAGAGAGAGGAGAGAGAGAAGAGATATGGAGCCAGACGCCACCTCAGCAAGTCTGAGACTGCATTCCAAAAGGCACCCTATTCCCTATTTGACCAGGGACCATAGGGCTTTCATCAAAAACAGCCTAATAAGTGTGGGCTGGGAAAGATGTAAGGGGCCATCGTGAATTCAGGGGAGCCTGGTTGATCCTACTCCACATCGTCCCTGTACAGAAGATAGGGAAATGTGTGAACATGACATGTGAATTAATGTTCCACATTAACACAAAGCAGAGCCACATTAAAAAGATGAACGCTGGTGCGAAAGAATGCTAGAGGAATTCCACTGAAGGGCCTGTAGGCATAACATTTGACCCCAAAGCACCCTGATATTAAAGCAGCAATGGAAGACTTGAGCTATGAAAAGAGGTGGTATGCTTTGAGACTGTCAGTCAGCCAGCCAGCCAGTCAGCAAACCATTCAGTCATTCAACCATAGTCAGTCAGCCAGCCAGTCAGCCAGCCAGTAGAGATGGATCAGCCAGATGTCCCTGATGACACTTTGAAGTTCCTTTTTCTGTGAGCCTGGCATCTGTGTTAGACACAGCTCACACCCCTGACCCATCCCTAGTGCCAGGTGGTGGGGAGCCAAACGCATGTCAGCTGTCAATACTCTCAAACTAATCGCACCGCTCTGTGGTAAAATACACCTGTTTGCTGTTCCCTCACTATGCTGATGAATTCTGCACACTGTATGTCCATGGGAGAAGATGCTTCCCCCTTGTTGTGAATTGTTAACCCACAGCCTGTGTATTTATGGCTGGTTCTCGTGTCAAGGAGAAGAGAGGAGAAGGTGTCAGAGATTACATGGCCAACGTACATACGCTTCTATTGCTGGATGAGCTGCTGCTGTCTGACAGACAGAGTGTTTTTCTATACCCCACTGCTTAAACTACATTTAATTAACTTTCTCACACAATGCATATAACCAACCCACCCACTAACCCACCGCCATTCCCACCCACCCCATCCCTTCTTACCTCACTCACTCAGCAAACTAACTGCAAACTAAGTGATGTGTGGTAAAGCAGCTAGCTAATGCAACCGCTGCTACAGTAGGAACAGCCAGCCAACATCTGCACATATGCACAAAATGATAGTGATTGCAATTGGAATGATTCCCTCCATATATTAACCACAATATACTGTATGTGCCAACCAGATAGCAGAAACAAAGTTCCTCATCATTCCCATGACATGGATTTCTCTAACCCTCTAGTTACTCCACAGCACAGAGAGAGATAAAAACTGCTGAACATCTGTCTCTATCTATTTAAGTAGAATACTATTGGATATTAATGTTGATAGTTCCATTTATATTCCTAAAATATCAGGGGGAAACTGGCTCTCTCTGAGTCACCTAGACAAGTTAGTCTCATACTAACCTAGCTCTGACATGGCAACTACCCATTTTGCTCCGACGATAAAACAACTACCCGTTTCGCTCCGATGATATAATAACTACCCGTTTTGCTCCGATGATATAATAACTAACCCGTTTCGCTCCGATGATATAATAACTAACCCGTTTCGCTCCGATGATATAATAACTACCCATTTCGCTCCGATGATATAATAACTACCCGTTTCGCTCCGATGATATAATAACTACCCGTTTCGCTCCGATGATATAATAACTACCCGTTTCGCTCCGATGATATAATAACTACCCGTTTCGCTCTGATGATATAATAACTAACCCGTTTCGCTCTGATGATATAATAACTACCCGTTTCGCTCCGATGATATAATAACTACCCGTTTCGCTCCGATGATATAATAACTACCCGTTTCGCTCCGATGATATAATAACTACCCGTTTCGCTCCGATGATATAATAACTACCCGTTTCGCTCCGATGATATAATAACTACCCGTTTCGCTCCGATGATATAATAACTACCCGTTTCGCTCCGATGATTTAATAACTACCCGTTTCGCTCCGATGATATAATAACTACCCGTTTCGCTCCGATGATATAATAACTACCCGTTTCGCTCTGATGATATAATAACTACCCGTTTCGCTCCGATGATATAATAACTACCCGTTTCGCTCTGATGATATAATAACTACCCGTTTCGCTCCGATGATATAATAACTACCCGTTTCGCTCCGATGATATAATAACTAACCGTTTTGCTCCGATGATATAATAACTACCTGTTTCGCTCCGATTATATAATAACTACCCGTTTCGCATGAGTCTTGGTTTCTCCCTCTCTGTCACACACATTTTACCCAATTATTAGCTATATTTCCCATTGTCACGTGTAATGAAGGTCGTGTTTGTTTTCAAATGGGGAAACTGAGAGATGCACAACATTCAACACTATCACCATCTGTTGCCACAGAAATGTACGTACAACTGTTGTTTACGATCAACATTAATTTCAACATTTTCATTGTTGTATTGTACTGGAACTAGTGACAACAAACTGTAATATAATGAGTTCAATTAAGAAAACAATTGTCATTGGATTCTGATTGGGGTGACAAAATCCTACAAAACATATAAAAAGAACCTATAGGATCCAATCAGATTACTTTGATTTCCAATAGGAAAAAAAGTCATCCAACAGGTTTACAATAGGATTTTGAAAGAGGGGCTACAAAATCTTATAGGATTGTGAGAATCATATAGGGTCCAATATGTTAACTTTTTATTTCCAATTTGAAAAAAAGTAGTCCAAAAGGATTTTGATATAGGCGCTACAAAATCCTATAGGACTGTGAAAATCCTATAGGATTATATTGGAAAAATTACTAATCCCATAGGATTTTTTTACTTGTGTCGTCTCCAGGGAGAGAAGTAATATTGGGATTCTGATGTTAGGTGTGATTCCATCGTTGGCACGTACTGTACCTTCAAATGGGTGGGCCCTCAAATAAAAGATGACATTCTGCCAAATGAAACGTGTTAGCTTCACTGTCCAAAGAAATGCGTAGGGGAGTGTACTGTATCGTAAGTATTTGGACAAATTCACACATAGTATATTACATTTAGTCAACAGTTTAGTATTTGGCCCAATATTCCTAGCACGCAATGTATACTCTACAAACTTGTTGGATGCGTTTGCAGTTTGTGGGAGCTTATATTTGTGCTTAATGGTTGTGTTTCAGATTATGTTGTGCCCCCCAATAGAAATTAATGGTAAATAATCTATTGTGTCATTTTGCAGTCACTTTTATTGTAAGTAAGAATAGAATATGTTTCTGAACACGTCTACATTAATGTGGATGCTACCATGATTATGGATAATCCTTACTGAATCGTGAATGATGAGTGAGAAAGTTACAGAGGAGTGAAGATCATAACCCCCCCCCCCCCCCCTCAAAAAAATCATGCTAACCGTCTCTGTTATTGGTAATGGTGAGAGGATAGTATGTTTTTGGGGGTATAATCTTTGACCCTCTTGCGATGTATTATTTTTGTGCCATTTTTCTTGACTGAATATCACTACTGGATGTTATCCCTTTAAATGGCCTTTCGGTGAAGATTTCATAGACTTTCTATTACTTGAGAGAAGTATTAGGTGTCATGCGGTGGAGCTTGTATGCTATTGACCGGTGATCTGCATTGCTAATCAATAAAATATGATATTTCCCTGTGAGTGGTTATGGGGTCAGCCACTGATTAACAGCCACTGATCAACCACTGATTATTGGTTATATGCCTGCTAGTTGGAAGGAAGAGATTGTGTGTTCTTGTTCGAGTCGTGAACCAACATTCGTTCAATACTGACCATGTTATTGAGCATATTGTATGCATATGCATGTATGCATATATGTATGCACTCATTTAGTATGCACTAAGTTGCTTTGGATGAACAACATGAGAAATCAGGCTGGGATGAAAGTGTCTGCAAAGTGTCTGGTTTTTGATTTGGCTTATATTCTAATCCTGTTTGATATTGTCATATGTTGAAATACACTATTTCCTAAAAACTCTGGCACTGGGAAAAGGCAGCGAGTAATTTATAATTAAAAAATATTATGTAACAGAAATAGCCTGGAGCTGCCAGAGGAGAGAATATGATGAATGTATAGTAATAGTATTCATTATATGCCCCATAGGCAACGGACTATTTCAAGTACAATCTAATGCTGCATGTTATAGAGATGATCCCTTTCTCCTGTTCTCTCTTCTCCTCTCATCAACACTTCTCTCCTACCAAACAAGCAGGACAGTCACACATACTCTCAGTCACACACACACACACACACACACACACACACACACACACACACACACACACACACACACACACACACACACACACGTGCACAGCTCACAGACCCAGATAAGGTGATCTGAAGTGTTTTTTTCTCTTTTTCACAGCACTCTCTGGAACATGGAACAAAATGCTTCAGATGTTGGAAGAATGCATTACGTTTGATCCTCCAAGCTGTTACATTTGCCAATATTGAAGATTTTACATTTCCCTAGATGATTCTCATCATTTATTTTGCCAAAGTCATTGATTACTACCCAGGTCACAGACCTCTACCAAAAATATAGCCATATTTCAGATTTCATATACTGTATGCAATATCTCAAGTTTTTTGCCTTTTGAGTCCTACCTCTATAGCTGTAACTACAGAGTATTTGAATGTATGAAGGTGTTAAACCATATAAGCTCTCCTGTTTGGCTAAAATTCTAGAGTCATTCGTGAATAGGCAACTACAATAATTTTTAACTGTTAACAATACTCTTTCTAGCAATCAATCTGGCTTCAGATCTAAACACAGTACCACTACGGCCACTGTACATGTTGTAAATTATATTACTAATGCCCTAGATAATAGAAAGTACTGTGCCGCTTTGTTCATAGATTTATCGAAAGCTTTTGACACTGTAGACCATGCAATACTTTTGGGTAAGCTGTCGTCAATTGGAATAGGACCGGATGCCTGTCGTTGGTTTCATGACTATCTAAAGGATAGAAGTCAGGCTGTTAGAGTCATCGGCATCCAGTCGGAGCCATTGGAGTTGGTTAAAGGGGTCCCACAAGGTTCTATACTTGGTCCATTACTGTTCACTCTCTACATAAACAATATCGGTGATGAGATAAGAAAGTGTAAAATTCACTTATATGCTGATGACACGGTCATGTAATCTATTCTTTCAACAGCTGACCAAGCATTATCACAATTGGAGACAGATTTTAAGATATTACAAGGGCCTTTTATACAGCTGAAACATGCAAATAAACCACATTTTATGACTTTTAATAGGTTCAAAAAGTTGGTTGAAAATACACTTGCACTTACGAGCTTAGATGGCTCTCGAATTAATCAGGTCTTTGCATATAAATAATTAGGGATATGGTTGGATGATAAACTGTCTTTTAAAATGGATGTTGACGAACTTTGTAAACGGCTAAAAATCAAGCTAGGCTTCCTCTATAGAAACAGGACATGTTTGTCACTCTACAAATAGAAGACAAATTGTGCAAGCTACTTTTATGTCTGTTATAGATTATGGACATATTATCTACATGCATGCTACGGCATCCCCACTTTAATCGCTGGATGCTACTTATCATTGCGCACTTAGGTTTATTACGGGTGATAGCTACAGAACTAACCACTTTGTTTTATATCAAAATGTGGATTGGACTTCGCTGTCCATGAGACGAGAACATGCTCTCGTGTTTGTCTATAAAGCACTTCTGAATAAACAACCTTCTTATATCATCACTCATCAACATTAAAATTATAATTCCTTAAACCAGGTCTCAAGCATAGATTACACTTGAGGCCCATGTGATTTCCACAGAGTTGGGTATGGCTGTCTTTTCCTGTTACGCTCCTTGTTTATGGAATAGCCTGCAGACTAAACTTAAACTTGAGACTCTTGTCCCCCTTGCACATTTTAAACATTTATTGGATGACTTTTCTTTATATATTGCTTGTAACTGTTTTGGGTAATGCAAGTTCTTGTGCTGTTAGGGGAATAACCTGTGTGTAAATGTATCAATATGCTGCTGTATTTTTATGTGTTATCTGTGATCTTTTTGTTTGTCTTGTGTAGTTTCCTAATCATTGTACCTAAACTGTATGTGTAAACATGCAGGTGCTTCTACACCTGCATTGCTTGCTGTTTGGGGTTTTAGGCTGGGTTTCTGTACAGCACTTTGAGATATCAGCTGATGTACGAAGGGCTATATAAATACATTTGATTTGATTTGATTTGATTTTGATTTAAACATGTATATGCAGGGCCCAGCTGTAATAGAGACCTTGGTCTCAGTCTGTGAAATAAAAGTATAATATGGTTCCTATGTCTGGCACGGCGGTACAGGGGTCTGTGTATGTAGGCAGCAAACACCAGGCAGACTGACAGTGTGCAGCTTGGCTGTATGTGGCCAGTGCTGTGGGTGATTAATGAGTCTATTCTCAGAGAAGAAAGCCAGAGCCCACAGCTCCACTCACACACACACACACACATACACACACACACACACATTAGATATCTGAAATAATTCTGTGTGCGACCAACAAACTATGAGGTATAGTGCAATAGTCATTTAGAGGAGCAATTTCATCTTCTTCATCAGAGAGAATCCAGGAATTATCTAGTTAGCAATATTCTATGAAACACTCTTGGGCTCTTAAAGTCATCTTCATAAGATTCTCACAACCACAATATGGTGATAACTAGAGACTGCAACCATGGTGAAGTCATACACAAGTGGTGAAAAAAAATACATTTGGCAATAGAGGTGAAAGTGTTATACAGTCGTAGGATTAGTTGAGTGCTTTTAACTTCCTTTTTGTTTTTTATACAAATGACTATGAATAATCAGGAGAGTGGTGCTGGTGGAGGTTGGCACAGAAAAATAGCACACTTCTCTCCTCATGCAACATGGTTCAAGTGGAGCCTTCCTGCCTTGTATTATTCCTGAAACACACATTATAGCAGATGTCACACACACACACACACACACACACACACACACACACATACACACACACACACAGAGAGACACACACACACACACACACACTCTAACATATTTCACAAACACAGCACATGTGCGCACACTCACACATTCTAAATGTGTTTTTTTTTAATACACAAATCATATTACAGTCAAGAAGGATTCAAACATCTCAAAGGACACGGATATCTGGATACAGAAAACACCTTCTTCTCCACACGGCCAGGCTGCCCGAAGCAGTACCTCGCTAGCTGCAAAGAGCCTGCTAATATTGGTAATGATTGCAAGTTATTTGCAGTTCAGAGAGAATGGTAAACAAATGTATAAAGTGTACAGGTTTGTAGAGAGAGACTTCCATTTTATATGTCGAGAAGAATGGATAGAATGTAGTAATGTAGTATTAACCTGGAATGATGAAAAGGAATTGCATTTTGCTCTAAAATGTGTGAAACAGAATAAACCAAAAAGGGAGGGCCGACAGAACTAAATAAAACAGTGTCATTTTGGAATCCAGATCCATTCTGGTGGTGGCATTACATTAAAGTGTTCCATTATCAATGTCAGTTCATCTTTTCTAAAACCTGACTGTCAGCCTGCAGGGTGTAAATGATTTAGCAACACGTATATTGATTCCTGTATTTACTCTCCCTGCATGTCTTTAACCACAGTAATGTTCATATAATGTTCCCAGGAATGTTTGGGAAGTTGAAGCTCATTTACTGCATTTCTAAACTATTTAAAAACTAAAATGCTATTTGGAGAACAGCAAAAACAAATCAAAATGATCCCAGCCATTAATTATCACCGCAATATTAGGTTTAACCCTGTTGAGTCTATGTAAATCCTGACTGGTTACTGTAATATTCTCCTGTCCTGTGTGTCAGTAGTGTGATGGTGTTAGATTGCTTTGGCAGGCTGCAATAGCCTGTGTGTTTCATGGGGTGACAAATTAAGCGGTGGGAGGTTTGCGGTGCGGCAGACACTAGAAAGTGGTGGCGGTGGCAGGCGGTCGGTGTAGTGTCATAAACGTGCATCAGAACATTGTGTAGGGTGGGGGGGGGGGGGGGTGGCAGTGATTACAGCCTCATTGGACTGTTATTGGGAATGGAGCAGCCATATTCAGAGGCCTGTAAACCACACGGCGGCTTTACTGTGGTAATGCCTAATGGAATCACTCCAATGCAGACATGTTATTGCAAAGGCATGGAGGCTGGCAGGACAGCACAGGTGCAAGAATAAAGGAAAACTCAATCTGCTAAAAATCAAATACCACGTGAGTACTCTCTCCCCCTGTTGCACATACCACCCTCTGTCTCTTCTGCCTCAATCACTCTCTCTCTCTGAACCTCTCATGTTCCTTTGGGAGATTACTCTGAATGGTTAGATAACTTGTTAAAACTGAAACACTGAACAAGTCATGGTGAGAGAGAGAGAGAGAGAGCGAGAGAGAGAGAGAGAGAGAGAGAGAGAGAGAGGGGAGAGAGAGTGTGTGAGAGATGAGAGGGGGAGAGAGAAAGGGGAGAACAGTGAGTGTGAGAGACAGATAAGAGAGAGGGAGGGAGAGAGAAAGGGGAGAACAGTGAGTGTGAGAGACA
Source organism: Oncorhynchus clarkii lewisi (assembly GCF_045791955.1). Classification (NCBI taxonomy): domain Eukaryota; kingdom Metazoa; phylum Chordata; class Actinopteri; order Salmoniformes; family Salmonidae; genus Oncorhynchus; species Oncorhynchus clarkii. Next base: position 27,167,976 of record NC_092171.1, read on the forward strand.
GATAGGAGAGAGGGAGGGAGAGAGAAAGGGGAGGACAGTGATTGTTAGAGACAGAAGAGAGAGGGAGGGAGAGAGAGAGAGGGGAGAACAGTGAGTGTGAGAAACAGATAAGAGAGAGGGAGGGAGAGAGAAAGGGGAGAACAGTGAGTGTGAGAGACAGATAAGAGAGAGGGAGGGAGAGAGAAAGGGGAGAACAGTGAGTGTGAGAGACAGATAAGAGAGAGGGGGAGAGAGAAAGGGGAGAACAGTGAGTGTGAGAGACAGAAGAGAGAGGGAGGGAGAGAGAGAGAGAGGGGAGAACAGTGAGTGTGAGAAACAGATAAGAGAGAGGGAGGGAGAGAGAAAGGGGAGAACAGTGAGTGTGAGAGACAAATAAGAGAGAGAGAGAGAGAGACTAGAGGGAGGGGGAGAGAGAGAAAGGGAAACAGTGAGTGTGAGAGACAGATGAGAGAGACAGCAGTGTGGAGGTTGTAGGCATGGGCAGGAGGGAGTATAGGTTGTTAATCTATGTATGTCATGTCTTATTTAGCTTTTCTTCTGAAGGACTTGAGTGGAATAGGAAAATACTGGAGAACATACTGGAGTAATACAATGAGACAGTCCTAAAACAGCTTCTGTTATCTTTTTTTCTTCATCAGCAGGATAGAACCAGAATGGCTTTCTGTTCTGACTCCCAGCTCTGCTCTGAGATGCACTGTAATTGTTTTGGTTTTAAATAACCTGCTTGAATTATTCAGTGCTACTTAGACAAAGAGCCTGTTAATATTGATTCTGATTGGTGATGGCTGCAAGTTATTTGCAGTTCACAGAGAATGGGCATGAATATATAAAGTGTGCAGGTTTGTGAGAGAGATACACTTCCATTTTATATTACTACAAGAACGAATAGTCAGTAATGCTGTATTTAGCTGCTGATGAAAATGAATTGCATTTTGCTCTAAAATGTGTGAAACAGAATAAACCAAAAAGGGAGGGCCGACAGAACTAAATAAAACAGTGTCATTTTGGAATCCAGATCCATTCTGGTGGTGGCATTACATTAAAGTGTTCCATTATCAATGTCAGTTCATCTTTTCTAAAACCTGACTGTCAGCCTGCAGGGTGTAAATGATTTAGCAACACGTATATTGATTCCTGTATTTACTCTCCCTGCATGTCTTTAACCACAGTAATGTTCATATAATGTTCCCAGGATGCTGCCTGGCTGCCTGTGGTGCTGAGAGGCCTGGCTGCCTGTGGTGCTGAGAGGCCTAGCTGCCTGTGGTGCTGAGAAGCCTGGCTGCCTGTGGTGCTGAGAGGCCTGGCTGCCTGTGGTGCTGAGAGGCCTAGCTACCTGTGGTGCTGAGTGGCCTGGCTGCCTGTGGACTAAATGAGGCACAACCTGCTGTTGTGGCCCGGTGACATTGTGCATGTGCGTGTGTGTGTCTGCAGGACCCAGTGACATTCCACAGAACAAAGCTCACTGAATAAATGATAGGATACATTGACAGCCTTTCTTTCTTAACACTGAATGGGAGGAGGAGTCAGGTCAGGGTCTGAGTACAAGGAGATAAAAACCATAAAGGGAGCGAGAAAAAGAGTGAGAGAGAGTGTGAAAGACAGGCTTGAGGGAGCACTTGTCTCCAGTGTGATCGCTAGCCAGCTCCAGTGAAGTGGAAGGGTATGTCAGGGTGATCAAGCCTCTCAGGCTGTCTGTCTTTCTGGCAGGACTAACTGTGTGACGTGTGAAAGCAAGTTTCAAAGTTTATTTGTCACGTGGTGTAAAACAGTACAGTGCAATGCTCACTTGTAAGTAGGGTTTAATAGTGGGAACCGGGTTACCGAGATTTCCTGCTCGAACCTGGCTTCTCTACAGCCCTCTCAGCTCTGCTAGTCATCAACGCCCAATACGTGTGTGAGTGAGTGAGTGAGTGAGTGAGTGAGTGAGTGAGTGAGTGAGTGAGTGAGTGAGCTTTTGTAGCCTATAAAGAGAAATTGGCATGCTACAAAAGGGTACAAAAGGCATATACTGGAAAAAAGGAAAACCCTGAAGTCACTCAAATATTTTTTACGTTTTAACGTCTTACTTTTTAACAGCAGAGGTCAAAACAAACACTTTTTATGCTGCAGCCTTTGTCAGCGTTTGGAGAACATTAGACATCCCGCTGTTGTAGCCTACCATATTTACACAAAGTTGCCATAAATTCAAAGCACACACATTGCTTATGCTGAAACTGTACATGTGACGTTGAAATGCAGCTAATACAGTGATAAAATGAGCTGTTGAGCTACCAGTAGGTAGACCTACCTGCTTTTATTCATTCAAAAATGTTGGCTTACACTTCTGTGTGGCAAAGCTTCACTAAAATAAATGCCACCAAGACAGAATGCAAAATCTGCATACACACAATAAAATGTGCAGGCGGTTTGACAAGTGGATTGATCTGACATGCAGGCCTCCACCCCCAATATAGTGAGTTAAGTGCAGAGGGAGCATCAGCAGCAAAGCATAATTTACTTGGATGGCTTCTATCAATTGAATTGCTAACTATCATGTGCAGGCTACACGTGACCTCTCGACGCAGATACGGTAGACAAACTCTAATCTCAATCTCCATCTCACATTCAAGTCATTCAAGTCACCTAACTATGTGTGGCACTAGCACTAGTCTCCTCACAAAACGACTTATAGGCTAAATTGTTTCATGACGTAACGCTAACAAATGTGAGAGCACTGCGCGTTTAGATTTGAGGGCAATTAATCCCCATAGTGCTATCCATGGTGCTTCATCTCTAATACTACCTTATTATGTGTTTGAATAGCGGAGAATCGAATGTGTTCCCTGTGACAAAGTCACCACAAATGAAATAACACACTTCCACATTTCCCACGATAGCCAGGTGCAAGGGGAGAGAAATGGATCAAGCTGTCTGACATCTTTCAGTCAAAGTTAGGCTAAAATGAATGTAATTTTACTGTAATAACCTCATAATATTTTAAGTCGGCCAACAGTGCTTCATTGGCCGACATTAAGACTAGGCTACATCAGCGAAATAGTGTGGTGCATAAGACAAGTTTAACTTGATTAAATAGCAACAAATTCAACAATAAACTGTTAGATTTGTGTGTATATTTCTCCATTTACAGTGGTATAATCTTGTATGATTTTTATTTGCTGTATTATATGCTTTTAAATAACACTTGCGGCTTAAATGGTAATTTCTTGCCATTTTCTCATAATGAACAATTGGTAGATTTTCGCAAAAACAAATATTCCAAAATCATGGGCATTAATAGAGTTGGTCCCCCTTTTGCTGCTATAACAGCATCCACTCTTCAGGGAAAGATTTCCACTAGATGGTGAAATATTGCTGCAGGGGCTTGCTTCCATTCAGCTACAAGAGCATTAGTGAGGTCGAGCACTGATGTTGGGCAATTGGGCCTGGCTCGCAGTCGCCGTTCCAATTCATCCCAAAGGTGTTCTATGGGCTTGAGGTCAGGGCTCTTTGTAGGCCAGTCAAGTTCTTCCACACTGATCTCATCAAAACTTTTCTGTATGGACCTCGCTTTGCGCATTGGGGCATTGTCATGCTGAAACTTTGAAAGGACCTTCCCCAAACTGTTGCCACAAAGTTGGAAGCACAGAATTGTCAGAATATCATTGTATGCTGTAGATTTCTCTTCACTGGAACTAAGGGGCCGAGCCTGAACCATGAAAAACAGCCCCAGACCATTAGTCTTCCTCCACCAAACTTTACAGTTTGCACTATGTATTCGGGCAGGTAGCATTCTCCTGCCATCCACCAAATCCAGATTCGTCCATCGGACTGCCAGATGGTGAAGCATGATTCATTACTCCAGAGAACTCGTTTCCACTGCTCCAGAGTCCAATGGTGACAAGCTTTACATCACTCCAGCCGACACTTGGCATTGCACATGGTGATCTTAGAGTTGTGTGATGCTGCTTGACCAAGGAAACCCATTTCATGAAGCTCCCAATGAACTGTTCTTGTGCTGACGTTGCTTTAAGGCAGTTTGGAACTCTGTAGTGTGTGTTAAAACTGAGGACAGATGATTGTTAAGCGCTACACACTTCAGCACTCGCCAGTCCCGTTCTGTGAGCTTATGTGGCCTACCACTTCGCGGCTGAGCCGTTGTTGCTCCTAGATGTTTCCACTTCACAATAACTGCACTAACAGATGATGGGGCAGCTCTTGGGCAGAACTTTTATGAACTGACTTGTTGGAAAGGTGCCACGTTGAAAGTAACTAATCTCTTCAGTAAGGCCATTCTACTGCACATGTTTGTCTGTGGATGAAATAGCCAAATCCAATAATTTGAAGGGGTGTCCACATACTTTTGTATACATAGTGGATGTACACGTAAACAGGGGTAAAATGTGACTGGTAGCAGGATAAATACTAATGATAATAATAATTAATATAGCAGCAGTGTAAGTGGTGAGTGGGGTGTGTGTGTGTGTGTGTGTGTGTGTGTGTGTGTGTGTGTGTGTGTGTGTGTGTGTGTGTGTGTGTGTGTGTGTGTGTGTGTGTGTGTGTGTGTGTGTGTGTGTGTGTGTGTGTGTGTGACTGTATTTGTGTGGTGTCAGTAGTGAGTGTGTATGTGAGTATGTGTGTATGCATGTGGGTGCAGGAGTGTCAGTGTGTGTGAGAATGTGTGGGTAGAGACCTGTGGGTGAGCATAGAGTCAATGCAGATGTGCAGATAGTCCGTGGGAGAGGGTGGGCAACTGTGGTCTAGCTGTTCAGCAGTCTTATAGCTTGGGAAAAGAAGCTGTCTCGGAACCTGTTGGTCTGACCCGATGCCTGCCGGACGGTAGCAGAGAGAACAGTCCATGGCTGGGGTGACTGGAGTCTTTGGCAATTTTTGGGGCCTTCCTCAGACACTGCCTGTTATGAATGTCCTGATTGGTTGGGAGCTCACCTCCAGTAAAACAAGGGGACATCCGCAACACCCTCTGTAGGGCCTTGCATCGAGGGCGGTGCAGTTGCCATACCAGGCAGTGATGCAACCAGTTATTGAGGATCTGATGGGCCTTGCCAAATCTCTTCAGCCTTCTTCACGACTGTGCTGGTGTGAGAGGACCATGTTAAGTCATCAGTTATATGGACATCAAGGAACTTGAAGCTCTTAACCCTCTCCACTGTGGCTCGTTGATGTGGATGGGGGTGTGTCCCCCCCCTGTTTCCTGTAGTCCACAATAGTTGGAGTCATGTGTGGCCACGCAGTTGTGGCTAAACAGGGAGTGTAGGAGGGGGATAAGCAGACATCCCTGGGGGGGAAGGGGGAGCAGTGTTAAGGGGCAGCATGGCAGAGGTGTTGTTGCCTACCCTCACCACCTGAGGTCGGCCAGTCAAGAGTCCAGAATCCAGTTGCAGAGAGAGGTGTTAAGGCCCAGGGTCCCGAGCATGGTGACGAGCTTGGAGGGCACTATGGTGTTGATGAACAGTCAATGAACAGCATTCTCATAGGTAATCCTCTTGTCTAGGTGTTAGAGGGCAGTGATGAGTGCAATTGAGATTGCCTCATCTGTGGATCTTTTGGGGTGGTATGCAAATTAGAGTGTGTGCAGGGTGTCTGGGATGACAGAGTTGATGTGTGCCATGTCCAGCCTTTTAAAGCACTTCATGATTACACATTTGAGTGCTACTAGGCAGTAGTTATTGTGGAAGGACACCTTAAAGTTTTTGGGAACAGTAAAGATTGTGGTCAGCATGTGGGGATTACAGATTGGGACAAGGAGAGGTTGAAAATGTCCATAAAGATGCCTGCCAGCTGGTCTCCGCATGCTCTGAGGAAATGCCCTGGTATTCCATCTGGCACTGCGGCCTTGCGAGTGTTGACCCGTTTAATAGTCTTACTCACATCGGCCTCGGAGAACTTGATCACCCAGTCCATCAGAACAGCGGGAGCACTAATGCAAGGGTCATTCTTGTTTTCATTGACGTGCTTAAAAAGTTTTAGCGCCCATAGTGGCACAGGAGACATGCTGGTAAAAGTTAGGCATCACATGTTTTGGTGACACATAGTTAAAGGTGCCGGTCAAAAAAACGCAGCCTCTGGTTGTGTGGTTTCCTGTTTGATCAGAGCCTTGCACAGTTCCTTGAGGCATGGCGTTTGCCTGAGGTGAGATGTAGACACCAGTGATGATGCCAGATGAGAACTCTCTCGGGAGATAAAAGGGTCTGCATTTAACCATCAGGTATTCCAGGTCGGTTGAACAGACTGTCTCTGCACTTGAGTCTGCACACCATTATTGATGAAGAAACATACCCAAATTCTTTGCTTGGTCCCCTCACTGAATGGAGAATCCATCTAGATGGACTGCCATGGGGGTATCGAGAGCCATGTTTCCTTGAGGCAGAGTACATTGCTATCTCTACAGATATAGGGTCTTAATTTGATCACATTTGTTCCTGAGAATTTTCCTTCACAGCAGGAAATGCAAACTTATAGTGTATTCAAGGTTTAAAAGGGATTAATACGTTTGTAATTTCCACTTTAAAATGTCAGACTAGCTTTGCCCCAACTAAAAATATATCAGCCCCTATAAATATCAGCCCCCCCTTTGCCTTAGTCTCACCAGGATGCCCTCTCTCCTGCTCATTTTTTGCTGGTGCTTCTTTGGTAGCCCAAAGATGGGGACCTGGTCAGAGGTAAACAAATAGTCCAGGGCTGAGGAGTCAAAGTTAATGTCAAAAGTAAGGTTAGTAACTGATGATCTGACGTCCAAAAGTGCTTGTTGGTCATAAAAGATTATAGCGGACACATTCTATAAAAAAAAAACGAAGATAAACACCAAAATAAATCACAAAATAGCAAACTTGGGTTGGAGCTCGCAAGACGCCAATCTTACAGTACGGAGCCATCTTGAAAATAGCACATCAGCAGGGTTATAATAGTTGTTAGCCGTTAAAGGGGAGTGTGTTGTATATAGATTTTTTTCTATCGTGTTATTGACTGTACGTTTGTTTATTCCATGTGTAACTCTGTTGTTGTTTGTGTCGCACTGCTTTGCTTTATCTTGGCCAGGTTGTAGTTGTAAATGAGAACTTGTTCTAAACAGGCCTACCTGGTTAAAAAAAGGTGTAAAAATAAAAGTGCTGTGGCTTGTGAAATCATCCTGACAGAGGCTGAGGTGTGTGGTGGACCTTTGAAGAGTAACCCTTCTCCTCTCAGAGTGGAGGCAGAGCCATGGTCAGTGCCGGTCTTAAATGGGCTACTCTATATATAAATTGGGAGGTCAACGCCATTCAGCAACCCAAAAATGAACGAGTGGTTACCTTTCCTATAACTTAATGTGTGAAAAATGTTTTACTCCGAATCTATGTCGAATTGATTTAGTTTTTCTGTAGGTATATGTAGTAAATACATTCTCATTTGGGATTTGAAACTGGATGCTGACATCTCATAGTTTACAGTGGATCCTCTCCTGATGTGTCAATCATTCCGGGTTTGGTTGGAGAGATGTTGGAGGTGGGTACACATGCAAAGATCTCTATCCGATCACTTGTGGTTGTGGAGTGGTTGGGGGGGGCGGGTTCTGAGTCAAAGCTCTCCTATCCAATCCACTTATCTCTACTCCAAGCATGTTACTCACACAATAATTGTACCTTTGAATTCCATAAAGTCAGTGTGGAAGAGGTGAAAAAATGATTGTTGTCTATCAACAATGACAAGCCACCGGGGTCTGACGATCTGGATGGAAAATTACTGAGGATAATAGCGGACAATATTGCCACCCCTATTTGCAACTTCTTCAATTTAAGCCAACTAGAAGGTGTGTGACCTCAGGCTTGGAGTGAAGCTAAAGACATTCCGCTACCCAAGAATAGTAAAGCCCCCTTTACTGGCTCAAATAGCAAACCAATCAGCCTGTTACCAACCTTTAATAAACTTCTGGAAAAAATTGTGTTTGACCAGATACAATGCTATTTCACAGTAAACATATTGACAGACTTTCAGCACGCTTATGGGGAAGGACACTCAACGAGCACAGCACTTACACAAATTACTGATGATTGGCTGAGGGAAATTGATGATAAAATGATTGTGGGGGCTGACTTGTTAGACTTCAGTGCAGCTTTTGACATTATCGATCATATTCTGCTGCTGTAAAAACTTGTGTTATGGCTTTACACCCCCTGCTATAATCTGGATAAATTGTTACTTGTCTAACAGAACACAGAGGGTGTTCGTTAATGGAAGCCTCTCAAACATAATCCAGGTAGAATCAGGAATTCACCAGGGTAGCTGTTTAGGCCCCTTACATTTTTTTATATTTACTAACGACATGCCACTGGCTTTGAGTAAGGCCAGTGTGTCTATGTATGCAGATGACTCAACACTATACACGTCAGCTACTACAGCGACTGAAATTACTGCAACACTTAACCAAGAGCTGCAGTTAGTCCTAAATATTTCCATTGTAAGCATTGTATTTGGGACAAATCATTCACTAAACCCTAAACCTCAACTACGTCTCGTAATGAATCATGTGGATATTGAGCAAGTTGAGGTGACTAAATTGCTTGGAGTAAGCCTGGATTGTAAACTGTCATGGTCCAAACCTATTGATACAACAGTAGCTAAGATGGGGAGAAGTCTATCTATAATAAAGCGATGCTCTGCCTTCTTAACAACACTATCAACAAGGCAGGTCCTACAGGCCCTAGATTTGTCGCACCTGGACTACTGTTCAGTCGTGTGTTCAGGTGCCACAAAGACGGACTTTGGAAAATTGCAGTTGGCTCAGAACAGGGCAGCACGCTGGCCCTTAAAAGTACACGGAGAGCTAACATTAATGACATGCATCTCAATCTCTCATGGCTCAAAGTGGAAGAGAGATTGATATCATCATTACTTGTTTTCGTAAGAGGTGTCGACAAGCTGAAGGTACCAAGCTGTCTGTTTAAAATACCAGCAAACAGCATGGACACTCATGCATACCCACAAGACATGCCACCAGAGGTCTCTTAACAGTCCGCAAGTCCAGGACAAACCATGGGAGGCGCACAGTACTACAGTACATAGAGCCATGACGACATAGAACTCTATTCCACATCAGCAGTATAATCAGATTTAAAAGCAGGTAAAAAAAACACAACGGGGACTGTGAAGAAAGACACAAAGGTACAGACACATACATAAGCACACACTGTGACATTGGTGTACTGAACATTTTTGTGATGTGGATATGTGGTGGTGTAGGGATTTCTATGATGCACTGTTTTATCTTTAGCTCATTCAGTACAAACATAGTTCACTGTTTTATATGTAATGTGGGTGCTTTGGTGTGTTTGGACTCCAGTGGCGCAGAGGCCAAAAACACTGTTTCTTGTAGGATAGATGCATTCATTATCTCACTTATCTGAAGGTGCACTTGTGTTAATTGACCACAGTAAATCTCCATGGAGCCGACAAGCGAGCTGGGTCAATTTATTTGTATGACAACAATGGGCTGGCTGGCCGTGAAAGGAAAGGGAAATGGCGGTTTCTATGGTTATTGAGCATAAAGTAAAGGCTCTCCCTTTGACTGACTAATTGATAAACAAACAAAAACAGATAACAGCTAAATCAAAAATAATAGATTCTGAACCTACAGTTTATTTGGATGATGCATGCGAAACAGATTGCTTTGGAAGATCTTGACATTTTTATGCTCCTGAGCAGTGAGTGCATACGTTTGCATGTTTGGTTTGATAAATTAGGTCGTCAAGTTGGTCAAAGAAAACACTGAACAGGAAAGAGGTCATTAAAGCCCTGAATTCTAAACAAAAACATTGTCTGTGGACAATGTGCTGTGGAGAGGTTGTAGCCATTGTGTGTGTGGGGGGGGGGGCATTGTAGTCAGTTGCTCATCAACAGATATTCAGTTACTCATCAACAGATATCTGTAGAGCGTGTGTGTATGTGTGTGTGTGTGTGTGTGTGTGTGTGTACAGTATGTGCTGGGGATTAAATGCCAGCTGAGACAGATCAATGCAGGTTTGTAATCAATGTTGACTCCCTCCCTCTATCACAGTATAATTGCATAGTGTATAGAGTTGAGCTGGAGCATGACGCTAACCGAAAGAAACCCTGTTGTCTTATAAATGAAGGCATTCTTTATTTCTTTATATCAGAGACATTTATTCATCCCTGATAATTGGATGATATAGAAAACAGAACTTAGCATAGTAAATGTGAATAATTTCTCCTTTGGCACGACAACTTCCTCGGTCTTGGTTTCATCTGGTTAGCATGGGGGAAAACTTGTGTTGTGGCCACACTCACACGAACGCACGGGCAGGCGCACACGCGCATACACACACAAACAAAAGTTAATTTATGAGCTTTAATACAGCATTCATTTAAGAAAGCAGCAGACAGTAGTGTTAATCAGAACTAATACAAGTCAGCAATTATCATGTTCTCTGAAGTCATTTGTTCCACTCAGTGTGCATTGGAGGCTGTTTTTTAGAGCCGTGGTGTGCCTGAATGAGAATTGTATGAGTTTATTAATTAACTTTCCATCATACCAATATAACTCCTTTAGTGAGATGACTGACAGTTATTTGGTTGCCTCAAATGATCTGAATTGAATGGATGATGTCTCCCAAAGTGGAGCTGAGTAGTGAATAGAGAGCAGCCTGATGAGGCCAAACTTATTTGATATGTTGCTCCTCAGTTGAGATTCTAGGCAGGCCAACATTCAGAAGAATAAAGTTTCATCTATTATTTTACTCATTAATAAGATCAGTTTATTGCTCAGGGATATGTCAGTTCTCATATTGATAAGAACAAAAATGAATAGTTAGTACACTATTGTTTAAACAATGAAAAGATAAACATTCTCACAGAAAACGTTAGAGTTTTATATACAAACAAATCCAATAGGGGGATATCCAGCTAAGCATTACACAGGGTCAATTAATCCGCCAAAATCAAAACAACGGCATCAGAACTATCAAAGGCTTCATTATGAGGATACAAGAACAAACAACAACCAAAATGAAATAAAGATACATAACCAACAACAGTGGGGTGCATATTCACTGAGAAATGAACTTCCTTTATGGGCTATCTGGCCCAGATAAACCAAGCAGCAGCAGAGGCAGAAGATTGGGCATAAAGTGTGTTTGTTTGGCAGAGAGACGCTAATTAAGGTTTGATAAAAGGCTACAAATGAAGGGTGGAGCTATTTTTTGTAGTGTGAGGACCAAAAACGACATTTGTTAGGTGGCTTTTATGCGTTGAAATTAAGCATGGGAAAGATTAATGGCAATTTCCTGTGCAGTCAAACGTCATTAACTCTTCTGAGGAAGAGAGTGTGTTGGGGGGTGGTTGGGAGTGGGTTGGGGGTGGGTTGGGGGTTGGGAATGGGTTGGGGGTGGTTGGGAGCAGGAGGATGGGGAGGGGGGACAGTGTCCCGCTGTTTCTCACTCAGGCCTCTGTTCTTTATTGGCCATTACTCATCTAACTCATCTATAATTCAAAATGCTTCTGAAAGCAATTATGGTTTAAAGGAAAGACAGGGAGAGTTTCACATTTTATTTTTCTGAGGCTTAGTTACTGTTGTTGTTGATTATGTTTTTCTTTCTCTACCCATGTCGTTTGGAGAGAAAAAAAAGAAAGTGAGAGAGACCGACAGATCCCCCGCCTCCCACCCCTCAACTGTGGCTAGAATTCCACTAGAGGAGGGCATCCTCATGAAGGAGAGGAAAGAAGGAGAATACAGGGAGCTGTGAAGTAAGGCAGTGGAGGGTAGAGGTGGTGGAGGGTAGAGGGTAGAGGGTAGAGGTAGAGGAGAGTAGTGTCTACATGCGTTTGTTGGGGGGTGGTTGGGATCAGAGGGAGAAAGGGGGGGACAGTGTTCCGCTGTTTCTCACTCAGGCCTCTGTTCTTTATTGGCCATTACTCATCTAACTCATCTATAATTCAAAATGCTTTTGAAAGCAATTAAGGTTTAAAAGAAAGACAGAAAAATAAATGTGAAACTCTGGCACTGTTGTTGTTGTTGATTATGTTTTTCTTTCTCTTTAACCATGTCATTTGGAAACCCTTTCAAGCAACAAAAAAAAGAGAGAGAAATTAACGTGTTGAAAATTCCAAATTGTTTGCATAGTCAAATTACGCACAGCTCTGACACACACACTTACCCCACCTGACATGCAAACAGGGGTCTATTCATAATAAAATTCATAGTCAAATTCAGAACAAATTCAAGAAAATGTATAGTATTATATAGGGCCATTATTGCATGGAACTCCCTTCCATCTCATATTGAACAGTCAACCCAAAAATCAGAAAAAGCAACACCTCATGGCACAATGCCTCTCCCCTATTTGACCTAGATATTTTGTGTGGATGTATCACAGGAGGTTGGTTGGACCTTAATTGGGGAGGACGGGCTCGTGGTAAGGGCTGGAGCGAAATCAGTGGAATGGTATCAAATACATCAAACATATGGTTTCCATGTGTTTGATGCCATTCCATTTCAGCCATTATTATGAGCCGTCCTCCCCTAAGCAGCCTCCCCTGGTATGTATTGATATGTAGGCTGTGCGTGCCGTTTTTAAACGTACACGACCGTTCAAAAGTTTGGTGTCACTTAGAAATGTCCTTGTTTTTAAAGTAACATCAAATTGATCCGAAATACAGCGTAGACATTGTTAATGTTGTAAATTACTATTGTAGCTGGAAATGGCAGATTTTTTATGGAATATCTACACAGAGGCCCATTATCAACAACCATAACTCCTGTGTTCCAATAGCATGTTGTGTTAGCAAATCCAAGTTTATTATTTTAAAAGGCTAGTTGATCATTAGAAAACCCTTTTGCAATTACGTTAGCACAGCTAAAAACTGTAGTGATGATTAGAGAAGCAATACAACTGGCCTTCTTTAGACTAGTTGAGTATCTGGAGCATCAGCATTTTGTGGGTTTGATTACAGACTCAAAATTACCAGAAACAAAAGACCTTTCTTCTGAAACTATTTTTGTTCTGAGAAAATGAAGGCTATTCCATGCGATCAATTGTCAAGAAAGTGAAGATCTCGTACAACGCTGTGTACTACTCCCTTATTTTCTCAGAACAAGAATGATGATGTTTCCAAGAAGAATGATGATTTACTTCCGGCGCCGACAGAGATGGCGTTCCTAGGAAACTATGCAGTAATTTTTTTTACATGTTATTTCTTACATTGGTACCCCAGGTAATCTTAGGTTTCATTACATACAGTGGGGAGGAACTACTGAATATAAGAGCAACGTCAACTCACCATCATTACGACCAGGAATATGACTTTCCCGAAGCGGATCCTGTGTTCTGCCTTCCACCCAGGACAATGGATTGGATCCCAGCCGACGACCCAAAACAACGATGTCGTAAAAGAGGCAAACGAAGCGGTCTTCTGGTCAGGCTCCGGAGACGGGCACATCGCGCACCGCTCCCTAGCATACTACTCGCCAATGTCCAGCATACAGGAACTCAAGTCCTTCTGTTCACCTGACTTAGAATTCCTCACAATCAAATGTCGACCGCATTATCTACCAAGGGAATTCGCTTCGATTATAATCACAGCAGTATATATTCCCCCCCAAAAAGACACATTGATGGCCCTGAACGAACTTTATTTGACTCTATGCAAACTGGAAACCACATATCCTGAGGCTGCATTCATTGTAGCTGGGGATTTTAACAAGGCTAATCTGAAAACAAGACTCCCTAAATTGTATTAGCATATCGATTGCGCAACCAGGGCTGGTAAAACCCTGGATCATTGCTATTCTCACTTCCCCGACGCATATAAGGCCCTCCCCCGTCCTCCTTTTGGAAAATCTGACCACGACTCCATTTTGTTGCTTCCAGCCTACAGACAGAAACTAAAACAAGAAGCTCCCGCACTCAGGTCTGTTCAACGCTGGTCCGACCAATCTGATTCCACACTTCAAGACTGCTTCGATCACGTGGATTGGGATATGTTCCGCATTGCGACAAACAACAACATTGATGAATACTCTGATTCAGTGAGCGAGTTCATTAGAAAGTGCATTGACGATGTCGTACCCAGAGCAACAATTAAAACATTCCCAAACCAGAAACCGTAGATTGATGGCAGCATACGCGTGAAACTGAAAGCTCGAACCACTGCTTTTAACCAGGGCAAGGTGACCGGAAACATGACCGAATACAAACAGTGTAGCTATTCCCTCCGCAAGGCAATCAAACAAGCTAAGCGTCAGTATAGAGACAGAGTAGAGTCGCAATTCAACGGCTCAGACATAAGAGGTATGTGGGTCTACGGTCAATCACAGATTACAAAAAGAAAACATGCCCTGTCGCGGACCAGGATGTCTCGCTCCCAGACAGACTAAATATATTTTTTGCCCGCTTTGAGGACAATACAGTGCCACTGACACGGCCGCAACCAAAACCTGCAGACTCTCCTTCACTGCAGCCGAAGTGAGTAAAACATTTAAACGTGTTAACCCTCGCAAGGCTGCAGGCCCAGATGGCATCTCCAGCCGCGTCCTCAGAGCATGCGCAGACCAGCTGGCTAGTGTGTTTACGGACATATTCAATCAATCCTTATCCCAGTCTGCTGTTCCCACATGCTTCAAGAGGGCCACCATTGTCCCTGTTTCCAAGAAAGCTAAGGTAACTGAGCTAAACGACTTCCGTCATCATGAAGTGCTTTGAGAGACTAGTCAAGGACCATGTCACCTCCACCCTACCTGACACCCTAGACCCACTCCAATTTGCTTACCGCCCAAATAGGTCCACAGACGACGCAATCGCAACCACACTGCACACTGCCCTAACCCATCTGGACAAGAGGAATACCTATGTGAGAATGCTGTTCATTGACTACAGCTCAGCATGTAACACCATAGTACCCTCCAAACTCGTCATCAAGATTGAGACCCTGGGTCTCGACCCCGCCCTGTGCAACTGGGTACTGGACTTCCTGGTGGGCCGCCCCCAGGTGGAGAGGGTAGGTAACAACATCTCCACCCCGCTGATCCTCAACACTGGGGCCCCACAAGGGTGCGTTCTGAGCCCTCTCCTGTACTCCCTGTTCCACCACGACTGCGTGGCCATGCACACCTCCAACTCAATCATCAAGTTTGCGGACGACACTACAGTGGTAGGCTTGATTACCAACAGCGACGAGATGGCCTACAGGGAGGAGGTGAGGGCATTCGGAGTGTGATGTCAGGAAAATAACCTCACACTCAACGTCAACAAAACAATGGAGATGATTGCAGAGTGAAGGAAAAGCAGCCAACAAGTGCTCAGCATATGTGGGAACTCCTTCAAGACTGTTGGAAAAGCATCCCAGGTGTAGCTGGTTGAGAGAATGCCAAGAGTGTGCAAAGCTGTCATCAAAGCAAAGGGTGGCTATTTGAAGAATCTCAAATAAAAAATATATTTACATTTGTTTAACTCTTTTCTAGTTACTACATGATTCCATATGTGTTATTTCATAGTTGTGATGTCTTCACTAGTATTCTACTATGTAGAAAATAGGAAAAATAAGGAAAAACCCTTGAATGAGTAGGTGTTCTGAAACTTTTGACCGGTAGTGTGTGTATATATAAACTCAGCAAAAAAAGAAACGTCCTCTCACTGTCAACTGCGTTTATTTTCAGCAAATTTAACATGTGTAAATATTTGTATGAACATAACAAGATTCAACAACTGAGACATAAACTGAACAAGACATGTGACTAACAGAAATGGAATAACGTGTTCCTGAACAAAGGGGGGGTCAAAATCAAAAGTAACAGTCAGTATCTGGTGTGGCCACCAGCTGCATTAAGTACTGCAGTGCATCTCCTCCTCATGGACTACACCAGATTTGCCAGTTCTTGCTGTGAGATGTTACCCCACTCCTCCACCATGGCACCTGCAAATTCCCGGACATTTCTGGGGGGGGGAATGGCCCTAGCCCTCACTCTCCGACCAACAGCTCCCAGACGTGCTCAATGGGATTGAGATCCGGGCTCTTCGCTGTCCATGGCAGAACACTGACATTCCTGTCTTTCAGGAAATCATGCACAGAACGAGCAGTATTGCTAGTGGCATTGTCATGCTCAAGGGTCATGTCAGGATGAGACTGCAGGAAGATGTCTCCCCTGTAACGTACACCGTTGAGATTGCCTGCAATGACAACAAGCGCAGTCCGATGATGCTGTGACACACAGCCCCAGACCATGACGGACCCTCCACCTCCAAATCAATCCCGCTCCAGAGTACAGGCCTCTGTGTAATGCTCATTACTTTGATGATAAACGTGAATCCGACCATCACCCCTGGTGAGACAAAACCGCGACTCATCGGTGAAGAGCACTTTTTGCCAGTCCTGTCTGGTCCAGCGATGGTGGGTTTGTGGCCATAGGCAACGTTGTTGCCGGTGTTGTCTGGTGAGGACCTGGATTACAACAGGCCTACAAGCCGTCAGTCCACCCTCTTTCAGCCTATTGCGGGCAGTCTGAGAACTGATGGAGGAATTGTGCGTTCCTGGTGTAACTCGGGCAGTTGTTGTTGCCATCCTGTAACTCTCCTGCAGGTGTGATGTTCGGATGTTCCAGTCCTGTGCAGGTGTTGTTACACATGGTCTGCCACTGTGAGGACGATCAGCTGTCCGTCTTGTCTTCCTGTAGCGCTGTCTTAGGCGTCTCACAGTACGGACATTGCAATTTATTACCCTGGCCACATCTGCAGTCCTGATGCCTCCTTGCAGCATGCCTAAGGCACGTTCACGCAGATGAGCAGGGACCCTGGGCATCTTTCTTTTGGTGTTTTTCAGAGTCAGTAGAAAGGCCTATACAGTGCCTTGCGAAAGTATTCGGCCCCCTTGAACTTTGCGACCTTTTGCCACATTTCAGGCTTCAAACATAAAGATATAAAACTGTATTTTTTTGTGAAGAATCAACAATAAGTGGGACACAATCATGAAGTGGAACGACATTTATTGGATATTTCAAACTTTTTTAACAAATCAAAAACTGAAAAATTGGGCGTGCAAAATTATTCAGCCCCCTTAAGTTAATACTTTGTAGCGCCACCTTTTGCTGCGATTACAGCTGTAAGTCGCTTGGGGTATGTCTCTATCAGTTTTGCACATCGAGAGACTGACATTTTTTCCCATTCCTCCTTGCAAAACAGCTCGAGCTCAGTGAGGTTGGATGGAGAGCATTTGTGAACAGCAGTTTTCAGTTCTTTCCACAGATTCTCGATTGGATTCAGGTCTGGACTTTGACTTGGCCATTCTAACACCTGGATATGTTTATTTTTGAACCATTCCATTGTAGATTTTGCTTTATGTTTTGGATCATTGTCTTGTTGGAAGACAAATCTCCGTCCCAGTCTCAGGTCTTTTGCAGACTCCATCAGGTTTTCTTCCAGAATGGTCCTGTATTTGGCTCCATCCATCTTCCCATCAATTTTAACCATCTTCCCTGTCCCTGCTGAAGAAAAGCAGGCCCAAACCATGATGCTGCCACCACCATGTTTGACAGTGGGGATGGTGTGTTCAGGGTGATGAGCTGTGTTGCTTTTACGCCAAACATAACGTTTTGCATTGTTGCCAAAAAGTTGAATTTTGGTTTCATCTGACCAGAGCACCTTCTTCCACATGTTTGGTGTGTCTCCCAGGTGGCTTGTGGCAAACTTTAAACAACACTTTTTATGGATATCTTTAAGAAATGGCTTTCTTCTTGCCACTCTTCCATAAAGGCCAGATTTGTGCAATATACGACTGATTGTTGTCCTATGGACAAAGTCTCCCACCTCAGCTGTAGATCTCTGCAGTTCATCCAGAGTGATCATGGGCCTCTTGGCTGCATCTCTGATCAGTCTTCTCCTTGTATGAGCTGAAAGTTTAGAGGGACGGCCAGGTCTTGGTAGATTTGCAGTGGTCTGATACTCCTTCCATGACAATATTATCGCTTGCACAGTGCTCCTTGGGATGTTTAAAGCTTGGGAAATCTTTTTGTATCCAAATCCGGCTTTAAACTTCTTCACAACAGTATCTCGGACCTGCCTGGTGTGTCCCTTGTTCTTCATGATGCTCTCTGCGCTTTTAACGGACCTCTGAGACTATCACAGTGCAGGTGCATTTATACGGAGACTTGATTACACACAGGTGGATTGTATTTATCATCATTAGTCATTTAGGTCAACATTGGATCATTCAGAGATCCTCACTGAACTTCTGGAGAGAGTTTGCTGCACTGAAAGTAAAGGGGCTGAATAATTTTGCACGCCCAATTTTTCAGTTTTTGATTTGTTAAAAAAGTTTGAAATATCCAATAAATGTCGTTCCACTTCATGATTGTGTCCCACTTGTTGTTGATTCTTCACAAAAAAATACAGTTTTATATCTTTATGTTTGAAGCCTGAAATGTGGCAAAAGGTCGCAAAGTTCAAGGGGGCCGAATACTTTCGCAAGGCACTGTATATTTATATTATATAAACGCAGCAAAAAAAGAAACGTCCCTTTTTCAGGACTCTTTCAAAGATAATTCGTAAAAATCCAAATATCTTCACAGGTCTTCATTGCAAAGGGTTTAAACACTGTTTCCCATGCTTGTTCAAAGAACCATAAACATGCACCTGTGGAACGGTCGTTAAGACACTAACAGCTTACAGAAGGCAGGAAATTAAGGTCACAGTTATGAAAACGTAGGGCACTAAAGAGGCCTTTCTACTGACTCTGAAAAACACCAAAAGAAAGATGCCCAGGGTCCCTGCTCATCTGCGTGAACGTGCCTTAGGCATACACTGTATGTCCAAAATGGATGTAGCAACTAGATTGCTCCTTTACGTCTATCAAAAGTGTGCGAGTTTGAGCATGTGTCCATTAGGCCTATGCATTTATTTATCAGCATGAATTAAATTGAGCAATAAAAGCCCCACTTTTATTTCAGAGGCTGGAATCCGCACCATGCAGATGTTACAAGAGCACATTTTTCACTGGCTGTCCACTGGTTTCAAAAACATTGATTGATCGGCAGCTTAGACTTCTTCAATTTAGCCATTATTGCGTTCAAATAAAAACATTTAGATTTGTGAACAGCCATCCACAACAACCACAATCCGTAAGGTGCAAATAACTAAATGATGTGCTATGTAGATACAATTGAAGTTGGAAGATTACATACACCTTAGCCAAATACATTTAAACTCAGTTTTTCACAATTCCTGACATTTAATCCTTGTAAAAATGTCCAGTCTTAGATCAGTTAGGATCACCACTGTCCTGTCTTTGGCATCACTAAACTGAAGACTTATTTGTAGTTTATCAAATCAATTCTCTGTAATTATTATTACGTGATTAACTAATCAGGTAGATGTAATTAACTAGGAATTTGGGGCACCAAGGAAAATATTCAGATATAATTATTCAGATATAAATATTCAGATATATAATATAATTTTCCTAATATAACTTTCAGATATTTTAATATCTGATCAATTAGTCTTCTAATTAATTATTAATTATTCTTTACCTCACGTTAGTCTCATTCCAAACATCGTAAATTGTCGCTTATCTGCACGAACCCAGTCTTCACTATGGGTCATCCATCCATCAATTATCTTAATTCATTTATTTATTAACTAACTAAATAATCACAGAAATGCACAAACAAGTAGAAATGGTTACAAGGAAATGAGAGGGGAATGTGCCCTAGTGGGCTAAACCGGGATCGCGGCTTGGTGGACATAAGGGAAGTGGGAGTCGACTGAGATAAAAGACACTACAAAGTTGATAATTATAACAACTGAAATGCTAATCCTTTGCACATGAACGCTCACTCATTCATTCATTCTCTCTCATCATCACTCAGTACCTAGGTTTACCTCCACTGTATTCACATCCTACCATACCTTTGTCTGTACATTATACCTTGAAGCTATTTTATCGCCCCCAGAAACCTCCTTTTACTCTCTGTTCCGGACGTTCTAGACGACCAATTCTCATAGCTTTTAGCCGTACTCTTATCCTACTCCTCCTCTGTTCCTCTGGTGAGGTAGAGGGGAATCCAGGCCCTGCAATGCCTAGCTCCACTCCTATTCCCCAGGCGCTCTCTTTTGATGACTTCTGTAACCGTAATAGCCTTGGTTTCATGCATGTTAACATTAGAAGCCTCCTCCCTAAGTCTGTTTTATTCAC
This sequence comes from Oncorhynchus clarkii lewisi, assembly GCF_045791955.1. Lineage (NCBI taxonomy): Eukaryota > Metazoa > Chordata > Actinopteri > Salmoniformes > Salmonidae > Oncorhynchus > Oncorhynchus clarkii. Next base: position 27,188,142 of record NC_092171.1, read on the forward strand.
TGCTTTAGCACACTCTGTCAACCCGGATGTTCTAGCCGTGTCTGAATCTTGGCTTAGGAAGATCACCAAAAATTCTGAAATCTCCATCCCTTACAACAACATTTTCAGACTAGATATAACGGCCAAAGGAGGCGGTGTTGCACTCTACTGCAAGGATAGCCTGCAGAGTTCTGTCCTACTATCCAGGTCTGTACCCAAACAATTTGAACTTCTACTCTTAAAAATCCACCTCTCTAAAAACAAGTCTCTCACCATTGACGCCTGCTATAGACCACCCTCTGCCCTCAGCTGTGCTCTGGACACCATATGTGAACTGATTGCCCCCCATCTATCTTCAGAGCTCGTGCTGCTAGGCGACCTAAACTGGAACATGCTTAACACCCCAGCCATCCTACAATCTAAGCTTGATGCCCTCAATCTCACACAAATTATCATTGAACCTACCAGGTACCACCCCAAAGCCGTAAACACGGGGACCCTCATAGATATCATCCTAACCAACCTGCCCTCTAAATTCACCTCTGCTGTTTTCAACCAAGAATGCAGCGATCACTGCCTCATTGCCTGCATCCGTAATGGGTCAGCGGTCAAACGACCTCCACTCATCACTGTCAAACGCTCCCTGAAACAATTCAGCGAGCATGCCTTCCTAACCATCTTAAATGAGCATGCCCCATTCAAGAAATTTAGAACCAGGAACAGATATAGCCCTTGGTTCTCTCCAGACCTGACTGCCCTTAACCAACACAAAAACATGATATACAGCTTTTCAGGGAAGCTAGAAACCAAGAAACACAGGCAGTTAGAAAAGCCAAGGCTAGCTTTTTCAAGCAGAAATTTGCTTCCTGCAACACGAACTCAAAAAAGTTCTGGGACACTGTAAAGTCCATGGTGAATAAGAACACCTCCTCCCAGCTGCCCACTGCACTGAGGATAGGAAACACTGTCACCACCGATAAATCCACTATAATTGAGAATTTCAAGAAGCATTTTTCTACGGCTGGCCATGCCTTCCACCTGGCTACCCCTACCCCGGTCAACAGCACTGCATGCCCCCACAGCAAATCGCCCAAGCCTTCCCCATTTCTCCTTCTCCCAAATCCAGTCAGCTGATGTTCTGAAAGAGCTGCCATATCTGGACCCCTACAAATCAGCCGGGCTAGACAATCTGGACCCTTTCTTTCTAAAATGATCTGCCGAAATTGTTGCAACCCCTATTACTAGCCTGTTCAACCTCTCTTTATGAGATTCCCAAAGATTGGAAATCAGCTGCAGTCATCCCCATCTTCAAAGGGGGGGACACTCTTGACCCAAACTGCTACAGACCTATATCTATCCTACCCTGCCTTTCTAAGGTCTTCAAAAGCCAAGTCAACAAACAGATTACCGACCATTTCGGATCCCACCATACCTTCTCCGCTATGCAATCTGGTTTCAGAGCTGGTCATGGGTGCACCTCAGCTACGCTCAAGGTCCTAAACGATATCTTAACCGCCATCGATAAGAAACAATACTGTGCAGCTGTATTCATTCACCTGGCCAAGGCTTTCGACTCTGTAAATCACCACATCCTCATCGGCAGATTCGATAGCCTTGGCTTCTCAAATGATTGCCTCTCCTAGTTCACCAACTACTTCTGATAGTGTTCAGTGTGTCAAATCGGAGGGCCTGTTGTCCGGGCCTCTGGTAGTCTCTATGGGGGTGCCACAGAGTTCAATTCTTGGACCAACTCTCTTCTCTGTATACATCAATGATGTCGCTCTTGCTGCTGGTGAGTCTCTGATCCACCTCTACGCAGACGACACCATTCTGTATCTTCTGGCCCTTCTTTGGACACTGTGTTAACAATCCTTCAGACGAGCTTCAATGCCATACAACTCTCCTTCCGTGGCCTCCAATTGCTCTTAAATACAAGTAAAACTAAATGCATGCTCTCCACCGGTCCAACCCACCTGTAGCACGCGCTCCAGCAGATATATCTCTCTGGTCACCCCCAAAACCATTTCTTCCTTTGGCCGCCTCTCCTTCCAGTTCTCTGCTGCCAATGCCTGGAACGAACTACAAAAATCTCTGAAACTGGAAACACGTATCTCCCTCACCAGCTTAAAGCACCAGCTGTCAGAGCAGCTCACAGATTACTGCACCTGTACATAGCCCATCTATAATTTAGCCCAAACAACTACCTCTCCCCCTACTGTATTTATTTATTTATTTAGCTCCTTTGCACCCCATTATTTATATCTCTACTTTGCACATTCTTCCACTGCAAATCTACCATTCCAGTGTTTTACTTGCTATATTGTTTTTTGCCATTACCTCCCTTATCTCACCTCATTTGCTCACATTGTATATAGACGTATTTTTCTACTGTATTATTGACTGTATGTTTGTTTTACTCCATGTGCAACTCGGTGTTGTTGTATGTGTCGAACTGCTTTGCTTTATCTTGGCCAGGTCACAATTGTAAATGAGAACTTGTTCTCAACTTGCCTACCTGGTTAAATAAAGGTGAAAAAAAGGGAATAATTGCAATCATTATACATATTTAGGCTCAGTGGGTTGTCTTGATATCTGTTGGAAAGCTTGTTTCTGTTGGAGAGATTGTCCGCCCTCTCTCTCTTTCTCTCTGCCGTGGTTAGAATGGATAGTTCAGAGTAACATTCAGAAATATTGTTATAGAACAAATGTTTCGGAGGTTGTCGGTCTCCGCATTCAATTGATACCGAAGTCCTAGCTGCAGACTAGTAATTAGTATCAAAGATTTGTTCTTATTCTGTCAGTTAGATAGTCTCAGAGTTTAACCACGTGGTATGGTTAAGAATTCAGCAATGGGCTCAAACCTTAGCCCTCTCGTAATTGAGAGAAGCATGGTCTATAATCAAACCTTAGTCCTCTCGGTAATCGAGGTAAGCTTAGTCTGAAGTGGGAAAACCCAGGTGTTTTTTTTAGAAAAGGACTGTTCCATGACACCAGGTCATGTCTGTGCTCCTGGCGGCGGGCCAAGGACTTAGTGAAACTTTAAACAATTCTCTCACATCAACATCATTATATAGCATCACATCATTTCACAAATAGTTTCATCTTTACTCATTCATTTTATACTACAATTAGATGCAAGCCTCACAACTGAGACTCTTGTATAAACAGGGTTATGGTAATGTAATGTATTGTCTCATGAGTTTCACAAAATTGTACCAAATGGACCAGTTCGTAGCTGGCTACTTCACCGACCTTTTATACATTCTCCAGAACATGAATATTGTTCAGTTCTCAAGTTCTGTGAGGTGGAAGAAATTCCTTTGTTCTGTCTATGAAAACTCACTCTCTCTATATACTGTCTGGCCATGAGGAAGAATCTCCTCCAGGAATTTATGACCTGCCTAACAGCAGCCTGGGTGTAGGAGAGAGAGAGAGAGAGAGGATTGGTGCAGCGAGAGGGGGATGTGCTCAAAGAAGGCAACGTCATGACACCACTATATTTTAAGAATGTGAAATGTCAGAATAATACTAGCGAGAATTATTTATTTCAGCTTTTATTTCTTTCATCACATTCCCAGTGGGTCAGAAGTTTACATACACTCAATTAGTATTTGGTAGCATTGCCTTTAAATTGTTTAATTAATTTTGGCCCATTCCCCCTGACAGAGCTGGTGTAACTGAGTCAGGTTTCTAGGCCTCCTTAGTCGCACACGCTTTTTCAGTTATGCCAACAAATTTTCTGTAGGATTGAGGTCAGGGCTTTGTGATGGCCACTCCCAATACCTTGACTTTGTTGCCATTTTTCCACAACTTTGGAAGTATCCTTGGGGTCATTGTCCATTTGGAAGACCCATTTGCAACCAAGCTTTACCTTCCTGACTGGTGTCTTGAGATGTTGCTTCTATATATCCACATAATCTTCCTTCCTCATGATGCCATCTAGTTTGTGAAGTGCACCAGTCCCTCCTGCAGCAAAGCACCCCCACAACATGATGCTGCCACCACCGTGCTTTACGGTTGGGATGGTATTCTTCAGCTTGTAAGCCTCTCTCTTTTTCCTCCAAACATAAAGAGGGTCATTATGGCCAAACAGTTATATTTTTGTTTCATCAGACCAGAGGACATTTCTCCAAAAGTATGATATTTGTCCCCACGTGCAGTTGCAAACCGTAGTCTGGCTTTTTTATGGCGGTTTTGGAGCTGTGGCTTCTTCCTTGCTGAGTAGCCATTCAAGTTATGTCGATATAGAACTCGTTTTACTGTGGATATAGATACTTTTGTACATTTTTCCTCCAGCATCTTCACAACGTCCATTGCTGTTGTTCTGGGATTGATTTGCATTTTTCGCACCAAAGTACATTAATCTCTAGGAGACAGAACACGTCTCCTTCCTGAGTGGTATGATGGCTGTGTGGTCCCGTGGTGTTAATACTTGCGTACTATTGTTTGTACAGATGAACGTAGTACCTTCAGGCGTTTGGAAATTGCTCCCAAGGATGAACCAGACTTGTGGAGGTCTACATATTTGTTTCTGAGGTCTTGGCTGATTTCTTTTGATTTTCCCATGATGTCAAGCAAAGAGGCACAGAGTTTAACGGTAGGCTTTGAAATGCATCCACTGGTACACCTCCAATTGACTCAAATTATGTCAATTAGCCTATCAGAAGTTTCTAAAGCCATTATATCATTTCTGGAATTTTCTAAGCTGTTTAAAGGCACAGTCAACTTAGTGCATGTAAACTTCTGACCCACTGGAATTGTGATACAGTGAATTATACGTGAAATAATCTGTCTGTAAACAATTGCTGGAAAAATGACTTGTGTCATGCACAAAGTAGATGTCCTAACCGACTTGCCAAAACTAGTTTGTTTTCAAGAAATTTGTGGAGTGGTTGAAAAACGAGTTTTAATGACTTCAACCTAAGTGTATGTAAACTTCCGACTTCAACTGTATGTAGCGAACTAAAAACATGGAGCCTAATGTTAGCTAGCTAGCTAGCTAACTGCTAGGAGGATGTCATGTCATTGGAGGAGTGGGTGACTGACTGACTTTTTCCCCTCACATCGTTTCTCTAAGAACTTAAACTCAGACATCTCAAAATTCATAAAGTCAAACACAGACTTGTCATCTCTCTCACTTGACACATCAAAGTAGCCCAAGAAATGTTCCTGAAAAAAGCCCTGATCATCCACATAGCTGACAACTGCAAGCAGACTGGTGGTACCATAGGTCCCAGAGTGGTGGGGCATTTTTTTACCCCCTGGGGCCTGGAGTTTTTCCCTATATGTTAATCTAACTAGGAAACCTCTGGACCCTATAAGGTATGACAATGATTAATCAGTTGTAAAAAAGGCTTTATAAGGGCTGTTGGGACCAGTTTTTCCTAATCAGGTCACATGGTTTTCAAAAAGTCCTGAAAAAAACTCCTGGCCCTGGGGGGGGATGAAAACCCTGTCAAACTGCAGCTACCTTATATTTGGTCATAAAAATTATATTTAGACTAGATTAGGAGGGAGATTTCCTCTAACCAGACATGTAGACAACAACAGAACTCACAGGGTTCTTGCTTTATGCATGTTTGCATCATGCAGGCCTATGCAACTGTACAAAAAAATGTATTCACATTTGTCATCACTATTATTTTGATTAATTAATTCCAGTTAATAGTTTTGGGTTTAAAACGTACAGGCAGACTAGCCAGCCCAATTTTGAATATAGACTAAATTTGATCACATTCTCTCCTGACACGTAAATGGACTATAAATACATAACGTTACCAATGAGTTTACTCTGACCAGATGGACAGGGTGCATAGACTGTATGCATCTGCTCTTATTAGTAGCCTACAGTTGATCAGACTGAAAAATAGTCTTGTTTTCATCCCATACAGCATGTCAGATTTTTAATGTTTAGGTGTAACCTAGGGTGCTGAAACATTTATATCATGAGTTTTTACTTGTGTCTGTCCGGAGTGATTATGTGTTATCATCTTTGCTAAATAAATACAGGAGGAAAGTGGAAAGCCTACTTGAGTGCGCCTGCGATTAAAATGCACTACGTCAACCTCTTTAATCTTTTAATGGATAATGCGATGGAAGCTATCAAATCATTCTGAATTATTTTCGACATCCCAGAAGTAAAGCATCGTAATGTGCAATTACCTCTGCAAGCTCCTTGTAGTTGCACTTGTTGGTGTAACTTTCCCTCTCGTCATGTCCTCTAATAGAAAATTCTTGCATGCCCAAAAACGCAGTGGTGCTTGATAAGCTGTTTGAGGACATCGCTGTTTCTTCTTACTGTAAGGACAGATGCCAGGGACAAGAAGCAGGTACATGAAGTGAACATTTAATGAAATAACAGACATGAAACAGAACACGAACGGAATACAGACAGTGTCTGGACAGAGGAAACGACGACAATGCTGATACAGGGAACCCACGGGGAAGCAGACAGAAATAAGGAAGATTAAATTACAAATTAAAGGAGTCCAGGTGAGTCCAATGATGCGCTGCTGCACATGATGGGGCGGCAGGGTAGCCTAGTGGTTAGAGTGTTGGACTAGTACCCGGAAGGTTGCAAGTTCAAATCCCTGAGCTGACAAGGTACAAATATGTTGTTCTGCCCCTGAACAGGCAGTTAACCCACTGTTCCTAGGCCGTCATTGAAAATAAGAATTTGTTCTTAACTGACTTGCCTAGTAAAATAAATAAATAGTGACCGGTGATGAAGCGCAGGTGTGTGAAACGATGGTGACAGGTGTTTGTAATGAAGGCAGTCTGGCACCCTCAAGTGCCAGAGCGGAAGAGCATGAGCAAGCGTGACACTTTCTCATTATGTTCCGCAGTTTGAATACGCAGACCTTTGTCCTAATCAATGTAGCTTTTTTGCAGAAGCTTGATTTCTGATGTGGGTATGCTCCCTGCTTTTGATTTGCTGTTTAGCTGAACGATCAATGTTCTTCGGGTCTCTGTACCCACCTTTCGACCAAGGCTCAAACTTTCCAAAAAGCAGGCAAGGCCAGCAATACAGGCATCTTGATGAAAGGCTCCCTGTTAACCAGCTATACTTTTGATACCAGTTGGTATTGAACGCCCTCACCTTTTCGTCCTTCTTTATGGAACTGATCTCAGGCAGAGGACGACTCTCGCTTTTAATTAGCACTTTTTCCATGTACTCCAGAGAATGAAAGGGGTTCTTCGACAAAAAGTCCACAACATTTTTCTGCAGCGTTGGCCATTCTACCATTCTGGCAGAGAAAACTGCACACCCGTGCTAGTAGATAGCTAGCTACTATAGTTAGCAAGGCAAATTTAAATAAATTGCACAAACTGGACACAAAACAATTTATAATATACCTCCTCAGTCTTCTGTAACTTGGAAAAAGTCATTTGAATTGAATAATATTCTAAAAATGCTCAACTATCCCTTTTGACTCATAATCTCTATCCAACATAATCTCTATCCAAAAATGTCACCAAGCTTCACAACACATAGAACCCCCATAATGCTCTGTGGCATAATCCCAATACAACTCACTAGGTTCATTCTCTGATCTGGATTCTATGATTGGATGGACAACATGTCAGTTCATACAGCAAAGCTTTGATTGGTTGGAGGATGTCCTCTGGAAGTGGTCATATTTACCATGTATGTCTATGCAAGGAGGTGAGGCCTACGAGCCTCCAAGGTTTTGTATTGAAGTCAATGCAGCCAGAGGAGGACAGAAGTGAGCTGTCCTCCGGCTACACCACGGTGCTACCCCAGACAATGCTCTTGAAGTTACTGTAGACCTTCATTGCAAAACAGTGTATTTTAATCAATTATTTGGTGACATATAAATATATTTAATATTGTTTTATCTAAAAAGGAGAACTTTTTTAATGTTTCACTATTTTTATATTTATTAAATTTCACTGAGGAGGATGGTCCTCACCTTCCTCCTCTGAGGAGCCTCCACTGGTACACACACCAACAGTACACACCTATATATGTTATATCCCCTATCTTCCTCCATATGGTGATGGAGGAGTAGAAGGGCTCTTGTTCACCCCTGACCTTCCACAGCAGGGGGAGGAGAGGAGCACACAGGAGCACACAGTCAGTGTCAGTCATAGAACCCTCAATCAGGGCTGCTTTTACCTCTCTCTCTTGCTCACACCCACACAGACACACACTCTCTTCCCCTCTCTCACTCCCCTATTCTCTCTTTTTCTCTCTCCCCTTCCCATTTTCTCTCCCTTTTTTTTCTGCCCTCCTCTATTCACTGCTGTACTAAGCTGGCACTCTCAAGCGGCGACTGTCCGACTTGTCATGCCGATGCTGTGTCTCCATGCTCAGAAAGTCCTGACTTGAAAGAGAGCATATAAGATCAAGCACTCTGTGGTGTCTCGTTTTGCACTTGGGGGATATCAGGAGAGAGAGAAAGAGACTGTGTTCACAAACAGAGAGAGAAAATCAAGAGAGAGAGAGAGAGAGAGAGAGAGAGAGAGAGAGAGAGAGAGAGAGAGAGAAACAAAAGAGTGAGAGAGAGAGACTATTCACAAACACAAACAGACCCCACAGAACCCCAGGACAAATCATGAGAAAACAAAAAGATAATTACTTGACACATTGGAAATAATTAACCAAAAAACTGAGCAAACTGGAGTGCTATTAGGCCCTAAACAGAGAGTGCACAGTTGCAGAAACCTGACCACCGTGACTGATACAAAATTAAGGAAAGCTTTGCTATTCAGAGAGGCCTCTCAAGAGAAAACAGGCTATGTACACACTGCCCACAATAAAGTGGAAACTGAGCTGCACTTCCTAACCTCCTGCCAAATTTTTGGACCATACTAGAGACACACATTTTCCTCAGATTACACAGACCCACAAAGAATTCGAAAACAAATCCAATTTTGATAAACTGCCATATCTACAGTATTACGTGAAATATCACAGTCTGCCATCACAGTAGCAAGATTTGTGACCTCCTGCCACAAGAAAAGGCCAACCAGTGAAGAGCAAGCACCATTGTAAATACAGCCCATATTTATGTATATTTATTTTCCCTTTTGTACTTCAACTATTTGCACATTGTTACAACCCTGTACATAGCTATAAAATGACATTTGACATTTACTCCTGAGGCGCTGACCTGTTGCACCCTCGACAACCACTGTGATTATTATTATTTGACCCTGCTGGTCATCTATGAACATCTTGGCCATGTTCTGTTATAATCTCCACCCGGCACAGCCAGAAGAGGACTGGCCACCCCTCATAGTCTGGTTCCTCTCTCGGTTTCTTCCTAGGTTCTGGCCTTTCTAGGCAGTTTTTCCTAGCCACCATGCTTCTACACCTGCATTGCTTGCTATTTGGGGTTTTAAGCTAGGTTTCTGTACAGCACTTTGAGATATAAGCTGATGTAAGAAGGGCTTTATAAATACATTTGATTTGATTTGAAAGGACTCTCAGACCATGAGAAACAAGATTCTCTGGTCTGATGAAACCAAGATTGAACTCTTTGGCCTGAATGCCAAGCGTCACGTCTGGAGGAAACCCGGCACCATCCCTACGGTGAAGCATGGCGGTGGCAGCCTCATGTCTGGAGGAAACCCGGCACCATCCCTACGATGAAGCATGGTTGTGGCAGCATCATGTCTGGAGGAAACCCGGCACCATCCCTACGGTGAAGCATGGCGGTGGCAGCCTCATGTCTGGAGGAAACCCGGCACCATCCCTACGGTGAAGCATGGTTGTGGCAGCATCATGCTGTGGGGATGGTTTTCAGCAGCAGGGACAGGGAGACTAATCAGGATCGAGGGAAAGGTGAAAAGAGCAAAGTACAGAGAGATGCTTGAAGAAACCCTGCTCCAGAGCATTCAGGACCTCAGACTAGTGCAAAGGTTCACCTTCCAACAGGACAACGACCCTAAGCACACAGCCAAGACAATGCATGAGTTGCTTCGGGGCAAGTCTCTGAATGTTCTTGAGTGGCCCAGCCAGAACCCGAACTTGAACCCGATCAAACATCTCTGGAGAGACCTGAAAATAGCTGTGCAGCGACGCTCCAAATCCAACCTGACAGAGCTTGAGAGGTTCTGCAGAGAAGAATGGGAGAAACTCCCCAAATACAGGTGTGCCAAGCTTGTAGTGACATACCTAAGAAGACTCACGGCTCTAATCGCTGCCAAAGCTGCTTCTACAACCTACTGTGTAAAGGGTCTGAATACTTATGTAAATTTGATATTTCAGTTTCTTATCTTTAATACATTTGCAAAAATGTATAACCTGTTTTTGCTTTGTCATTATGGGGTATTGTGTGTTGATGCGGGAATAGCAACAATTTAATAAATTTTATAATAAGTCTGTAACGCAGCAAAATGTGAAAAAAGTCAAGGGGTCTGAATATTATCTGAATGCACTCTACATGAACTTTACAGTGTCAGTTGATATTATACTGTTGCTGCTCTGTACATGAACTTTACAGTGTCAGTTGATATTATACGGTTGCTGCTCTGTACATGAACTTTACAGTGTCAGTTGATATTATACTGTTGCTGCTCTGTACATGGACTTTACAGTGTCAGTTGATATTATACTGTTGCTGCTCTGTACATGAACTTTACAGTGTCAGTTGGTAGTATACTGTTGCTGTTCTGTACATGAACTTTACAGTGTCCGTTGATATTATACTGTTGCTGCTCTGTACATGGACTTTACAGTGTCAGTTGATATTATACTGTTGCTGCACTGCTGGTAAACATTTTTTATTCTCCCTGGTACTTAAAGTTGACTCACCTAGTTTCAGTTTTAAGTCAGTCCCTTATTAGAGAAGGAAGATGAAAACCAGCAGTGCTGTGGATTGAGATGACTCAGACAGTCATCTAACAAAATGGCGTCTCTCAATTCTGTCTGTATTTAGCATCTCGAAAGGATACAAAACCACATCCAAGTTGGAAAGCAAACCATGTCTATATGCAGTACGATTTAAATAGATTTAAAAGTCAACAAATGACAACACTGCAAATCCTCACACACTGGCGTGACAAGCGTAGACCTGATTAATCAGCCAATAAGAAGCTTAAGTAGACTCTGGCAACTGCATGGAGCTCTATGGTGGTACATTGAGTTTCTTCATAACCTTATACAGAATGTGAATATAGAGACATGAACCACTCTGTAATTTGTCATTTTTAATGATTAGTAATGTTTTGAGCTAGTCTGTATTAAAATGGATATGTCCATTTTATAGATTATATTATAATTAACATATTGAATTTTTCACCCCCTTCCCTGTTGCCTCAAGATGAATGGTTTTGACCACTCTCAAGCGTTGCTTTGCTCCTGCACCCACTGTTTTGGTTCAGTGCAATTAGAAGGTATTAGTTGCACCACTTATGTTTATAATGAAATCGCACCGTCAAAATATTATTATTTTTTTATTCTGTTGTACTGTTATGATATTTGTATCGTTGTTTTATGTACGATGGTGTTGGTCCAATGGTGTTGTTACATATCATTTGAGCTGACTGAGTAGCCTTCCATCAGCCTACCAAAGGTTGCACCTTAGCAGGAAACTGCATGTCCAGTAGTTCACGGGCTGTCAATGAGTAGTTCACAAGTAGATAGTAAGAGATAATAATCAGTAATATTACATGATTCAATCTGTGAAATAATTTACACGCATTTAACACTATTCTGCATTTTCACCATCTATTTCCTAACTTCAATCGGTTAAATCACATTTAAAAAATGTTTTCATTAAGTTATAAAAGTAACAATCCTGGCTGAGCCCCATATGGCCACTTCACAGTTACAATGTAACCACCCTGTGTCTGTCTGTATGTGCCTATGCATCAAATGAAAAAGCACAGGATATTTGTGTCTAGATAAAACACTGGGCCCGGTTCCACGAGGGAGCAAAAGGGGGCTTAGCCACCTTAGGTGAAACTTGTGCCAAAAAGTTCAAATGATTGAGTGACAGGTTGGCGTGAAATCTGTATCTCCGCTGAGCTGTATCAGCACCATAGATAGAGCACGCCGCAGAGTGTGTAGGGGGGCTATGGAAAGCCACTGGACGGTTAGGTATAGTTCCTTTTGAGTTTCCATAAAAAACGTGAAAAAACGCAGCACATCTGTGACATAGGCTATGTGAATAACACGGTACGCCTCCGCCTGTAATATTTTATTTTGATGTGTAAGGATGAAACTGCTTCACTCAACTCGGCCTCACGACCCACCACTACAGAGTTTAGTTATCTTCTTAGCTAGCTGTAAAAGGCATTAATGCCGAACTCCAGCTGGCTACACGTGAAGAGCTCACCTCCCCTTCCACAAGTGTCGCCAGGATAATGGCTCCACAGCCCCGTCCTGTTCCTGATGATCTTGGAACAGAGTAGCCAGCTAGGTTAGCATAGATTCTTACCATAACCTCAGGTTTTCTGTCCAAAAATGTTCATTTAATAGCAACTGGTTCATAGGAAGAGTGTGCTCCTTGCTTGCTGAGTGCCGTTGATTTGATCAATTACATGCTTCCAGTTAGAATAAGGCCTTGCCTGCTGTAGTGTCTTTGGCATCTTTAAACTAAAGACTGTTAGTTTATCAAATCAATTCTCTGTAATTATTAGGTCAATGTAATTAACTAGGAAGTCTGGGCACCAAGGAAAATATTCAGATTACAAAGTTGTAATTTTCATAATATAAATTCTCAGATATTTTAAGACAATTAGTCTTCTAATTAATGAATTATTCTTTACCTCACGTTAGTCTCTTTCCAAACTTCATAAATTGTTGGTTATCTGCACGATCTCAGTCTTCACAATGAATCATCCATACATCAATTGTCTCAATCACTTATTTATTAACCTCTCTTGGGTAGGGGGCAGTATTTTCATGTCCGGATGAAAAGTGTGCCCAAAGTAATCTGCCTGTTACTCAGGCTCAGAAGCTAGGGTATGCATATAATTGGTAGATTTGAATAGAAACCACTCTAAAGTTTCTAAAACTGTTAAAATTATGTCTGTGAGTATAACAGAACTGATATGGCAGGTGAAACCCCGATTACAAACCATCCCAAAAAATATATATTTCAGCCTACCACTGTTTTCAATGGCTTTCATGTTTATCACGAGATGTCAACAGTCTTTAGAAAGAGTTTCATGCTGGTTTTTGGAAAAATGAGCCAGATATTGTAGTTTTTCTAGGTGGCTCCCATTTTGGCTGTAGTGTTTCCAAGCACAGGGAAGAAAGTACGTTCTTTGGTATTTTTCTCCAGTAAAGACAATAACAATTCTCCGTCTTAAATTTTATTGTTTAGTAACGTATTAGGGTACCTAAGGTTTGATTATAAACGTTGTTTGATTTGTTTGTAAAAGTTTATTAGTAACGTTTGGGCTTCATTTTGTATGCATTTTGATGGAGGGAAACTGGGTGGATTATGGACTGAAGCGCGCCAGCTAAACTGAGTTTTTATGGATATAAAGGACATTATCGAGCAAAAGGACCATTTGTGATGTAATCGAGACCTTTTGGAGTGCCAACAGAAGAAGATCATCAAAGGTAAGGCACTTATTATATCACTATTTCTGACTTTCGTGGCGCACCTGCCTGGTTGAAATATGTTTTTCATGCTTTTGTATGCGGGGCGCTGTCCTCAGATAATCGCATGGTGTGCTTTCGCCGTAAAGCCTTTTTGAAATCTGACACAGCGGTTGGATTAACAAGAAGTTAAGCTTTATTTTGATGTATGTGTAAGTGTATGTACACTTGTGATTTTATGAAAGTTAAATATTTATAATTCTGTAGTTTGAATTTCGCGCTCTGCAATTTCACCAGATGTTGGCCAGGTGGGACACTACCGTCCCACCTACCCATAAGAAGTTAACCAACTAAATAATCACAGAAATGCATAAACAAACAAAGTTATAATGGTTACAGGGAAATGATAGGGGATGTGCCCTGGTGGGCTAAACCAGGATCACGGCTTGGTAGACAAAGGGACTGAGAAGGGCGCGAAAGATTTAAGACACTACAAAGTTGATCATTATAACCATTGAAATTCTAATCCTTTGCACATGAACACTCACTTATTTGGGAATAATTGCAATCAATATATATATTTACGCTCAGTGTGTTGTCGTGATCTCTATTGGAAGTTAATCCGCCCCTCTCTCTGCGTCCCTGGAGTCTTTGGTTAGAATGGCTAATTCAGAGTAACATTCAGAAATATTTTTACAGAATAGATGTTTCGGTGGTTGTCGGTCCTTGTATTCAAGGGTACATAATTTCTAACTGCAGACTAGTAATTAGTATCGAAGAGTAGCTCTTATTCTGTCGGATCGATAGTCTCAGAGGTTAACCACGTGGTATGGTTAAAAGATTCAGCAATCTACTCAAACCTTAGCTCCTTCTGTGATGAGGTACTGGTCTCTACTCAACCCATAGCCCACTCATGGTAATCGAGGTAAGCTGGTCTCAAGGGAAATTCCCAAGGTGGGGGTTATATCCAGAACCATAGGAAAGGCTGTCCCATGATGCCAGATCAATGTCTGTGGGCCTATGACTTAGTTAAACTCCAAAGGGAATTGGAGTTTCCTTCATTAAACAGTTTAAAATCACATACATAATTTCACAAATGGTTTCATCTTTACTGATTAATTTTATACAACAATTAGATGCAAGCCTCACAACTGAGACTCTTGTATAAACAGAGTTATGGTAATGTGGCTGTATTGTCTCTCATGAGTTTCACAAACATTAAACGAAATGGACCTGTCGTAGCTGGATTCTTCCCCGTCTGTGTACACATTCTCCAAAACATGGACATTGTTCAGTTCTCAAGTTCTGTGATGTGGAAGAGGTTCCTTTGTTCTCCTGTGAAACTCACTCTCTCTATACTGTCTGGCCATGAGGAGAGAAACTCCTCTAGGAATTTATGACCTGCCTAACAGAGCCTGGGTGTAGGGGGAAGAGCGAGAGGTGGTGAGAGAGAGAGGGGGATGGTGCTTGCTGTACCCAAAGAGGGCCACGTCATGACACTGCGTTAGCATTGTACCCAAGGAAAAGTATGGCTGGCATTGGAAAAGTGTGGCTGGAATAGGAAGAGTGTGGCTGGAATACTCAGTTACTGCAGATTTTGGTTCCTATGTTCAGTATTGGGTCCAATGCGAACGCAGACAAAGCCTTCACCCAAAGCGGGTATTCTAAATGGAAGCAGGTGTAACAGTATAACTTTAGTCCGTCCCCTCGCGCGAACCAGGGACCCTCTGCACACAGACAACAGTCACCCTCGAAGCATCGTTACCCATCGCTCCACAATAGCCGTGGCCCTTGCAGAGCAAGGGAAACCACTACTTCAAGGTCTCAAAGCGAGTGACGTCACCGATTGAAACGCTATTAGTGCGCACCACCGCTAACTAGCTAGCCATTTCACATCGGTTACACAGTCAATTGATAGAACCAAAGACAAGGAGCACTTGAAATGCAATGCTCTGTGGAAAGAAAAACAAGTTCAAAGTGCTATGGGAACTGAGGTGTCAACACATGTTAATAATAGGCAGCTGGCAAGAACTAATTTTACACTTTGACAAGTGTGTTCAGTCAGCACAGATTAAGCATATTACACCCAAGGAAAGCTCAACTAATCCAACTGACATTTGAGGGGAATCTTACAAGAAGATTTTGGAGGGAATGGAATGATCGATTACTCAGGAAGTTCAACAGAGCATCAAGGAGGCTGCAACTCTTCTGAAATGGTCAAAAACAATCTAGCTGGGTGGTTTTGATCAAAACCTTGGTGGTATAGCCAGTGATGTAATTTTTCAGAAAAAAACCTAGGGTATGGAATGGCAAAATCCTTCAATGAACTCTGCATTTTATCTTTTATGTTTATTGTGGTATAGTGAGCTATAAGCAGAATTCAATATAATTCTAATGCTAGAACCCAAATGATGCCTAGGTATAGCTACATACATGTAGGTATGTTTCATCATAGAAATAGATAGCCTACATTCTATTTCCATGGTTGTCTTTGGTAACCTATTGCTTTTCCTCGTTGTAAATGGAACTGTAGTATTGGAAACGTGTTTATGGTAGGCCGGCATTGCTTAATTGATAAGTGGGTGGGTTGAATTTGATCAACAGAAGTGTATTGTGCCATATCGCAACGTGTTGCTGAGCTCATGAGCTGCATGATTTCCATGTTTGATGCAGGATTATAGGCCTATTTATTTGGCAAGACACCTGTGCATGGCTGCATCTGACTATAGTAGGCTGTGGGATATGTTTTGGTTATTTTCATTCGCGTTTTGTTTACTGCATTTTTTTTGCTGTTAATGTAACTAGCCTAAATATAGTTTGTTATGCCTTTATCAATCTGATATTTTGTTTATAGGCCTATAGTGGGATCCTGAGTGGCGCAGCGGTCTAAGGCACTGCATCGCAGTGCTAGAAGCGTCACCACAGACCCAGGTTTGATCCCGGGCTGTATCACAACCGGCCATGATCGGGAGTCCCATAGGGAGGCGCACAACTGACCCAGCATCGTCCAGGTTAGAGAAAGGTTTGGCCGGGGTAGGCCGTCATTGTAAATAAGAATTTGTTCTTAACTAACTAGTTAAATCAAATGCATTAGTTCGCATTCGCAGTTCTAAGCCAAACTGCTATTCAGTATTTTTTAATAACTAGGCTACTACTTTCAGCATTTAGTATGCATTATTTTGGTGAGACAGCTGTGTGTACGGCTGTATTCATAGGCTGTTTGTAATAGGTGAATTACCCTATCTATCTTGTAGCCTATATTCATTGCCAAATACATAAAATCAAATCAAATCCGAATACAACAAGTGTAGACTTTACAGTGAAATGCTTACTTACAAACCCTTAACCAACAGTGCAGTTCAAGAGGAGTTAAGAAAATATTTCCCAAGTCAACTAAAATAAAAAGTAATGATAAAAAGTAGCACAATAAGAACAACAATAACGAGGCTATATACAGGGGGCACCGGTACCAAGTCCGTGTGCAGGGGTACAGGCAAGTCGAGGTAATTTGTACATGTAGGTGGGGGTGAAGGGACTTTGCATAGATAATAAACAGCAAGTAGCAGCAGTGTACAAAGGGGAGGTGTCAATGTAAATTGTCAGGTGGCGATTTTATATTGTTCAGCAGTCTTATAGATTGGGGGTAGAAGCTGTCAATGAGCCTTTTGGTCCTAGACTTGGCGCTGCATTACCGCTTGCCGTGCGGTAGTAGAGAAAACAGTCTATACTGGATCCTGTCTTGACGCTTTGCTTGTTTGCTTGTTTGATAGTTCGTCTTAGGGCATAGCTGGATTTCTTATTATCGTCCTGATTAGTCTCCTGCTCCTTGAAAGTGGCAGCTCTAGCCTTTAGCTCAATGCGCATGTTGCCTGTAATCCATGACTTCTGGTTGGGATATGTACATACAGTCACTGTGGGGATGACATCGTCAATGCACTTATTGATAAAGCCGATGACTGAGGTGGTTTACTCCACCTTCATCATTGGATGAATCCCGGAACATATTCCAGTCTGTGCTAGCAAAACAGTCCTGTAGTGTAGCATCCGCATCATCTGACCACCTCTGTATTGAGCGAGTCACTGGTACTTCCTGCTTTGCTTGTAAGCAGGAATCAGGAGGGTAGAATTATGGTCAGATTTACCAAATGGGGGACGTGGGAGAGCTTTGTGTGCATCTCTGTGTGTGGAGTAAAGGTGGTCAAGGATTTTTTTTCTCTGGTTGCACATGTGACATCCTGGTAGAATTTTGGTAAAACTGATTTGTTTGCCTGCGTTAAAGTACACGGCCACTAGGAGTGCCGCTTCTGGGTGAGCATTTTCCTCTTTGCTTATGGCCTTAGAGTTGGTTGAGAGCGGTCTCAGTGCCAGCTTCCTTCTGTGGTGGGAAATAGACGTCTACAAATAATATAGATGAGAACTCTCTTGGTAGACAGTGTGGTCTACAGCTTATCATAAGGTAATCTACCTCAAGCGAGCAATACCTCGAGACTTCTTTAATATTAGATATTGCGCACTAGCTGTTATTGACAAATAGACACACACCCTGTTGGGGTTTGTTTCCTTGTTCCTTGTCAATCATTGGCTCATTGGTGAAATTAGCAATATGATAATATCTTTAATTAAATATTTCAAAAACCTTTATTAATGCAATTGCAGACAGAAGTTGACAACAGGAACATAACGCATGTTTCCGAGTAAGCTCTGCTTCAAAGAAAAAGTCTGAGGTTATTTATTAAACCGAAGTTCAGCCCTGGTGATGTCACCATTGTCGCCATTATCTTTTACTCATGAGACCAAAACCATGCCTATACACTAAAAATCTTGTTTATATAGCTATCTACAAGCTTAGCAGTAAATGTCCAAGGTGATTTATAGTGGAATGTCTGACTAATCTCTTATCTCTTACACTCACCTGCAGAGTTCTGTCTTCGCAGTCACATATGGGGTCTCTTTTATAAGAGCAAAGAGACCAGAAAACAACTGTGGAACAATACTAAACCTCTATAATGAATATATATTGTGAATCTGAAGTCTAGGACCCTATAAATGTAAGGAGGGCAGGGTCTTATAACCCCTCCCGTCTATTAATAAATCATAAGCATAATCAATTATTATATTACATCAAACATTTGGTACAGCCCCTATCATGACCCCTAGGTGAACTCCTTTCAACCGACACCCCTCGTCTTACCAGAGGTAGTGTCTCTGTTCTGCCAGTGTATGGAAAATCCCGCTAGCTCTATATTATTTTCGAACATAAGAGACGGTAGCAGCAACATTATGTACATAATACGTTTTTAAAAATGAGTTATACACAAAACACAAAAAAACTAACAAAATAGCACAAGTCGTTGGGAGAATGTAAAATGTGAGCCATTCTTCGACACCATCCTTCAACTAAATATGCCTTGCTTTAGTGTGTAGGGTGCTGTCCATTGTGCTGACACGGTCCAGCGGAGATGGACTACAGATTTCACACCAACCTGTCACTTCAAAAGCACTTAATGATCTCAGAGTCTCAACATTTGAACTTTATGTTTATTGTGGTATAGCGCAATGTAAGCAGACTTCAATATAATTCCAATGCAAGAGACCCCAAAATTGTGGCCCCTCACAGATTTCAACTGCCTCCTTAGTCCCTTTATCCTGGCGTCGAGTCTGGCTGCTTGGCTTAGTAATATTGACCAAATAAGCCATTTCTACCCTCTTTGCATCAATAATGAGACAAGTTCATTTAGAAAAAAATCATGGTGACAGCACTTCAAACAACGGCGCCAAGCTTTTGCACCCCTACTTTCAGACAAAGTCAGGCGCCCATGTCTGTGTGCGCGTGCTGGGTATGGCTGATCAGTGGTTTGGTGTCTCCCAGTAGCTCATTAGTAAGAGGAACAATGCTCCTGATGTTTTTTCACTGATGTGGAATATATGTCTTCAGGGAGAAGAGGGGAAAGTAGATGATCTGATTGGATGATTGTACCGGACGTCTGGTTCCTTTGTATGTTTCTCCCATCATTCCCCTTGGATCTCGTGTGTGTGTGTGTGTTTCAAGTTTTATTGTCATGTGCACAGTGAAATGCCTTTCTTACAAGCTCTTTCCCAACAATGCTGTAATCAATATCTGTGTTACAATTAAGTAGAACAAAAACTCACAAGAAATATAAATAAGTGTGTGCGTGTGCGTGTGCGTGTGCGTGTGCGTGTGTGCGTGTGTATGCGCAAGGGATACGCATGTATGCACACACACCTGTGCGCACACACACACACACACACACACATTTTTGTTATTCTGTACTGACACGCATGAACATTCACTTGCTATTTATTCAACATATACATCACAATAATGACCTGCAAAATATCAATGTATTCTGTCACCTAACCTAGCAGGATCTTCATTTGATCACCCCGTTGCAAGAGCACTTTCCTGCTATTCAGGACATTTTAAACTTGTAGTGCATTTGAGATTTAAAAAGGCTTCTGAAGATTGTAATTTACACTTTGACATTTCAGACTTGAAAAATGTATCAAACCCTACAAAAATGTCCATTAATTATAATCCACATAATAATTCACATTTCCTGTTGTTGCAGGATTCTTTTCCTCCTGTTGGAAACTGGCTCAAATTAAGATCCTACATCTGTACTTACGCAAGCTTACATTATATAGCTCCAGAACTACTAGAATACATTCTGTCTTGTCTATCCATAATTCAGTGCGGTATTATCTCCAATCAGAAGTCTCCTCGCCATGGCTCTGTAATGAATTAAGCTGTCTTCTTTTCTTTATCAGGAGAAGAATGTTGCACTTGACCACATTATATGTGTTTAAAGCAATCACTCAATCAATTGAGAGTCAAAAATCGTATTAAGGGAAACAATGAACTGAATAAAGCACTTGTTTCTTCTGGCATGATGAAGGGATGACGAAAAAAGAAGAGCCAGTCAGTATAATACAGTTCTAGTCTCCCCCAGAAGGCAGTCTGTCTGTCCGTCTATCACAGCTGGGTGAATCAGACCCCGAGGACACACTGACTCTGAACAACTACAGCTCCTCCTCCTCTGAGTAGGTAGCATGAGCACAAGAGGTTAAAATGGAAGGCAAGAAAAAGAAGAAATCTCCTAGGTGGCTAAACTAAACTCATTGTGGTGGGATGCTTGTGGTGGCATGCTGGGATTGGCTGGCTAAACCTGCAGGTCAGAAATGGATTGAGGTTTTTTTGAAGGTTGGAAAGAAGAATGAGAAATATGCAAATCTGTAGTGTTGAGAGGTGGGTGGAAGGGGTTCTGTCTGCATGGCGACAGTAATCTCTCTACTCCACATGCAAATAAAGCAGCAGTAACAGACTTCGCCACTGTGTCAGGCTTGTCAGTTAAATCTCTCACACTCCTCACAGTGTGTGCCGTAGGCCTCTATTTGTTTAAAGGATTACTCAGACTCAGGGCAGTGACACCACTAGAAGCTAACTAATTTCCTTCCTTAGCTCTAACTCTCTGCCCTGCCAGCCAGTCAACACAGTGTGATGCTTGCCGCTAAACTCTGCGTTGCCAAGATCAACATAAGTAGGTAACGATATAAAATATGGGCTCCCGAGTGGTCCAGCGGTCTAAGGCACTGCATCTCAGTGCAAGAGGCGTCACTACAGTCCCTGATTTGAATCCCGGCTGTATCCCATCCGGCCATGATTGGGAGTCCCATTGGGCGGAGCTCAATTGGCCCAGCATCGTCCGGGTTTGGCCAGAGTAGGCCGTCATTGTAACTAAGAATTTGTTCTCAACTGACTTGCTTAGTTAAATAAAGATTACATTTAAAACAATTTTTACAAATTTTAAAATACCTCTGTAACTGCTAGGCTGTGCTTCCCCATCCCATCCCAATCCCTTGTATCCTAGCCTTCTTTTCCCCATGTAGATGGAGGCTTTAGTCTCTTATCCCCAGCCAGTTTGCTATTAGGAACTCCAGTATCCCTTCAGGCATGCAGCCAGAGAAATACCCCACTGTGTGTGGACTAGCTGTTTGATACCCTTGACATGAGCAAGGGCTCTGTGAAACATCCAGAAAATATTTTCCTGTCGCTCAAGGAAAAACAGATTGTTAGTGAGCACCCATGGTCTGTAAAGCTCTTGTATTTGGTTTGATTGACGAATGTAAAGCTGGCATTTTATCTCCAGTGGGATTGAAGTGTTCTGTGTCCATGTGGATTAATGGGGGGCAGGTACGGTATGTGTGTATATGAGGGAGGGGTGCGGTTTAATAATTGTTACGTTTACAAAAATAATGATGCGTCTAGGAAAGGATTTCTGGCTGCACTTCAGCCAACAGCTCTGTGAGTCTAATGTGACTATGTCTTTATCATTTGTATTGTCTCTTACTAATGTAAACCAGTAAGACACAACCGAGAAGGATGGAATTACATTTAGTCAGAATAGCTCGCAGTTTGTCAGTGCTGCCAAGCTGTACAGACGTCAAGGACACAATATTTATATATTTTCCTTTCTCTAACACCTACTCTCCCACTTTTTTCCTCTTGCGCTCTCTCTCATTCTCTCTCTTCCTTTCTATCTCTCTCATTCTTCGTCATGTGCCATTTTCATCTGTTAAAATAGATGAGGACATGCAGAAGAAATCACCTTGGCTTTTGTAATGTGTGGCTCTCGGGTTCACCTAACACAAAAGGACTGGATTGCCAGCTGTCTATTATGATAATTACATTCTGGCCTTGACACGTGACCGTGCAACTCCCCACGAAAATTATAAATCATGAATGCTTATTCAACAGCCTAAGAACACAGGGATGAAATAGTCATTGATATTGAGGAAAAAACAAGCCTAACACACTCATCATTGCCACAGCGGAATCCAAATAAATGATTGAGGTGGAGACAGAGATGGAAGCAAGAATGGACAAAGAGAGGACAATGAAGACTATAATAACTGATTTGAAATCAAAACCTGTGGACAGTTTATAGCAATGTACATGTCTAACACAGTGTTTGTGTTACCGCTGGAGGTCTTAATACTGAGATGTCTAGCTCTCTGGTATTATATACAAAAAACTATAATGCTGGATGAAGGTTGAACGCCAGGGATCCACTCACTATTGACTATTACCATGAAATGCTGACTGTAAGTCATACTGGATAAGAGTGTCTTCTTAATTTCAAAAATGGATATATAAAATGCAAGTCAGTACAACAATTCTCCTTTTAACAACCACCTTTTCATTTCACCAATTCTCATTCCAACGACCACCATTCTGAACTAACCAAAGTAATACATCCCCATGTACTGTCTTTGTTCAATATCAACAGCCTACAGACTTCTAACCAATAATTTTCTCTCTTCATATTTGGATATTAATGGGTTCAGCAGGTTGTGTTCTGACTGAGCCCCCTGTTCCCAATGTACAGCTGGAATTAGACTATTAGAGCCTCCTGCTTTCCACAAGGTAACGCTTCAACTGTAATGAATCCAGTAATTAAAGCAGCACTGCAGCCCCAATCCCCTGAACATGATGATGCCACGTACAATACAGGAAAACAGTGCTACTACTCACAAGGATGATCCATACAGCTCATACAGGATGATCCATACAGCTCATACAGGATGATCCATACAGCTCACACAGGATGATCCATACAGCTCATACAGGATGATCCATACAGCTCATACAGGTTGATCCATACAGCTCATACAGGATGATCCATGTGGCTCAGAAAGGGAGAGCGACGTTAGCAGAGCCAAGGTCATGGGTTCAAATACCGCAGGGATCACATACACATTTTAAAAATGGAGCAGGGGAGGGTCATAGGAATGGCAATATAGGGGGTAATAGAGGGAGTAATTCCTATTGACTGAGAAGATGCAATGGATTTATTGTTGCACACAGGTGTTCAGGCCAAAGCTGTGGCCATTTCCAAAGTTCACCGTTCTCTCCCTTGTCATAGCTCTGTCAGATTGCCCTCCGTTCTCTGGTCATCCTTCCTGGCTGACTGATCCAATTCCCTCTAATCACAACCCCTCCCAGGGTACAGGGATCTACTGATGCGTGGGTGAGGAGAGAAAAGCACCCCGGCAAAGGACAGGACAGGTGGCACAGTCAGCTTCCTGGCACCACTGACCGGATACTGCCAGCATTACCCATCTGCCCTTGCAGAAAAACCACATACATTTCATATATGACCACAAACATTTTTTTTTATGTGATCTAATGTGAAGTTAATGTGATAACATTAAACCATATATGTCAAATCATGTGATTTTCTGTAGGGGTAATCCCAGAGGAAGAGGGAGCTCAGGAGGTGCTCTACCCTTCACTCTGTAAAGTCTAATGCACTTCAATGACCGTCAGACATACTAGATAGGTAGCACTTTATTCTACCGAAATGACCAGGTATTTATGAAGAAATTACTGTAAAATGTTAATTATGTGGTAATAACTTTTTCAAGTTTTCAAACTGACATGGCAAGAGTTGAAACAATATATGCCTATTAATACATGGACTGATATTTATATTAGCTCTATACCAAACTTAGATTGACAGTTAAGATCCTCCAGGCCTAATTTTAAAATGTTTCAGGTTTATAATCTTAAAGAAGCTGTAGCTTCTTTCCCAATGCCCTGTTAGTTTCCCTTTAATGAAGATTAAGTGCACCAAGTGAAATAACATGCAACAAATTAGGCTGACGATGTCATTGATGAATGTGAGGCGATGGATCTACCAAAGCAATGACTTCCTATCCCACATAGAATTAGCCAAGAAAATGTATGTCTCATGACACAAGGCGAGACCCAGATGCAGACACAGGAGGCAGATGGTTGGAGTCTTACAATATTTATTAAGCCAATAGGGTAAGGCAAGAAAATGATCGTGGACAGGCAAAAAGGTCCAAACCAGTTCCAAACCAGTTCAGAGTCCAAAAGGTACCGAAGGGCAGGCAGGGTTCAAAACCGGGAAGACTAACAAAAAGAGAATAGCAAAAGGAGACCGGTTAAAACACACTGGTTGACTTGACTAACATATACAAGACAAACTGGCGCAGAGAGACAGCAAACACAGGTATAAGGAGGTGAGGGCCCTCGGAGTGTGGTGTCAGGAAAATAACCTCACACTCAACGTCAACAAAACTAAGGAGATGATTGTGGACTTCAGGAAACAGCAGAGGGAACACCCCCCTATCCACATCGATGGAACAGTAGTGGAGAGGGTAGCAAGTTTTAAGTTCCTCGGCATACACATCACAGACAAACTGAATTGGTCCACTCACACAGACAGCATCGTGAAGAAGGCGCAGCAGCGCCTCTTCAACCTCAGGAGGCTGAAGAAATTAGGTTTGTCACCAAAAGCACTCACAAACTTCTACAGATGCACAATCGAGAGCATCCTGGCGGGCTGTATCACCGCCTGGTACGGCAACTGCTCCGCCCACAACCGTAAGGCTCTCCAGAGGGTAGTGAGGTCTGCACAACGCATCACCGGGGGCAAACTACCTGCCCTCCAGGACACCTACACCACCCGATGTTACAGGAAGGCCATAAAGATCATCAAGGACATCAACCACCCGAGCCACTGCCTGTTCACCCCGCTATCATCCAGAAGGCGAGGTCAGTACAGGTGCATCAAAGCTGGGACCGAGAGACTGAAAAACAGCTTCTATCTCAAGGCCATCAGACTGTTAAACAGCCACCACTAACATTGAGTGGCTGTTGCCAACACACTGACACTGACACTGACTCAACTCCAGCCACTTTAATAATGGGAATTGATGGGAAATGATGTAAATATATCACTAGCCACTTTAAACAATGCTACCTTATATAATGTTACTTACCCTACATTATTCATCTCATATGCATACGTATATACTGTACTCTATATCATCGACTGCATCCTTATGTAATACATGTATCACTAGCCACTTTAACTATGCCACTTTGTTTACATACTCACCTCATGTATATACTGTACTCGATACCATCTACTGTATCCTGCCTATGCTGCTCTGTACCATCACTCATTCATATATCCTTATGTACATATTCTTTATCCCCTTACACTGTGTATAAGACAGCAGTTTTGGAATTGTTAGTTAGATTACTTGTTGGTTATTAGAAGAACTAGAAGAACTAGAAGCACAAGCATTTCGCTACACTCGCATTAACATCTGCTAACCATGTGTATGTGACAAATTAAATTTGATTTGATTTGATTTGATTAAATACACTGGGGATAACAAGCGACACCTGGAGGGGGTGGAGACAATTACAGGAATAGCTGAAACAGATCAGGGTGTGACAGTATGTCAACCAATCAGCTGTTAAATGGGGGTGAGAGGGAGGTAGCCCACCAACATTTAAGTTTAGAGATATTGTTCTGACACTCTTTTCAGCTCTACCTCTGGATGTATAGTACAAACTGTAAATTAACAAAGTAATTGCAGTGATTGTTTAAAAAAAAAAAAGTGTAACGTTTTATACAGGGCTGCTGAAAAAGGTGTTGATTATATTTGTGTGTCACGCTTGCTCCCACTCTCCCTCTCTGGTGCTTGAGGGCGCCAGGCTGCCCTTCATTACGCACACCTGTCACCATTATTACGCGCAGCAGTGCTCATTGGACTCACCTGGACTCCTTCCCTTTGTTGATTGCCCCGTCTACAACTCTCTGCTCCGCCATTTGTTCCCTATGTCAGCATTAATGTTGTTATGTGTTCACGGCCAGACGCTGTCCTGTTCCATGTCCGGCGCCATTAAAAGTTCACTCCCTGTACCTGCTTCTCGTCTCTACCAGCGTCGACCCTTACACTGTGGCAGATTTACAAAGCTGTTACTGACTTTTACAGTGTTTTTTTTTCATAAGTATTTTTTATTCTGCCTCTGTGGATTTTCATTAAGGAAAACCATGTTGAAAAACATTACAATATAACCTCAATGTTTTCAGTGTACATGGTTTTAAAGTGGCATTTTCAGCTGGAAATATTGCATGTTTATCTTTGGGGAAATTAATGATAAATACTGAGCATCCATGTTCAACTATTTAACCCTTCTCTAAGAAAGTCAACATGAAAAACAATATGCCGTGTGCATTTCCAGTATACATTTCAAACCATGTTCTACAAATAGCCAATCTTACTGTACTATCGTACAGCATATAAGGACTTGATGAAGGAGAGTGGCTCCATTTCCCCTGACTGCCAGGTCAGCCGTATTACACATAACCCGTCGCTTTGATGACTCTAATAATCTGATAGAGCCCAGCTTCCTCACATCAAAGATAGATCTCAGCTAGTTCAGCTGTCATTGGCAACGGAAGTTCAACTACACGGATCTCTCCAGCTCCTGACAGTACATGGTGGACGTCCAACGACAGACACAGCGAGCAAGACATAGAGATGGAAAGAAGAAAAACAGCTAGCATTCAATGGTGTTGCCCATGCTAAAGCAAGCGTGGTGGCAAGTGCGTCCTCCATACATCTCTACAGAGTGAGAGTAACTAGATTCATGTGAATAATTGAGTTGATGGGGATATCCAAATGGTTATTAACCTGTCTGAGGTGCACTAGTTTTTAATAGGACAAGTCAGGCCCACTCTGCACTTCTATTTGAGGGGTTGAGGCATGGGATCCTCAGTAATTGCAGAGTAGGGTGACAGAGGTGAAGAGCCTCATACATCTTACATGATCTCTCCAGGTTTCTCCCCAAAAAGTCTGGTTTAGAATGGAAGTACTGTTGTCTAGGATCCTAGGTTGCTGATTCACTGCTTTAATTAACAGAATCTTAGATACATAATGATGGACTGTAGACCAACTCTAAAAGGTTGGGAAAGCTGCTACACACCTGCTACAGTACCTGTATATACTATCTAGTTACTTAATTGATGATGCATATATTAAAGATACCCATGTGAATGCACAATCATAATATCCAAAGAAGAGTATATAGGTAGGTGCATGTAAACCTAAGCGTAATTCCAGTGCCAGCCAACTACGTGAACTCCGCTCATTCCCATTCTTGGCACGCTCAATAAATAGGTGAAACCTTGAAAAAATAAACCCTTTTCAATGCAGAGAAAGACTCTATTCTGAAAGGAACACCACCGTCCATGTAGTCTGCGTTTTTAGAGGCTGACTTGGCAAAGGCTAGTGAAATGGCCAAAGCTGCAGGTGATGGGGATGGGGCTGAGGTTGGGAAGGTATGCTGTGTCAATAAGTGCTAATGCCTTATCTTCTGCCCTCCGGTCCCTGCTGGCATCAGGACCACCAGACACAAAAGGGCTGTCAGAGAAACAAAAACGATCCTCTGACAGTCATGAAAAGGTTATTTTCTTTAAATGCTATAAAACTGTGAGCATGCATGCCCTATCAGATGCACCAATCAAAGTATTGTAATGTTACTGGGAGATACTGTGATACTGTGTTGGTTGCAATGGTGGGTCACTAAACTGGTGAACAACGGGTAGAATGACATAAGGCCTCATCACAAATGTGATCAGCAATGGAGTCTCAATGAAAGATAGCACATAATTGCCAATTGTAATTTATCTGTCAGCGAAGACTATGCAAACTTTACCACATAGCTAATTGTGATATCACTTGCCATGGCTTGCTAAACCCTCTCCGAGTCAGAGGATAAAGGCATATGGGAGCTGTTAGGTATTTCCAGGTATCTTTGTTATCGTCATGTGCAGTTATGGGGTAAGTGTTCAGGGAACTGTCTGACCTTCAGAATGTTGTCTGGCCTTGGAATGCTGTGTTAGAGAATGGAAAAATACCACTGAGCAGTCCTAGCAACGTCACGTGTATAGATGGGCATGTTATTAATATTTTTACAGTAACACATCCCCATCTACTGGAGAAATTATTTAGCACAACATGTTAGTTCCTCACATCTAATCTGTGTATGACGCTGGAGTGAGATGTACAAACCAAACCAGGTCTTTTATAGAATTATCTCCCCTGTTGCCGACCTCAATTCTCAGATGATTACATTGTTTAAAAGAAGCTCTCTCCCCTACATATTTTCTCATCCCTCTGTACTTTGCTCCAAGCTGCAGGACAAGACAGCAGAAGAACAGGTATGAAAATGTTTCCAGTTAATTAGTTACTTCCTAATGAGAATATTACAAAGTGCATCTGTCCAGACCAATTCTCCCCCTAGCCTGTACATGGTCTTTTATAATGTATGGTTGGATAACATAGATCAACATCCATATGTCCTCATAAAAGAAAAAGATTGGGTTGGACAGCAGTTAAATGACTCCCAAGAAGCTTATTTATCTTTCACAGAAGTTTTCATTTTAAATGTCCCTCAGATGAATAGGCTTACAGTGGCTTAATGTTGGGAAATGTCTGCTGCAAACGCAGACCTCACTGAACAAACAAGGCATTTCCATATTTCATCAGTTTGGAGGTGTACCTACTTACCATATCGTAGAGCATTATTAGGTTTTATGTCCCTTAAGGCTTTTGAAAAGATAAATGTGATGCTGCCGTGTCTCACTGACAGTCTCTCATTATGAAATGCTAATGCTTTCAACAAATCTCCCAGTTTCACAAGGTGGAGAGGCACTTGTATTGAGAGGTAAAAAATAAGTACATGTGCCATGAGCATAGATACCCTTCATATTTGAATTAACTTGCAGACTACAGGATTGACACTGATTGGGCTATATTCGGTGTCCTGTGTGAATCTAAGTGTGCGTTCTCTAATTCTCTCCTTCTCTCTTTCTTTCTCTCTCTCGGAGGACCTGAGCCCTAGGACCATGCCCCAGGACTACCTGACATGATGACTCCTTGCTGTCCCCAGTCCACCTGGCCGTGCTGCTGCTCCAGTTTCAACTGTTCTGCCTTATTATTATTTGACCATGCTGGTCATTTATGAACATTTGAACATCTTGGCCATGTTCTGTTATAATCTCCACCCGGCACAGCCAGAAGAGGACTGGCCATCCCACATATGCTCTCTCTAATTCTCTCTTTCTTTCTCTCTCTCGGAGGACCTGAGCCCTAGGACCATGCCCCAGGAATACCTGACATGATGACTCCTTGCTGTCCCCAGTCCACCTGACCGTGCTGCTGCTCCAGTTTAAACTGTTCTGCCTTATTATTATTCGACCTTGCTGGTCATTTATGAACATTTGAACATCTTGGCCATGTTCTGTTATAATCTCCACCCGGCACAGCCAGAAGAGGACTGGCCACCCCACATAGCCTGGTTCCTCTCTAGGTTTCTTCCTAGGTTTTGGCCTTTCTAGGGAGTTTTTCCTAGCCACCGTGCTTCTACACCTGCATTGCTTGCTGTTTGGGGTTTTAGGCTGGGTTTCTGTACAGCACTTTGAGATATAAGCTGATGTAAGAAGGGCTTTATAAATACATTTGATTTGATTTGATTTGATTAACCCACATATTTAAAGCTGATATCCGCATAAGGTGAACCAGTACCACTGGCCCAGGCATATCTATTGTTTTTGACACGGGGTAGGAGCATCATAGTATATACTCTACTGTTCCAATGAAACGTGTCTAGAACATCAACATCTTATATTCTGAGAACCATGTTCTGTGTATGTTTGGTGTGACGTTGATGAAATATTCCATCAGAAAACTGGACACATGAATGTTCTTGCAACGTTCCCTTGACGTTTTATAGAACATTAATATCTTAGGCTATATTCTGAGAACATGGAAACCATGTTCTATGTATGTTTGGTGTGACGTTGATAGAATATTCTCCTAACCCTCAGAAAACTGGACACGTGAATGTTCTTTCAATGAAACGTGTCAATTCTGAGAACATGGTGAGTTCTGTTTGACATTAAAGGAATGTTATCTAATGCCAAAGTATTCTGAATAGGTTCTTAGGAGGGTTTTGCTAACATACATACATATAATGTTTCCGTAACTAACGGAAAACTGGACACAAACATCAGGGGACCATTACGGGTACCATTACACAAACTGGCTGGCTAGCTAATGTACTGTGAAGATAATCTTCAAATGCATCTTATCACAGCACACTGGCTGACCAAGGTTGACTAACTCCCTGACCAAAATGACTGAGCTTTTATTCTGTCAGACCTTTCATGTCCTTTCTAAAATTCCTAATCCTATGATAGGCTTCATGAGCTGATTGAATGTAGCACCTACACAGTTTTACAGACCTAGTTGGATGTGTTGGAATTGGTGTAAAAGGTAAATGAATCTCCATGAAGAACAACTTATTGATAGCTTCATATGTCCTGGTTATAGTGCCTTCACCAATGATTTGGTTCTCACAGAACAGCCACAACAGGGTTTTCATCTGCGTTTTTCTTCATTTTGAAACGCTTCACTTGCCGTACTGTGACGTATTACGTGAGCGACGCTGATAGACTGTCTGATAGCAAGCAGCTATGGTAAGTGAGGCAGCAGTTTATCCAAATCAATATTTCTATAATTTTAAAGGATTTAATGACTATTTAACCTTAATTGATGATTATATTACGGACTGTCGTATTTTGTTGAACGTGTTTACTGCATTTCAACTACAATCTGCCATTTGTAGCCAGTGGAAAGCTGTTAGCTAGCGTGTTAGCACTGCTAACTAGCTTGATGTCTAGTAAATTGTTATTGTTTTGGACTCCAATCAAGTTACTGTTACCAAATGCCTTTAAGTGTATCATCACTGTCTGTCCGACGTAATTTATTTGACAGGGTCAAAGTCAGAGTGGAGGACATGGACCCGGAGGAGGAAAGAAAGACGACAAGGTAAACAATCTATACTAGCTACTCTGTCTCAAGTATAGTAGCTAATGTTGCTAGTTAATAATACTAACCTTCTGAAAACTTGAATATTCATCTTACCAGTTTGGTACACACCGACCCTTCCTGTTGGGATAGGTGATCACACTGTTCTGTAACTTTTGCTGCACTTTCCAGGATAAGAAAAAGAAATATGAACCACCTATCCCCACCAGGGTTGGGAAGAGGAAGAAGAAGAGCAAGGGACCTGATGCTGCCAGCAAGCTACCTCTTGGTAAGTTTAGTTGGCTACTATTAACCTTAGACTTTTCACTATGTCATGGCAGAGTTCCTTTCTATCTACTGATGTTGAATTGTAAACCATGACAGAAAGTTGTTTACAATTTTACAACTGCTGTTTTTCCTGGACAGTTACCCATTGCATAGAACGGACTGCTCTAACTCTCTCTATCTTTCTCTCTCAGTAACTCCCCACACACACTGCAGGCTGAAACTGCTGAAGCAGGAGAGGATCAAAGACTACTTGCTGATGGAGGAGGAGTTTATCAGGAACCAGGAACAGATGAAACCCCTGGAGGAGAAACAGGAGGTACTCATCACGTGACAGAAAAGAAAATCAATTCAAATGCCTAGATATTTATTGTTTCCCGAAGGACACTTCATGTGCAGGCAGCGTAAGTTCTGTGTGGCACAGTCGGTAGAGCTTGGCGCTTGCAACGCCAGGGTTGTGGGTTCGATTCCCAGTACTGAAAAAAGTATGAAAAATATACCCGCTCACTGCTGTAAGTCACTCTGGATAAGAGAGTCTGCTAAATGACTCAAATGTAAATGTAAGGAAACATAAAAATAAACACAGGACTATAGGCTATATGAACAGTTTGTATCCTATCAGTAAAATATAATATATCAGTCAATATCTTTGCATCACTTAGCACTATAAAACCTTCACACTGCACCTTTTCATCTAAATATGAATTAATTCACCCATCCGCTCTGCCTTCTGTTGTCCTGCAGGAGGAGAGGTCTAAGGTAGATGATCTGAGAGGGACTCCCATGTCAGTGGGGAACCTGGAGGAGATCATTGATGACAACCACGCCATCGTTTCCACGTCTGTGGGCTCTGAGCACTATGTCAGCATCCTCTCCTTCGTAGACAAAGATCTGCTGGAGCCGGGCTGTTCCGTCCTTCTCAACCACAAAGTACTGACTGAGTCTGCCGTTAAGGGAATTGAATCCTCAGTTCATTGACCGATCGTGTTTCAGTCAAGTGAATTTGCTGTGTTTAGTTGTTGCCTTACTGTCATTAGCATTAATTGAAGAGCTCATCTTTACTGTGCAATGCCATTGAGGGACGTGTGTGTGTGTGTGTGTGTGTGTGTGTGTGTGTGTGTGTGTGTGTGTGTGTGTGTGTGTGTGTGTGTGTGTGCATGCGTGGTTTGGTTCTAAAATCTCTAAAAGTCCCCACAAGGAAAATTCTCCCTTGTGGGGACATTTCCCACATCCCCATGAGGACAAAGGCTATTTTAG
Organism: Oncorhynchus clarkii lewisi; assembly: GCF_045791955.1. Taxonomy (NCBI): domain Eukaryota; kingdom Metazoa; phylum Chordata; class Actinopteri; order Salmoniformes; family Salmonidae; genus Oncorhynchus; species Oncorhynchus clarkii. Next base: position 27,220,903 of record NC_092171.1, read on the forward strand.
GCATAGGGGTTACGGTTACAATTATGGTTAGGTTAGGGAAAATAGGATTTTTAATGGGAAGACATTTTAGGTCCACACAAGGGTAGAAGAACGTAACGTGCGTGTGTTCACAGGTCCATGCCGTCATTGGGGTCCTGATGGATGACACCGATCCTCTGGTGACCGTGATGAAGGTGGAGAAGGCTCCACAGGAAACATATGCTGACATTGGTGGACTGGACCAGCAGATCCAGGAAATTAAGGTGACATTTTCAGACATAGAGATCGTAGAGAAGTAGAATACACAGCAAACTTTATTGTTAATGCTATACTTAAGCACATCGTTTTATTGCGTGAGACTCCCAAAATCTTTCCAAACTAACTGTTCTGTATGCACAATGTTAATGCAAATGGATACAGCTGGGTCAGTGGAAGATGGTGTCACTGATTGAGAGATTTTGCTAGCTGCTCCTGTAGACTTCCAGTTATAGCACTAATGCTAGTTAATTGACAAAATCTCGAACTATCCCTTTAAATCGGAAGGCTGGATTGGAACGATATCCAACACATGGTAACCATTTCTACTGATTGACAACTGTACTTGTGGTTCCCTATGTCCCTCTCAGGAGTCTGTGGAGCTCCCTCTGACCCATCCAGAGTACTATGAAGAGATGGGCATCAAGCCTCCTAAAGGAGTCATTCTGTATGGAGCACCAGGGACAGGTAAGACAACTGAAACAATGATGGACAAAAATAAAGACAGAACAGAATTTGGATATCTTTATTTTCTTTGGTAATACTCAAAGGGGTGGTTTCCCATGCACAGATTAAGCTTAATCCTGGACTGAAAAGCATTTTCAATTGAGATTTTCCATTGAGCTTGCTTTGTAGTCCAAAACTAATTAGAGAAACCGCCTCTAAAGGTGTCATAGATTGACACTGTTCCTATGGTGTGATAGGGAAGACCCTATTGGCGAAAGCAGTGGCCAACCAGACTTCGGCGACTTTCCTGCGTGTGGTGGGCTCTGAGTTGATTCAGAAGTACCTAGGGGATGGGCCCAAGCTGGTCCGAGAGCTGTTTAGGGTGGCTGAGGAACACGCACCCTCCATCGTCTTCATCGACGAGATCGACGCTATCGGGACTAAGAGGCAAGGCTAGCTGTTCTTTAGTCAGGCCGTGGTCATTGAGGTGTGCAGAGTGTGTGTAATTTGTTGATGAGGAGTAAATTAGTTATAGTGAAAAAAATACAGTAGGCTCATTTCATGCAAAAAACATCTATAGACTACTTTGCTACATTATTGCACATAGGGAGAAAGTGCAAACAAGTACACACTAACCCACTTTCCAACCGCCATGCCATCCCCCCAATACAACAGTTGTCAGTCAGTGTTTTACATTATCTTGAGGTTATGGCTGCGTTTAGACAGGCAGCCCAATTCTGATATTTTTTTTCACTAAAAGATCTGATGTGATTGGTTAAAAGACCAGTTTAGTGGAAAATATCAGAATTTGACTTCCTGTCTAAACGCAACCTATGTCAAAATAAGAAAACAATGCTATTGCACGAACTCATTAGTGTCCGCCTTGATATTGGCAGGTTGGGGGTTCAATCCCCGGTCGAGTCATACCAAAGACTCCAATGCCTCTCTGTACGGCACTCAGCATTGACATTTGTCCAAGGGGTGTACTGGTAGGCTGAAATCACGTTGCCTGTCTCCTAATGGCACTTCTGGCTTGGACAAGGCTTACTAGCTTCACTATTGCTTAGTGATTAAATTAGCAGTACAGTGAACAATGTGATTACAGTATGTTTTGTATACTTCAATGAACTTCCATGTATAGGAGGACATCTCTACAATAGTATGGTGTGTCTCAGTGGTTGAGGCTGTGCTGAGTGCTGTGTCCTCTGCAGATATGACTCTAACTCAGGAGGGGAGCGGGAGATCCAAAGGACTTTGCTGGAGCTTCTCAACCAGCTGGATGGCTTTGACTCCAGAGGAGATGTTAAGGTCATTATGGCCACCAACAGGATAGAGACCCTGGACCCTGCACTCATCAGACCAGGTACACAATAACATGATCATATGGCTATGAATCTTCAAAAGAAAATACAATACTGGCTATGCCCACCTAAATGAAGTAATGATTGGAGAGATCTTATGTGATTGCCCCGTGTAGCAGCTCCTCTGATTTGATATCTTTGTGTGTGCCCCCACTCATCAGGCCGTATTGACCGAAAAATAGAGTTCCCCTTGCCGGATGAGAAGACCAAGCGAAGGATCTTCCAGATCCACACCAGCAGGATGACTGTGGCAGACGATGTGATCCTGGATGACCTGATCCTAGCCAAGGATGACCTCTCCGGAGCTGACATCAAGGTGCAATACTGACGTTACAGCAACCAGCTGGGGCATAGTAATTAGACTAATTGTAAAAATGCAGCATACTGTATATACCTCTTTCTGGAAATTTTAAGATAATACACAAAGCAGAGGACTAGGGGTCAGTAGGGAATTAATGATCAATGGAAATAGTTGCTTTTCAGTTCCAACATCTGGTTAGAATCTGTGTAGGGACCTCCTGAATGGCGCAGTGGTCTAAGGCACTGCATTGGGGGTTTTAAATTACATCCTGTCTCTTTGTTCTTTGGAGAATCACTGAGGACAGGGAAGAATGAACATCTACCATCTACTTCTCAGCATAACTATGATTTGTTCTCTTTGAATAAACCCATCTTTATTTTACTTTCACCTTCTGGTTTTGCTGTCATCCTGTGGCACCTCAATGCATTTTCACTGTTAGTGTTTGTAACTTTGTCTCTCTCTCTCTCAGGCCATTTGTACAGAGGCAGGGCTGATGGCTCTGAGAGAGCGCAGGATGAAGGTGACTAATGAGGACTTTAAGAAGTCAAAGGAGAACGTGCTGTACAAGAAACAGGAAGGGACACCAGAGGGCCTGTACCTCTAAACATGGACAGAACTCACCTCGGCAACATTCTAGTCTTTCACTTACTGCTTCGAAACTGTTATTATCGCCTAGTAAAACGTTTCCTTATGTGTTCATTGTATCGTTGGGTCTAGATGTAGTCAGCTGTTTGGTAGTCAATTCTGCAGCTATTAAATAAAAGTTGGGTTTCTGAACAAATGAACAAACTGTATTCTGGTCTGTTACCATAACCTAAGTATTACCTCTTGAAGTACAATAATAATACATAAACCATTTGGGAAACTGTTCTGTATTTCAGATTTTTATTTGAAGTAAAGTATATATAGATTTTTTTTTAGTTAACCATGGTAAATTCTTGTTTTACTATTTGATTGAAGGAACAAGTTAGAATTCATGTGATTCATGTTAGAATATTTCCATAATGTGCAGCTGACAGCTGTTGTTTCAATCAGGGAGGAAGGAGATAAGTGGATAACAACTTTGCATGTAAATAAACTGAGCGATAACTAATAAACACTTAGACAATTAACAAAACTACTACAACCAACAAAACTATTAAAGTACAATGCCACAAAGTGTGTCATGGTAGCTTCTTGCTGTTCCAGGTGGTTGTCCTGCCCCTGAACCTGCATTTAAAAAATGAGAGTACCATAGAGGACATTACATTATAAGAGGTCAGATTTACTGTATCAGTCATTATTTCTTCCCACCAACTGCCTCAATGACTTCAAACTGGAATCTCCTTTTCTCCAGCTGAGCTTTCTTTCATACCACCACCTAGCAATAGTGATGGACCAAGAGATAGGGAAAAGTTATGATGAGGGTAGCAGTGATATTGTACTGAATCTAGTGTAAAAGGAGTTTTGCTTTCATGCGTTTAGACACACAGAAACACCAATAATAATGGCCAGAGAGGATGAGGGCAACAAAGCCTGGATTGATGGTCTTCATGTCCATGTGTGGGTGCTCATAGTGAAAGAATAGTACCTTGGAGTCCCTCGCCACCTCTAGTCTCCGACCATCCATCTCGAGCCCAAATGTTTTGCTTTTCAAATAGACGGGATGGCAACATGGTAACATTTCACAGCGTAGTTAAAGGAAAACCAGACCCATGTACAAAAACACATTACGTTGGAAGTATTTCTTAAAATATGAAGCCCTTGAATAGAACGCTACAAAGAGATATTCAATGACTTTACAATCAAACAGAAAACCTTTTCAAATGTTCTGAAAGCAACAATTACAATAAATAACAATTACAGTAAAATGTCTCACATCTCTCTCAATTTAGTAGGCCACAGTTGCTATGTTCAACAGCTCTTTGTCTGTCCTGTTGTCAGTCAGGCGGATGGACACTTCCTGGTACAGCTCCTTCACTTGAGGGGGCCGACTGGCACACATTCATAAATACATCTCTCTCACACACACACAATCCCAAACACTAATGTATTAGAAAACGTGCCTGCTTACGCACACATACACTACCGGTCAAAATATTTAGAACACCTACTCGTTCAAGGGTTTTTCTTTATTTGTACTATTTTCTACAGTGTAGAATAATAGTGAAGACATCTGAACTATGAAATAACAGATGGAATCATGTACAGTTGAAGTCGGAAGTTTACATACACTTAGGTTGGAGCGAATAAAACTTGTTTTTCAACCACTCCACAAATTTCTTGTTAACAAACAATCATTTTGGCAAGTCGGTTAGGACATCTATTTTGTGCATGACACAAGTCATTTTAACAACAATTGTTTACAGACAGGTTATTTCACGTATAATTCACTGTATCAAAATTCCAGTGGGTCAGAAGTTTACATACACTAAGTTGACTGTGCCTTTAAACAGTTTAGAAAATTCCAGAAAATTATGTCATGGCTTTAGAAGCTTCTGATAGGCTAATTGACATCATTTGAGTCAATTGGAGGTGTACCTGTGGATTTATTTCAAGGCCTACCTTCAAACTCAGTGCCTCTTTGCTTGACATCATGGGAAAATCAAAAGAAATAAGCCAAGACCTCAGAAAAAAACCTTGTAGACCTCCACAAGTCAATGGATTCCAAACGCCTGAATGTACCAAGTTCATCTGTACAAACAATAGTACGCAAGTATAAACAACATGGGACCACACAGCTGTCCTATCGCTCAGGAAGGAGACGCGTTCTGTCTCCTAGAGATGAACGTGCTTTGGTGCGAAAAGTGCAAATCAATCCCAGAACAACAGCAAAGGACCTTGTGAAGATGCTATAGGAAACAGGTACAAAAGTATCTATATCCACAGTAAAATTAGTCCTATATCGACATAACCTGAAAGGCCACTCAGCAAGGAAGAAGCCACTGCTCCAAAACCGCCATAAAAAAAGCCAGACTACGGTTTGCAACTGCACATGGGGACAAAGATTGGACTTTTTGGAGAAAATGATGAAACAAAAATGGAACTGTTTGGCCATAATGACCATCGTTATGTTTGGAGGAAAAAGGGGAGGCTTGCAAGCTGAAGAACACCATCCCAACCGTGACGCACGGGGGTGGCAGCATCATGTCGTGGAAGTGCTTTGCTGCAGGAGGGACTGGTGCATTTCACAAAATAGATGGCATCATGAGGGAGGGAAAATTATGTGGATTTATTGAAGCAACATCTCAAGACATCAGTCAGGAAGTTAAAGCCTCGTCGCAAATGGGTCTTCCAAAAGGACAATGACTCCAAGCATACTTCCAAAGTTTTGGCAAAATGGCTTAAGGACAACAATGTCACGGTATTGGAGTGGCCATCACAAAGCCCTGACCTCAATCCTATAGAACATTTGTGGGCAGAACTGAAAAAGTGTTTGTGAGCAAGGAGGCCTACAAACCTGACTCAGTTAGACCAGCTCTGTCAGGAGGAATGGGCCAAAATTCACCCAACTTTTTGTGGGAAGCTTGTGGAAGGCTACCCATAATGTTTGACCCAAGTTAAACAATTTAAAGGCCATGCTACCAAATACTAATTCAGTGTATGTAAACTTCTGACCCACTGGGAATGTGATGAAAGAAATAAAAGCTAAATAAATCATTCTCTCAACTATTATTCTGACATTTCACATTCTTAAAATAAAGTTGTGATCCTAACTGACCTAAGGCAGGGCATTTTTACAAGGATTAAACATCACAAATTGTGAAAAACTGAGTTTAAATATATTTGGTTAAGGTGTATGTAAACTTCCAACTTCAACTGTAGTAACCAATAAAGTGTTAAACAAATCTAAATATTTGAGATTTGAGATTCTTCAAAGTACCCACCCTTTGCCTTGATGACAGCTTTCCAAACTCTTGGCATTCTCTCAACCAGCTTCATGACGTAGTCACCTGGAATGTATTTAAATTAACTGGTGTGCCTTGTTAAAAGTTAATTTGTGGAATTTCTTTCCTTCTTAATGCATTTGAGCCAATCAGTTGTGTTGTGACAAGGTAGGGGTGGTATACAGAAGACAGCCCTATTTGGTAAAAATCCATATTATGGCAAGAACAGATCAAATTAGCAAAGAGAAATGACAGTCCATCATTACTTTAAGACATGAAGGTCAGTCAATACAAAAAATTTCAAAAACTTTGACAGTTTCAAGTGCAATCGCAAAACCATCAAGCGTTATGATGAAACTGGCTCTCATGAGGACCACCACAGGAAAGGAAGATCCAGAGTTACCTCTGCTGCAGAGGATAAATTCATTAGAGTTACCGGCCTCAGAAATTGCAGCCCAAAAAAATGCTTCAGAGTTCAAGTGACAGACACATCTCAACATCAACTGTTCAGAGACTGTGTGAATCAGGCCTTCATGGTCGAATTGCTGCAAAGAAACCACTACTAAAGGACACCAATAATAAGAAGAGACTTGCTTGGGCCTAGAAACATGAGCAATGGACATTAGACCGGTGGAAATCTGTCCTTTGGTCTAATGAGTCCAAATTTGAGATTTTTTGTTCCAACCGCCATGTCTTTGTGAGACGCAGAGTTGGTGAACGGATGATCTCCGCATGTGTGGTTCTCACCGTGAAGCATTGAAGAGGAGGTGTGATGGTGTGGGGGTGCTTTGCTGGTGACATTGTCTGTGATTTATTTATAATTAAAACGCACACTTAACCAGCATGGCTACCACAGCATTCTGCAGCAATACGCCATTCCATCTGTTTGCCGCTTAGTCGGACTATCATTTGATTTTCAACAGGATAATGACCCAACACACCTCCAGGCTGTGTAAGGCCTATTTGATCAAGAAGTAGAGTGATGCATCAGATGACGTGGCCTCCACAAATCACCCGACCTCAACCCAATTGAGATGGTTTGGGATGTGTTTGACCGCAGAGTGAAGGAAAAGCAGCCAACAAGTGCTTACCATATGTGGGAACTCTTTCAAGACTGTTGGAAAAGCATTCCAGGTGAAGCTGGTTGAGAGATTGCCAAGTGTGTGCAAAGCTGTCATCAAGGCAAAGGGTGGCTATTTTGAAGAATCTCAAATATAAAATATGTTTAATACTTTTTTGGTAACTACATGATTCCATATGTTATTTCATAGTTGTGTCTTCGCTATTTATTTTACAATGTAGAAAATAGTAAAAAATTAAAGAAAAACCATTGAATGAGTAGGTTTTCTAAAACTTTTTTTTATTTTACCCCTTTTTCTCCCCAACTTCGTGGTATCCAATTGTTGTAGTAGCTACTATCTTATCTCATCGCTACAACTCCCGTACGGGCTCGGGAGAGACGAAGGTTGAAAGCCATGCGTCCTCCGATACACAACCCAACCAAGCTGCACTGCTTCTTAACACAGCGCGCATCCAACCCGGAAGCCAGCCGCACCAATGCGCCGGAGGAAACACCGTGCACCTAGCCACCTTGGTTAGCGCACACTGCGCCCAGCCCGCCACAGGAGTCGCTGGTGCGCGATGAGACAAGGACACCCGTACCGACCAAGCCCTCCCTAACCCGGGCGACGCTAGGCCAATTGTGCGTCGCCCCACGGACCTCCCGGTCGCGGCCGGTTACGACAGAGCCTGGGCGCGAACCCAGGGACTCTGATGGGTTTTCTAAAACTTTTGACTGGTACTGTAATAATTCAGACCCTTTGCTATGAGATTCGAAAATGAGCTCAGGCGCATCCTGTTTCCATTGATCATCCTTGAGATGTTTCTACAACTTGATTGGAGTCCACCTGTGGTAAATTCAATTGATTGGACATGATTTGGAAAGGCACACAACTGTCTACATAAGGTCCCACAGTTGACAGTGCACGTCAGAGCCAAAACCAAGCAATGAGGTCGAAGGAATTGTCTGTAGAGTTCCAAGACAAGATTGTGCAGTATTGAAGGTTCCCAAGAACACAGCGGCCTCCATCATTCTTAAATGGAAAAAGTTTGGAACCACCAAGACTCTTCCGAGAGCTGGCCACCTAGCCAAACTCAGCAGTCGGGGGAGAAGGGCCTTGGTCAGGGAGGTGACCAAGAACCCGATGGTCACTCTGACAGAGCACCAGAGTTCCTCTGTGGAGATGGGAGAACCTTCCAGGAGGGCAACCATCTCTGCAGCACTCTACCAATCAGGCCTTTTATGGTAGCGGCCAGACGGAAGCCACTCCTCAGTAAAAGGCATCTAAAAGACTCTCAGACCATGAGAAACAAGATTCTCTGTTCTGATGAAACCAAGATTGAACTCTTTGGCCTGAATGTCAAGTGTCAGTTCTGGAGTAACCCGGCACCATCCCTATGGTGTAGCATGGTTGTGGCAGCATCATACTGTGGGGATGTTTTTCAGCGGCAGGGACTGGGAGACAAGTCAAGATGGAGGCAAAGATGAACAGAACAAAGCACAGAGCTCCTTGATGAAAACCTGCTCAGGACCTCAGACTGGGGAGAAGGTTCACCTTCCAACAGGACAACGACCCTAAGCACACAACAAATGCAGGAGTGGCTTCAGGATAAGTCTCTGAATTCCCTTGAGTGGCCCAGCCAGAGCTTGTACTTGAACCCGATCGAACATCTCTGGAGAGACCTGAGACCTCCCCATCCAACCAGACAGAGCTTGAGAGGATCTGCAGAGAAGAATGGGAGAAACTCCCCAAATACAGGTGTGCCAAGCTTGTAGCGTCATTCATAAGACTTGAGGCTGTAATTGCAGCCAAAGGTGCTTCAACAAAGTACTGAGTAAGGGGTCTGAATACTTATGTAAATGTGATTTCAGTTTTTTATATGCCAAAATGTATAAAAGCCTGCTTTTGCTTTGTCATTATGGGATATTGTGTGTAAATTGATGAGGGAAAAAAACAATTAAATCAATTTTAGAATAAGACTGTAACCGAACAATATGTGGGAAAATTCAAGGGGGTCTAAATACTTTCCGAAGGCGTTGTATATTTCACTAATGAAATATTACATCATAGCCTGAGTAGTATGTAGTAGATCGAGGCCAATCCAGTAAACTGACAGAGGAAAATCATCATAGGTTCAAGGTCATCAGAAGCATCACTCACCCGAGACAGCCAGAGTAGATGCTCTACTACTCTGAAGGACAATCATTAAAAAGACTATACAAAGCTTCTCTACCCTCGTGTGTTTCCTCTCTTCTTCCGGGCTCTGAAGTGTACACTCAGGTGTGCTCCTTTCCACACTGTTAAGCTGTGATGATGTCGTTATCCACGCAGGAAATGCACACAAGCATCCCTCAGGGTTCACATTGGCTGAAAGCTCAGAGCTCATTCTTAAATAAAGGTTGATAGGCCAGTATTAGGAAACAAAACATTTATTTCAGTCCATAAAAAAAAAAAAATGTTTCAAAACAAATCTTTGACAGAAAAATAGGATATTATGTTAATCAAAATATGGATTAAGAATCCATAAAAAGCTGGAAATATAAAAATATGGATTTGCAATCCATCACAATATTGAATTAACACTAATAAGTGTAACATCATTTATTCACACGTCTGTTTGAAAAGTAAAATGGTCTTCTTCATGAGGACACTTGGTTGTTCTATTGGTCAGTGCACAACTTCGGGTATCCACAGTGGAGTGTCTGAGGAAGCCAGGCCCCAGTGCACTGTGGGAAGGGTTTTAGAGCCTCAGTCCTCCAGCAGTATGTCCACCTCCTCCATGGGAACCCTCAGTCTGAGCTCCTTCTCGGTCATCAGGTCCAGGAACTCCTGCACGTGCTCAGGGAAGAGTTGCACCGCGTCCATGTATAAACCCTTTGGATGGACACACGTGAGCACACACACACACACGTCAGAAACCATGTCATATATTGTGACCAAAACACACCAAAGAGCTAACTAATTATCACTGTTTAATAATTTCATCGGTCACTGTGCCCACCTTTGCCCATGGGACGTCCTGTAGAGCCTTGTAGAAGATACCTCTTCCCTTCTCCACCTTCCCCTCTGACACCTACAGCACACAACAAAACACCAGACATCAGCTACAACACACAACAACACACCAGATGTCAGCTACAACACACAATAAAACACCTGACGTTAGCTACAACACAACAAAACACCAAACACCAGCTTCAGCAATACTTCCAAGTCTCCTTCATCCCTCGGCTGTTGGAACAAACCTGAGGATCTGATAACTGCAATGATTTAAGGGTGTTTTAAAGAGGTGTCTTAACAGGAAGTTCATGTTTTAAAGAGGCGTCTTTTTACCAGGAAGTTCATGTACATCCTCCACAGCAACGGACAGTGGACCCCGTGCTCTGTTGCTATGGCATTCTCAAACAGCGAGCGGATACGGTTGCTCAGGCCGTTCTCTGGCAGGCTGGAGAGGGTGTCACCATAGCAATCAGACCTGCCAAGAAGAAAACAATAACTCATGAAAAAACATCCACGAAATGAATCTAAATGTGAGCTACTACAGCAGTTCTATTCCTTTTTTGTGTTTGTGTGTCTTGTTATTGACATTATTAGATTAAGTGATACTGATTAGAGCCTTCATCTTCAGTGTTCTCACCTCTGAACAGAGTCCACTAGCTGCTTCCTTTGCTGCTCTGCGCTGATGGCGAACAGGCGTGGCACGACACTGGCACTAGCCTTGGTCACGCTGTGGAAGAAGCGGCGAGCCCTGCCAGCGCTATGGTAGCGGTTCTCCACCTGCACATACAACTGCCACAGAGAAGTGCTGGAGGCAAAGTGGGCCAGGGCCGAGGTCAGCGCCAGTCTGATATGGCTAAGTGGGTACACGTTGGTGCTGGTGTGGTAGCGCAGCAGCGCCACCTGCTGGACAGCCAGGGCCTCACACTCTGAGACAGAGCTCAGTGTCTGTATGTCACACATTACTTCACTGCTAGCTGACTCCTGGGCTGACATACTGGAGTGTTGCTCCAGCCTCTTTCTGGCCAGGTTGTAGACAGCATCAGCAGCATCAACCCCCACAGTCAGGTACTGGAATAGGGCGTAACACCCCACCAGACCTTTGACCTGCCTGGACTTCTTGGATTGCCCCTGCCCCGCGGCCCCCTCCTCCTGCCCAGGCAGGGAGCTCACCACAGCCTGCTCATAGGCCTTCCTGGCCTTCAGCACGGCCACTGGAGCCAACTGTCCCAAGAAGGGGGCATACGAACTACCCTCTGCTAGCTTGGTGAGGATATAGACCGCTGGTGAAGACATGGCGGTCGTAACAGTCGTCCCTGCCCCGCCCGTATCCCTTCGCCAGGCCTCCTCCACCTCCAGCTGGGCGTAGAGCAGGCAGAGGTCACACAGGGCAGGGTCTGCCAGCCCTCCTGCCACACCCAGTCCCAGGGCTGTGTCGAACACCTTGTGGGCCTCGTCCAAATTCCCTAGCAGCCACTCCAGGTGGGCGTACTCCCTCCACAGGCTGAGGCGTCCCCGGTTCTCTGGCTCCTTCAGCAGGCGCTTGGCCAGGCGCTTGCTCCTCTTCCCCTGGGATTTCACACGCTTCTTGTTCCTGCCGCGCACGCACCTCAGCACCTTAATGTTACATACAGAGTGGAAGGACAGGAGAGACATGAGCATTAGTGGGAGAATCTCAATGGAGAATGAGAGGGGGAAGGACACAAAGTTCAGCATTAAAATGGAATGAAAATACATTTCATCCTGACTACAATGAACTTAAATTTCCTTCACGATTACCAAAGTAATTGAACTTGGCTGAGCATATGCTTGCCTGGCTCTAAAGCTTATAGCTGGGGTAACCTGGGTTTACCTTGAGTTTCTCATACTGGATCCAGTGTAGTGAGAGGACAGCTCTTTCCTGAGCAGAGAACAGAGGCAGAACCATCTGGAACACGTTGTCTACAAACTCCTCCCCCTGCTTACACAGCCCCACCCCCCTCCTGGCACCCTGCAGGGAGGTCATGTGACCCACGGGGCTGACCCCAGGAACAGGGAGGGCATAAGAGGTCAGTGGTGAGTCAGGGTGGTGAACATCCCCCAGTAGAGCCTGATCATCCAGCAGCAGGCTACAGGAGGGGGCGCTGTAACAGGAAGTGTCAGCAGGCAGACCCAGGAAGTGCAGGAAGGACAGAAGAAGACATAGCTGGAGGTCTGGGCGGGCCAGTCGGATCATAGACGGCCCAATGTCATCAAACAGCACCTACATAGAACACACACATGCAGGCAAGTGGTAAGACATAAATAGCAACAGTAGGAACCCAGTTTTTAATGGTAGATATATCCCAGTTTTGGCACCACTATCACCAGTAATCACAGCCAATACCTGTCGGTCCGGGTCCTCACAGTCCTCCACCGATTGGCCCTTGGTTTTGTCCGGCCTCCATGGCAGCCAATGGATGGCCTCGCGTGACGTCTCCACATCCAACCAGATCCTCCACTTGGGCCAGGTTTTATCCTTCACCTCCAGTTCCTCCTGATCTTCTTCATCTCCATCATCTGTCACACAGAGGTTCCAAAGGTTAACATTATAACACTATGACTTACGTCGCCAAAACGTCCTAACGTGCTACTAGTGTAATTACAGTGTTATAACACAGAAATAAGAGCAACCATGTAAAGTGTTAGCACAGGTTTTAGTACAGGCAAGGCTATAAAGTTGTTAACCTTGTTCACTGGGTTGGAGCCAGCCCCCTCTCTCCTGCTGGGTCATCCAGGCTCTCCATCCACTGGCCCCTCTCTCCCCGACACGGGGCTCCCCACTGTCCCAGAATGGCTCAAAGAACTCCACCTGGAGGACCACAAAGGGGCAAAGGCCAAAGGGAGGGTTTAATACAACACAGATATTTATATCAATCCCTCAATACTACAGTAATAAATACTGTACAATCACACAGAGGGTGGAGGAGAGGGAATGTTGGGTATTTCAACAATGTAATCATTTGTAAACATATCATGATTCATGGGTTGATGGGCAGTTGTCTCCATCTGCGCTGAGGTCAGCAGTTCTCCTGACAAGAAGAACAACAGACTGAACTGCAGGACAAGCCTGCAGGACAATAACTAGGTGGAATTAATTAGTCCCTCCATGGTAGTGCATGCCTCTCTCTGCCGTCACACAGTGCTGCAGTGATCAGCAGACCAGACCTCCATGGAGAACAGCAGAAACACATTAGTGTGGAATAAAAGGTGGTCCTGTTTAATACTGCATTCGTTTCTGGAGGACACATTGCTTGGATCATTTTCTAATAATAGATGATTACAGAGTACAGCCACATGGAGTCGCTCTTGTCGTCATTAAGATGAATTTATTTGGCCTGAAAAGGAGATCTTCTAATTACTTGGTTACGAATCCAAAAGCTGAAGGATTTTATATATCCATATAGATTTAGTGGCAGCGTTGGGATCCAACCCATTTACATTCTTATTAAATATCACCGTCTCTGAGACAAAAGACAGATAGGCTCTGAACGTGGGGCTTTGGGCATGAGTACTTCCAAATCCTATATGGTGTGATATCTTAACAATACAAAGCTCAATTTACATATTTTCCAATAGCCACACTATCCATACCACTTGAAATGCATAGCCAATATATATTGCTTCATTATAGTACTACGCTAGTATAGGCCTTGGAACAGAGACATAGTGTTAAGGGACGGTCTCTCATCAACAAATACAACCCTGATCAATTAAAACAGTTCATAAAAGCTAATGCTGTGTTTACCATGTGGACACACACATAGCAACATGCCCTTGCTTCATTTGAGGTATTATACATTCAGAATTATGTCTCCGCTATGTAATGTTGCTGGTGCTGGGAGGACAGTGAGCTGTGAGCCTGAGCTGTCAGCAGTTCTGACAGAAGAGCAAACAGGCCATTATGTGTTCTCTCAAATTAGAATGCCCCACTGCTGGAAAAAGGTCTCTATTAAAACCTGGTCATGCATTTTAAAACAACCCCCTTAGCAAAGTTTCCATGTAGTGTGTAAAGTGACAAGGCCCAGACCAGTCTGAAGGGCACTCTGTGGAGAGGGCCCCAGCACTGCTTTAATGCCAGTGACAAAAAACAAACAGCATTGGTGCACTGGCTTTGGATAAACAGCCAATACAGTAACACCAATTCATCATCAGTCTATTCTGGAGGGAGATTCCAGCTGTATATGAGTACATGTGTTGGAACATGTGTGTTATTTGCAGAGGAACTTGGGGAATGACTGTGTGTGTGTGTACCTGTTGTCTGGTGGGTAGGTCCTTGACAGTGTCTGGCTTGAAGAAGGTGAAGTCCAGTAGGCCCTGGAACAGACACACAGCTTTCTCTGAGTGGCCAGCCTGCCTGAGGAAATGACACTGCTGGAGGAAGATGGCTGCAGAGAGAGAGGAGAGAGCATACAATACCACATCATTAATTATAATTCCTCACACAGATCACCCAGTTCAGTTACACCTATTAGAACCAGCACGTGTGCATTAGTTTAGTATGAGCTCTTAAAGATGAATTTATTGAAAAATCCTCAGACTTTGAGAGAAACAAATAGCATGATTAGGAAGAAAGTGAGATTATTTTTTTTTGTAAGTAATAACAGATAGATAATCTTCCCTGAATGAAAAATTCAGCAGGCAAATTAAATCTGCACATCCCTGAGGTCACATGATAGGTCAGCTTCTCAAAATCTTTTTATTGCCCCTCACAGTAGTCTACATTATTCTGAATAATTATCAAGTTATAATTAATGCAGCGGTCTCCTGCAGATGTTCCCTTTAAGTTGGGGTTACATTGCCCTGACTTGTAACCTGGTCCCAGATCTGTTTGTGCTGTCAATGGCCATAGGAGTTGGCCAGACAGCACAAACAGATCTGGGACCAGGCTACCTGCCTTGTACTGCCAGTACAGAGACCGTCTGCATTTTCAAAAAGGAACCAAACAGTCAAAAAGAGTCTCCCTCAGAGGTCAGGTGGAGATATATGCCAAACACTGCAATGTAAGCAGAGGCTATGGTCAAATTTTAGTACATACGGCGTACATCTCCCACACTGTTTGATCCGTCCACAGTGCAGCTTCAGATATGCTAGAATATGTACTATTCAACCACAAGAGGGAGTCTGGGACCATCATCTTATAACAGTAAAACAATTGAAGAGCTTTTGTATCTATTAGGTCAAGTTGAGAATACCAAAGATGTCATGAGTGATGACATACATTGGTTGAACCTGAAAAAGCTAGCCTATTTTCTATGGTTGAACCTGAAACAGCTAGCCTATTTTCCATGGTTGAACCTGAAACAGCTAGCCTATTTTCTATGGTTGAACCTGAAACAGCTAGCTTATTTTCTATGGTTGAACCTGAAACAGCTAGCCTATTTTCTATGGTTGAACCTGAAACAGCTAGCCTATTTTCTATGGTTGAACCTGAAACAGCTAGCCTATTTTATATGGTTGAACCTGAAACAGCTAGCCTATTTTCTATGGTTGAAACTGAAACAGCTAGCCTATTTTCTATGGTTGAAACTGAAACAGCTAGCCTATTTTCTATGGTTGAACCTGAAACAGCTAGCCTATTTTCTATGGTTGAACCTGAAACAGCTAGCCTATTTTCCATGGTTGAACCTGAAACAGCTAGCCTATTTTCTATGGTTGAACCTGAAACAGCTAGCCTATTTTCTATGGTTGAACCTGAAACAGCTAGCCTATTTTCTATGGTTGAACCTGAAACAGCTAGCCTATTTTCTATGGTTGAAACTGAAACAGCTAGCCTATTTTCTATGGTTGAACCTGAAACAGCTAGCCTATGTTCTATGAATTGCAGTAGTTGATCTATAAACCTAAATAGTTCCACTATGTTCAATACAATTCCAGGTGATTTCAATAATCGAAGCATCGCTGGATAACATCAAATCCATAACATAGTTTTCTACCCTTACATAACAGTTAGCTGTGGTCAACAGATAGGACTGTTTGAGTGGGCTAAATCAAGGTTTCCCAAACTCGGTCCTGGGACCAAGTTTGGGAAACCCTGGGCTAAAAAATGTGAGGCACTCGCTTCTATTTCTGATTGTTTAAACCTTATCATTACCTTGCCATTATTTTTCATTAAATTAAGGCTGTACTTGAAATGCTCCTGGAGTGCATCCCATCCTTATCATTGTTCAGCAGGCTAAAGCCCTGACAAGACAGTTCCATGTCCAGCCCAGACTGACCACTGGACAGCTAGTCTAACTAGATGATAGTTTCATTAGGCTAATTGAGGGGCAGATGCCAGAGGGCCAGGAGGCTAGTCCAGGACTGTAGTACTCATATCATGGCTCAGCAGCATGGACACTGGAGTGGACATCCATGACCCTCTCTCCCTTTCTCACCCTCCTTCTCCCCTAGTCCATCTGTTCCTCATCTCCTGTCAGTGGTCAGAAACATTACGCAGCACAAACCTGTTTAGGGGTCTGTTCAGGAGAATGAAATATGTTATAGAACATTGCAGATAGATGTGTACTGTATAAAACATATATAATTGTCAGTCATTGGGAAAAAGGAATCTTGTCAGTTCTATTTATGACATTTCTAGCTGCACAATTCCACATTTGTCTACTGAACGAGGCCCTGTGCCACATCCACAGACATCTGGCAATGACATCATGATACACATTAATTAAATTTAGTCTGTCATGACAGATTATAACCACATCAAATCCATACCAAAGACGTCTGAAAGGAGTTTAAAGGAGATACAGTGCTGTGAAAAAGAATTGTCCCCTTTCTGATTTTCTATATTTTTTATACTGAATACTATCTTCAAACAAAACCTAATTTACAAATAACACCCCAAAAAAAGTATACTTATTTTATTTATTTAATTAACAATATTAAGCAACACTCAATTCCCCTGTGTGAAAAGGTAATTGCCACCTTACACTCAATAACTGGTTGTGCCACCTTTATCTGCAATGACTGCAACCAAATGCTTCCTGTAGTTGTTGACCAGTCTCTCGCATTGCTGTGGAGGAATGTTGGCCCATTCTTGCATGCAGAACTGCAGTAACTCAGTGACATCTGTGAGTTTTCAAGCATGAACTACTCGTTTTAAATCCTGCCACACCATCTCAATTGGGATTAGGTCGGGACTTTGACTAGGCCATTTCAAAACTTCAAATTTGTTGCTTTTTAACCATTTTCATGTAGACTTAATTTTGTGTTTTGGATCATTGTCTTGCTCACCCAGCTGCACTTCAGCTCACAGACGGATTGCCTGACATTCTCCTGTAGAATTCTCTGATACAGAGCAGAATTCATGGTTCCTTCTATTAGGCAAGTCGTCCAGATCCTGAGGCAGCAAAGCATCCCCAAACCACCACCATGCTTGTCCGTTGGTATGAGGTTCATACAGTGGAATGCAGTGTTTGGTTTTCGTCAGACTCAATGGGACCCATCTCATCCAAAAAGTTTAATCAAGTTTGCCAAAAAACGCCTGGAAGCACCTGAATAATCATCAAGACTCTTGGAAGAATATTTTATGGACAGATGATTCAATGGTGTAACTTTTTGGGTGTACAGGGGCAATTACTGTTTCACACAGGGAATTGGGTGTTGCATAACTTTGTTATGTGATACATAAAATAAGTAGCACTTTTTTTGTTATTTGCAAACTCAGGTTCACTTTATCTAATATTAGGTTTTGGTTAAAGATCTGATATTTCAGTTTGAAAAATATGCAAAAATAGGGAAAATCAGAAATGGGGCAAATACTTTTTCACAACACTGTACATAAACAAGCACACACTCCGGCAGAGACAACAGCAGCTTTCACTTCCAATAGAATGACAACTAATCCACTCTTCAACTCTCATGGTGACAGACACAGTCCGAACATACACAATGAACCACATACAGTTCAATACAGCAGCAGGACAGGACACAATGACAAGGGGAAACCTGAATCATAATACTCGCTCTCTGCTCGCCTCTACAAATATTTACATTGGCTAATGCTTCTCAAGTCTCAGCCCCTCTGCAGTACAGCCATGTGCCAGTGAATAAAAGACGAGAAAGCAAAAACCAATGACTTTCCATCACAACCAAACAGAACAAGTTTGTGAGTTAGTGCACATTTCAGTAATCCTCTGTCTATAATGTAGAAGCTATCTCGGGGGAAAAGTTCTTAATATGTTATTAATGCAAACATTATTAAATATAAAGTATATAGTATGTGGCTTGGACCATTACCCAGCATGTGTTCATCAGTGCCCGGCAGCATCTGGTGAGAAACCATGCTCCCATCCTGCACCGCCGCCAGCGTGCTCAGACACTTCCCGTATACCGTGTTGACCTTTGACACGGAGAAGGTACTGAAGTGGCTCTGCATGAACAGCAGGTACTTCCTCCACAGGGGGGCGCTGTTGGGGTGCAGGAACACCAGCTTTTTCCACTCCTTCAGCAGGGCTGCCGGCTCCCACAGCTCCCTACAGAGCCGCAGTCGCTCCAGCTTCAGTTCCACGCAGCTCGGGTTATTCTCCACTGCTCGATCCAAAATGGCTACCTTCTTCTCCAGCGTGGCCCGCACTGACCTCTTCCGCCGCTCGCTCTCATTCTCAGAGATGTCAGCAAACACCCCAGGCGCCCCAGCTACCTCGTCCTGTAATACAGTTCTGGAAGTTATTATGTGATTTGTTGTACCAAGATACAGGCCAGGGACTAGAATTTTTCCTGACACGTTAAAATGTCCCGGAAATACTCTTGGCCCTAGTAAAATTTAATGTGATTTGAATGGACTGATTGGTGTGGTGTGTAATTATGGGGTTTTAACATTGAGTAGTGTACCTGGAAGAGGACAAACTGAAGCCAGGTGTGTGTGTCTGTGGGGGTTTCCCTCAGCCTCCTATTGAAGTCCTCCACCCGTTCAGCCAGCATGACGGCAGCATTGTCCCTGGGAGTAGAAGGTTGTTCCTCTGCCTTGCCATGCTCCGCCTTCCCCTTCCCCTGGAGCCACAGGGACGTGGAGGAGTCATACACCCCCAGGGGGTTGACCCAGGAGCCCTGGCCTTTGGCAGAGCCACCCCCCTCTGCCTCACCTTCCAGACAGGAGGGCACAGGGATGAAGGGTAAGGTGGTGGTTGTGGTGTCCTCTGGTGGAGGTCTGGGCAGCGTGGGTTTGCCATCAGACATCAGCAGCTGGCGGACGGTGGGGGAGAAGTAGCGGTTGGGTCTCTGTCTCCTGTCCACTCTCTTCTTCTCTGGGCCAGACTCAGCCCAGCTCACGGCCTGAGACCGCAGGTCCAAACCCAGAGAGGAAGAGCCTTTCCTTTTGTACCTTTAAAGACATTACAATCATTAGTCATATGTAGAATCCCTGTAAAGAGAAATTGCAATGTATTGAGAGCGTTTTGAACTGGGGTGCGACTCGGTAAGGGAGGGCAGGGTGAGAAAGAGAGAAAAAAGTAGAAATAAACAGAATTGTCTGCGTCACCTGACCTCCTCCAAAAAGGAAGTCCCTCTGCAGCAATACACCAAGCACCAGTCCAATCATGGCTATATTGATCACATTTCACTTAACTTGCTGTGGTGTGTGTGTATTGACTACAAATTAAACCCGACATCATCTGAAACTCAATTTGTTGCCCTTGTGCAGTTAATAAAAAGATCAGAGGGTCCTACTACACCGCTTCTGTGGACATGCATACGTATATAGACACACACTTAGAAATATGCTAATGAAGACAACCATACTCAGAAGCAAACTGAGTTAAAAGAAGACACTACATGACCAAAGGTATGTGGACACCTCCTCGTTGAACATCTCATTCCAAACTCATGGGCGTTAATATGGAGTTGGTCCCCATATGCTGCCATAACAGCCTCCACTCTTCTGTGAAGGCTTTCCACTAGATGTTGGAACATTGCTGCAGGGTCTTGCTTCCATTCAGCCATAAATACAATAGGGAGGTCGGGCACTGATGTTGGGCGATTAGGCCTGGCTTGCAGTCGGCGTTCCAATTCATTCCAAAGGTGTTAGATGGGCTTGAGGTCAGGGCTCTGAGCAGGCCAGTCAAGTTCTTCCACACCGATCTCGACAAACCATCTCTGTATGGACCTCGCTTTGTGCACAGGGCATTGTTATGCTGAAACAGGAAAGGGCATTTCCCCAACTATTGCCACAAAATTGGAAGCACAGAATTGTCAAGAATGTCATGTATGCTGAAGAGTCAAGATTTCCCTTCACTGGAACTAAGGGGCCTAGGCTGAACCATGAAAAACAGCCCCAAACCATTATTCACTATGCAGTCGGCAGGTTGCGTACTCCTGGCATCCTCCAAACCCAGATTCGTCAGTCGGACTGGCACGTGGTGAAATGTGATTCATCACTCCAGAGAGCGCGCTTCCTCTGCTCCAGAGTCCAATGTCTGCGAGCTTTACACCCCTCCACCCGACGCTTGGGCTGCTCGCCCATGGAAACCCATTTCATCAAGCTTCCGACAAACAGTTATTGTGCTGACGTTGCTTCCAGAGGCAGTTTCGAACTCGGTAGTGAGTGTTGCAACTGAGGACAGACCATTTTTAAACGCTACGTGCTTAAGCACTCACCTGTGCCGTTCTGTGAGCTTGTGTGGCCTACTACTTTGCGGCTGAGCCGTGTTTGCTACTAGACTTTTCCACTTCACAATAATAGCACTTACGGGTGACCGGGACAGCTCTAGCAGAGCAGAAATTTGACTGACTTGTTGGAAAAGGTGGCATCCTATGACAGTGCCACGTTAAAAGTCATTGAGCTCTTCAGTGAGGCCATTCTACTGCCAATGTTTGTTTATGGAGATTGCATGGCTGTGTGCTGGACTTATACACCTGGTGTGGCTGAAATAGCCAAATCCTCTAATATGAAGGGGTGTCCATATTGTGTACAGTGCATTCGGAAAGTATTCAGACCTTATTCATGCATTATTCTAAAATTGACAGTGCATGTCAGAGCAAAAACCAAGCCATGAGGTCGAATGAATTGTCCGTAGAGCTCCAAGACAGGATTGTGTTGAGGCACAGATCTGAGGAAGGGTACCAAAAAAATGTCTGCAGCATTGAAGTTTCCCAAGAACAGTGGCCTCCATCATTCTTAAATGGAAGAAGTTTGGAACCACCAAGACTCTTCCGAGAGCTGGCCGCCCGGCCAAACTGAGCAATCGGGGGAGAAGGGCCTTGAACCCGATGATCACTCTGATGGAGCTCCAGAGTTCTTCTGTGGAGATGGGAAAACCTTCCAGAAAGACAACCATCTCTGCAGCACTCCACCAATCAGGCCTTTATGGTACAGTGGCCAGACGGAAACCACTCCTCAGTAAAAGGCTCATGGCAGCCTGCTTGGAGTTTAGCAAAAGGCACCTAAAGGACTCTCAGACTATGAGAAACCAGATTATCTGGTCTGATGAAACTAAGATTCAACTCTTTGGCCTGAATGCCAAGTGTCACATCTAAAGGAAACTTGGCGCCATCCCTATGGTGAAGCATGGTGGTGGCAGCATCATCATGCTGTGGGGATGTTTTTCAGCAGCAGGGACTGGGAGACTAGTCAGGATCGAGGGAAAGATGAACGGAGCAAAGTACTGAGAGATCCTTGATGAAAACCTGCTCCAGAGTGATCAGGACCTCAGACTGGGGTGAAGATTCACCTTCCTACAAGACAACGACCCTAAGCACACAAACAAGACAATGCATGAGTGGCTTTGTGACAAGTCTTTAAATGTCCTTGAGTGGTCCCAGCCAGAGCAAACTGAAAATAGCTGTGCAGCGATGCTCCCCATCCAACCTGACAAAGCTTGAGAAGATCTGCAGAGAAGAATGGGAGAAACTCCACATATACAGGTGTGCCAAGCTTGTAGTATCATACCCAAGAAGACTCAAGGCTGTAACCGCTGCCAAAGGTGCTTCAACAAAGTACAGAGTAAAGGGTCTGAATACTTATGGAAATTTGATATTTCCGGAGGGGGGGGGGGGGGGGTTATAATACATTTGCACAAAATAATTTGTGGGGATTTGTGTGTAGATTGATGAGGGGAAAAAACAATTTAATCAATTTTAGAATAAGGCTGTAATGTAACAAAATGTGGAAAAGGGGTCTGAATACTTTCCCGAATGGCACTGTACATATGGCAACAATATATACCCCACAGTGAGCGTACATCTTAGGCACGTCATTATTCAACTCACTAAGTATGTAGGGCATAGAGTGCGCTCTGACAGGAAGGAAGGAATTTATAGCAGTTAAAAGCTTTGATTTCAGCACCCTGACTGTGACTGCAGGCTGAGGGCAGTCAGAGGGCTGAAGTAGTAAAACCACCTGTGAGAGATGGATTACTGCAGCGCTACAGACACAAAACTCTGCGCAGCTTTTATTATCACCCCCCCCCAACTCCACCCTCTGGCCACCCAAGCTCGTGTGTGATGATGTGTACTGTAATGGAGCTGACTGACTCCCTCTCTGATTGACCTTGCGTTGGGAGCAGAACCAGGCAGGGGGGTAAACTAAACACTGCTGGCCAACAGATACCCTTGCAACAATATCGTGCCAACCTGAACCGTACGGTTATTTTCGCATTGTCCTTTCCAGTGCGAGTCCATCGACAGTGGTGGATGCGCAGCCAGGCCAGTGAGGTATATCTCAGCTCTGTCCAGCTCAGTGGTGTGGACAGGGTAAGAGTGGGTTGATGATGGCTGACGGACAGCTACACCAGAGCTGAGATGGCAGTAATGGTGGTGGTGCAGAGGTGAGGGGTGTTAGAGTGGGGAGGCGGAGGGTGGGAGCGGAGGAGGAAGGAAGGTTACATACCTAGCGATATCTCCTCTGTAAAGTGATTTGTACTCCCAGTTGGCACGGTCTGCTCTCCTGTCCACGCAGAAGGGCTGATCGGTGGGGGTCTGGAGGTCATCCAACCACACAAAAGACCCCTCCACCTGAAACTGAACCCCCTCACTACAGACAGAGATAGTCAGGATCAATGAAGAGTATAGGCCACACCTCTAAAGAGGGGTGGGTGAGGTAGCGAGTCAGCGTTTTCATGATTGGCACAAAAGACAATATAGGGTTAGTGGTGCTATGTCACACAAACATGATGCCATAATGGAAATTGATAAGAAAGCTTTTCATAAAACAGACATAATCGTTAAACATTGACAGTACAGTAACAGATTAGTCGTTAAATATTGCCAGTACAGTACAGATAAAAAATAATGGCAACATTAGGATAATTTGACTGTAGCTTGAAGGATAAGTCACACAAGTCTCCTATGGAGGAGCCAGTCCTTGAATTGAGAGAAAGAGAGACAGGTGTGTGTGTGTGGACGTGTTTACCTATTCTTGTGGGGACCAGAAGTCTCCACAAGAATAGTAAGCCGAACAAAAAATTTACCAACTGGGGACATTTTGTTAGTCCCCACGAGGTCAAATGCTATTTCTAGGGGGTTTATGGTTAGAATTATGTTAAGGGTTTGTTTTTAGGGTTAAAGTTAGGGTTAGGGTAAGAGTACGGGTGGGGGGTAATTTCATTGGCAGCTCAGAGACCACCAGGCTTGCTTTCGCAGTTAAATTCAGAGTCTGAGTCAAGAAGAGCTACTCCAACTGGCAGTCAGCCAAGACCCCCAGAGTATACCTCCCCTAACGCACTGAGCCACGGACAATGAATCTCCCTACCTGGAAACACTTAAACCCTGAAACAGAACAACTACTACAGTAATACCAGCCATGGGCATCTTACGGTAGGAGTGCTGGTCTAGGATCAATCCCCCCCCTGTCCAAATACTCTTATTCATTATGACATAAATTGCGAAACTGATCATATATATTCCTATTAGAGCATGTATCCTGGGTCTCACTGGGAACAAAATGAGTGAGGTCATACCTGGGA
Source organism: Oncorhynchus clarkii lewisi (assembly GCF_045791955.1). NCBI lineage: Eukaryota > Metazoa > Chordata > Actinopteri > Salmoniformes > Salmonidae > Oncorhynchus > Oncorhynchus clarkii. The sequence goes on from NC_092171.1 coordinate 27,245,083, forward strand.
GGAGTGCTCTCAGCCTTTTTTAGGAGGTCACTGGGGTAGATAGTATCCGAATCTGAGCCACTGCTTGCTGGAGAGGGTTCTCCACTCTTCTTCTTGTGCTTCTTCTTTTTCTTCTTCTTCTCCTTCTTTTTCTTCTTGTTGGATTGGACATCATTCTTATCCTCCCTCTCTGGTATAACGTGTCTGCTGAGAAATGTTAGTAGTATACATATAAGTACAAATATCACAAGCTGTTGATTTTGGGGTGAAACTACCACCACGTCAATGCTGAGATCATATCATCCCAAAAAAGTATAAGATATTTGGAGGTAAACTTCTTATAATTGTGTAATAAAAACAAGATTGTGTAGTAAAATTGAAAGCTACTCAATAAAACCTCCAGTGCTTCTCAAACGGGCAGAATGCCTTATCCTGTCTCCTGTACAATGGAGCATGTAATACTATTGAGTCACAGTGAAAGGGAAATAATTGAATAACGATTAAACACTTATGAAAATAACACCTTGTTTCTGCCGATTGTGTTTCGTTGGCTTTCTCAGTGGCTCGTTGGTGAAGAGAGAGAGCGTCATCAGTGCGGAAACTTTGATTGTTCAGCCATTCTAGTTCTGAGGAGAGAGAAGAGGAATGTCAAATCAATCACAATCAGTTCTCTAGGGCTTTTAAGCACAAGAATTAATCAGGTTTGGCGACAGCTTTTTTCAGAAGGAAGCCCACTGATACAGTAAATGCACTAAAGATAGTTCTATGTCAAAGAGTTGTCATATCGCATTGTGCCAATGGGTTTAGAGTTTAATTTTATAAGGACATGATATAGTACACCTTTTTGGTTAGATTAAGGTTATGGTGAGGGCCCGATGGGCCAATGCACTGCTGACCTACAGTAAGTGAGTGTAGGTAAATTGTTTATCATGCTTATTCACCTGGCCACACCACTGAGTAACTAACGTTAATGTTTATCAAATTATAGCTATGGATGCATATTTTGGGGGATGTTATGTTACGAGCAGAGACACTTAGCTAGCTATAGTATAATTGTGTTGTGACCAATGAAGCTAACAAGCTAGTAAAACTAGGACACTGACACTTTCAAGCAGGAACGTTGCACTTACGTTTAATTTCACTAGATCTCTCTTTGAAAAGCCGTCACAGAACGGTGGCTAACACATCCACTAAACATAAATAAACATTTGTGGGTCTTACCTTTAGGTGCAATCTCAGCTTTTGTATTTGATAATCCTGCAAAAGCTGGAAATAGTGCCATGTTGATAGCCTCTGCGTGTAAACAGTCGCATGAATATAACGTCATCTCGAACGCGCCTGTGGTTTGTTGGAGAGGTAGAATTTTAGGAATCGCATAATTTTAGGCTGCTAAAATCCTGTTCTCTTGAATGCAAATTGTATGATTGAGTATGAGCACACAAACACACTTCCATAGACTGATTAAACCGTGATTATGCCTGGGACATATTGTTGCAGACTGCGAGATTATTGCCTAAAAGTAAATCTTGGTTTGAATGCAGTAGTTTAATTCACAAAATAGACTCAATCAGCACAGGATTTATAATATTTTAATTGTATATTCCCTGATTGATACACCTGTCATTTTCAATTCCGCGACTAAAAGTAAATAGTTCCGTGTATGCTTGCGGTGACCAATCGCCGATCTCCACCATTCCTCCCAAAAAAACTTCAATCGAGCACCTGCCAGATCAGGATGTATGATTTTGAGGAACTAGGCAGACTGAAATAAACGTCTTGTCGACAGCAATAACTATAGTATTACAAAATGCTCTGTGATACAAAGTAGACTGTCCGGCCATACCGTTTTCCTAAACTACTCAGGTAATATTAGGCGCCATTGTTTGACGCATTGCAGATCCAACGTAGCCAATCGTGGGCTCCCGTACAATGGGCAGAATATTGCAGGTCCACTGTATCCAATGAGAAGCGCCGTCTCAAAAATAACTGCAATTTCTCCAGCGTCAACAGACACTGGCCAGTGTTTTTGAGTATTCTTCCGCAGAGATAAAACAGTGCGTTGCATAAAGTAGAGCGCCATGTTCCAGCTCGAGCGCATCAGAATACTGTATATTCATTGGCACGGGATGCAGTGAGGAGTCACTGGACAGACCGGAATCTGTCGATTATACTACAGCTGCACTGTTGGCCACATGACCAAAGCCAATGTCACAACTTATTTTGTGCCTATGTATGTCAATCATTTACAGATTTTTGTATTTACTGTTTTGGTTGTAAATATGACATCTTATTAGGTTTTAGTTTTTTTATAATCACAAAACAGCATGCAGAATTTAAAATATAGGCTATAGATATTGAATAGTGATCCATCCCCTGAAGGAATGCTCCTTGTAATTTCATTTTTAGAAGAAATTATATATTTCGGATTTCATGACAAATGCTGAAAACAAGTTGATTCTGAGTTTGCAAAAACATTGGAAATAAATATGTAATTTTCATCAGTTTTATAGCCAAACAGGCCAACTATAAAACTACATTATTCGTAATTTTGTCAATGACTGATATTGGGTAATGAATATTAATTCAATATGACAAATAGGCTAGCCTAAATAAATCTCTTATTGTCCGATTATCACCATCGACCTATTTTGTTTTTAAAGTAATAATGTAATGCACATTTCATAGCTTCAATTATCATGAAGTGATGATGGAATGCCAGCTATTCTACCAACAACATCTTACGTGCACTTTTTCTTTTTAATACTCTGTCTGGTGTTGCTTATCTACAATGCAACAATAACTCAAGGAATGGCTGGTCAAATCCAAATGTATTAATATATGAGTAGGAGTACTTGTACCAGTAAGTGTCAGATACTGTCTGTATGAAATAATAAATAAACACATTTGGTGAGTGCTTATATTTGTCCTATTTCACATATGTAGGCTACAAGTGAATTGGAAATGTTTATTTTTTTTGTATATCCCAACTCCCCTGAGACACTCTTGGGGAGTATATCAACAGCTACCATGGAGCAATTAGGGTAAAGTGCCTTGGCAGATTGTTCACATTGTCAGCTCTGGGATTCAAACTAGTGACCCTTTGGTTACTGACCCAATGCTCTTACCGCTAGGCTTCCTGCCGCCAAAGGCAAATTGGTCACTGGTCTGTGTTGTTCTATGTGTGTGGCTTTAGGTTTTTGTGTCACTGCACTGTACACTGTTCTTCTCTCAGCACATATCAAAGCTGCAGGCTGAAGTAAAATGTAGACTTGGTTCCCTCTATTGTAATCGCACCTCTTTCACCCCAGCTGCCGAAGTAACCCTGATTCAGATTGCCATTTTACCCATGCTAGATTACGGAGACATCATTTATAGATCGGCAGGTAAGGGTGCTCTCGAGCGGCTAGATGTTCTTTACCATTCGGCCATCAAATTTGCCACCAATGCTCCTTGTAGGACACATCATGACACTCTATACTCCTCTGTAAACTGGCCCTCTGTGTACCCACCGCAAGACCCACTGGTTGATGCGTATTAATAAAACCCACTTAGGCCTCACTCCCCCCTATCTGAGATATCTACTGCAGCCCTCATCCTCCACATCCAACACCCGTTCTGTCAGTCACATTCTGTTAAAGGTCTCCAAAGCACACACATCTCTGGGTCGCTCGTCTTTTCAGTTCGCTGCAGCTAGCGACTGGAACGTGCTGCAAAAAACACTCAAACTGGACAGTTTTATCTCAATCTCTTCATTCAAAGTCTCAATCATGGACACACTTACTGACAGTTGTGGCTGCTTTGTGTGATGTATTGTTGTTTCTACCTTTGTTCCCTTTGTGCTGTTGTCTGTGCCCAAAAATGTGTGTACCTTGTTTTGTGTTGCTACCATGTTGTTGTCATATTGTGTTGCTTTCATGCTGTGTTGTCATGTGTCATGCTATGTTGTTGTCTTAGGTCTCTCTTTGTGTCGTGTTGTGTTGTTTCTCTTGTCTTGATGTGTGTTTTGTCCTATTTTTCTACTTAATAGATTTTTAATTTTTTTAAATCCCAACCCCCTTCCCCGCAGGAAGCCTTTTGCCTTTTGGTAGGCCGTCATTGTTAATAAGAATGTGTTCTTAACTGACTTGCGTAGTTAAATAAAGGTTTAAAAAAAATATATACAAATAACAACTCTGTCAGGTAAGTTTTCTGAGAAGGGAAGGAGGGAGGGATACATGCTGCCTGTCCTGCAGTGGGAAAATGCGGAAGTGAGTGAGGAGGGTTTTCAGAGGCGGAGGAATACACCAAGCTATATAGACAGAGATCGCGAGAGATACACACCTTCAACCCATCAGTAGAGGTCCCGGGAACTGGTCAATCTCGTAGTCTAGTTTTAGAAAACTAACACATTCAGCGCCGACAGACATGGTGAGTATTATATCATGTGCTGCGTTGGAAATATTATTTTTAATTCAATATAATTTAAGCAAGCAATGGTAAGGTTTCCTCGTTGCATGAATGCATGCTTTTCCTGCAGAGGAAGATTCGCGTGAACCGTTGAGTGACGGTCGGAGTGATCGTGCGTCGACGCTAGCTTGTCAAATTTTTGGGTGTTACATTTATTGATTATAGGATCCTTCCTACAATTCCTATGCATTGCTGATTGTGTTTTTGATGGAGCGATATTTAAGACAAATGATGATAACTCAAAAGTATATTTTTGTCTGATGATGATCGAGGCAATTACTTCATGTCAGCGAGCCAGACCTGACTCCATGCGCCCGTGAAACAGTAGCATTTTACGGTTTTAATGTTTAACAAAACCCGTGTGCTGATCCGGTAATGGAACGTGTTAAGATTCTGTAACATAATATGTGTAAAATAGAATGTGGGCTATCCAATTATGATCGATATAAAGCTGAACAACCATTGAGATTTTTATATTTTCCACATGCACAAGCGGACCTCTCAATGCAGCGAACAAATATCTGTTGATGCGGTTCGAGGGAGCAGTGCATACGATCTACCGCTGAACCTATCGTACACCCGCCCCCATAAAATCACTGTAATTCAGAATGATATACAATGTTCTAGGAATTTGACAAGATATTGCGTTTGTATTAGGCCACTGTGAACCAGCAGTTCACCAGATCGTGTATCATTTTTACTATGATCAGTGTTTTTCAGGTTATATTACTGTTGTATGATGTAGAATGCATAGTTTCATCTTTCTGCCTCAGGAGACATTAGGGGGAAACTCCATCTATGGAATTAAAGTCTACGTCTTTGCAATATTAACGGAGTTTGATACATGCTGTCAGTCACTTTTTTCTATGGTAATTACAAATAATTGATAGACTTGTTGTTATACGATTTCTAAACACCAATGGCTTCAATTTGATAAAAAATGTAATCTGACATTCTTGTATACTATTTGTCAGGTCGAAAGTGATATGGTACTCTTGGAATAACTAGCTGCCCTATCTCTGACATGACCGTGCATGTTTGATTTATGCCTTGGTCTTACCACTTTTTATACACAGATCTACATTGTTCCATATATCATGTTGTTTTTCAGTTAGTAATTACCATTGTCACTGGAGGTTCAACCTCCAACATACTTTTCTATCGCCTGTCTCCATGGGAGGGATTGGGTTGTATAGCAGCGGGAGAACAGCGTTAAAACATGATTCTCAAAGTAAGTAATGTTCTTGTGCTCAATGCACACATTGTTTCTCCAAAAGCATGGACGTACTGTCTCCACCAATGTGGGGATTACAAAGCTATGGATTGTAGTCTCTGAATCCGTGTGTCCACTGTTTCGGCCCTCGCTCTAATGTTTGATTGGTTGTGGTGGACAATCATAAGAAGGAATCTTTTTAGATGTGTGTAGCTGTGCTGTGAAGGCGTGTACTAAAAGGTTGTGTCGACTCCACTCCCCTGCTCTCGTCTGTAGTAATGCCTCAGTAGATGGGTGGGTCCTCTGCTCTCTGCTGTAGTTGTGGGGACATTGACCCTGCCCCGCTGTAAATCAAATGTATTGGTCACGCCACAGGATCCTGCTGTGTGCCCTAACAAGGAAATGAACGTACTAGAAGACAGCCCCAGTGTATTGAGCTGATCTGCTCTATCAGAGTTAGTGTGGTGACTCCATGTAGAAAAGGCCATTGCACTGTCTGATTGGATTCTTGTTATTCTCGCTTTACTGGCATGGAATGGCCACAACCTAAATGCAGGGTGCCTGACAGCCTTGGCAGTGCCAGGGGGGGTGCTCTTCTGTCTAGGGCTACCATTCTGTAACAATAAGTTACAAATTCAACAATAAGCAGCATAACCAATTGATGTCGATGTGCTGAATATTGCTGCAAGAGATTTATGAGCAAGGTTGGGTGGAGGCTATGAATCTATAGACGATGACTAGGCACTATCACTGCACATGATGTTACATGCTCATATGTAGGGGTAGTGTCTGATTAACTCCATCCCTCTGCTGTAGCTCTATGTTGGAGTCTGGTGCAAAGCATCACTTCTCATTTCTGAGATGTTGTACATTGTCCCTGTTCTAATAAACTTAAATAAAAGTGGAGCTCCAGTCATGTGGGCAGACAGACACAGATGGGACATAGCAGTGACAGGAAGCCCTCACTCCCAATCTTCTGTGTGTCACTACACTACCACCACCACATGGCCCTCAGGGACCACTTGTCATGTCAATGGGATGTGAAAGTGGCTATGCCATGCTGTAGCAGCTATGGTGTTTTTAGGTCTCTGGGCCAGGATAGTATATCAGCAGCTATGGTGTTTTTAGGTCTCTGGGCCAGGATAGTATATCAGGAGCTATGGTGTTTTTAGGTCTCTGGGCCAGGATAGTATATCAGGAGCTATGGTGTTTTTAGGTCTCTGGGCCAGGATAGTATATCAGGAGCTATGGTGTTTTTAGGTCTCTGGGCCAGGATAGTATATCAGGAGCTATGGTGTTTTTAGGTCTCTGGGCCAGGATAGTATATCAGGAGCTATGGTGTTTTTAGGTCTCTGGGCCAGGATAGTATATCAGGAGCTATGGTGTTTTTAGGTCTCTGGGCCAGGATAAGATAGCTGCAGCTATGGTGTTTTTAGGTCTCTGGGCCAGGATGGGATAGCTGCAGCTATGGCAGCAAGCAGTGCTCTCTCATACCTAGGTTGTGCATTTCTTGCAAATCCAGGCCAGATTTCTGGCAGCCATGTGTGTTGGGGGTGTGTGTTGGGGTCTCGTTCCCTGCCCGAGGGGCCAGAGAGGGGGAGGTCCTGGCTGGGGTTCAGCCGTGTTTCATGCTATAGGCTGGGGTTACAGTGGGCTGGCCCTGAGGATCCAGTAGGGTGAGGAGCAGGAGGAGGACCTCCCTTCCGGGCACACTGCCAGAGAATGCTGCTGCTGCCAATGCTCAAGGAACCCAACAGAGGGAGAGAGACAGAGGGAGCCACGGACAAGAAAAAAGGACAGTACAGGACCGGGAAAGAGTGTACAAACAGAGAGGGGTGTAGGTAACACCAGAGAGACAAACATGCAAGCAAAGACAAATCGATAATGCCAAAAGTGAAGAAGGCCTACAGGTTCAGGGAGAGAGAAAGAGGCTAAGGGCCTAAGGATGGTTCAGAGAAAAACAAAGCCATTGTATAGTCTAGCCCTAAATTAAAGCCTATGTATCACAGTGAGGTACGGTGTTTCCACTAGGATTTTCTTCAACAACAAAGGGGATGCAGCGGATGGGTTCATCTTGTGTGGCAGACAGCCGTCAACTTAAGCATCTAGCCTCTCTGACCCTGGATGCTGTCGTCTGTCCAGCTAGCCTGGCAGGGGACCCTAAGCATCATGTGACCAGGCCCTAATCACGGAAATTATCCTTCAGACCCCCTCGTTGGTTTTTGTAACTGTATCACCGAGCTGACAGTCCGGATTGTGGTCGGCGGGGTGGCGAAAAGCAAAACACGATACATTAACCCCAGTGCTTCTGTTGAAACGCCCCATGTGTAAGTTAGGATTCCCAAAGATATCCAATACAGACAGCAGCCCCAATGTTAGGCTGTCGCTACAGTACAGGGGAGGTAGCCAGTCAGTCACATCACTCCATCACTGCCACAGTACCTCAGGCTTCAGGTCAGGTAAACCCTGCTTCTTTATCAGTCTAGTCCTCCTCTCTGTCTGGTGCGTAGTTCGGCCAGCTGAGCCCCACTCCCGAGACTTGACACAGCTCCCCACGGCTAGCAGCCAGAGACCTGACCTGCACAGCTCCAGTCATCCAGACAGGCAGGCTGAGGAGCCCGAGGAGAACCATGTTGCCCAAGAAGGCACCCTGCTACCAGGACGATGATCTGGTTTCTCTGTCCATGTTATATGAGCTTCTAGACCAGCAGCAGTTCTTCTATAAAGAGTTGATTGAGCAGCAGGAGAGGAACTACAAGTCCTTCCTGCAGATGCTGGTGGACTCTACCAATAGTCGCATCGATAGCGTGGTCAAAGAGGTACAGGACATGAAGAATGGCTTGCAGATCACCAAGACCGAGCTGGGGGACATCAGGCGCCAGGGCAACATAAACACCAAACGTGCGGAGTGCCTGGCCGAGGGGCTGGTGATGGTGCGAGAGGCCATGGATGTCGTCCCCTCCAAGGCCGGGGGGTCCAATGGGAAGCCCAAGAAGGGTACTCTACTTCTGGACTGCAAGCCAGAAACGAGGATAGCAGATACCTGGCAGGAACAGCCTAAGGCAAAGAGGCTGGTAGCCGACCTGACCGACCTGCATTTTGACGATTTTCAGGTCCCAACACTCTGCTATGCCTTCTGAGTGATGGGGAAGCTGAAATTGGTTGAATACTGTATGAGTGATCTGATGGGGTAGCTTCTGTGGTGTGCTCCGGTTACTGTATAAGTGATCTGATGGGGTAGCTGCTGTGGTGTGCTCCGGTTACTGTATGACTGATCTGATGGGGTAGCTGCTGTGGTGTGCTCCGGTTACTGTATGACTGATCTGATGGGGTAGCTGCTGTGGTGTGCTCCGGTTACTGTGTGAGTGATCTGATGGGGTAGCTGCTGTGGTGTGCTCCGGTTACTGTGTGACTGATCTGATGGGGTAGCTGCTGTGGTGTGCTCCGGTTACTGTATGACTGATCTGATGGGGTAGCTGCTGTGGTGTGCTCCGGTTACTGTATGACTGATCTGATGGGGTAGCTGCTGTGGTGTGCTCCGGTTACTGTGTGAGTGATCTGATGGGGTAGCTGCTGTGGTGTGCTCCGGTTACTGTGTGACTGATCTGATGGGGTAGCTGCTGTGGTGTGCTCCGGTTACTGTATGACTGATCTGATGGGGTAGCTGCTGTGGTGTGCTCCGGTTACTGTATGACTGATCTGATGGGGTAGCTGCTGTGGTGTGCTCCGGTTACTGTGTGACTGATCTGATGGGGTAGCTGCTGTGGTGTGCTCCGGTTACTGTGTGACTGATCTGATGGGGTAGCTGCTGTGGTGTGCTCCGGTTACTGTATGACTGATCTGATGGGGTAGCTGCTGAACGGAGATAGTAGAACAGGCTCTAATTTTGGACAGTTCTCTTTAGTAGACGTGTAGAGTGAGAGCAGATTTTGTGGGGAACATGGCTGGTTGGGTGTGAAGTGTTCTCTAAATGTGACTACCAGTGTCTTTACTGTCCTCATGCATTGTGTGTGTTTACTGTAGGCATATATTAAATTTAAAGTGGGAAATGTGTCCTGCATACCTCCGTAGAGGGAGGCGTTTCATCCCAATGTGATCATTGTATTCATATCTCGTCAGCAGATGAGCCGTGTTGCTGAAATGTAAATATGAGATCCACTGTGTGATGACTCATAGAGAACAACCGATAATATCGGCACGGACGATTTCTCCATTATAGAGCGAGCGCACTGTTTTCTCATAGAACTCCTGCAAGTAGGCCTATCTGGAGGCGAAACAAATCACACCTGTTTATGCGAGGTGCTGGCTAGCGGAGTAGAAACACCTGTTTATGCGAGGTGCTGGCTAGCGGAGTAGAACACCTGTTTATGCGAGGTGCTGGCTAGCGGAGTAGAACACCTGTTTATGCGAGGTGCTGGCTAGCGGAGTAGAACACCTGTTTATGCGAGGTGCTGGCTAGCGGAGTAGAACACCTGTTTATGCGAGGTGCTGGCTAGCGGAGTAGAACACCTGTTTATGCGAGGTGCTGGCTAGCGGAGTAGAACACCTGTTTATGCGAGGTGCTGGCTAGCGGAGTAGAACACCTGTTTATGCGAGGTGCTGGCTAGCGGAGTAGAACACCTGTTTATGCGAGGTGCTGGCTAGCGGAGTAGAACACCTGTTTATGCGAGGTGCTGGCTAGCGGAGTAGAACACCTGTTTATGCGAGGTGCTGGCTAGCGGAGTAGAACACCTGTTTATGCGAGGTGCTGGCTAGCGGAGTAGAACACCTGTTTATGCGAGGTGCTGGCTAGCGGAGTAGAACACCTGTTTATGCGAGGTGCTGGCTAGCGGAGTAGAACACTTGAAAAAGAAAAGGAGAGTCGCACACTCTAAGAGCTCAGAAGCAATAATTTTACCAACGTTTCGACCGACAAGCTGTCTTCATCAGGGTATAATGTTCAGTAGGCCTAACATGGACCCAAATGAAAAGGAATCAGATTGTTTGTCATGTGTAGCCCCAAAGACCACTGGAATCAGCCAAAACAAGCTCAATAACTCCATGCATGCATACACTCCCATTGAATATGAATTCACCTGACCTATCTTGATTTACTCAGTTTATCAAGAGATTGACCATTTTTAAATAGATGACAATTAAAAATAAAGTCAAATGCATTGTATAGTTTTATAATTTATTTGTTATTGCATAAATGGTTGTCTCTGGAAAAAGTTATTGTAAAAATGTTATTATTTATTATCGGCATAAAGTATTGTCCATGGACCTCCTTGGTCGTTTTCTAGGGATGAGCAGAGCGGCAGAGGAACCAATCAACATGCATGTTAAACTGTTGTGCAATGATTGGCCTGGCCTCTCCTCCGTGGCATTGCTGTGCATTGTAACTTAACAGCACAGACAGACAGACAGACAGGGTGTCTTCTCCACCAGTTTACTACTGTATTCTCTGCTCTGCCTTAGCTGGATCGTTACCTTGGCTACATAACATCTGATCTCTTGCTCAGAGATCACTGGCTAATATCTGCTGCTCAGAGGTGGGCTAGGATGGAAAGGGAAGAAATTGGGCAGTTTGCTGTAGTGCTGCTTGTGTTCAGAGTCGTTAGCCAAAATACAATGCCATTGATCTTTGTTTTTCCCTCTCTGTCCTCAGGCTGACCAACTAACAGAGGAGCAGATTGCCGGTAAGCAGTTCAGCACACACACATTTGAGCTGTGAATGAATATTTAATGTGAGTGAGGCATGTCTGCTAGCTCCTGACCACTGATGAAAACATGACATTAGCATCATCACTAACGGCTACACAAAGTGGTAGACCAACACGCACACACAGAGGGACATTCCTGTGCTGTTGCCTCTTCAAAAGGTTGAAGGAATATACAAATCACTTATGCATTTTGTTCATGTCGTATGGTAATAAGTTCAATACATTTAGTTAATTTCCTACCAAGTTGAATACATTGTTGAATTGCGTTTTAATGTCTGGATTTCGTGATTCCAGCCGCGTTCTCAACGCAGATTTTATACGGCCCTAATAATGGGCAGATACCTCACCAATGGCAGACGGAGACCTAGCAGACATACCTGTTGTTGACAAGACTTTTATCCGCTCACCTTTACAATTAACAAATGTAATCTTTTCAAGTCTTTCCATAGCCCAGGAGGTCAAGCTTAGGTGTGATTACTGGGTGAAACCTTAACTTAATTAAGTAGCCTACACTCTTAGAAAAAAAAAACATTTCCTTATAGAACCAAAAAGGGTTCTGTTTCTTTCATCTATGGAACCCCTAAAAGTGTATATACATGGAACCCGACGGGTTCTTCTTGACTGAACCAAAATTGGAATACAGAACCCTGTATGGTGAAATTTATGAATTATGGCTACTACTTATAAATAGTATTAATTTTAGCTAAGAATATAATAAACCATTTAATAATGGACAAAAGACCAGCATCATTGAGATTTTGTTATTATATTCAAACATACTTTGGAAATATGCACTGGTAGCCAGGGAGGCGTCTCTTCGTTTGAACGATTGCCCACGTCAGTCTTGGTACCAACTCTAGCTGACTCCTTTATTGAACAGCACAATATGTGCTGGGAAGAAGAAAAAAGTAGCAAAACATGAGTTAATCTACCAAAATTGAGACAAAATGCTCTGCAGACATATCATTTTTTCTGGTGTAGATTAGAAGAACAATTGACATGCAGTTGTCAGCAGCAGCAGCAGAAGAGCAAAACATGGTGTGTTATGTCATGATTAACTAGGCTATTGAATCACCAAGACTTATTATAAATCATTTAGATGCATACCTCTTCTCAGTCAGCCCACCACCTGCTTTCATCAAGGGTCAGCAGCAGTCCTCAAATGGCTTCATGAAACATAGTCCCCTCATTTGACTCCATACTGAAATAAAGTAACATTTAGCTAATTGCCAATGTCAGGCTAGGTCTGTAGCTCTATTTGGCATATTCCATAATGTTTACTTGTAAGCTTTGGCTAGCTAGCTTGTAAAGTGGCTAATACAAGTAGCCTAGCTTTTTCCTGTCTGGCTAGATGGCTAGCTTACATACGGTGCTCAAATTCTAATAACTTTTAGTTATCTAGCTATAGCTTGTGACTTTAGCTTCATATATTTGAATGAAATCATCAACTTTGCTTAACTTTTTAATAAATGTAAAAAATAATGTGCTTATTTGTAAGCTACACTACATGACCGAAAGTATGTGGACACCTCATCAAAAATGTCATTCCAATATCATAGGCATTGATATGGAGTTGCCCCCCCCCCCTTGCTGCTATAACAGCCTCCACTCTTTTAGGAAGGCATTCCAGTAGATGTTGGGGACTTGCTTCCATTCATCCACAAGGCCTGGCTCGCAGTCAGCGTTCCAATTCATCCCAAAGGTGTTTGGGGTTGAGGTCAAGGCTCTGTGCAGGCCACTCAAGTTCTTTCACACTGATCTTGACAAACCATCTCTGTATGGACCTCGCTTTGTGCATGGGGGCATTGTCTTGCTGAAATGAGAAAGGGCCTTCCCTATACTGTTGCCATGAAGTTGAAAGCACAGAATTGTCTAGAATGTGGACACCCCTTCAAATTAGTGGATTTGGCAATTTCAGCCACACCTGTTGCCGACAGGTGTAGACAATTGATTTCACAGCCATGCAATGTCCATAGAAAAAACATTGGCATTAGAATGGCCTTACTGAAGAGCTCAGTTTGTCAAATTTTGAAAAAATGTCTAAAATCCTGATTTTGCTTTGTCATTATGGGGTATTGTGTGTAGATTGATGGAATAAAACAATTTCATCCATTTTAGAATCTGGCTGTAACCTAACAAAATGTGCAGAAGGGGAAGTGGTCTGAATACTTTCCGAATGCACTGTACAACCTCAAAGAACCCTTTTTTTCAAAGAGGTTAGATAAGATAAGTCTAATCAAAATGTATTGGTCACATGCGCCAAAATACAACAGGTATGCTTTCTTACAAGCCCTTAACCAACAATGCAGTTTTAAGAAAAATAAGTGTAAAGTAACATGATTAAAGAGCAGCAGTAAAATAACAATAGCGAGGCTATATTCAGGAGGTACAGGGGCACTGTTTAGTCAAGGTAATTGAGATATGTACATGTAGGTAGCATTAAAGTGACTGCATAGATAATAAACAGAGTAGCAGCAGCATAAAAGAGGGGGACAGGCAATGCAAATAGTCTGGGTAGCCATTTGATTAGTTGGCTTATGGCTGTTAAGAAGTCTTTTGGACCTAGACTTGGTGCTCTGATACCACTTGCTGTGCGGTAGCAGAGAGAACTAGGGTGGCTGGAGTCTTTGACAATTTTTAGGGCCTTCCTCTGACACCGCATGGTATAGAGGTCCTGTATGGCAGGAAGCTTGGCCCCAGTGATGTACTGGGCCGTACCCACTACCCTCTGTAGGGAGGCTGAGCAGTTGCCATACCAGGCAGTGGTGCAACCAGTTAGGATGCTCTCGATGGTGCAGCTGTAGAACCTTTTGAGGATCTGGAGACTAATGACAAGTCTTTTCAGTCTCCTGAAGGGGAATAGGCTTTGTCGTGCCCTATTCACGACTGTTTTGGTGTGTTTGGACCATGATAGTTTGTTGGTGATGTGGACACCAAGGAACTTGAAGCTCTCAGCTTGCTCTACTACAGCTCTGTCGATGAGAATGGGGTGTGCTCAGTCCTCCTTTTCCTGTAGTCCACAATCATCTCCTTTGTCTTGATCATGTCGAGGGAGAGGTTGTTGTCCTGGCACCACACGGCCAGGTCTCTGACCTCCTCCCTATAAGCTGTCTCGTCGGTGATCAGGCCTACCACTGTTGTGTCATCGGCAAACTTAATGATGGTGTTGCAGTCGTGCCTGGCTGTGCAGTCATGAGTGAACAGGGAGTAGAGGAGGGGACTAAGCACGCACCCCTGAGGGATCCTCGTGTTGAGGATCAGGGTGGCAGATGTGTTACCTACCCTTACCACCGGGGGGTGGCCCGACAGGAAGTCCAGGATCCAGTTGCAGAGCGAGGTGTTTAGTCCCAGGGTCCTTAGCTTAGTGATGTGCTTTGAGGGCACTATGGTGTTGAACGCTGAGATGTTGTCAATGAATAGCATTCTCACGTAGGTGTTCCTTTTGTCCAGGTGGGAAAGGGCAGTGTGGAGTGCAATAGAGATTGCATCATCTGTGGATCTGTTGGGGCGGTATGCAAATTGGAGTGTGTCTAGGGTTTCTGGGATAATGATGTTGATGTGAGCAATGACCAGCCTTTCAAAGCTCTTCAATGGCTACAGACGTGAGTGCTACGGGTCGGTGACTAATTGTCTAATCAAGTTTTTACTGTAGCTCAGATGTGATATTTTTCCTTGTATTTATTTTGGACACATCTTCTTTTCTGCAGAGTTCAAGGAGGCATTCTCCTTGTTCGATAAGGACGGCGATGGCACCATCACAACCAAAGAGCTGGGCACTGTGATGAGGTCGCTGGGACAGAACCCCACAGAGGCTGAGCTGCAGGACATGATCAACGAGGTCGATGCTGATGGTGAGTTCCGCCTGCTGGGGTCCAACAGTGTAGGGTGAAGTTGCCCCAGATGCTGATCTTGGTTCAATTTATAATTTTCACCTGTAATGGTTAGGATTGGGGGAGGGGAAGCTGATCTTAAGTCTGTAGCTATGGGGAAACTTCACCCTGGAGTGTGTCCAACTAGGGTTGTAAAGTTCCAGGTTTTCCAGAAATCCTAGGTGGTGGATTCCTGGAATTGGGTGAGAATCCTCCAACTGGGATTTCTGGAGAAGCTGAGAATGAGTAGCAGAAGTACTACTCTATTTCCTTGGGCTGTGTGTGTGTCGGTTCAGTCACTATAGAATTAACCAGCATGTAGTCCTAAATAAAACCGTAACCTCTGGTTCGTTCAGCCATTCCTATGGTGAAAGAATAGGGTTTTGGGATAAACGCTGAAAATAAGGTCTGAGGTAAACACAGGCTTAGATCTTATTTGTTTTGTTCTGAGACAATATCAGTCAACATGACCTTTTATGAATTATGAGACCTTTTTATGTACTTTTTTTTGATTACATAAATCTTTCATAATTCACTAAGTTATGTTAGCTGATGAAGATTATCTCATTGATCAAATTTTATAAGCTCTCCTAAGCCTGTGATTTTAACACACTTTATTTTCGCAGTGTATCCAAAAACTAAACTTTCCCATAGGTTTTATCCAATGAAACATGCTGGAGTTGGTGCATACAAAAAGTCACCATTACTATTGCTCTCTATACTAATCTCCCTTCTGGAAGTCAATCTGATGGTGATGAGTAGTGATTCTTATTGACCAGTTATTGATAGAGTTCTTGATGCGTTCATCCACGTCCTAACTTGTGTTAGTGCTTGGACTGGAGGTGTTGTCATTGAACACCATGTCTTCTATCTGACTGTCTGTCACTATCTAGGTCAGGCAGACCGAGCGACTGGCTGCAACAAAGCCAGTTAAATAACCGCAGTAGGTAATAATGGCCTAGTGAAATCCATGACATAATCCGCTCTGCTGGGCTGTACATTCTGAGGCCACACGGCCCAGGGAAATGGTTCACATCAGCTGTGGTAGACCCTGCCTACACACAAACAACAGTAGCAGTCCAGTTATTCACACGCTGAGGAAGGTGAAACAGCCAGTCTGTGCATTATACGGCCCTATATAAGTAATGTAATAGTCACACACACACACACACACACACACACACTAGGGACATGCAGAGTGGAGAACAGACGTGCATTGATTCACTGGGGAACTGTATGTCAGCCATGTTCCACCAGGGGAGGGGACAGCTGTGTGCTCAGGAGAACACTCTTCCCCAGGAATCACACATGATCACACACTTAAATCCCAACAGCCCTCAGCTGTTTTTCAGCCATGTAAATACTTGGGCCTAAAAAAAAAATTTGGGGGGGGCGCTTAAGTTGAAACAATGTATAAACAAAACCAGATATAAAGTATGTAGAAAAGATAATGGAATTATAGTTTTTTATAATATAACCTTTGAGAAGTAAATCACTTAAATAAAATCTAGAATCAGTGAGAATTTGAAAAATGTCAAAAACAAATAATTTAAAGTATTGATTTTTGTTTGAGCAAAATAACACCGCATTAATCATGGCAAAATGCATAGAATTGCAGGAAATTTGGTTAAACATGGCTAAATGTCTCTACACTACCAAGGTGGGGGGCCTCAAATGTTCTCTCAAATTTGGCCGCGCTGACTGCGCCCATTGGCATGCCCCCTGCCACACCCACCATCTAAGCCCCTTTTTGATCAATAAAAAACCCTTCCTAAGCCCCCTTTTTTTTATCTAGATAAATCCCTCGACTGTACCTCCTATTACACTGTTGTCGTGGTCTACCGTACACAGCCCACTCTAGACAACGCATGGCCTGTTGCAACTGGGGTTTTAATCCCAGATAAGTAACTATCAATTCTGCCTATCCACTTCTACTGGACTCCCCCTTTCCAACGGTCTACAAAAAGCAAGCCAAACCCTCTCTCTCCCTCTCTCCATCTCCCAGGCAATGGAACCATTGACTTCCCAGAGTTCCTTACAATGATGGCCAGGAAAATGAAGGACACAGACAGCGAGGAGGAGATTCGCGAGGCGTTCCGGGTATTCGACAAGGTAAGGATTGTTTGTGTGACTGATTTTATTTATTCACCTCATGTATACATTTCCTTTGTTTGTCAAGCAGTAAATGGTCAGTGATATCCTGTATGGTTGCTCTTACTGCATACATAAATTACATTGGTATGTTAAAGTCCCTTTGTAAAAGGCAGGTGTGTTTACTGTGAGGTCACACACTCCTCACATCGTCTCCCCTGCAGGATGGGAATGGTTACATTAGTGCAGCAGAGCTCCGTCATGTCATGACAAACCTGGGAGAGAAGTTAACAGACGAGGAGGTCGATGAGATGATCAGAGAAGCCGACATCGACGGAGACGGACAGGTCAACTATGAAGGTAAGAAGAGGACAATGGAACTTTTCTCTCTCCCGATCTTGTTCTGCTGTGAGGGAGTGTACAGTAGTTCTCAGCAGTGTCCCTATGGGGGGCCTTGATTCGGGACAGCTGTCGCCCACTCAGTCATCTTCACCATGCTACTGTACAGTAGAGCCAGTCTTTTGTTTCTACTGCTCCCCGCATCCCTTCTCTACAGCTCCAATCCCCCTCTTCTCTCATCACTTTGTACTGCCCGATCCCCCTCTTCACTCTCTACCACTCTCATCCCCCTCTTCTCTCATCACTTTGTACTGCCCGATTCCCCCTGTTATTTCTTATATAATTGGTCCATCTCTCTGTAATGGGATATTGGACTTATGTAAACAGTCTCCTATGACGATGACCGATAACAGTTTAATTTGTTTTATGATCTGTATGTCTTGATTTGTCTGTGACGGACATGTTTTATTTAATTATGTCTGGATCTGTGAAGTGTAATTGCTGGTTTGATCAGTGGTTGGTTGGTTTCTGTTTGTTCTCATGTCTATTTTGTTTTTGCTTTGCTCTTTTGTCCACAGAATTTGTACAAATGATGACAGCAAAATGAAGTTCTCCTACCCTTCTCCTGGCCTCCTTAGAAGACAAAAAAAAATCAGTCACATGTTTTACTTACCTCTTGCAAAAATCATACTGTTTCTGTATAGAAAACATAACTGAATGTTGAAAAAAATACAAATCTGTCCACATAAATTAAGCAAAAATAAATGATCTGCATGTACTGGTTAGTGGTCCTGTCCCCAAAGATGAGTTTAGACATCAGTAATAAGATAAAATAATACCTGTAAACAAAATGTCAACAACTAAAGAAAGCACTTGGTGAACTGCCTATTGGTTCCAGTTGCTAGTGGTAATGTTTGGGCTGACCATTTTCTATATTTTTCTGTTTCTGTTCTTCATGCATGCAGCTTGAGACTGGTGCCGCAGTCTGGCCAATGGGCTCACTCTGATTCCACATGGGTACCGTTGGTGGGTTTTGGTGCAGTCTATATTGAGAGACGAGCTCACGAGATGGGGATGGGGAGTCCTACTAAACCACCGAGGTTGGTGCACCTTAATTGGGGAGGATGGGCTTGTGATAATGGCTGGACCGGGATGTGTGGAATGGTATCAAATGGCTCAAACGCATGGTTTCCATGTCTTTGATGCCATTCCATTCACTCCATTCCAGCCATTATTATGGGCTGTCCTCCCCTCAGCAGCCTCCACTGTACTAAACTCACATAGAGATGGAATTAATGGGACCTTTTGCAGTTTGCTTAATTCATTACAAAAATTAATATTTTTAAGATGATGAACATTTACAAAATAAATACATTTAGAACTATGTTTGGCATGTTGGGAATATTTGGAGTTCTGTTTCCTTGTTGTGTGTGAAACTTTGGGTAGGATTCAAGGGTGGGAGGTGGGCTGGAGATCTTTTTACCTGCTAGGGGAAGTCTTTGTTTTTTTTTGGCAAGGGAATGCGGATGTACCGTCAATGTTTCTACCTTCTGTGTCTCGACTCCATGATGGTTGCGTGTGGGTTTTGAGTGACCTACAGCGCATCATAGTGTCTTCAACACCAGAGTCTTCTCTAGACTGTCCATCTTGAGTTCAGTTTACCTTCATTCCAAGTTGTACATGCTAGTCTTTGATTATAATTTTTTTTTCAATAAAATACCATGAACTTAACCTTAACTCTCCCACCATTTCCTTTGTGTGCTTTGTGCATGCACATCTGTTGGTTGCGACACTGAGTGATCTTGTATTACATTAGAATAGGACAGGTTTGATAACCCAAATGTCTCTCCTTGAAGATTATGTCCTTTAACTTATTAACCTCAGTCTTAAACCATGTATGGAATTGTTTTAAGATTGTCATACCAGGGATCATTTAGCTATTTAATTTGGAATTTTAGGACCCACTTTGATATAAAGCTAAAATATTGAATTTGTCCATTACTAATATAGCCCATAGAAACGCATTGAATAACAGATTCTTAAATGTCAAAAATGTATCAAGGTTTTGAGGTGTCTGGCCTATATCTAGGCGATCTAAGAAAGCTCAGGAATTCTTTTTTTGGACACCTATTTAACCCTTATTTTTGTTGGGACAAACCTACCTCCATTATTCCATTCGTTTTGTATGGGTTACCTTCAGGTGAGTCCCGTGACACTTGTGGGGGTCGAAGAGCAAAACTGAGTGGGGTGATATTAGTTTGTAGCCCAAACGATTCGGTTGCTACAGACAGTTTACACATCAGCGTTACGGACTTCAGACGAGTCCAGTGGGACCGCTCGGCCACCTTCCACTGCAGATGCGGAAGGCCGACGTGGGCAGATGCGGAAGGCCGACGTGGGCAGATGCGGAAGGCCGACGTGGGCAGATGCGGAAGGCCGACGTGGGCAGATGCGGAAGGCCGACGTGGGCAGATGCGGAAGGCCGACGTGGGCAGATGCGGAAGGCCGACGTGGGCAGATGCGGAAGGCCGACGTGGGCAGATGCGGAAGGCCGACGTGGGCAGATGCGGAAGGCCGACATGGGCAGATGCGGTGGATTGAGATGCAACAAAAAAAACATCTCTAGCTTAAACTGCAGATTTTTTGTATATGTTACTTAGTCTCTTAGGGATTTATTTTTATTGAACCTGTTATTTAACTAGGCAAGTCCGTTAAGAACAAATTCTTATTTCACGATGACGGCCAAACCCTCCCCTAACCCGGACGACGCTGGGCGACTTGTGCGCCGCCCTATGGGACTACTGATCATGGCCAGGTGTGATACAGCCCGAGATCAAACCTTTAGCATTGAGATGCAACAAAAAAAACATCTCTAGCTTAAACTGCAGATTTTTTGTATATGTTACTTAGTCTCTTAGGGATTTATTTTTATTGAACCTGTTATTTAACTAGGCAAGTCCGTTAAGAACAAATTCTTATTTCACGATGACGGCCAAACCCTCCCCTAACCCGGACGACGCTGGGCGACTTGTGCGCCGCCCTATGGGACTACTGATCATGGCCAGGTGTGATACAGCCCGAGATCAAACCTTTAGCATTGAGATGCAGTGCCTTAGAACGCTGAACCACTGGGGATTAATGCACACCCTCACCCTACCTCTTCACTGATATTTAATTACCTCATTTGGATAATTGCCAGGCCTATGATTTGATGACTCATCTCATTTTTAGATAAAAAATATACAGCCCATCGTGTTATACCAGAAGGTGATCACTATCCAGGCAGTTACAGTGCCTTGCGAAAGTATTCGGCCCCCTTGAACTTTGCGACCTTTTGCCACATTTCAGGCTTCAAACATAAAGATATAAAACTGTATTTTTTGTGAAGAATCAACAACAAGTGGGACACAATCATGAAGTGGAACGACATTTATTGGATATTTCAAACTTTTTTAACAAATCAAAAACTGAAAAATTGGGCGTGCAAAATTATTCAGCCCCCTTAAGTTAATACTTTGTAGCGCCACCTTTTGCTGCGATTACAGCTGTAAGTCGCTTGGGGTATGTCTCTATCAGTTTTGCACATCGAGAGACATTTTTTCCCATTCCTCCTTGCAAAACAGCTCGAGCTCAGTGAGGTTGGATGGAGAGCATTTGTGAACAGCAGTTTTCAGTTCTTTCCACAGATTCTCGATTGGATTCAGGTCTGGACTTTGACTTGGCCATTCTAACACCTGGATATGTTTATTTTTGAACCATTCCATTGTAGATTTTGCTTTATGTTTTGGATCATTGTCTTGTTGGAAGACAAATCTCCGTCCCAGTCTCAGGTCTTTTGCAGACTCCATCAGGTTCTTCCAGAATGGTCCTGTATTTGGCTCCATCCATCTTCCCATCAATTTTAACCATCTTCCCTGTCCCTGCTGAAGAAAAGCAGGCCCAAACCATGATGCTGCCACCACCATGTTTGACAGTGGGGATGGTGTGTTCAGGGTGATGAGCTGTGTTGCTTTTACGCCAAACATAACGTTTTGCATTGTTGCCAAAAAGTTAAATTTTGGTTTCATCTGACCAGAGCACCTTCTTCCACATGTTTGGTGTGTCTCCCAGGTGGCTTGTGGCAAACTTTAAACGACACTTTTTATGGATATCTTTAAGAAATGGCTTTCTTCTTGCCACTCTTCCATAAAGGCCAGATTTGTGCAATATACGACTGATTATGGTCCTATGGACAGAGTCTCCCACCTCAGTTGTAGATCTCTGCGGTTCATCCAGAGTGATCATGGGCCTCTTGGCTGCATCTCTGATCAGTCTACTCCTTGTATGAGCTGAAAGTTTAGAGGGACGGCCAGGTCTTGGTAGATTTGCAGTGGTCTGATACTCCTTCCATTTCAATATTATTGCTTGCACAGTGCTCCTTGGGATGTTTAAAGCTTGGGAAATCTTTTTGTATCCAAATCCGGCTTTAAACTTCTTCACAACAGTATCTCGGACCTGCCTGGTGTGTTCCTTGTTCTTCATGATGCTCTCTGCGCTTCTAACGGACCTCTGAGACTATCACAGTGCAGGTGCATTTATACAGAGACTTGATTACACACAGGTGGATTGTATTTATCATCATTAGTCATTTAGGTCAACATTGGATCATTCAGAGATCCTCACTGAACTTCTGGAGAGAGTTTGCTGCACTGAAAGTAAAGGGGCCGAATAATTTTGCACGCCCAATTTTTCAGTTTTTGATTTGTTAAAAATGTTTGAAATATCCAATACATGTCGTTCCACTTCATGATTGTGTCCCACTTGTTGTTGATTCTTCACAAAAAAATACAGTTTTATATCTTTATGTTTGAAGCCTGAAATGTGGCAAAAGGTCGCAAACTTCAATGGGGCCGAATACTTTCGCAAGGCACTGTAAGTGGCTGAATGGATTGGTGTGAACACCCTCCATCCTATACCAGATGGTGACAGGTTAGCTTGAAACTAATGGCTGTCCTCAAAGTCTAGCAACGATCCTGAGTGGAGCATGCTTCCCTTCCCGGCCAACCCAACGATCCTGAGTGGAGCATGCTTCCCTTCCCGGCCAACCCAACGATCCTGAGTGGAGCATGCTTCCCTTCCCGGCCAACCCAACGATCCTGCGCTTAGCATGCTTCCCTTCCCGGCCAACCCAACGATCCTGAGCGGAGCATGCTTCCCTTCCCGGCCAACCCAACGATCCTGAGCGGAGCATGCTTCCCTTCCCGGCCAACCCAACGATCCTCAGTGGAGCATGCTTCCCTTCCCGGCCAACCCAACGATCCTGCGCTTAGCATGCTTCCCTTCCCGGCCAACCCAACGATCCTGAGCGGAGCATGCTTCCCTTCCCGGCCAACCCAACGATCCTGAGCCGAGCATGCTTCCCTTCCCGGCCAACCCTCTCTACCGCCCACTGCTGCCTACACTCTAGGAACCACTTACAGCAGAGAGAGACTAGGATCATCATAGCAACATGTCTTTTTTGGGAACCGTTACTCAATGTGGTTATGTTTCATGAGAACTTCTCTCACAAGCTGAGCGATTGGTCGTCGAGAACGTCTGCTTTCACAGAGCGAGAGCGACCGTGGGTTGCCAAGCAACCGCATGCTGGGATGACGGGAGGGAAAGAGAGCGGGAGAATATCTATCTGCTGTTCTGCAGGGCCCTCCGCTCACAAAGCCACAGCATCAGTTGATTTCTCACCCCACCCCCTCAAAGTGATGTAGGGAGGTGTGTTTCAGCTTCTAGTGTTGTAGAGTCAGACCGACTTGACTTCCTCCTTTTCAGAAGTGATGCTTGTGCAATGGGACTTGTTTTAATATGCTAAACCCCAGTCATCATTCCTCAACATGCTGCAAAAGCTTCAAGATGGCTACACGGTTGGCCAATTAGGGAAGCTGTAGACAACCATGGATGAGCATTTCTCTGCCGTGCGTGTGTTCACTGTAGCTGTGCTGTAGAGTGGTGGGGAACAGAGCGCAGTGACAGGCGCGTGGGAAGAAGAGAGGGGAGGAGAGAGGTTCAGCGTAGCGTGGTGTGCCAGCAGCCCACGCCTCGCTAGCAGACAAGCTTCATGTTGCCCGCTGTGTGTATGTATCAACTGATAATTTCAGCTTCCCTGTTTAAGGCACACTAGCACTCACAAACCAAACCCAGGGAAAGAATTCAGAACTGACAAGCAGATATGCTCCCGTAGTTATTTGTGCAAGGTTTTGACCCAAAGGTAACCGTAAAGGGTTAAAGGGGACATTTAATTTACTGGGAGCTAGGAAGGGAACTGCCCCATTTCACGGGACCTGTAGGCATCCCACTTCTATCTTCCAACTCAATCCCACCCCCCACATCCTCTCATCCCCTATCCCCAGCCAGTCTATGGTGCTTGGGTGACAGAATGCTCAGCAGACAGCAGAACCTGGAGCTGAGCCTAGCCGAGACTGACTGTGATTGCACCAATCAGATGCGCCCGAGTTGGCTTTCAGCGCTGGAGTAGACTTCATGGACTACTGCTTCCCTCTCTCTCTTTGCCTCCTCCTGCCTCTCTCCATCCTTTCACCCCCCCCCCCCTTAAAAAACAAACAAATGGGCACCAAACACAGTGAACGATGTAGTCAGAGAAATGAAATGCTTGAGAGGGTTTAGTTCTTGTTCTGGCCTGGTAGAGGTAGGGAAGCTTATTGTTGACCAGACCTCCTAAGACCTGGGCCGTGACTTAAATGGCACCCTAATCCCTATAAAGAGCAGTAATGTTTACCAGAGCCCTGGTGAAAAGTAACACACTATAAAGGGAATAAGGTGCCATTTGGGATGCAGCTCCTGGGTGTGTCACCTCGGTGGTTATGGGTGAATGACCCTGTCACTGTCTCCCTCCCTAACACCACAATGCTGAAATATGGCACTTGATACAATTGGCTCCTGAATGAACTCTGTGTGTGTGCGTACGTGACAGTGTGCTTCGAGGGCCTATTTAATTCATAAATGATTGAAGGTTGCGATCCCTTAACACCCCTCTCATATTTGAGCCGATGGAGCGCACTGGACAATTAAAGCTCTCTCTCTCTTTGTCTATGTCTCCCTCTCTCTGTTGTTCTCTTTTCTATCTCCTCTCTCCTGGATGTGAGGCGAGGCGCAGGCAGTGGCCCATGCTAAATCATTATGTAAAGATCTCTGTGTGTTGGTGTCCAGTGGAGCGGAAGAGCATGGTGCATGGTGGGGGAAGGATTGAATAACCATCTCTCTGCTGCTTGACACCTTGCCAATTCTGCTAATGATGATACATACCGTATATAGACTAGGCCTATACTGTATATGCAGTGTGTATGAATGCTTGTGGTAGCTGCATATGTGATGAATCAAAAAAGTACCAATGCAGGGGTCAATGCAGATAGTCTGGGTAGCTATTTGGTTAACTATTTTGCTATTTAGCAGTCTTTTGGCTTGGGAGTAGAAGCTGATCAGGGTCCTGTTGGTTCCATACTTGTTGCATCTGTACTTCTTGCCATGTGGTAGCAGAGATAACAGTCTATGACTTGGGTGGCTGGAGTCTCTGACAATTTTTAGGGCGTTCCTCTGACACCGCCTGGTATAAAGGTCCTGGGTGGCAGGGAGCTCAGCCCCAGTGATGTATGGATGCCAAGTAGTTGCCATACCAAGTTTTGATGCAGCCAGTCAAGATGCTCTCAATGGTGCAGCTGTATAACTTTTTGAGGATCTGAGGGCCCAAGCCAAATCTCAGCCTCCTGGGAGTCTTTGGACCATGATAGAGTGGTGTGGACACTGAAGAACTTGAAGCTCTCGACCCGATCCACTACAGCCCCGTTGATGTGAATGGGGATGTGCTCTGCCCTCCGTTTCCTGTAGTCCACGATCAGCTCCTTTGTCTTGCTGACTTTGAGCAAGAGGTTGTTGTCCGGGCACCACACTGCCAGAGCTCTGACTTCCTCCCTGTAGGCAGCCTCCTCGTCGTCAGTGATCAGGCCAACCACCATCGCGTCTTTGGGAAACTTAATGATGGTGTTGGAGTCGTGCTTGGCCATGCAGTCGTGGGTGAACAGGGAGCACAAGAGGGGACTAAGCACACTCCAGAGGGCCCCGGTGTTCAGGGTCAGTGTGGCAGATGTGTTGTTGCCTACCCACATATCTGGGGGCGTCCCGTCAGGAAGTCCAGGATCCAGTTGCAGAGGAATGAACAGCATTCTCACATAGGTGTTCCTTTTGTTCAAGTGCAAAAGGGCAGTGTGGAGTGAAATAGAGATTGCATCATCTGTGGATCTGTTCGGTCAGTATGCGAATTGGAGTGGGTCTGTGATGATGGTGTTGATGTGAGCCATGACCAGCCTTTCATAGCATTTCATGGCTACAGATGTGAGTGCTACGGGGCGATAGTCATTTAGACATGTTACCATGGAGTTCTTGGGCACAGAGACTTTGCTAGTCTGCTTGAAACATGTAGATATTACAGACTGGGTCAGGCAGAAGTTGAAAATATCAGTGAAGACACTTGCCAGCTGGTTAGCGCATGCTCTGAGTACACGTCCTGGTAATCCGTCTGGCCCTGCGGGCTTGTGAATGTTAACCTGTTTAAAGGTCTTACTCACATCGGCTACGGAGAGCGTGATCACACAGTCATCCGGAACAGTTGGTGCTCTTATGCATTGTTCAGTGTTGCTTGCCTCGAAACGAGAATAGAAGGCATTTAGCTCATCTGGTAGGCTCAAGTCATTGGGCAGCTCGTGGCTGGGTTTCCCTTTGTAATCCGTTATAGTTTGCAAGCCCTGCCACATCTGACCAGTGTCAGAGCCAGTGTAGTGAGATTTGATCTTAGTCATGTTTTGACGCTTTGCCTGTTTGATGGTTGTTCGGAGGGTATAGTGGGATTTCTTATAAGTGTCTGGGTTAGTGTCCTCCTTGAAAGCGGCAGCTCTAGCCTTTGTGTCTCTGTTTGAGGATTAAAAGTGATCTAGAGTTTTTTTCCGCCTCTAGTTGCACAGGTGACATGCTGGTAGAAATGAGGTAAAATGGATTTAAGTTTTCCTGCATTTGTCACCGGCCACTAGGAGCGCTGCCTCTGAATGAGCACTTTCCTGTTTGCTTAGTGCGGTCTTAGTGCCAGCATCGGTTTGTGGTGGTAAATAGACAGCTACGAAAAATATAGCTGAGAATTGTTTGTAAATAGTATGATCTACAGCCTATCATGAGGTATTCTAACACAGGCGAGCAGAACTTAGAGACTTAATATTAGGGTCTGCGCACCAGCTGTTGTTATTAAAGAAACACACACCACCCCCCAGGAGCTTACCCAAAGCTGCCTGTTCTATCCTGCAGTCACATAGAAAAACAAGCTAGAATATTATCCATGTCCTTATTCAAACAAGTTTCTGAGAAACATAGTACATAACAGTTCTTCAGGTCCCGTTGATAAGATCTCGAATGGAGCTAGTCCAATTTGTTCTCCAGTGATTGTTCATTCACCAATAGAACAGAGGGTAGAGGCAGTTTATTTACTCGCCACTGTAGTTTAATCAGGGTACACGCACTTCAGCCTCTATAGTGCTATCTCTTTCTCTTCCAAGTGTCAGGGATAGGACCTGGTCTGGGGTGAGCACTATACCCTGCGCTGTTCTGGGGTGAGCAGATTGTCCTGCGCTGTTCTGGGGTGAGCAGATTGTCCTGCAATGTTCTGGGGTGAGCAGATTGTCCTGCGCTGTCCTGGGGTGAGCAGATTGTCCTGCGCTGTCCTGGGGTGAGCAGATTGTCCTGCGCTGTCCTGGGGTGAGCAGATTGTCCTGCGCTGTCCTGGGGTGAGCAGATTGTCCTGGGGTGAGCAGATTGTCCTGCGCTGTCCTGGGGTGAGCAGATTGTCCTGCGCTGTCCTGGGGTGAGCAGATTGTCCTGCGCTGTCCTGGGGTGAGCAGATTGTCCTGCGCTGTTCTGGGGTGAGCACTATGCCCTGCGCTGTTCTGGGGTGAGCACTATGCCCTGCGCTGTTCTGGGGTGAGCACTATGCCCTGCGCTGTTCTGGGGTGAGCACTATGCCCTGCGCTGTTCTGGGGTGAGCACTATGCCCTGCTCTGTTCTGGGGTGAGCACTATGCCCTGTGCGCCGCCTCATTGAACTAGAAATCTTCATCCAAATCAAGCTTAGTGATCGCTATTATGATGCCCAGAAGCTCCTTTCGGTCATAGGAAATGATGTCGGAAACATAATGTACAAAAACAAGTTTAAGTCAGAGCAAAAAAACAGACAAATTGCAGAATTGGTCAGGAGCTGTAAAATGGCCGCTATTCCTTTGCCCTTCCAGTCTCCAAAGTGCCCTTTTTGCTGGTAGTATCACCCCCCCCCCCCTCTGTAGCCTATTTTGCATTTTGTAAATGCATTACCATTTATGGCTGCGTGCATGTTTGCGTTTGCACACGTGCATGTGAGTACGCAGGGTTCTCAAGTTTTGTACCACTCCTTTTTAGGGGTCCGGGGTCAAAACGTTTGCAAACCACTGGGATACATAGTGGCAACACATAGACTTGGGTTGGATATAGTAATGGTAGGCTACAACATTCAATTTGCACTAGAATTGTGTTGGTCATTCTTAATAAATGCAGCATTTATTCCAGTTAAAAAGTTTTGCAAAATACTTTACTCATCAGATTGGGCTGCCCCCCCCCCCCCCCCCCCCCCCCCCCCTTTTATAATAATTTCTCAAGGAGTCTGTGACTCTATAACCTATAGGAGTCGGGCAGCGTTTAGATTGCTTAAGGAACATCCTAACCGACTCTTCCATGTTGGGACAAACCCTCCCTGGATTATTCATAGAAACAAGGATAAATCTTGTGTGGCAGAGAGCCAGCCACTTGGTTCCCACTATATGGCCAAGCTGGGAAGTGGAAAACAATGGTTGTTGTGTAGTGCAAAAACACACAGCGACAGCCAAGTCATTAGAACCAACAGAGACAGAGTATTTAGAGGTTCTATATAATTCAGCTGGCCAGTAACCTGTCCATTTCTTGGAGTTACGTGTAGCCAGTCAGTCAGTCAGTCAGTCCAGGAAAGGCTGCTGCTTAGATTCCAGTGGAAGGGGGAGGGGCCTGTTGGATGAGTGACAGCCAACCTCCCTCCCAGGGTTAAATTAAGCCTGGTGGAGAGACATTAATATTTTACATGTAGGGTAGAGGTGCACAGTGCAGTGGGGGCAGTAAGGGAAGAGGTGTGTGAGCAGCAGTGCATAGTCAACAAGATCTCACGGTTTGACTTCAGTATTCAACGTTTGTCTGGTGGTGGGGGGATAAATGTCAAATTTCGATGGTTAAGTTTAGGCATTCATTCCGAGTGGTTAAGGTAAGGGTTATATGTTCGGGATAGGGTTAAAACCACCCAAAATATAAACAAGTGCCTAGCACAGGAATTGAACACACAACCCTTGGAGCTGGAGCTCGTGGTTTACGCCCATCCACAACACCCTAGCAAGCCGACAGGGCCTACTTGACAGGTAATAACGCTCAACATTGCCCCTTGAATGCATTTCCTGACGTCCTGGGGACCTGGATGAACGATGAATAGCGTCTTGGATCTCGAGTGACCTGGCTGCCACACAGGGTTGGGTAGGGGACTTTCGAAATGTAATCCGTTTCAGTTACTAGTAAACTGTCCACATTGTTTGGGATGACCAAAACTCAGAAACGTAATCTGATTACTTTCTGTTACTTTTGGATTACTTTCCCCTTAACATGCATTAGAAGATGACAAAAAGGATCCATCAAACGCATTTGGTGTGTCATCATAGTGCTCTCTGTGGTCAGACTCGCTCAGGTGGAACAAACCTAAATTTGAGCCTTTTATCAATGCTGAATTTAATGTAATTGAGAAGACAGAAAGGTGCCATAATGTATTTTTTTTTTGCAAACGTACTATAAATAATCTAGTTTTTCAAAAGTATCTGTAATCCTGGTTACGGAACTGATTACTGTTAGTTTTTTTTTGTAATCAGATTACATTCAGGGATTATTTTTGTATCACAGCTGCTGGAGATGTTATAAGAGCTACAACACACAGCCACACTCACACCAAAGATACAAAATGCCAGCTGTCGGACAAATATTTAACACCGCAAAACACAGCAAGATTTTACTGTACATATTGCAACAAAACACCTGCAGGCTGTTCTATACAGGACCTTTACTGCACACATGCAGTGGCTAAAACGACTACAAGCTATTTTATAGACACCGCACATTTACTGAGCAACTTCAGTTCATATGTTGACCACAAAATAAGTGCAAGCTATCAACACGTGGTAGAACAAAACCTCTGAGTTTTACATGCAGAAACCCATTCCTTAGGGCCATACACCAGGCCTAACTGTATCATCCATTATTAACACCATGAAAACTAGGACAAACAGGGTACACTCAGTCTTCCTTTTTTTGAAGTTCATCAACTGCATCTCTGATTAACAAATTGCATGTAGTTAGCCTGAGCCGAGCTGCTAGGGGCAAAATGGGTAAAGTCATTCTCCTTTTCTATCTCGTAAACTCTCTAGTTCATCAGTCTCCCTCATTCTAACAATAAGAAGGATTGAAGAGGCTCATGGGAAATTAAAGGGATCCTGCTCCAGAGACAGGAAACAGGTTACAGGGTCCTATTTCCCTATTCTCATAACTGTCCACTACTGTAGCTGTCTGTTTTTTTCTGACACCGCCCAACTCTTTGACCTCTGACCCCTGAGCACAGGTTCCCTCTCTTGTCAGCCAACGTACGCACATCCCTGCCACACTGCATGACTTCATGTCATGAGAATGATGATGGTGGGTGGGAGGGAGGGAAGGAAGGAGGTTGACTAACTGCATGTAGACACACGAATTTAGACTAACTGATCATAGATCAGGGAGAGAGAGAGGGCAAATTTCAGGAATACCAGCTGACAGCTTTATTTAACACCACCTGCTCCGCCTGCCACGCCCCTGCACATGCACATAGCCCTGTCCCTCCTCAACATGCCCCCCCCCCCTCCCAACACACCCCTTTACCCTGCCCTCCCACCCCACTACGACCACACCAAAATGGGTCAACCTGATGAGGGAAACTAGGGTTGGGGTTAGGTTGCAGCTTCTGGAAGACATGATACATCGCGTATGTCATGTAAGTTGATCCTAACTCGGGTAGGGACATTCTAATGCCATTTCAGAGTTAGGGTTAGCTTCATGTCCACATCCGGCTCAACCATAACCCTAGAACGGTATTACAATGTCACTACACTAGCTAGGTACAACTTACATGATGGATCATGTCTTCCGGAAGCTATAGTACCTGGAATGAGCAGCCCAGCCATGTAGGCAGCCAAGGAACGTCAGAATACTATTGAGCAGTGGAGCATCAGAGTTTCGGTCTATCTGATCAGCTTTCTTCCTTGTTCTCTCTACTCTAATTTGTATTTTTTTCTGCTCTCTCTTTCCTGTCTGCTTTGATAGGATTCCCTAGCCACCCTTCCTCCTCCCTCTTCTCCCTCCCTCCCTGCCCTCTCTTCCTCCTTCTCTTCCCTCCCTCTCCTCCCTCCCCTGCCCTCTCCTCCTCCCTCTCCTCCCTCCCCCTACTCCTCCATCTGCTCATCCCTTCCCCTGTCCCTCGGCGTCCATCCGGGTTAGGCACAAGGGCTTGCGTCGCTCCACATCAACAATCCCACATATGCCTGGAGAGTGGTCCCACACCCAACAGATGTGGAATCAGATGGGGCTCAGATGGGTCCATCCAAAAACCACACAGATAGCCATAGACTACAGGCCCCTGTCATAATCACTGGCAAACCAATAACCCTGACAGATTCTTTCAAATTCCTCTGTACTTACAACTCATTGAAATGGGTCATCAACTCCAACCACATCATCAAGATGACCGAGCAGAGACTGTCATTTTTAAGGCAACTGAAAAGCACAGGGTTAAACAACAGCTGCTGGTTCAGTTTTACACAGCCATCATACAGAGCATTCTCACGTCATCCATTACAGTTTGGTATGGGAACACGGACCGTCACACTAAGAAGAGACTAGAGAGGGTTGTGTCTGAGAGGTCTGAGAGACTAGAGAGGTATCTGGCTGGGACCTTCCCTCTGTGAGCTCTCTGTATCCCCCCCATCCCCATCCCCCATAACTGCTCCAGGGATCCCACACTTTATGGACTTATGGACTCTATGGATCGTTGATATTTATGTGGCGATGCTGTTCTTGTGGCTTGGCATGAATTAGTGACTAAACTCTGTACACGTTAAATTCATGTGGGTGAATATTTGTTGTATGAGGTGAGGCTGGGGTATATATGTGTATTAGTCACGTCAGGGCTACCATGCTGTACCGTAAACACACACCACCAACACTGGTTGCATGGCAATAAAGTGTCTTGTATCTTGTAACATACATGAGTGTCAGTGTCCTTAACTCACTTCTACAATAATAAAACGTCTGACCGCAATATACAAGTGTACAAGCACAGGCATACCAATTGATGGACCATATTAAAATGTAATGAACAATTCATTACTTTTCTGACATAAATTTTCTTGCACTGCAGAAAGAAGAGAGACTGAAGCTACAGGAAAAGACTGAAGCTACAGGAACAAGTAGGGAAGTCACAGGAAAAGGCTGTGAAGCTACAGGAAAAGACTGAAGCTACAGGAACAAGTAGGGAAGTCACAGGAAAAGGCTCTGAAGCTACAGGAACAAGTAGGGAAGTCACAGGAAAAGGCTGTGAAGCTACAGGAAAAGCTCAAAGACCAAACATAAAGTACATATATCCAGTACATCTCAATGTCTGTCATCAGTCTCCAGAGGTGGAAGGGCAAGTAAGGATGTGACTATATAAGTGGATTCAGGGTTGGTTGGTGTGAAAAGCTCATGGCCCCCAGGCCTGTCCTCAGGGGGAAACATGAAAGCTGGACTTGGTAGTCAGGGCTTTGGCACACACGCAAGCACAGACTCCCCCCTCACGCTCCCTCTCCCAGGCCAGGTCAGGGCAGTGTGTGTAGCCCAGGCCTCCCTGATGAGGCAGGTGGACCAGCCAGCAGGGCCGGCACGTCAAGGGACGTTACGTCAGCACCGTCACACACAGCGTACTAATCCCCCGATGACAGAGGCAGCGGCCACCGGGGCCAGCTCCAGGGGCCATGAACTCTGGGGGATCTATGGTCACTCACGAACACTGTCTCTCTCTCACACACACAGACCCAAGCGCACGCACGCACACACACACAAACACACAGTGTTCCCAAACTAAGTGGTAGGCAGGGGATCGCCCTCCAAAAAAAGGAACTCAGTTCGGCTCTAAACTTACTGTTGAAAGTTGTAATAGTGGAACGCACATTAGGTACTGCATTATCAGTTCCTCTTGTCATGTTAGTCATTGAATACCTTAGAGAGCTGTTTATAACTTATAAGAACTGTCCAGATCAACTAGCCCATATGCGCATTTGCGTACACAAAAGCACAAACAGTATGCCTGCGGTGTTTACCTTCCGCTCTAATCTAAACAAGGGGCAACACACATCAGCAACTAGCACACACAAACACTGCTCTGTGGTCAACAGGGCACAATATCTATTATCACCTAAAAGAAGAGGCTGCCAACTCAGGTGGACATTTTCCAAACTAGATAACTGTAATTTACTGGTAATTAAGTTGGCCTAATAATTAACCTGGTTTTCATTTAACTTTCATTCTGAGAAAAGTATAGTTGTCCATCCGGGAGTGATGTTGCTAGGCAACCACTTTGTCAAATATCTCAGAAAGCAGCACTTAAGGGAGGTGAGAGATAGACAGAGAGAAAGAGAGTGGGAGAGAAAGAAAAGAGAGAGAAGGATAGAGAACGAAAGAGTGTGTGTATATATATATATATATATATATAAATAGAGAGAGAGAGAGAGCGAGAGAGAGAGAGGGGTCTCTCATGGATACTCCTGGTTTTGCAGCTAGCTGCTCTGAGAAGCCCAGATAGAAAAGGTCTATTAATACTTGGCTCAGCTCTATTCTTAGTTCACCTCTGGCTTCACACGGAGATTATATTAGAGCCTGGCTTTTATTCTCCCAAAACCCACAAACTGTCCATCTGTTGTTAGCTAGCTCCTCTCTCCACCATTTCACAGGCCACAAATCATAAAACACATTTTCTCTGTAGTCTATACTTTGATGTACTTTTATATTTCAATCTACATGCAATCGTCTAAATGCTTGTTTGTTTATATTTCAGATTGGTTTTATCCATATCACTAACTAGGATAAGGACATTGTAATACCAGTATTGATGGCAATAGTGAAATGTTGAGGCATCAGTACAATACTGCTACACTACAGTGGTCCCAAGCCGAGATTATGCACATTGTACACATCTACACTCACGCGCGCGCACACACACACACCGTTCTGACCATTGAGACATTTACTCAAAGGCAGAATGGGGTTCACAGGAGAGAACATACTGATCAGAAATGCCCTTTCAACACAGTTATGGGATCTGAGCAGTAGGCTATCAGTGACACACAGTACTAGCACTGCTATTGCTGAGCTCTCTCACACACACACCATCTGCTCCTCATGAAGATAAACTGTACAAGGCCATTTCCCTGTTGAACCATTTTGTGACGACGGTTAATATTACAAGGCCAAGACGATGCCCCTTTGATTGTCACTCAATTACAGTACATACTGTAGGGAGCTTTATAACCAAAGAAAAGAGAAGAGAGAACAAGAAGAGAGGGAGAAGAGAGAACAAGAAGAGAGGGAGAAGAGAGAACAAGAAGAGAGGGAGAAGAGAGAACAAGAAGAGAGGGAGAAGAGAGAACAAGAAGAGAGGGAGAAGAAAGAACAAGAGAGAGGGAGACGAGAGAGGGAGAAGAGAGAACAAGAAGAGAGGGAGAAGAGAGAACAAGAAGAGAGAGGGAGAAGAAAGAAGAAGAAGAGGGAGAAGAGAGAACAAGAAGAGAGGGAGAAGAGAGAACAAGAAGAGAGGGAGAAGAGAGAACAAGAATGGAGAGGGAGAAGAGAGAACAAGAAGAGAGAGGGAGAAGAGAGAACAAGAAGAGGGAGAAGAGAGAACAAGAAGAGAGGGAGAAGAGAGAACAAGAAGGGAGCGGGAGAAGAGAGAGGGAGAAGAGAGAACAAGAAGAGAGAACAAGAAGAGAGGGAGAAGAAAGAACAAGAGAGAGGGAGACGAGAGAGGGAGAAGAGAGAACAAGAGAGAGGGAGAAGAGGGAGAAGAGAGAACAAGAATAGAGGGAGAAGAGAACAAGAAGAGAGAACATGGAGAGAACAAGGAGAGGGAGAAGATAACAAGTAGAGAGGGAGAAGACAGAACAAGAAGAGAGAGGGAGAAGAGAGAACAAGAAGAGAGACGGAGAAAATAGAACAAGAAGAGAGGGAGAAGAGAGAACAAGAAGAGAGGGAGAAGAGAGAACAAGAAGAGAGGGAGAAGAAAGAACAAGAGAGAGGGAGACGAGAGAGGGAGAAGAGAGAACAAGAAGAGAGGGGCCTCTATGGGAATATTTTAGCAGCTTGAAGATTGATTCCATACTTTGACGACCTTCACAAGGACATCACTTGTTTCGACAGACAGGATCTCAATGTCTTTATTACAGCTTGACACAGAACATCACCATAAAACAGAAAGTAGCTTCTCGTACACTAGATAAAAGCTCTTGATGTAAGACAGCCTACTGTCAGTGTCAAGGGCAGGTTTAGCTTTTGTGTGATCAAATCTAGTTTATTTTCTGCAGCCAGGATGTGTTGTTGCTGTGATCTAACCATTAGTGTGTTTATGAGGGGGTAGTAGAAACAGAAACAGACGGCCATGGAGTGATCACGAGACAGCTGCCAAGTCCCGCGAGCTGCCCACTCCCTATCTCAGGGTGCCGCTGGCACCTCCAACACAGCACCAACCCCTGCCAAAACATACTAGACCCCTCCAGTCCCTCTCTCCATGCAGACCTGGCCCTCTGAGATCACCAACAAGCAAACAGAGGAGGACCAATGTGGAGGAGCGGGGTGGTGGTAAGTTGCTCCATACGTACAGATGGGAATTCCCAAGATGGTACACATACAGAGCACACCATCTGAAGGCCTTGGTGCACACAAACACCCATAAATCACTATGATGTGTAGCTCTAACATTCCACAAACATCACATGATGAGAGAGTATTCAGAGACATATATAGAGATATACAGTACATTATGACTGTGGATATACTATGGCCCTGTGTGTGACATATTTCAATGTGATTTCCTCAGTCTTTCATGACAGATTTCTCCATTCAGGGTAATTGGAACAGACTTCTCTCTTTCTAAGTATCTGTAATGAACGTATTCCAGCGGGTTTGTATGTAGAGCAGCCTGTCACTGTGCACTGTTAACCCAGTTCACTACAGGGTAGCCATGGAGCAATGTAATTGGACTAGGGTTTTGTTTCGCGTGCCACTGCCACAGTGTGGAACGCTGTGATTGGCTGGCAAACCCACGAGACTGAGCAGTGGTGCACTAGGACTACAAGAAATCACTGTGATTGGTTGAGACGTAATGCAGCAGAGCGTGGAAGGGCTGTGATTGGTGGGTAGGCAGTTCAGATAGAGGTAGTTGGCAGGTGACCAGGTCAGGGACAGACGATGGAGGTAGTGATGTGTTTGAGTGCGTTAGTACGAGTGTAGATGCATGCTTGTGTGTGTGTGTGTGTGTGTGTGTGTGTGTGTGTGTGTGTGTGTGTGTGTGTGTGTGTGTGTGTGTGTGTGTGTGTGTGTGTGTGTGTGTGTGTGTGTGTGTGTGTGTGTGTGTGTGTGTGTGTGTGTGTGTGTGTTTGCGTGCATATGTTGTGCATGCGTGAGTGTGTGTAATTGGCTGTGTGGCTGGACGAGACCGCCATTACGCATTAGCGCTGGTCCAGCAGATTGGCAGGCAGGGAGGGAGGCGGACAGTGGCTGCTGACAGAAACAGATGAGCTAAGCAGAAGTGGTGTGGACTGGACTGCAGTGTGGGAAGAGTAGGGGTGTGTGTGTGTTGCAGGTCTGGGGTTCAGGGGGGAGGAGAAGTGTAAGGTTGAAGTGTCACTCCCCATCCCTAGCAGCAGTGACCTGTGGGGGTAGGAGGTGGTGAGCATTAGGGGTGGGCACTGCAGCAGAGCCTCTCATTCTGTCAGTCTCTCTCTCTTCCCTAACCTCTCCCCTCTCCCTGTCACTCTCTCTCTCCTTCCCTGTGTGTTTCTAGGTTGTTACTTCAGCCTAAACCCAAGGTCACTAGCCACTGGGCGCACCACGTCACTACTCTTAGTTCCTCCTTTCCTTCTTAGAGAGAAACGAACAGATGATAAAACAGAGTGTCCATAAACCACAATTGCTTGTGTGAGTCTTCCTCATACCAGCCAGACTACAGCTGATGAGGGAACTATGAGAGACAGAGAGACAGAGAGACAAAGAGAGAGAGAGCTCTGAACTGAACTGCTTCCAACCCTGGTATGTGGAAGAGGGAGAGGGGGAAAAGGTTGAGGACATTGTCACATTGCTGTGACAGACAGGGACATGGCAAGACCAGCCTGTGAGGAGAGGACAGTGGTGCTAAACTGGGATGAATGGTACAAAATGTCCTGTCTGTATGGCTCCTGCTGTCTTTTTATTTAACTAGGCAAGTCAGTTAAGAACAAATTCTTATTTTCAATGACGGCCTAGGAACAGTGCCTGTTCAGGGGCAGAATGACAGATTTGTCAGCTCGGGGATTTGAACTTACAACCTTCTGGGATTTGAACTTGCAACCTTCCGGTTACTAGTCCAATGCTCTAACCACTACGCTACCCTGCCGCCCCTTGAGTCAGACAAGTGATTATATTTCAGAGTGTGAGTTGAGCTGTGAAGTGACTGGTTTTGAAGTCACAGGTGATTCAGGGCAGACAGGAGTGTTGCACTTCTCCGTGTGTGTATGTGTGTGTCACCGTCTCAGATTTCAGCAAACAGCCTGGCGGTGGGGTCTCCCAGAGGCCTTGGCGCTGTAATAACGCTGCTGTTCTCACAGTCACCACAGCTCTCGCTCTCTTTCAATGTTTTTAATAACCTGCTCAATCACTTCTATAAATGTTCAATTACAGAACACAGCCCCGTCATTCCCCTGGAGATTTACCACATGGCTCGCGCCGTATAGCCGAGACGAGCATGGCGGGGAACTCTAATTTCGTTCAAGGCAGGGCTGTTGTGCATTAAATGATCCCCTTCCCTCCTCCTTTCTCCTGTCAGCCCTTCTCTTTTTATAACCCTCCCTAGTTCATTTATTTTCCTCCTCTGTTGTTGTTTTCTGGAGGTGATTCCCCTTCTTCTCCCTCACTCCTTTTAATATGTTTGAGTTTTGAACTCCTGGAATGCCTTCATCAATGTTTGTTGTTCTTTTTAACAACTTAGAACAAGGTGCACACACACACACACACACACACACACACACACACACACACACACACACACACACACACACACACACACACACACACACACACACACACACACACACACACACACACACACACACACACCAGCAACAAGGCAGAGAGACCCGGAACTCATCCAATATTCATGAATGGCGATGAAGCTTCTCTTCTTGAGATGAAAAAGTGGAAGAGAAAAGATAAGGGGAAATTAAAGGAGAGGGAAGACAAGAAACTCACCCTGCAGTCATCATCTAACACTATCCCCATTCTGGACTGACTGAATTTTCCAGACAGCTCTCATCTTTCTAGTAGAGAACAGATTACAGAAATGCTGCCACTATATCTCCCTAGTCTTCTTATTCCAGCAACACAGCACAACACTGAAGCCCTGGAAATGTCTTGCATCGCTAGATGTTACTGTATCAATTGAAACTAGTGGTGTAGTGCTCTCTGATGCAATTCAAATGGCAAGGCATTCTGATACATACCTATGTCTCTGACAGATACCTAATCACATTACACTGTATTTATTACAATCACTTTTTATTGACATCACTATACAGTTTGTCCAGTTGTTTATACAGGGTTGTGTGCTATAGGCCCAGACAGACAGGCTCTGTCTCAATGCTGCCTTGGTTGGACCATATTAAACCAGAGGCCTGTGGCATACTGGCCATTCACAAAGGGACATGCCATGCAGGCTCCCATTGCAGTTGCTAGGTAGATCCTGCATTCAGAGAGGTTCTACAGCAGACTAAAACCATGTATATATGACCCTATATCTGAACTGAAACAGTCACATCCTCTCCACTTTTATTTCAAGTACAACTTACTCAAAGAAAATGTATGTTCCATCTCAGCAACGTCATTCACTGTAAAATATCATTTAAACATCTAAAATAATAAACATCTCATAATTCAGCCAGTCAGAAATAATAATAACAATAATAATAATTTGCACTTGTAATCAAAGATAATGTGAAAAACAAAAAAACGATATTTATATTTTTTGACTTGGACAGAAAGAAAACAGAAATAGACAAAACATGAAGTGTTTCAGAATCACCGTTTTTGTCTTTCACGTTATTGAGCTTGTGACTAACTAACTGATCTAAGGTTACAGTGACTGAAATAATAACAACATCTGATGACGTTTAGAAAAGAGGAGCTCATTTCAAACATACAGCAGGATCACCCGTTTTTGTCTTTCACGTTATTGAGCTTGTGACTAACTAACTGATCTAAGGTTACAGTGACTGAAATAATAACCACATCTGATGACGTTTAGAAAAGAGGAGCTCATTTCAAACATACAGCAGGATCACCCGTTTTTGCACGGTTGCACTTTGGGATGCAGAGTAAAAGAAAGAGAACACAACCTCACAAGCGTGTGTGTAACTCCTCCCACACTCAGAGTGTGGGATATCATGTCAACTATAGTTTCACCATAAAATATACATCTTTCAAGTGATAGTGCCATTCTTTAAACAGTTTTCATCATGAGCAAATAACCACTAGCCTTCAAAACACGCAAATGTACAAACTCACATACAAACAAGCATATATACAGTTGAAGTCGGAAGTTTACCTACACTTAGGTTGGAGTCATTAAAACAAATTTTTCAACCACTCCACAAATTTCTTGTTAACCAACAATAGTTTTGGCAAGTCAGTTAGGACATCTACTTTGTGCATGACAAGTCATTTTTACAACAATTGTTTACAGATTATTTCACTTATAATTTACTGTATCACAATTCCAGTGGGTCAGAAGTTTACATACAATAAGTTGACTGTGCCTTTAAACAGCTTGGAAAACCCAGAAAATTATGTCATGGCTTTAAAAGCTTCTGATAGACTAATTGACATCATTTGAGTCAATTGGAGGTGTACCTGTGGATGTATTTCAAGGCCTACCTTCAAACTCAGTGCCTCTTTGCTTGACATCATCGGAAAATCAAAAGAAATCAGCCAAGACCTCAGAAAACAAATTGTAGACCTCCACAAGTCTGGTTCATCCTTGGGAGCAATTTACAAACGCCTGAATGTACCACATTGATCTGTACAAACAATAGTACACAAGTATAAACACCATGGGATCACACAGCCGTCATACCGCTCAGGAATGAGATGCGTTCTGTCTCCTAGAGATGAACGTACTTTGGTGCGAAAAGTGCAAATCAATCCCAGAACAATGGCAAAGGACCTTGTGAAGATGCTGGAGGAAACAGGTACAAAAGTATCTATATCCACAGTAAAACTAGTTTTATACCGGCATATCCCGAAAGGCCGCTCAGCAAGGAAGAAGCCACTGCTACAAAACCGCCATAAAAAAAGCCAGACTACGGTTTGCGACTGCACATGGGGACAAAGATCGTACTTTTTGGAGAAATGTCCTCTGGTCTGATGAAACAAAAATAGAACTGTTTGGCCGTAATGACCATCGTTATGTTTGGAGGAAAAAGGCGGAGGCTTGCAAGCCGGAGAACACCATCCCAACAGTGAAGCACGGGGGTGGCAGTATCATGTTGTGGGGGTGCTTTGCTGCAGGAGGGACTGGTGCACTTCACAAAATAGATGGCATCATGGGGCGGGAAAATTATGTGGATATATTGAAGCAACATCTCAAGACATCAGTCAGGAAGTTAAAGCTTGGTCGCAAATGGGTCTTCCAAATGGACAATGACCCCAAGCATACTTCCAAAGTTGTGGCAAAATGGCTTAAAGACAAGGTATTGGAGTGGCCATCACAAAGTCCTGACCTCAATTCCATATAACATTTGTGGGAAGAATTGAAAAAGCGTGTGCGAGCAAGGAGGCCTACAAACCAGCTCTGTCAGGAGGAATGGGCCAAAATTCAGCCAACTTATTGTGGAAGGTTACCCTAAATGTTTGACCCAAGTTAAACATTTAAAGACAATGCTACCAAATGCTAATTGAGTGTATGTAATCTTCTGACCCACTGGGAATGTGATGAAAGAAATAAAAGCTGAAATAAATCATTCTCTCTACTATTATTCTGACATTTCACATTCTTAAAATAAAGTGGTGATCCTGACTAAATAATACAGGGAATTTTAACTAGGATTAAATGTCAGGAATTGTGAAAAACTGAGTTTAAATGTATTTGCTAAGGTGTATGTAAACGTCTGACTTCAACTGTATACACAAATGTGCACAGACACATTGGAGTTGAAAGCTAGGACAGGGTGGGGG
Organism: Oncorhynchus clarkii lewisi; assembly: GCF_045791955.1. Classification (NCBI taxonomy): domain Eukaryota; kingdom Metazoa; phylum Chordata; class Actinopteri; order Salmoniformes; family Salmonidae; genus Oncorhynchus; species Oncorhynchus clarkii. Next base: position 27,286,376 of record NC_092171.1, read on the forward strand.
GTCTGGTGATGGCAAGCACCACGGTGGCCAGCCATTGTCCACTGCTCAGCAGTCTCACTGCTATGTCATCTGCAATGCAAACCTCTGCAACTCTGTCTGTCTGAAAAACACCTCTGCTCTGTCCCTCTCCTCTCCCACCAATCAACAGCCAGAGAAAAGAGAGAGACCAGTGAGTGACCCACCTGTACGGCCAACTCTCTCTCTCTACCCTGACATCCATTCACTTCTGTTCTCGCAACACAACACACGGTGGACAAAGTCGCCAGTAACTGCCTGGCAGAGGCTAGAAATGCTTGGGTTACTACAGCTGACTTCATTGTTAGGATCATGGGAAAAATAGTACTGCAGCCTTGAGCGTAGATCTGATTTCCACCATGTATATATGATAAAGGCAGGAGTGCAGGAGTCACAGTCAAGAACAGCAAGGGATTGTGGGATACGATACGGTGGTCACAGCAGAGACTAGGGGGCGGGGACAGCACAGTGGTGTTGGCATGGCATCAACAGTTATTGTACATTATTGGACCAGATAGAGAGCTCTGTTCTGTCAGTTGGGTGTGCCCATTGGGCAGTCCCTCCCTCTCTCCAGCTCATCTAGCTCGGCATATGACTGGGTTCAAGAGAAGAGGGGTGGTTGTCTGATCATATGGGGTGAAAGAGCTGAGTGCAAGGCATCATAGGGTTGTGGTGGTGCTGGTTCTGACAACAGAGAGGCCTGAAGCAGGAGGTGGTAGGTAAGAGGAAGGTTGTTGGCACCCTCGCCCTGGGGGGGTAGAGCGGCTTGGTCAGTCGGTGTGGGTGGGTGAGGAGTGTATATATATTTATATTTGTGTGTGGCTGATGGATATATGTACAGTATGTGTTTGTTCTTCAATCCACACCAGCATACTACTCAGAAAGACGCAATGTATTGGGCATGAATTCTAAGTGGAATGCTAGAAGGGACACTGGAATGTATCGTGTGTTTGTTTTGTGGGGCATATATCCAAGGTAGGTCAGTGTCTGGCTAGTGTATATACAGTGTGTGTGTGTTTATACGTATATGTGTAGGTGTGTGCATGCGTGCACGTGTATGTGTGTGCGCGTATGTGTCCTTCTCCCTCCCAGGTCAGAGTTGTCGTGGTATGATGGTAAAGGGCAAAATGGGGCTGGAGGCCTCTAGCTCCAGGGCGGTGAGGAAACACTCTGTAGCCGCGCCACCATGGCCCTGAGCCTGCAGCACCTCCCCCAGGCTGTTCCACACATCGTGGGCCGTGGAGTTCACCTGCACCGCGTCCCGAAGGATCTTCTCTGCCAGGCTGTAACGCTGCAGCTGGTGCAGGATCAAACCCTAGCATAGAGAGAGAGCGAGAGAGAGAGTGGGGAAAAGAGAGAGAGAGAGCGGGGAAAAGAGAGAAAGAGGGGGGGAGATATTTTGAATCGTAGACTGAGAGACAGTAGGAGAAGACAGAGGGAGAGGGTGAGGGAGGGGCCGAGAGAGCTTATGTCAATCCTTCAACAAAACAAACAGTATGAATCAGAATGTAGAAAGAGGGACAGACATACAAACAGTACATACAGTACATACATACAATACATACATACCTTACAGTACATATATACATACATACATACACACATACAGTACATACATATATACATACATACAGTGCATACAGTACATACATACAGTACATACATATATACATACATACAGTACATTCATACATTACATACAGTACATACATGCATATATACAAACATACAGTACATTCATACAGTACATACATATATACATACATACAGTACATACATACAGTACATACATATATATACACATACATACATACAATACATACATACAGTACATACATATATACATACATATAGTGCATACAGTACATACATACAGTACATACATGCATATATACATACATACAGTACATTCATACAGTACATACATACAGTACATACATGCATATATACATACAGTACATACATACAGTACATACATGCATATATACAAACATACAGTACATTCATACAGTACATACATATATACATACATACAGTACATTCATACATTACATACATACAGTACATACATGCATATATACAAACATACAGTACATACATATATACATACATACAGTACATACATACAGTACATACATACACATACATACATACATACAATACATACATACAGTACATACATATATACATACATATAGTGCATACAGTACATACATACAGTACATACATGCATATATACATACATACAGTACATTCATACAGTACATACATACAGTACATTCATGCATATATACATACAGTACATACATACAGTACATACATGCATATATACAAACATACAGTACATTCATACAGTACATACATATATACATACATACAGTACATTCATACAGTACATACATACAGTACATACATGCATACATACATACATACAGTACATTCATACAGTACATACATATATGCATACATACTGTTAAACAGCCACCACTAACATTGAGATGCCTATCCACTCAACTCCAGCCACTTTAATAATGGAAAAATGTATTTAAAAATGTATCACTAGCCACTTTAAACAATGCCACTTAATATAATGTTTACATACCCTACACTACTAATCTCATATGTATATACTGAACTCGATACGATCTACTGCATCTTGCCTATGCCGTTCTGTACCATCACTCATTCATATATATTTTTGTACATATTGTTCATCCCTTTACACTTGTGTGTATAAGGTAGTTGTTGTGAAATTGTTAGGTTAGATTACTCGTTGGTTATTACTGCACTGTCGGAACTAGAAGCACAAGCATTTCGCTACACTCACATTAACATCTGCTAACCATGTGTATGTGACAAATAAAATTTGATTTGATTTGATACATACACTATCGTTCAAAAGTTTGGGGTCACGTAGAAATGTCCTTGTTTTTGAAAGAAAAGCTATTTTTTGTCCATTAAAATTACATCAAATTGATCAGAAATACAGTGTAGACATTGTTAATGTTGTAAATGACTATTGTAGCTGGAAACTGATGATTTTTTATGTAATATCTACAGTGCCTTGCGAAAGTATTCGGCCCCCTTGAACTTTGCGACCTTTTGCCACATTTCAGGCTTCAAACATAAAGATATAAAACTGTATTTTTTGTGAAGAATCAACAACAAGTGGGACACAATCATGAAGTGGAACGACATTTATTGGATATTTCAAACTTTTTTAACAAATCAAAAACTGAAAAATTGGGCGTGCAAAATTGTTCGGCCCCTTTACTTTCAGTGCAGCAAACTCTCTCCAGAAGTTCAGTGAGGATCTCTGAATGATCCAATGTTGACCTAAATGACTAATGATGATAAATACAATCCACCTGTGTGTAATCAAGTCTCCGTATAAATGCACCTGCACTGTGATAGTCTCAGAGGTCCGTTAAAAGCGCAGAGAGCATCATGAAGAACAAGGAACACACCAGGCAGGTCCGAGATACTGTTGTGAAGAAGTTTAAAGCCGGATTTGGATACAAAAAGATTTCCCAAGCTTTAAACATCCCAAGGAGCACTGTGCAAGTGATAATATTGAAATGGAAGGAGTATCAGACCACTGCAAATCTACCAAGACCTGGCCGTCCCTCTAAACTTTCAGCTCATACAAGGAGAAGACTGATCAGAGATGCAGCCAAGAGGCCCATGATCACTCTGGATGAACTGCAGAGATCTACAGCTGAGGTGGGAGACTCTGCCCATAGGACAACAATCAGTCGTATATTGCACAAATCTGGCCTTTATGGAAGAGTGGCAAGAAGAAAGCCATTTCTTAAAGATATCCATAAAAAGTGTTGTTTAAAGTTTGCCACAAGCCACCTGGGAGACACACCAAACATGTGGAAGAAGGTGCTCTGGTCAGATGAAACCAAAATTCAACTTTTTGGCAACAATGCAAAACGTTATGTTTGGCGTAAAAGCAACACAGCTCATCACCCTGAACACACCATCTCCACTGTCAAACATGGTGGTGGCAGCATCATGGTTTGGGCCTGCTTTTCTTCAGCAGGGACAGGGAAGATGGTTAAAATTGATGGGAAGATGGATGGAGCCAAATACAGGACCATTCTGGAAGAAAACCTGATGGAGTCTGCAAAAGACCTGAGACTGGGACGGATTGTCTTCCAACAAGACAATGATCCAAAACATAAAGCAAAATCTACAATGGAATGGTTCAAAAATAAACATATCCATGTGTTAGAATGGCCAAGTCAAAGTCCAGACCTGAATCCAATCGAGAATCTGTGGAAAGAACTGAAAACTGCTGTTCACAAATGCTCTCCATCCAACCTCACTGAGCTCGAGCTGTTTTGCAAGGAGGAATGGGAAAAAATGTCAGTCTCTCGATGTGCAAAACTGATAGAGACATACCCCAAGCGACTTACAGCTGTAATCGCAGCAAAATGTGGCGCTACAAAGTATTAACTTAAGGGGGCTGAATAATTTTGCACGCCCAATTTTTCAGTTTTTGATTTGTTAAAAAAGTTTGAAATATCCAATAAATGTCGTTTCACTTCATGATTGTGTCCCACTTGTTGTTGATTCTTCACAAAAAATACAGTTTTATATCTTTATGTTTGAAGCCTGAAATGTGGCAAAAGGTCGCAAAGTTCAAGGGGGCCGAATACTTTCGCAAGGCACTGTACATAGGCACATTATCAGCAACCATCACTCCTGTGTTCAAATGCTAATCCAAGTTTATAATTTTAAAAGGCTAAGCGATTATTATTATTTTTTTTTGCAATTATATTAGCACAGCTGAAAACTGTTGTTCTGATTAAAGAAGCAATAGTTCTGGCCTTCTTTAGACTAGTTCAGTATCTGGAGCATCAGCATTTGTGGGTTCGATTACAGGCTCAAAATGGCCAGAAACAAAGGACTTTCTTCTGAAACACGTCAGTCTATTCTTGTTCTGAGAAATGAAGGCTATTCCATGTGAGAAATTGCCAAGAAACTTAAGATCTCGTACAACGCTGTGTACTACTCCCTTCACAGAACAGCGCAAACTGGCTCTAACCAGAATAGAAAGAGGAGTGGGAGGCCCCGGTGCACAACTGAGCAAGAGGACAAGTACATTAAAGTGTCTAGTTTGAGGAACAGATGAGGACTTGTGACTTGTGAGGTGTCTGTTTCTCAAACTAGACACTCTAATGGACTTGTATAGTCCCTAGCGCAAGGTGCACCTGTGTAATGATCATGCTGTTTAATCATATTCTTGATATGCCACACCTGCCAGGTGAATGGATTATCTTGGCAAAGGAGAAATGGTCACTAACAGGGACGTAAACAAATTTGTGCATAGGAAACATTTCTGGGATCTTTTATTTCAGTTCATGAAACATGGGACCAACACTTTACATGTTGTGTTTATATTTTTGCTCAGTGTATTTGCACATTGCTAAAACACTTTGCATAGCTGATAATATAACACTTGAAATGTCTTTATCTATTTGAAACCTTTTTGAGTAAAATATTTACAGTTCAATTCATATAGTTTTTTGTTGATGTTGTTTAGTGTCTTCTCACTTTTGTTTTATTATTTCATTTGCAATGTGAACACGTTTCCCATGCCAATAAACCTTTGAATTGAATTGAGAGAGCGAGAAACCGAGACAAACAGAGATGGATACAAACAGAGAGAAAGAGAGAGATAGAGAGAGAGAGAGAGAGAGAAAGAGAGACAAAGACAAACAGAGAGAGAAAGAGAGAAAGACAAACTGAGAGAGAGAGAGAGAGAGAGAGAGAGAGAGAGAGAGAGAGAGAGAGAAAAAAAAAGACAGATACGGAGACAAATAGAGAGAGAGAGAGAGAGCCCAGTCAGCACAGTTAGGGGCCAGGGAGAGCCCTCTTCTGTCTGGGTTAAGGGTCCCACCCTGTGCTTCTGCACCCCTCCACAGTGCTCTGAACGATTGACAGAAAGACAGACGGAGGGGTGTGTGTGGCCCCCTTGCTCCCCCGTCCCCAGAGCTGACCTGCTGTTGATGACATGTGACAAGCCTGCTTATTACTGAGACCAAAGAGACAGACATCAGAATAAAATCTAAAATCAAAAGCTCAGATACAGCAGAACTGACACAAAGTGATGTGTGGCTGTGGCCCCGGCCGCAGCATGCTACTGTGAGCTGCTACGATGCTTAAATACCCAAAAGTGTGTGTGTAAAGGAAAGCAGGACTGGCCTTTCACTGCAACCAGAAACAGACAGACAGACCAGCAGGGTTACTTTGAGGTGCTTAAAGGTTAGACCTACACTCTGATTCATACTGTTGGTTTTCTCTAATGTTTGAGAAAGGGTTTCAACAATGTATTTACAGTAGAGGAGCAATATAGACAAACTGCTCCACGGGAGCAAGCCACATTTTACACTGCTTAGCCATGCAGCTAGTGTGCATACTCATACAAGTATCAGCTTTCACTCAATGATTATTTGATCCTGTATACATTATTTGACTAGCTGGTGGATATTGCAGGTAGTCTGTCTGATACCTAACTCTGGCTGACACCCCTGGGACACGCCACAAGAAGAGATGGAGAAAGATATATGGAGAGAGAAGGACAGAGAGACTATAGAAGGATGAGTCACACTACTAGGGGAGAGAGAGAGAGGGGATACATACAGAAGTAGGAGCAGGAGAAGTCTGGGTCCTGCCCTTGGTGCATTAACAACAACTCCATTCAAGGGGACCAGGAAAGAGAAGTGAGAGAGGGAGACCATAAAGAAAGCAGTAGAAGTCCTTGCCCCATTACCTGCTACATTAACGCCATTAAGAGTTTGCTGCTACTGCTGCTTTGTAGTTTTTATTACAAGGCATTAAGCCAAATTAGAAACTAAATTATGGAAATTGTAAGTGGAAGCTTGTGATTGATTGGTGGTGAATACAGCATGGTAAACTGACTAATGGAAGAAACCCAAAAGAACCCATCACATTCTGCTGTGTTAGCACTACAAGCAGGGGAATTTCCTACCGTGTTTTAACTCCTACTCCAACACACACACACACACAAACTGACACACACAGCTTGGAGGAAAGGTGAAAGGGTTAGAGGTCCTTTAACCCATTGGGATTATAGACGCTACAGTAAGGTTGGTTGATGTACAGTGGGGCAAAAAAGTATTTAGTCAGCCACCAATTGAGCAAGTTCTCCCACTTAAAAAGATGAGAGAGGCCTGTAATTTTCATCATAGGTACACTTCAACTATGACACACAAAATGAGAAATGAAAATCCAGAAAATCACATTGTAGGATTTTTAATGAATTTATTTGCAAATTATGGTGGAAAATAAGTATTTGGTCACTTACAAACAAGCAAGATTTCTGGCTCTCACAGACCTGTAACTTCTTCTTTAAGAGGCTCCTCTGTCCTCCACTCGTTACCTGTATTAATGGCACCTGTTTGAACTTGTTATCATACTTGCATACTATTGTTTGTACAGATGAATGTGGTACCTTCAGGCATTTGAAAATTGCTCCCAAGGATGAACCAGACTTGTGGAGGTCTACAATTTGTTTTCTGAGGTCTTGGCTGATTTCTTTTGATTTCACATGATGTCAAGCAAAGAGGCACTGAGTTTGAAGGTTGGCCTTGAAATACATCCACAGGTACACCTCCAATTGACTCAAATGATGTCAATTAGCCTATCAGAAGCTTCTAAAGCCATGACATAATTTTCTGGAATTTTCCAAGCTGTTTAAAGGCACAGTCAACTTAGTGTATGTAAACTTCTGACCCACTGAAATTGTGATACAGTGAATTATAAGATAAATAATCTGTCTGTAAACAATTGTTGGAAAAATTACTTGTGTCATGCACAAAGTAGATGTCCTAAGCAACTTGCCAAAACTATAGTTTGTTAACAAGAAATGTGTGGAGTGGTTCAATAACGGGTTTTAATGACTCCAACCTAAGTGTATGTAAACTTCCGACAACTGTATATGCAAATTGATCCTCCACCAATACAACAACATACATCAGGACTAAGACTATACCTTGTTTAAGCAGGGGTCATACAGACATTGGCAAGTCAAATTCAAAGACTTTCAGGGACTTTTTCAAACACTTAATTGTTATTTTCAAGGACCTCAATGTTGTATAATTTATATAATTGTACATATACTGTAGGGCCTAATAAAGGCCCCCCCCCCCGCCCCCCCCCCAAAAAAAAAAAATGCATTTTGTGGCATTGTCAATGTATTGATATTCAAATTCTAGAATTCTATAACAGTGTTTCCAAACCCTGGTCCTTCAGTACCCCCAACAGTACAAAAACCCTGGTCCTCCAGTACCCCCAACAGTACACAAACCCTGGTCCTCCAGTACCCCCAACAGTACACAAACCCTGGTCCTCCAGTATCCCCGACAGTACTGATACGGGAATTTATATGTTTAAAGTAACGACTAAAGAATTCCACCCTGAAACGTAATTATTATATTATGTAAAATGTGTTAGAATAATTAGACTAAAATCCAATAAGGTTTGGTTGAGTAGTTGGGGGTGAGAGTTATAAAATGTCTGTGTTTGCATTTTTGAATTTAGAACGTTCACTGAATAAAGCTAACAAACATTTTGCAGAAGCTGAGTCTTTGCGTAATTATTATTAAATCCAGGGTCTTACAAACCTCGGGGATTTGTCAAAGATTAAATCATTGTTTAGTTATCAATTGGGATTGAAAATACCCGTGACAAGTACACAAACCCTGGTCCTCCAGTACCCCAACAGTACACAAACCCTGGTCCTCCAGTACCCCAACAGTACACAAACCCTGGTCCTCCAGTACCCCAACAGTACACCAAACCTGGTCCTCCAGTACCTCCAACAGTACACAAACCCTGGTCCTCCAGTACTCCAACAGTACACAAACCCTGGTCCTCCAGTACCCCCAACAGCCCAACCTTGGTCCTCCAGTACCCCCAACAGCCCAACCTTGGTCCTCCAGTACCCCCAACAGTACACAAACCCTGGTCCTCCAGTACCCCCAACAGTACAGAAACCATGGTCCTCCAGTACCCCCAACAGTACACAAACCCTGGTCCTCCAGTACCCCCAACAGTACACCAACCCTGGTCCTCCAGTACCCCCAACAGTACACAAACCCTGATCCTCCAGTACCCCCAACAGCCCAACCCTGGTCCTCCAGTACCCCCAACTGCCCAACACTGGTCCTCCAGTACCCCCAACAGCCCAACCTTGGTCCTCCAGTACCCCCAACAGCCCAACCCTGGTCCTCCAGTACCGCCAACAGTCCCACAAACCATGGTCCTCCAGTAACCCAACAGTACACCAACCCTAGTTCTCCAGTACCCCCAACAGTACACAAACCCTGGTCTTCCAGTACCCCCAACAGTACACAAACCCTGGTCCTCCAGTACCCCCAACAGTACACAAACCCTGGTCCTCCAGTCCCCCCAACAGAACACATTGTCGTTGTAGCCCTGGACAAACACACCTCATTTAACTCATTGAGGGCTTGATGATTATTTGAGAAGTTGTATCCGATGTGCTTGTCCAGGGTTAGAATGAAAGTGTGTACTGTTGGGGGTACTCGAGGACCAGGGTCAAAAAACGTGGATTTGCCTGACTAAATAAATTAGATGCATGCATGTCAATTTTTCTGTAGCCTATGTGGCCAAAGCAGGCACAAACCCTGGTCCTCCAGTACCCCCAACAGTACACAAACCCTGGTCCTCCAGTACCCCAACAGTACACCAACCCTGGTCCTCCAGTACCCCCAACAGTACACAAACCCTGGTCCTCCAGTTCCCCAACAGTACACAAACCCTGGTCCTCCAGTACCCCCAACAGCCCAACCCTGGTCCTCCAGTACCCCCAACAGCCCAACCTTGGTCTTCCAGTACCCCCAACAGCCCAACCCTGGTCCTCCAGTACCCCCAACAGACCAACCCTGGTCCTCCAGTACCCCCAACAGTACACAAACCCTGGTCCTCCAGTACCCCCAAAAGCCCAACCCTGGTCCTCCAGTACCCCCAACAGCCCAACCCTGGTCCTCCAGTACCCCAAGCAGTACACAAACCATGGTCCTCCAGTACCCCAAACAGTACACAAACCCTGGTCCTCCAGTACCCCCAACAGTACACAAACCATGGTCCTCCAGTACCCCCAACAGCCCAACCCTGGTCCTCCAGTACCCCCAACAATACACCAACCCTGGTCCTCCAGTACCCCAACAGTACACCAACCCTGGTCCTCCAGTACCCCCAACAGTACACCAACCTTGGTCCTCCAGTACCCTCAACAGTACACAAACCCTGGTCCTCCAGTACCCCAACAGTACACAAACCCTGGTCCTCCAGTACCCCCAACAGTACATAAACCCTGGTCCTCCAGTACCCCCAACAGTACACCAAACTTGGTCCTCCAGTACCCCCAACAGTACACAAACCCTGGTCCTCCAGTACCCCAACAGTACACCAACCCTGCTCCTCCAGTACCCCCAACAGTACACAAACCCTGGTCCTCCAGTACCCCAACAGTACACAAACCCTGGTCCTCTAGTACCCCCAACATTACACAAACCCTGGCCCTCCAGTACCCCCAACAGTACACCAACCCTGGTCCTCCAGTACCCCCAACAGTACACAAACCCTGGTCCTCCAGTTCCCCAACAGTACACAAACCCTGGTCCTCCAGTACCCCCAACAGCCCAACCCTGGTCCTCCAGTACCCCCAACAGCCCAACCTTGGTCTTCCAGTACCCCCAACATCCCAACCCTGGTCCTCCAGTACCCCCAACAGCCCAACCCTGGTCCTCCAGTACCCCCAACAGTACACAAACCCTGGTCCTCCAGTACCCCCAACAGCCCAACCCTGGTCCTCCAGTACCCCAAGCAGTACACAAACCATGGTCCTCCAGTACCCCCAACAGTACACAAACCCTGGTCCTCCAGTACCCCCAACAGCCCAACCCTGGTCCTCCAGTACCCCCAACAATACACCAACCCTCCAGTACCCCAACAGTACACCAACCCTGGTCCTCCAGTACCCCCAACAGTACACCAACCCTGGTCCTCCAGTACCCTCAACAGTACACAAACCCTGGTCTTCCAGTACCCCCAACAGTACACCAACCGTGGTCCTCCAGTACCCTCAACAGTACACAAACCCTGGTCCTCCAGTACCCCAACAGTACACAAACCCTGGTCCTCCAGTACCCCCAACAATACACCTTGGTCCTCCAGTACCCCCAACAGTACACAAACCCTGGTCCTCCAGTACCCCAACAGTACACAAACCCTGGTCCTCCAGTACCCCAACAGTACACCAACCCTGGTCCTCCAGTACCCCCAACAGTACACCAACCTTGGTCCTCCAGTACCCTCAACAGTACACAAACCCTGGTCTTCCAGTACCCCCAACAGTACACCAACCGTGGTCCTCCAGTACCCCCAACAGTACACAAACCCTGGTCCTCCAGTACCCCAACAGTACACAAACCCTGGTCCTCCAGTACCCCAACAGTACACCAACCCTGGTCCTCCAGTACCCCCAACAGTACACCAACCTTGGTCCTCCAGTACCCTCAACAGTACACAAACCCTGGTCCTCCAGTACCCCAACAGTACACAAACCCTGGTCCTCCAGTACCCCCAACAATACACCAACCCTGGTCCTCCAGTACCCCAACAGTACACCAACCTTGGTCCTCCAGTACCCCCAACAGTACACAAACCCTGGTCCTCCAGTACCCCAACAGTACACAAACCCTGGTCCTCCAGTACCCCAACAGTACACCAACCCTGGTCCTCCAGTACCCCCAACCTTGGTCCTCCAGTACCCTCAACAGTACACAAACCCTGGTCTTCCAGTACCCCAACAGTACACAAACCCTGGTCCTCCAGTACCCCCAACAGTACATAAACCTTGGTCCTCCAGTACAGTACACCCAACCCTGGTCCTCCAGTACCCTGGTCCTCCAGTACCCCCAACAGTACACCAAACTTGGTCCTCCAGTACCCCCAACAGTACACAAACCCTGGTCCTCCAGTACAGTACACCAACAGTACAGTACCAACCCTGCTCCTCCCTAGTACCCCCAACATTACACAAACCCTTGGCCCTCCAGTACCCCCAACAGTACACCAACAGTACCCTGGTCCTCCAGTTCCAGTACCCCCAACAGCCCAACAGTACACACCAACCCTGGTCCTCCAGTACCCCCCCCAACCCTGGTCCTCCAGTACCCCCCAGTAACCCTGGTCCTCCAGTACCCCCAACAGTACACAAACCCTGGTCCTCCAGTACCCCAACAGTACCAACCCTTGTACCCCAACAGTCTTCCAGTACCCCCAACAGTACACCAACAAACCCTGGTCCTCCAGTACCCCAACAGTACACCAACAACCCTGGTCCTCCAGTACCCCCAACCCCAACAGTACACCAACCTTGGTCCTCCAGTACCCCCAACAGTACACAAACCCTGGTCCTCCAGTACCCCAACAGTACACAAACCCTGGTGCTCCAGTACCCCAACAGTGCACCAACCCTGGTCCTCCAGTACCCCCAACAATACACCAACCCTAGTCCTCCAGTACCCCGACAGTACACCAACCCTGGTCCTCCAGTACCCCCAACAGTACACCAACCGTGGTCCTCCAGTACCCCCAACAGTACACAAACCCTGGTCCTCCAGTACCCCAACAGTACACAAACCCTGGTCCTCCAGTACCCCAACAGTACACCAACCCTGGTCCTCCAGTACCCCCAACAGTACACCAACCTTGGTCCTCCCCACAAACCTTGGTCCTCCAGTACCCCCAACAATACACCAACCCTGGTCCTCCAGTACCCCAACAGTACACCAACCTTGGTCCTCCAACAGTACACCAACCTACACAAACCATGGTCCTCCAGTACCCCCAACAGTACACAAACCATGGTCCTCCAGTACCCCCAACAGCCCAACCCTGGTCCTCCAGTACCCCCAACAATACACCAACCCTGGTCCTCCAGTACCCCAACAGTACACCAACCCTGGTCCTCCAGTACCCCCAACAGTACACAAACCCTGGTCCTCCAGTACCCCAACAGTACACAAACCCTGGTCCTCCAGTACCCCAACAGTACACCAACCCTGGTCCTCCAGTACCCCCAACAGTACACCAACCTTGGTCCTCCAGTACCCTCAACAGTACACAAACCCTGGTCTTCCAGTACCCCAACAGTACACAAACCCTGGTCCTCCAGTACCCCCAACAGTACATAAACCCTGGTCCTCCAGTACCCCCCAACCCCTTGGTCCTCCAGTACCCCCAACAACACAAACCCTGGTCCTCCAGTACCCCAACAGTACACCAACCCTGGTCCTCCAGTACCCCCAACAGTACACAAACCCTGGTCCTCCAGTACCCCCAACAGTACACAAACCCTGGTCCTCCAGTTCCCCAACAGTACACAAACCCTGGTCCTCCAGTACCCCAACAACAGCCCAACCCTGGTCCTCCAGTACCCCCAACAGTACCCCCAACAGTACACCAACCTTGGTCCTCCAGTACCCTCAACAGTACACAAACCCTGGTCCTCCAGTACCCCAACAGTACACAAACCCTGGTCCTCCAGTACCCCCAACAATACACCAACCCTGGTCCTCCAGTACCCCAACAGTACACCAACCTTGGTCCTCCAGTACCCCCAACAGTACACAAACCCTGGTCCTCCAGTACCCCAACAGTACACAAACCCTGGTCCTCCAGTACCCCAACAGTACACCAACCCTGGTCCTCCAGTACCCCCAACAGTACACCAACCTTGGTCCTCCAGTACCCTCAACAGTACACAAACCCTGGTCTTCCAGTACCCCCAACAGTACACCAACCGTGGTCCTCCAGTACCCCCAACAGTACACAAACCCTGGTCCTCCAGTACCCCAACAGTACACAAACCCTGGTCCTCCAGTACCCCAACAGTACACCAACCCTGGTCCTCCAGTACCCCCAACAGTACACCAACCTTGGTCCTCCAGTACCCTCAACAGTACACAAACCCTGGTCCTCCAGTACCCCAACAGTACACAAACCCTGGTCCTCCAGTACCCCCAACAATACACCAACCCTGGTCCTCCAGTACCCCAACAGTACACCAACCTTGGTCCTCCAGTACCCCCAACAGTACACAAACCCTGGTCCTCCAGTACCCCAACAGTACACAAACCCTGGTCCTCCAGTACCCCAACAGTACACCAACCCTGGTCCTCCAGTACCCCCAACAGTACACCAACCTTGGTCCTCCAGTACCCTCAACAGTACACAAACCCTGGTCTTCCAGTACCCCAACAGTACACAAACCCTGGTCCTCCAGTACCCCCAACAGTACATAAACCCTGGTCCTCCAGTACCCCCAACAGTACACCAACCTTGGTCCTCCTGTACCCCCAACAGTACACAAACCCTGGTCCTCCAGTACCCCAACAGTACACCAACCCTGGTCCTCCAGTACCCCCAACAGTACACAAACCCTGGTCCTCCAGTACCCCAACAGTACACAAACCCTGGTCCTCTAGTACCCCCAACAGTACACAAACCTTGGCCTTCCAGTACCCCCAACAGTACACAAACCCTGGCCCTCCAGTACCCCCAACAGTACACCAACCTTGGTCCTCCAGTACCCCCAACAGTAAACAAAACCTGGTCCTCCAGTACCCCTAACAGTACACAAAAACTGGTCCTCCAGTAGCCCCAACAGTTCACAAACCCTGGTCCTCCAGTAACCCCAACAGTACACAAACCCTGGTCCTCCAGCACCCCAAACAGAACACATTGTCGTTGTAGCCCTGTACAAACACACCTCATTTAACTCATTGAGGGCTTGATGATTATTTGAGAAGTTGTATCCGATGTGCTTGTCCAGGGTTACAATGAAAATGTGTACTGTTGGGGGTACTCGAGGACCAGTGTCAAAAAAAGTGGATTTCCCTGACTAAATAAATTAGATGCATGCATGGCGATTTTTCTGTAGCCTATGTGGCCAAAGCAGGCACACATAATAAAGCAATCTCACCATTGCACTTTTTATAATGAGAAAGTGACCAAAAACCAGGATCATTTTGTAATGAAAGGATTTGTATGGAACGCCAAGTTGAAGCCAGCATTAGCCAGTATGTTGTCATTCTCATAACAACCACGAGTGGTTTTACCACAACAGAGTATCGCAGCTCCCTTCAATTGAAGCAGTGGGAAACAAACGAAAGTGGCCACATCTCTCATAAAAACAGATTTTAAAAATGTTTTGCACCCTAAAAACATTGTAGAATCATTCACACAACTGGACAGTTTTTGTGGTTTGGGAACATATATTTTGTGATGCCCCAACAATGTTGACTGTTCCAGCAGACTGTTCCCACAACCTAATGAAACATTGTGGAAACCTTTTAAAGAACAGACTAAATGAGTTTGGGGAATGTTCTTGTAACATCAGGTGAATGTTTTTGGCACTCTAAAATTAACATTGTAGAATAATCCACACAACTGGACAGCTTTTGTGTTTTGGAAACATTTCTTTAGACAGTGATTTGGTGATTTCCGGAATGGAAAAGCTTGGGTACCGCTGCTGTAGTACCTGCGGCCCCATTGACGGTCGCTAGCTAGCTGGGTTATGTGGTAGGTAGGATTGCTGGCTAGGCACGGAACCAACCACCACTTGACAGATATGGTTGCAGTGGTATCAGTTGAGCTGTTGGCTCCAGCAGCGGAGTCAAATGTTTTAGGTTTTTGGGACCAGACCAGTGGTTTGATGCCGTTGTAGTGGTGTCAGTTCTTTGATGCCGTTGTACTAGATGGGACGATAAACCGAAAATGATCCACACCGATCACTTATCGCAGGCATTTTGCTGATATCGTTCATTACGATAAGTAGCTTATACTAGAGAATTGTGAAGTTTGAAATTAAATAAGTTTGCTAATACGGGTGACCGTGCTTCTACACCTGCATTGCTTGCTGTTTAGGGTTTTAGGCAGTTTTTTTTACAGCACTTTGTGACATCAGCTGATGTAAGAAGGGCTTTATAAATACATTTGATTGATTGTTAGTAGGATAATTGATGGCTACAAACATCAAATTAGTTTTAGTTTAAAGGATAATTTTAAAAAGATGTGTTGCACGTTAATGTTAGAAGCTTATAATGTTCCGGCACAGTAAGAAGAGGACTGGCCACCCGTCAGAGCCTGGTTCCTCTCTAGGTGTCACAGGTTTCTTCCTGGGAAGGAGAGGAGGACCAAAATGCAGCACGGTAATTGTCCATGCTTTTTAATGAGAAAAACTGAACATGAACACATAACCAAAGTAACAAAGTGAAAACCCGAAAACAGTCCCGTGTGGCACAAACACTAACACAAAAAACAACCACCCACAAAACCCAACACAAAACAGGCTACCTAAATATGGTTCCCAATCAGAGACAATGACTAACACCTACCTCTGCTTGAAAACCATATCAGGCCCAAACACAGAAACAGACAAACTAGACATCCAACATAGAATGCCCACTCAGATCACACCCTGACCAAACAAAACATAGAAACATACAAAGCAAACTATGGTCAGGGTGTGACAGTACCCCCCCCCCCCCCCCCCCCCCCCCCCCCCGCCCCCAAGGTGCGGACTCCAGCTGCAAACCTGAACCTATTGGGGAGGGTCTGGGTGGGCATCTGTCCGCGGTGGGGGCTCTGGTGCTGGACGTGGCCCCCACTTTACCATAGTCTTAGTCCGCCTCATTGTCTGCCTCCGTGGCCTCCTAACCACGGCGACCCTTCTAAATGACCCCACTGGACAGAGGGGCAGCTCGGGACAGAGGGGCAGCTTGGGACAGAGGGGCAGCTCGGGACTGAGGAGCAGCTCTGTACTGGCTGACGACTCTGGCAGATCCTGGCTGACTGGCGGCTCTGGCAGATCCTGGCTGACTGGCGGCTCTGGCGGATCCTGGCTGACTGGCGGATCCTGGCTGACTGGCGGCTCCTTGCAGACTGGCGGCTCTGGCGGCTCCTTGCAGACTGGCGGCTCTGGCGGCTCAGGACAGACGGGAGACTCTGATGGAGCTGGTCAGACGGGCAGCTCAGGCAGCGCTGGGCAGACAGCCAGCTCAGGTGGCGCTGGGCAGACTGGCGACTCCAGCAGCACTGGAGAGGAGGAAGGCTCCGGCAGCGCTGGACAGGCGGGAGACTCCGGCAGCGCTGGACAGGCGGGAGACTCCGGCAGCGCTGGACAGGCGGGAGCACCTGTAGGGATGAGACGAAGAGACAGCCTGGTGCGGGGTGCTGCCACCGGAGGGCTGGTGCGTGGAGGTGGTACTGGATAGACCAGACCGTGCAGGCGCACTGGAGCTCTTAAGCACCGAGCCTGCCCAACCTTACCTGGTTGAATGCTCCCGGTCGCCCTGCCAGTACGGCAAGGTGGAATAGCCCGCACTGGGCTATGCAGGCAAACCGGGGACACCATGCGTAAGGCTGGTGTCATGTATGCCGGCCCAAGGAGACCAGATGCGTAGAGCCGGCTTCATGGCACCTGGCTCGATGCCCACTCTAGCCCGGCCGATACGCGGAGCTGGTATGTACCGCACCGGGCTATGCACCCGCACTGGGGACACCATGCGCTCCACAGCATAACACGGTGCCTGCCCGGTCTCTCTCGCCCTTCGGTAAGCACAGGAAGTTGGCGCAGGTCTCCTACCTGGCTTCGCCACACTTCCTGTGTGCCCCCCCCCCCCAAGACATTTTTGGGGCTGACTCTCGGGCTTCCATCCACGCCGCCGTGCTGCCTCCTCATACCAGCGCCTCTCTGCCTTCGCCACCTCCAGCTCTTCTTTGGGGTGGCGATATTCTCCTGGCTGTGCCCAGGGTCCTTTTCCGTCGAGGATTTCTTCCCAAGTCCAGAAGTCCTGATTTCGCTGCTCCTGCGGCCGCTGCCTGTCACCACGCCGCTTGGTCCTGTTGTGGTGGGTGGTTCTGTCACGGGTTTCTTCCTGGGAAGGAGAGGAGGACCAAAATGCAGCGCGGTAATTGTCCATGGTTTTTAATGAGAAAAACTGAACATGAACACATAACCAAAGTAACAGTCCCGTGTGGCACAAACACTAACACAGGAAACAACCACCCACAAAATCCAACACAAAACAGGCTACCTAAATATGGTTCCCAATCAGAGACAATGACTAACACCTGCCTCTGATTGAGAACCATATCAGGCCCAAACACAGAAACAGACAAACTAGACACTCAGATCACACCCTGACCAAACAAAACATAGAAACATACAAAGCAAACTATGGTCAGGGTGTGACACTAGGTTTCTTCCTAGGTTCTGGCCTTTATAGGGAGTTTTTCCTAGCCACCGTGCTTCTACATCTGCATTGCTTGCTGTTTGGGGTTTTGGGCTGGGTTTCTGTACAGCACTTTGTGACATCGGCTGATGTAAAAAGGGCTTCATAAATACATGTGATTGATTGATATAAACTTAAAGTTATATTTATCGCTATCCATCAATTCATCACAATATGATTGTTTGTCCATATATTTGTCCATATCACCTAGCTTTACGCTGTGTAAGTTTTTAGATGTAGCTAGCACTATTTCGACTGAGAAGGTACCGACGACATAACACACTGGCAGCAGCAGTAGCAGTCAGCAAACTCTTAATGGCGTTAATGTAGCAGGTAATGGGGCAAGGACTTCTACTGCTTTCTTTATGGTCTCCCTCTCTCACTTCTCTTTCCAGGTCCATGGAGGTTTACACTGTTACAATAAGCTTCCCCTCTTTGTCTGCACCACTTCACTATGTGACCTGAGACTCCCTCTATGGGAGCTATGGGACTGTGAGGCAGTGACCTATTAAAGTTGAGTCCAAAGGCCATAGAATTCGAGTCCAAGTTCAAGTCTGAGTCCTTTATACTGTAGTCCCAAGTCCAGTCTGAGTCCTTTATACTGTAGTCCCAAGTCCAGTCTGAGTCCTTTATACTGTATGCCCAAGTCAAGTCTGAGTCCTTTATACTGTAGGCCCAAGTCGAGTCTGAGTCCTTTATACTGTAGTCCCAAGTCGAGTCTGAGTCCTTTATACTGTAGTCCCAAGTCCAGTCTGAGTCCTTTATACTGTAGTCCCAAGTCCAGTCTGAGTCCTTTATACTGTAGTCACAAGTCCAGTCTGAGTCCTTTATACTGTAGTCACAAGTCCAGTCTGAGTCCTTTATACTGTAGTCCCAAGTCCCGTCTGAGTCCTTTATACTGTAGTCCCAAG
Organism: Oncorhynchus clarkii lewisi; assembly: GCF_045791955.1. Taxonomy (NCBI): domain Eukaryota; kingdom Metazoa; phylum Chordata; class Actinopteri; order Salmoniformes; family Salmonidae; genus Oncorhynchus; species Oncorhynchus clarkii. The sequence continues at coordinate 27,305,664 of NC_092171.1, forward strand.
TCCAGTCTGAGTCCTTTATACTGTAGTCCCAAGTCCAGTCTGAGTCCTTTATAATGTTTGCTGTTGTAGCTAATTTGCTGTTGTAGCTAACATGTTGAATTATGCAAAGGAAGAAGACTTTCTGAGTCCAAGTTCAAGTGACTGCTGGTCGAGTTTGTGTCGAGTCATGAGTCAGGACTCACCAAGTCTATGAATGGTCTTGACGTGGGTGGGGCTTATGGAGAGAGATAGATAGAAGAGAGGAGAGACTCACCAGTCTCTGCATGGTCTTGACGTGGGTGGGGCTGATGGAGAGAGAGAGAGATAGAAGAGAGACTCACCAGTCTCTGCATGGTCTTGACGTGGGTGGGGCTGATGGAGAGGGCCTCCTCACACCAGCGTTTGGCCTCGTCCACATTACCCCGCAGCTCAGCCACCTGGCCCCGCGTGAACAGCACGTTGTGGGACATGGGGAACAGGTTGGCAGCCTCCTGTGTACAGGCCGTAGCCTCCGCAGGCTTTCCCATGCCAATGTATACCTCCGCTAGAAAGAGAGAGCAGAGTAGAGAGAGTAAAGAGAGAGTAGAGAGAGAGTAGAGGTAGAGAGTAGAGAGAGAGTAGAGAGAGTAGAGAGAGAGTAGAAAGAGAGTAGAGAGAGTAGAAAGAGAAAGTAGAGTGAGAGAGAGTAGAGAGAGAGTAAAGCGGTAGAGAGAGAGAGTATAGAGGTAAAGAGAGAGTTAGAGAGAGTAGATAGAGAGGTAAAGAGTAGAGGTAGAGAGAGAGTAGAGAGAGAGAGTAGAGAGGTAGAAAGAGTAGAGGTAGAGAGTAGAGAGAGTAGAGGTAGAGAGAGAGAGTAGAGAGGTAGAGAGAGAGTTAGAGTAGATAGATAGGTAAAGAGTAGAGGTAGAGAGAGAGTAGAGGGAGAGAGTAGAGAGAGAGTAGAGAGAGAGTAGAGAGGTAGAGAGAGAGAGTAGAGAGGTAGAGAGAGTAGAGAGAGGACAGTAAAGTGACACAGACATAAACAATAAACTTGGAGATACACTGACTGACTGACAGTAGACATACGGGCAGAGACCGCTTCACACAATCAGATAGACACACGCGCACACACTTCCTGTGGTAATGGGAGATGCAGCAGACCAGAGGGTTCATTGCTGTCTTCTTACTTAATGGTTTCATTTGATCTGCAGGCAGAGAGGAAATGAGAGCATCTCGCAGGTGGCAGCCAGACTGATAAACACACACACACCTTATTGCTTTGTCCCTACCTTTCTTAAATAAAGTCCATAGATAATATACAGAGATTTGAGTGACTGTCTTATTTTCCCAAAGCAATAAAAACTATCCAAAGATCATATCATTTGTTTCATCATCATCTTCCATTCGGGGGAAATAGCTAATGATATGAGAAAACATTAACTTACAAAGTCATACAATGTGTGTGTGCACACGTTTAATTGTGTGAAACTCTCTGTGTCTCCATGTGTGTGTGTGTCTCCCTGTGTGTGTCTCCCTGGGTGTGTGTGTGTCTCTCTGTGTGTGTCTCCCTGTGTGTGCGTGTCTCCAGGCAGGCTGTGCTCTGAGCAGCCAGCTGTGCTGTCCTCATTTGTTGGTCCCAGAGAAAGAAAATATGTTATATCTAGGACATCTCCCTATTCTCTGGCATTTTGTCCTTTTCATGGAGCGCCAAAGGCCGTGCCGCCAAAGTTCTGCACGGTCTCCAGTAGTAGTGTGTGTGTGTGTGTGGGTAAGAGATTGTTTGGGGTTGGTTCACTCAGCCTCAGTAGCACTAGGCAGCCAGGCAGGCAGCAGCAGCTGGTTGAGGGAGGGGACCATGCTCTGCTCTAGCCTCTGATAGCAGGAGTGGATTTTTCTCCCTCTCTCCCTGTATCCCCCTGCTTCTCCCTCTCTCTTCTTCCCTCTACCTGCGAGTTTCTATGCAAGGCGGGCGATAAGGATATTCACCCCATAGAGTAGTGTGTGTAGATTCTCGAGATGATTATAGTGACCAAAATGATCACGGTTGTCAGTATTATCGCAGTATTGTTCAAATGTTCAGGAAATGTTCAGAAAGTACTGACACACTGAAATCATTTCACCAGGTTTTATATTGAAAACCAACAAACAAAATTAGCAGCACTACACACTTTTTGTGTGCATAAACACCAAAATAATAACATTAACATTAAAGATGGCACCATGTGGCCATGAGAGGTAAAAGTTTCCTTAGTGCATGTTTAAATGAACACAACCTTAAGTAAGCAAATCAAATGTGCAGGAGTTGACATTAAGATAACACAAAATACGTAAACAAATCAAATGAACATCACTGATTGTATGTCTGTTCTCTCCTTCATGAAGAAATAAGGTGCTGCTGGCCTAACATCCTGTATGTATTCATCTTTGTTCACTTGAAATTGAAATGTAAAAATGTCAGCATATTTACTTTGTCCATTTTAAGTAGTGATCTGCGAGGGGAGACAATGTGCCCGATGGCACTGAACACTGATGGCACGCTGGTTGCTGGGATGCACAAAAACTTCCTGGCAACCGTGGCAAGGTGAGGCAGCTCTGATGCATGGCCCCTCCACCACACCAGTGGATCCTCTTCTGCTGGAATGGGTGGCAGAGACAGGTAGACCTTGATCTCTTCTTTCACTCTGTGTTCTGGGGTGGTCGGAATCTGACCCTCTTCACCTCTCTGCTGCCTTGAGGTAATGTTTCTCAGCAACCCAGCCAGGCCTTTCCCCTCTGATGCCGCTGTGGGGGTGGTGGAGGTGCTGCTGGTGCTTTGTGGTTCTTCCCTGACTTGTACACCTGTCAGCTTCAAGGCCTCCTGGACACAGCTGTCAGTGTCAACTTTTGCAGCCTCAGGCTCATCTAAAAAGCTCCTTTTGAAGCGGGGGTCAATGAAACAAGCCATGTGGATGACTCTCTTTGCCTTCTCTGTGTATCTGTTGTTAAGGTCTTCTCTCATTACCCTTTTCATCTCCCTGGTCAGGGATGGCTCCGTATCCTTTTCATCTCCCTGGTCAGGGATGGCTCCGTATCCTTTTCATCTCCTTGGTCAGGGATGGCTCCGTATCCTTTTCATCTCCCTGGTCAGGGATGGCTCCGTATCCTTTTCATCTCCCTGGTCAGGGATGGCTCCGTATCCTTTTAATCTCCTTGGTCAGGGCTGGCTCCGTATCCTTTTCATCTCCCTGGTCAGGGATGGCTCCGTATCCTTTTCATCTCCTTGGTCAGGGATGGCTCCGTATCCTTTTCATCTCCCTGGTCAGGGATGGCTCCGTATCCTTTTCATCTCCCTGGTCAGGGATGGCTCCGTATCCTTTTCATCTCCTTGGTCAGGGATGGCTCCGTATCCTTTTCATCTCCTTGGTCAGGGATGGCTCCGTATCCTTTTCATCTCCTTGGTCAGGGATGGCTCCGTATCCTTTTCATCTCCCTGGTCAGGGATGGCTCCGTATCCTTTTCATCTCCTTGGTCAGGGATGGCTCCGTATCCTTTTCATCTCCTTGGTCAGGGATGGCTCCGTATCCTTTTCATCTCCTTGGTCAGGGATGGCTCCGTATGCTTTTCATCTCCTTGGTCAGGGATGGCTCCGAACCAGAGGTTCAAGGAGCTGGCACAGTTGCTCCATGACACTTATGTCGGCATCCTTGGGCATCAGATGCCATGTTCCTCTTTCTCCAGCCAGTGTCGCACAGACTGGCTGCTGTTGGCTGAGGAAACGCTCAAGCATCTTGTGTGTAAGGCAGCTTGCTTTTCTCGGTTCTCTCCTTCTCTTCCAGCTCCGTGAGAAGCCTTGGACCAGATGACGTAGGCCTTGACTGCTGTGTCAACTCTCAGAGCCTTTGAGATGGCCAATTTTCAGAGCCTTTGAGATGGCCAGGTTCAAATGATGGCCAAAGCACCCAAAGCCACAGATCTGGGAACTCTTCAAAAGCCTTGATCATGATGTTGTGAGCCGAGTGATCTTCTGGGAAGAACTGTGTTTCCACACACTTTGATTGATTCCAGTTGCCAGTCTGGGGTGAGGTAATGGATAGTTAAGCTGATATAGGGTTGACCACCACCGCATTCACTGGTCCAGAGGTCAGTAGTTGCAGCAAACCATGTGCCATGAGCCAAACTTTTTCCAACATCAGCTTTATCCTGGTTGTACAGGTTTGGGATTTCAGTCTTGGAAAACATCGTTCGTAATGGCACTTTTGTCGTGAGGCACGGCAACCTTCATCAGCCTCAGAAAGCCAGGCCTCTCAACAATTTGAAATGGTATCATGTCCTTTGCAATGTAATATGAAAGGCCTGCAGTGAGGTCTTGAGCATTTTTAGATGTGGGTACATAAGCAGCCTGCCTTTTAAATGCTTGAGTGTCTGTGTCACAACTGTAGATGAGGAGGGACCAGTAGCATCACTGGGTTTGCCTGGCCCACTCTGTAAACAAGAGAACAGCAAATGTATTATTATTATTATTGGTGTTGTTACATTATAATAATTATTATTCACTCACTGACACACACACACACACACAGTCTATCTTCTGCGTTGCATTTGAGTATATGCAATGACCCCATGCACAATTTACATTAATACAAAATTAGTCTTAAGAAGACAGTGATAGTAATTGCAAATTGCCCAACAATTGACATATACAGTAGTCTTGTAGAGGAGTGTGGTAGAGGAGTCTGGTAGAGGAGTCTTGTATAGGAGTCTATAGTGTTTCTCCTGTTGGAACACTTTTACAACCAAGTTGACGACTGACGGATTTTAAATGAACAAAATGTGTTGGTTGAGTGACTAAACTACATAACGTGTTATCTTGTGCAATGGGTGAATAGAGTCTGCAGACACACGACGCATACAGCAGCAGAACAACGTGTAGTGTTTTTACAAGAGTAGGTAATACTGAAAGCTTCAGTTTACATGATTGACAAGCTATTAGCAAGTTAGACAAACCATGACATGTTCCCCCATTCCAAAGTTCCCACATCATGCATTGAGCTAAAAGATAACTTACCTTGCATTCGCTATACAGTAGTGGGTGGTGGTCACAAAGATGACTCAAGAGATTTGAAGTGTTGCCCCCTTTCTTCAATTCTTCAGATTTGGTCCTCCTAGAAGGCTGAAAAATCTCACGAGCACTGTCACTGCCTTCCACCATGTTATCACACAAAACAAAACCCACGTTGAGCCTGCGTCAGACTGCTAACTTTTGTTGATGCTGGACAGTATTTACTGTGAGTTTTTCAAACTGTGGTAATCAAACACGGTTTTAATGATAATTACAATTTAAATGGAAAAATGGATTCCATTAAGCTGCTCTGCTAGTAGTTCACCACCCTCCTTCCACCACAACTCCACCTCTCCTGAATTCATGGTTTACCACTCCCACACACCCTGCCAATCACTGTGAGTGCCTCTATGTACAGTATGAGTATTCCTGTATGATGGGCATGAGTTTGTTTTTTAATTGGCAGTAGGTGGTGGTATGTGTATCAAATTGAGCAAATTAGTACATAAAAACATTGATTTTGCTATATTATTATATGATTGGTTGAAGTTGTTAAATTATTCATTAAAAAAAGTTATGTCACTCCCTGACCTTAGAGAGCCTTTTTATTTCTCTCTTTGGTTAGGTCAGGTTGTGATTTGGGTGGGCATTCTAGTTTTCTATTTCTTTGTTGGCCGGGTATGGTTCCCAATCAGAGGCAGCTGTCTATCGTTGTCTCTGATTGGGAATCATACTTAGGCAGCCTGTTTTCCACCTGATTTTGTGGGATCTTGTCTTTGTATAGTTGCTGTTTAGCACTACAGAGCTTTACATTCGTTTTGTGTTTGGTGTCATTTTAAAAATAAAGTCAAATGTACTCCTACCACACTGCACCTTGGTCTCCTTCTCACAACGGACGTAACATGTTCCTCACCGGTGAATGTAATCAGCATAGCATCTAAAGCCTGGAGCATCTAAAGCTAATTTCCTGCATTTCTACGAGTGCTGTATCCAACAACAACAAAAATCTTGGTCGAGTAGTCTTTTCTTTCGACCAATCGATTGGTTGAACATTTTAAATGTGTATATATAGATACACCCTGTGTTAATAAAATTAAGTATAAGTACTGAATTTAAAATCATTAAGACATACAAATGACTCAAGAGGAAGCCAGAAATCATGATGGCCTAACCAGATGAAAAAAACCTGTTGACCCCCTTGACCCCCTTTCTCCCGCTGTTCATGACGTCCTTTCTACCGCTGTTCATGACCCCCTTTCTCCCGCTGCTCATGACCCCCTTTATCCCGCTGCTCATGACCCACTTTCTCCCGCTGCTCATCACCCCCTTTCTCCCGCGCTACACCAGCGATCTGCAACCTTTTCCATTTGGAGTGCCAATTTATCTTACCATTTCTACCAATCTGAGTTCCAGTTATGATTTCCATATGCATATTTTAGTGGAACAGTTACATTTAATTTAAAACAGCCTTTCTATCTCACAATTATTGTCTGTGGTTAATCTACATTAAATCTAAATGAAAATGATACACATTTAAAAGTAACATTTATTGCCAATGCCAACTAGGTCAAAATAGCGAACGTAAAGCCAACATATAAAAACATTTCAGCCTGCAGGCAGAAAATATCCTGATAAAAATAAATAACTTATAAATTACATTGGCTACGGCCTGTCTGCAACGAACTTTAAAAATTGTATCAACTGGGTCGCCCAGAAACTCTTTGCTTGCAAACTTGAAACATGTGCCACGTTCGTCGTAAAGAGGAGACCAAAGCGCAGCGTGATTAGAATACATGTTATATATTTGAATAAAGACGGACACTAAACAAACAAAAACAACGTGAAGCTATACTATAAATGTGCAAACACAGGCAACTAGACAGACAATAACCCACAAAATACCCAAAGAAATGGCTGCCTAAATATGGTTCCCAATCAGAGACAACGATAAACAGCTGCCTCTAATTGAGAACCAATCTAGGCAACCATAGACATACATAAACACCTAGATGGTAAACAACCCCATACACAAACCTACAAAAACCCTAGACAGTGAAAACACATACATCACCCATGTCACACCCTGACCTAACCAAAATATATAAAGAAAACAAAGAATACTCAGGTCAAGGCGTGACAGTACCCCCCCACAAAGGTGCGGACTCCGGCCGCAAAAACCTAATCAAAAGGGGAGGGTCCGGATGGACATTTTTCACGGTGGCGGCTTGGGTGCGGAAAGTGGACCCTCGCAGCGGGCCCCGGACTGAAGATCATCATAGAGGGCGCCACTGGATGGAAAGGTGCCACTGGACAGGAGGGAAATTCCAGCATCGCCGGCATGACAGGCGGCTTTAGCAGCTCCTGGTTGGCTGACGGCTCTGGCAGCTCCTGGCTGGCTGACGGCTCTGAGCAGCTCCTGGCTGGCTGACGGTTCTGGCGGGTTCAGGACAGACGGGAGACTCTGGCGGTTCAGGACAGACGGGAGACTCTGGCGGTTCAGGACAGACGGGAGACTCTGGCGGTTCAGGACTGGAGGGAGACTCTGGCGGATCCGGACTGGAGGGAGACTCTGGCGGATCCGGACTGGAGGGAGACTCTGGCGGATCCGGACTGGAGGGAGACTCTGGCGGATCCGGACTGGAGGGAGACTCTGGCGGATCCGGACTGGAGGGAGACTCTGGCGGATCCGGACTGGAGGGAGACTCTGGCGGATCCGGACTGGAGGGAGACTCTGGCGGATCCGGACTGGAGGGAGACTCTGGCGGATCCGGACTGGAGGGAGACTCTGGCGGATCCGGACTGGAGGGAGACTCTGGTAGGTTCCGGACTGTGACCCGTCGTGACCTGCCCTGACCTAACCAAAATATATAAAGAAAACAAAGAATACTCAGGTCAGGGCGTGACAACATTGTATAAAATATTCTGGGCCCTCAAGAGTTTCTTGTGCCAGTGAGCTTGGGACAGACACAGCTGTAGGCTATGCAAGGGATAAGAAGTAATCAGGTATTTTATGACATTTCCACTGGATCTGAGCATTACATTTTTCCCTTTCATGCTGAGTGGTTACCGAAAGGGAGAGAGCTGGAAATATTGTTCAAATACATTAATTCTAAAAACAGACTTTATTTACTTGCTGTTTGAGGTAAAGAAAAAATACTTTGAGAAGCTCCACAGCTCATCAGTGGTGGTGAGTTAAGTCAATCAGAAATACTAACAGAAATCCCCAAATGAGAACATTTATAGGCCTACTGTCACGGCTTTCTTCCTGGGAAGGAGAGGCGGACCAAAACGCAGCGTGGTAAGTGTCCATGGTTTTAATAGGAAAACTCAAACATGAACACAACTACAAAACAAGAAACGTGAAAACCCAAAATACCCAAAGAATATGGCTGCCTAAATATGGCTCCCAATCAGAGACAACGATAAACACCTGCCTCTGATTGAGAACCAATCCAGGCAACCATAGACTTATCTAGACACCTAAAAGAACATAACCCCATAAATCTACAAAAACCCCTAGATAAGACAAACACATAAATCACCCATGTCACACCCTGGCCTAACCAAAATAATAAAGAAACAAAGATAACTAAGGCGAGTGCGTGACAGTACACCCCCCAAAGGTGCGGACTCCCGGCCGCACACCTAAACCCATATGGGAGGGTCTGGGTGGGCGTCTGTCCACGGTGGCGGCTATGGCGCGGGACGTGGACCCCACACCACCGTAGTCTTTAGTCCGTTTTTGTAGTATCCTAGGAACGGCGACCCTCGCCGCCGACCTAGGATTGGCAGCACTACTAAATGGCCCCACTGGACTAAGGGGCTGCTCCGGACTGAGGTAGCTCAGGACTGAGAGGTAGCTCAGGCTGGTTGACGGCTCTGGCAGCTCCTGGCTGACTGGCGGCTCTGGCGGATCCTGGCCGACTGGCGGATCCTGGCCGACTGGCGGCTCTGGAGGATCCTGGCCGACTGGCGGCTCTGGAGGATCCTGGCCGACTGGCGGCTCTGGAGGATCCTGGCCGACTGGCGGCTCTGGAGGATCCTGGCCGACTGGCGGCTCTGGAGGATCCTGGCCGACTGGCGGCTCTGGAGGATCCTGGCCGACTGGCGGCTCTGGAAGATCCTGGCAGACTGGCGGCTCTGGAAGATCCTGGCAGACTGGCGGCTCTGGAAGATCCTGGCCGACTGGCGGCTCTGGAAGATCCTGGCCGACTGGCGGCTCTGGAAGATCCTGGCCGACTGGCGGCTCTGGAAGATCCTGGCCGACTGGCGGCTCTGGACAGATCCGGGCCGACTCTGGCAGCTCTGGACAGACGGGAGACTCTAGCAGCTCTGGATAGACGGGAGACTCTAGCAGCTCTGGACAGACGAGAGACTCTAGTAGCTCTGGACAGACGAGAGACTCTAGCAGCTCTGAACAGACGAGGCGCACTGTAAGCCTGGTGCGTGGTGCCAGCGCTGGTGGTACTGGGCTGAGGACACGCACCTCAGGGCGAGTGCGGGGAGGAGGAACAGGGAGTACTGGGCTCTGGACACGCACAGGAAGCCTGGTGCGGGGGGCTGCCACCGGAGGGCTGGTGCGTGGAGGTGGCACTGGATAGACCGGACCGTGCAGGCGCACTGGAGCTCTTGAGCACCGAGCCTGCCCAACCTTACCTGGTTGAATGCTCCCGGTCGCCCTGCCAGTGCGGCGAGGTGGAATAGCCCGCACTGGGCTGTGCAGGCGAACCGGGATACCATGCGTAAGGCAGGTGCCATGTACGCCGGCCCAAGGAGACCAGATGCGTAGAGCCGGCTTCATGGCACTTGGCTCGATGCCCACTCTAGCCCGGCCGATCTGAGGAGCTGGAATGTACCGCACCGTGCGCTCCACAGCATAACACGATGCCTGCCCGGTCTCTCTCGCTCTCCGGTAAGCACAGGAAGTTGGTACAGGTCTCCTACCTGGCTTCGCCATACTTCCTGTGTGCCTCCCCCAAGAAATTTTAGGGGCTGACTCTCGGGCTTCCTACCGTGCCGCCGTGCTCGTTTCTCCAACTCCATTCTCCTGTAACCCTCCTCGCACTGCTCCAGCGAATCCCAGGCGGGCTCCGGCACTCTCCCTGGGTCGACCGCCCACCTGTCTATCTCTTCCCAAGTCGTATAGTCCAGATTTTGCTCCCAAGTCCAATAATCCTGACATCGCTGCTCCTCCTGCCGCTGCCTGTCACCACGCCGCTTGGTCCTGTTGTGTTTGGGTGATTCTGTCACGGCTTTCTTCCTGGGAAGGAGAGGCGGACCAAAACGCAGCGTCGTAAGTGTCCATGGTTTTAATAGGAAAACTCAAACATGAACACAACTACAAAACAAGAAACATGAAAACCCGAAACAGTCCCGTGTGGCACAAACACTGACACAGGAAACAATCACCCACAAAATACCCAAAGAATATGGCTGCCTAAATATGGCTCCCAATCAGAGACAACGATAAACACCTGCCTCTGATTGAGAACCAATCCAGACAACCATAGACTTACCTAGACACCTAAAAGAACACAACCCCATGAATCTACAAAAAACCCTAGACAAGACAAAACACATAAATCACCCATGTCACACCCTGGCCTAACCAAAATAATAAAGAAAACAAAGATAACTAAGGCCAGGGCGTGACACCTACATTTGCACGCAGGCCAGGTAGACTAGTCCTACTTGTATATGCTTAATCAGGTAAAGTTTGCCTCAGCGGTCACAAATTGGTCTTCCCTGGCTGCCTGACCCTGCTGAGACCCCTGTCACCATCTTATCCTGCTCAGATGTGGTACGACAAAGAATTACCTTGATGTACATTTATACATCATATTATCCAAGAATAGAATCAAATGAGACAATAATTTAAATGACCACTATTCCCACATCTCAGACTGTAGCCTACCCATCAGCTTGAGGTGGAACTTTGTATCCATTCACTGATTGTTATAATATACAGTCGTGGCCAAAAGTTGAGAATGACACAAATATTAATTTTCACAAAGTCTACTGCCTCAGTTTGTATGATGGCAATTTGTATATACTCCAGAATGTCATGAAGAGTGATTCGATGAATTGCAAAGTCCCTCTTTGCCATGCAAATGAACTGAATCCCCCAAAAACATTTCCACTGCATTTCAGCCCTGCCACAAAATGACCAGCTGACATCATGTCAGTGATTCTCTCGTTAACACAGGTGTGAGTGTTGACAGGGACACTTTGTCATGCTGATTGAGTTCGAATAACAGACTGGAAGCTTCAAAAGAAGGGTGGTGCTTGGAATCATTGTTCTTCCTCTGTCAAAAAACTGTCAACCATGGTTCCGTGCAGGGAAACACGTGCCGTCATCATTGCTTTGCACAAAAAGGGCTTCACAGGCAAGGATATTGCTGCCAGTAAGATTGCACCTGAATCAAACATTTTTCAGATCATCAAGAACTTCAAGGAGAGCTGTTCAATTGTTGTGAAGAAGGCTTAAGGCGCCCAAGACAGTCCAGCAAGCACCAGGACCGTCTCCTAAAGTTGATTCAGCTGCGGGATCGGGGCACCACCAGTACAGAGCTTGCTCAGGAATGCCAGCAGGCAGGTGTGAGTGCATCTGCACGCACAGTGAGGCGAAGAGTTTTGGAGGATGGCCTGGTGTCAAGAAGGGCAGCAAAGAAGCCACTTATCTCCAGGAAAAACATGAGGGACAGACTGATATTCTTCAAAAGGTACAGGGATTGGAATGCTGATTGCTGGGGTAAAGTCATTTTCTCTGATGAATCCCCTTTCCGATTGTTTGGGGCATCCGGAAAAAAGCTTGTCCGGAGAAGACAAGGTGAGCGCTACCATCAGTCCTGTGTCATGCCAACAGTAAAGCATCCTGAGACCATTTATGTGTGGGTTGCTTCTCAGCCAAGGGAGTGGACTCACTCAAAGAATGGTACCAACACATTCTCAGAGAGCAACTTCTCCTAACCATCCAGGTACAGTTTGGTGACGAACAAAGCCTTTTCCAGCATGATGTAGCACCTTGCCATAAGGCAAAAGTGATAACTAAGTGGCATAGTGTTGTGTACTAACTGTAAGGACTTGTACGTAAACATTTCACCTGTTGTATTCGGCGCATGTGACAAATACAATTTGAATTGAAGACATGATGAGCATAGTGTTGTGTACTGACTATGCGCCATGACAGTGAAGCCTGTAGAGCTGTTTATACCGTGTCCATGTGAAAAGTAGGGAATTACCTAGGGAAACTGACAGATCAATAACATAACATTGCTATACTGACCCTCTTTTACCCCTTTTTCTCCTCAATTTCGTGATATCCAATTGGTAGTTACAGTCTTGTCCCATCGCTGCAACACCCGTACAGACTTGGGAGAGGCGAAGGTCGAGAGATATGCGTCCTCAGAAACACAGCCCTGCCAAGCCACATTTCTTCTTGACACAGTGCTCGCTTAACCCGGAAGCCAGCCCCACCAATGGGTCGGAGGAAACACCGTATAACTGGCCCGCCACAAGGAGTTGCTAGAGTGCGATGGGACAAGGACATCCTGGCCAGCCAAACCCTCCCCTAACCCGGACGACACTGGGCCAATTGTGCGCCGCCTCATGGGTCTACGGGTCACGGCCGGCTGTGACACAGCCTGGGATCGGACCCGGGTATTTAGTGACGCCTCAAGCACTGTGATGCAGTGCCTTAGACCGCTCTGCCACTCAAGAGGTCTGCTGTACTGACATTGCGCTGTCAAAAAACGTTGGAATATTGGTCTTCAATTTGTTTGGCCAATGTTTCATCGTTTGATTCAAGTCTAGTGTGATTGAGGTAAAAATAATAGCTTAAGTTAGTGAGTTGGCTAGCTAATGTTAACCAACTTTTGGTTAGCTCTAATGGTAGCTACATCAACTGTCAAAAACTAGCAAAGTTAATTTACTTCTGTTGAAAGGGGACAAAACAAAGGCTACAAAATACTTTCAACACACAACAGCTGTTAGATACTGCTACCTGACAGAAAGCTAGAGGCTAGAGTTAAACTGGCCGTGGTAGCTAGGAGCTAGCTAACGTTAACTAGCTAGTTCATTTACTTCAGACCGAACTTCAGTCGAGAGGGGATGAAACATTAGCTAACATTACATGTCAGTTACACTACTAGCTCAGCACTGGGAAAAACATTTTTTTTCTGTTAAGTCAAACAGTACTTACCTTGCCAGCTACATCAGTCAAATAAAGAGTGGCCAGCCAGTTCCTGCTCTGCTTACTTTTACAACTCAGAGAAAAAGCACAACACACACAGACAACAGATGCCTCTGTTCACATGCTCTGTGGTGTCTGCACCATCCTAAAACCAGCCGGCTGAAACCTACAAACAGCCGCATGTTCCTAAATCACACTGTTGCCTCTTTTTGTATCACAGTACAATGATAAAACTAGCGGGGACAAAAATGTAATGTCCCCCCCATCCCTAGTGAAAGTTGCGCCTCTGAATGTAATAACCACCGGTTAATGTAATAACTTGTTACATTTAGAAGAAAAAGTTAATACGTTTACCGTTCAACATTTTATGTTTGCCGGTGTTGGGTTGTAAATTTGTTTTTTTTTTACAAGGGGTGGATCAGCTTTAATATTGATTGCGGATAGATTGCTTCCATCAATGTAATTATCTGCATCATATCCAAACCCCCATCTATTTTTTTGGTAAATATATCCATATATACATACATACATACAGTTGAATTCAGAAGTTTACATTACTTACACCTTAGCCAAATACATTTAAACTGTTTTTCACAACTCCTGACATTTAATCCTAGTACAAATTCCCTGTCTTAGGTCAGTTAGGATCACCACTTTACTTTAAGAATGTGAAATGTCAGAATAATAGTAGAGAGAATTATTTATTTCAGCTTTTATTTCTTTCATCACATTTCCAGTAGGTCAGAAGTTTACATACACTCAATTAGTATTTGGTAGCCTTGCCTTTAAATTGTTGGGTCAAACATTTTGGGTATCCTTCCACAAGTTTCCCACAAATGTTGGCCTATTCCTCCTGACAGAGCTGGTGTAACAGAGTCAGTTTTGTAGGCCTCCTTGCTCGCACATGCTTTTACAGCGACCAAGCTTTAACTTCCTGACAGATGTCTTGAGATGTTGCTTCAATAAATCCACATTATTTTCCCTCCCTCATGATGCCATCTATTTTGTGAAGTGCACCAGTCCCTCCTGCAGCAAAGTACCCCCACAACATGATGCTGCCACCCCCGTGCGTCACGGTTTGGATGGTGTTCTTCGGCTTGCAAGCCTCCCCTATTTTTCCTCCAAACCTCCGACTTCAACTGTTGAAAGATTAGTGGAATCTGTGTGAGTAGCTGGACAGGTAGGATGACTGACAGTGAAGGTGAACAGGTGGTCACGTGTCAGGTGACAGAGGAATGGATGAGACTGAGGCAGGAATTCCTTTAACCATAAAGTGGTATATTTACTGAGTAGTCTGTGCTGCATCACAAAGGAAACAAATAACATGTATCCAATCAGATTCATAATCAAAGATCAAATCATATCATTCATTATTAACACAAGTTAGGGAGGTCAACAGTTCAGTTCATTAAGTCAATAGTAATCATCCGCGAGACATTTAGGCTCGTAACTATTTATCATAAATCATGAAAGAATACAAACAGGGAATGGTTATACAATCTATAATCCCCATGATCAAAGTCTATCAGTTAGCAAACAATGACGTTTCTCATTTCACTCTTTCAATTATCTTCATGTGTACATATAATCAATTTCAATACATATGAACCATATCGGTTGCATAATTGGCCTATGAGGATCCGTAGGGCCGTGATCATTGACAATTCACATTACACAATATGTTTGAAGCGTGCGCTCCAAGCCGCGTTCCGCGGTAAAACCTATAAACAATAACTGAATGGCCCACTCTCCCGATCGCCACAGATAATTCAGATGAAAGGTAACATAGTCGGTGGACTTACGTGGATTCATGGACGCACAGAACTTCTGGATCAGATGGAGTTAAGGAAGAGAAAGCAGCGAGATCAGGCGATGGCAATTTCCTCCTTTTATGGAGTTGAGATCTGTCGGACATTTCCACCTGACCTAATTAGAGCGCCCCTGGTCCAGCTGAGTAAATGGCAATGAATTAAAGGAGTATTCCACCAACTCCATGGGCCTTTTCTACAACTGTATAACATTCTATTGGTTGCAATAATTTTGTATAATAATTTAAATTGAAAAATTCGAAGTTGTTTTTGCATGTCAATTCATAAACCAGGGAAGTGGGTATCACTACTTTGGCAAATTGTTAATAGAAGGCATGTATTAGAGCCGTGAGTGAGGAAATCTAAACACTCTAGACACCGTCAGAGAGGCGTCAGAATAATAACTATTGAAATGGCAGCCTCGATTCTCCCTGTAAAGGAGGGCTGGAGGAAGAACAGTTTAATAAAGCTATAGAGGTTGTTGAAAGAGGTGCACAAGCATTCTACCAATTCGGCTCAAATATGGATTTTTTTTTAGCAAACTGGATAAAATTCCCTGCTGATGGAAAATGTCAATTTAATAAAGAATTCAGAGATGCAATTGTGACTTGGCACAATGACATAAAAAGAAAAATCAAAAGCTGAACAGACCAGCGTTTTGATGTCAGCATTCTATCAACAAAACATTTTAACAGATAAAATAAAAATTAGTGGATGTACTCAGCAGCAAAAAGACTGGGTATGTGAGTACCTTTATAGAATGTGTACGTCTGCTTTGATGGCAGGTTTGAAACCTGTTATCAAAACGTCTTTGTGGGGGTAGTGGACCAACATTTTCGTTGGGATGAAATAGAGCAGGAGGCTTTGAGAGTGGAATCTAATTCTGTTTACTTCTCAGTCGTGCGGTGGGGTTAATACCGCCTCAGTGAAAGCCAGTAACAGTGGTTTCAACCGCCAAGGTAAGACAAAGAAACAGGGAGGGAAATGTAGCGAAAAACATCAAAGCGTAGTGCGACAGAACCCCATTGGAAGAATGAGTGTAGGGTTGTACTGGAGCCTACTGCACCCGCTGCATTACGAGGGAATGCTACGATTCACGCGTTTGCATCTTTGACAAAAGAACAGCAGCAAACACTCTTGAAAGCAGTGGGGCAGGAAACTCTCACATAGCTGTATATGGCCTCGGTTCGATCGATAGTGGTTCATTGAGATGACAGTTTCTATGTGAAGGCAGATGTAGGAGGCCAAGTCTCACACACAACTTTCTAATAGATGCCTGCGCTCAAATATCACTGATTCCTTACGATGAGAAATAGGCTACATTTCCGACAGGGAAAAGTTGTACATTCAGCAAGGTAACGGGCAGAATCGAAAGCGATGTGACTACTACCCAAGTCTCTGACCATAGGACCAGTAACAATACCCGGATAATGTTACATGGCGACGGGTGTGTAACTATAACGGGTACGATAAGTACAATAAACGACGACACATGGAACAAAACAAGAAACACGAGTAGCATACAGACATGAAACCCTGGAACAGAATCAATAACGATAGTGGCAGGTGTGCGTAAAAATGAATAAACTGACGATGTCGAGTGCCGGAGAGGGGGAGCGGGAGTACGTCTTATTCTGAAATAGATTTACATTTTAGGTTTGTCTTATTCTGAAACAGATTTATAGAATTGACGAAAGGGAAGAGGGGTCATGAGAAATTAGAGTGGAGTTAATATTGTGAGTAATTGTTAGGAGAGTTTTAAAGAAGCAATTCTGTCAAGCGACAGCATTGGGTTTACCAACCTAAAATTACATTTTAAACATTTTGTTCGTGAACATAAAGGGCATTGTAGTGCGGTGGATACGGAAAATCATGGGGAAAAGAGAGACCAGTTATATACGGGAGTAAAATCGTTAGACTCGGTGGCGAGATAAATGTGGCCATGTCTAAGGGTAGTACATGCTAAATAAAGGGTACATAAACGTTGGGGTGGATAAAAACAAACCATTAAAGATTGGAGGGAGGACAGTGGACTTATCATTATCATGTTTTGTTTTTAATTCAAACTTGTGGGTTGTTGATTAAGATGTAGCATAGTAAATACTAACAAAATGTACATTTTCTCTTCCAGGAGAGGATGGGGTGTCATTATTTCGCTCTTTGAAATGTTTCCCGAGACTGTTGTCTCGTGAAATTCAGCAGTTTTAGAAAGTACAAAGGTATCCAGATCTGGTTGTCAAGGGAGCTCCCAAATAAGTAAGGCCTGGCCATTGGTTTCTTTGTTTTTGCCCTACGTTTTACCACACACACCAGCACGCACACACACAACTCACAGGTTATGAATATTTGTTAGTGGTGTTAATACCGTGTTTGATTTATTGTGTGGGGTCTTTTTAATTTGGTTTTAAACTGGGTATGCAGAATGATGGAAATGTTTTTAAATGGTTTCTGAAGTACAGGGAAAGAAAAGGGAAATAAAACACTTAATGGTGTTGAATGACCTTTGCAAATGGTTGTTTTATGCAATAGAATAGGCTTCTATTTGTACTCTCTCATCTGAGTCTGTGTGAACTGAGAGGAGCCTCTGAAGCTTACCGCTGACAATTGATTTATGAATGGGTTGGTGACTAAACCTACAGCATGCATTTCATAGAATGAGTTGGTGTTTGTGTTCTGTAAGGTGCCAGGGAGAGATGGCTCAGGGATGGATAATGATGAGAGGAACCTTGTCATACAGTAGGGGCCAAACTCTGGTTTCTATACAATAACAACAGTCTTCACAGCAAATGCTATCTGGCTGGGTGATACTCCTTTCTCATACATCAAGTCTCACCTTTTGACCCATTCCACACATCTGCTGTTTGTCATGTAGACTAAGAGGGTGTATCTTTGCTATAAAATATATTTGTACTCTTTCTACGCCAGAGTTCTCGGCCTCACCGGCTAGATATTAATACGTTTTGAATAAAGTATTATCCTGATTGGTGACTGACCTTGTCTCTCCTCATTACTGATTAGAATTTCCACACCTGACTTTCTGGTGAGGCCTGATCAACACTAGAAATGATAGAGACATTGGGTGAGATGTAAGTATAATATGAAGAAGTGTATAGCTGTTGTTGTTTTGGTTCTTGCTTTTGACTTTGTTTTCGATACAAATCTCACCAGATTGGGTCTGCTGTTTGGTCGGGATTTCTCCCTAAGGGTTAGCTTGCTAACTCCCTGACCTGGTAACTCTGCTGTGAGGTTAGGATTTCTCCCTAAGGGTTAGCTTGCTAACTCCCTGACCTGGTAACTCTGCTGTGAGGTCGGGATTTCTCCCTAAGGGTTACCTTGCTAACTCCCTGACCTGGTAATTCTGCTGTGAGGTTGGGATTTCTCCCTAAGGGTTAGCTTGCTAACTCCTTGACCTGGTAACTCTGCTGTGAGGTTGCGATTTCTCCCTAAGGGTTAGCTTGCTAACTCCCTGACCTGGTAATTCTGCTGTGAGGTTGGGATTTCTCCCTAAGGGTTAGCTTGCTAACTCCTTGACCTGGTAACTCTGCTGTGAGGTTGCGATTTCTCCCTAAGGGTTAGCTTGCTAACTCCCTGACCTGGTAACTCTGCTGTGAGGTTGGGATTTCTCCCTAAGGGTTAGCTTGCTAACTCCCTGACCTGGTAACTCTGCTGTGAGGTTGGGATTTCTCCCTAAGGGTTAGCTTGCTAACTCCCTGACCTGGTAACTCTGCTGTGAGGTTGGGATTTCTCCCTAAGGGTTAGCTTGCTAACTCCCTGACCTGGTAACTCTGCTGTGAGGTTGCGATTTCTCCCTAAGGGTTAGCTTGCTAACTCCCTGACCTGGTAACTCTGCTGTGAGGTTGCCAGTATGATAAGGGAGTATAATCCAATTTGGAAAATGGTTTCAACAGTGTGATGGTATGCTGTTTGACATTTTTTGGGAATTTTGTAGTAAGAAAATTGGTAACGTAATAATTTGTTATACAGTAAATAGTTGTTTGGATTTGCTGAATCAGACATGCCTTAAACTGTTGTTTTGGTCTGTTCTCTCTTGAATTTATGGCGATAGTGACTACCGATTGTATCTATATGCATGGAAGGAATAATATGACGAGAACAGTGTGAGCTTCACCCCCCCTAACCGGCTGAAGAAATGGCGAAAATGTCATTCTCTAAGGCCGTCAGGCACCACTTCTACTGAGATCGGAGTCCGAGAGCCAGCAACCTGTGTACGAGCGGCATGAGTGTGACAAGAGTCCCGAGACTGCATGTGGAGTGAGCATGGAGAGAGATCACGTTCAAACTCCTCTCATGCTGCTGGTGCACTGGTGGGAAAATGGACTGTACAGAATAGTGGTGGCGGATCAGGTGAGAGATTTGTGTGCTTGGGAAAATGTGATTATTCCCAAGATATTGAAATTGGGACATTCTCAAGGGCCATTAACTGTGACAGGCATGAGTTACATATGTGTCGATGGGAAGATGTACTGTAACTCTATATGAAGAAAAAAATGAAGATACGCCAGAAGATGAGTGCTGGGAAGGGGGTGTGGTCAACTGTGCCCGGGAATTGATTTAGAGTTGCCCTAATCTGTTTATTTGAAGTATCAGGTTGATTTTGGAGGTCTACACACTGGGAAATGCATGGTTACTTAGGTAAAAAATGCATTGAGATACCGACCTGTCATTAACATGCCACTTGCAACTATAAAACAGGGACAAACGGTGGCCCATACATGGTGTCTATATATTTTCCCTGTCTGTAAATGTACATACTAACAGTGTCGATGTGTGCCAAGTTGAGAATTCGAGTGACTCAACGTAAAGTACTAAGGACTGTCATTCTAAATTTGGGTTGGATAATTTATCAACTGTTTTAATTATGATTCGGGAAAGGAGAGAAAGAGAGAGAGAGCAGTGAGGAAAGCACAGAGTGAGGGGAGGGTGCACTGCTCAAATTTATAGTGTCTATAGGGAGGATTTTCCTCCTTTAAACCTTATCTTTTAGTGCCCTCCAAGAGGGAGGTTATTAAAGAGCCAGGTACAGGATAGTAGGGGTTTCATTTTACAAGAATCCTAATGTCAAAGCGCATCAATACATATGGATTGCTGGATAATACGGTACAATGAATTATGTACAAGGCTCAGCGTCTGTCTTGCTTTAACACCCGAGGATGAGGATGAAGGAGACTGGCATGGAGACTAGCATCCCATTGGCATATAACAGAACAGAAGGGATGGACGGTTCTTTCCCCAGTCTCATTCACATCAAGGGTGGTGTGAAATTATTAAACGTTTATTTTCCCTATTCAAGTCAAAATGTTTTCTAGGTGTTGTGGAACATGAGAATGATCATTGTTCCACAGGAGGGAGTGTTGGAAATTGACTAATTGACTTGAGAATGTTTAAGTATGTTTATAATTATATAAGTGGAGTAGCAGGAGTGACTAGCGTGTTATGGAATGGAATGATTAATGTGCAAATATATTTGTGGCCGGAAGCAAGGTATATGCAGGGCATGTGTTTGAGACAGAATGTTTGCATAAGGGTGTTAAGTGCAGAGTCTGGCAGGACCGACATCAGTGTATTCTGTGGAATCCCCAAAACCAAGGCCTTAACGTTACAGGGAATTGGGAGAGCGGAATGGAATGTGACTGGGGCAGAAATCTGTGTGGCTCATAAATTAAGGAAGGGAAGTTTGCTGTAATAATAGCATCACATCCTAAAGTGTGTAATTAAGAAGCATGTGACTCAGTTTTGTAAGGTTGGATACGCTTCCAACGCCACTGATATCTCTCCCATTCATAACAGCCAGCAAACACTTGAAATATCTTCAAGAAGATTGGGACAGAGTGACGGTAAACGGAAAGTGTCAGAAGGTGGTATCAACCACTGGGACCCAAAATTTACACTGTAATGAGGGTGTTCACAAAGGCGTGGGGTGAACAGGTCGGGACTCAGGTGGTTGTTGTCCTTGATGATCTTTTTGGCCTTCCTGTGACATCGGGTGCTGTAGGTGTCCTGGAGGGCAGGCAGTGTGCACCCGGTGATGCGTTGGGCAGACTGCACCACCCTCTGGAGGTTGCGGTTGCGGGTGGTGCAGTTGCCGTACCAGGCGGTGATACAGCCCGATAGGATGCTCTCAACTGTGCATCTCTAAAAGTTTCTGAGGTAGGGAGAATCTGAAAGATTCAGTTCTAGATCTATCAGTGAACCACAACGGCAATAGGAAAGCAGGAGACAGATTCAATGCAATAGCTATTCTCACAGCAGTCGCTGTAGGGACCGTAACTGAAGGAGCAGGAGTAGTGGTGAAGGATGCTATAGTAACAGCATGGAACTGGACTATAGCGCAAATTAGGAGTAGGAGATGGGGAGCAAATTGAAAATGGCTTGGGAACACCTCTTGGAACCTGTTGCCGGACGGGGGAAGACTGAGTGAAAGCATGTGGGGGTCTCTTAGGGCCTTCATTTTTGTAGAACCCAGCAGAAAATGATCCTGAAGGCATAGAGTCAGTCAAAGAGAGAATGGGAATCGTCATGTTATCAAACGTTTAATTATGCATAGCTTAGAAAGTATTAATAACGTGCTATGTTTGGTGTTTCTTTTTGTTTTCATGTCTTGTGCTATCACTCTCTTAGGTACCAGAAGGAGGAAATGGAGGAAGCCAAAAGCTCCAGCTGAAATGTCATTATCAGTTGTCCAATGAGAGATGGAAATAAGAGTCTGCATAGTTTTATTTTAGAACAGAGGCCATAAGTCTTGGAGGTTTAAATCTAATAATCAACTGTGAATGTTAATCATGTTTTATTTTTTGTTCATGTTTAATTTTTTGTTCATTTCTAAGTCATTTCAAGGTTTATGTGATGTTGAACAGTATAGAATTACTATTAAAATCAGAGGGACTGTTGGGTTGTAATTTGAAATACTTGCTACACCAGAAGTTAATGGTTACTGATGAGGTCACTGATGAGGGTAGATAGCTGTGGATTAGTGAGGAATGGGGGCCAAGGTCAGGTCAGGTCACATGACGAGGCAAGAAAATGTATGTGAACCCTTTGGAATTACCTGGACTTCTGCATAAATTGGTCATAAAATTTGATCTGGTCTTCATCTAAGACACAACAATAGACAAACATAGTCTGCTTAAACTAATAACACACAAACAATTATATTTTTTAATGTCTTTCCTGAACACACTGTGGAAACACTCACAGTGCAGGGTGTAAAAAGTATGTGAACCCTTAGTAACTGGTTGAACCTCCTTTGGCAGATGTTTGGTGTGAACTGCTCTCTTGAGGTCATGCCACAGCATCTCAATCGGGCTGAGGTCAAGACTCTGACTGGTCCACTCCAGAAGGTGTATTTTCTTCTGTTGAAGCCATTCTGTTGAGTTTCAATTGGCAGACAGATAGCCTAACATTCTCTTGCAAATTGTCTTGATAAACATGGGAATTCATTTTTCTATTGATGATAGCAAGCTATCCAGGCCCTGAGGCAGCAAAACTGCTCCAAACCATGATGCTCCCTCCACCATACTTTACAGTTGTTATGAGGTTTTGATGTTGGTGTGTTGTGCCTTTTTTCTCTCCACACAGTATTGTGTGTTCCTTCTTTCCAAACAACTCAACTTTATTTTCATCTGTCCACAGAATGTTTTGCCAGTAGCGCTGTGGAACTTACAGATGCTCTTTTGCGAACTTCAGACGTACAGCAATGGTTCTTTTGGACAGAAGTGGC
This sequence comes from Oncorhynchus clarkii lewisi, assembly GCF_045791955.1. Lineage (NCBI taxonomy): Eukaryota > Metazoa > Chordata > Actinopteri > Salmoniformes > Salmonidae > Oncorhynchus > Oncorhynchus clarkii. The sequence continues at coordinate 27,328,397 of NC_092171.1, forward strand.
TTCTTCTGTGGTGTCCTCCCATGAACACCATTCTTGTTTAGTGTTTTACGTATCGTAGCCTCGTCAACAGAAATATTAGCATGTTCCAGAAATGTCTGTAAGTCTTTAGCTGACACTAGGATTCATCTTAACCTCATTGAGCTTTCTGCACTGTGCTCTTGCAGTCATCTTTGCAGGACTGCCACTCCTAGGGAATTTGTCTTAGAGTGGACTGATGAACATCAAGGCTTTTAGAGATACTTTTCTAACCCTTTCCAGCTTTATGCAAGTCAACAGCTCTTAATCTTGGGTCTTCTGAGATCTCTTTTGTTTGAGGCATTCAGAACTACTGAATATAAGATCAGCGTCAACTCACCATCAGTACGACCAAGAATACGCTTTTCGCGACGCGGATCCTGTGCTCTGCCTTACAAACAGGACAACGGAGTGGATCCTATGCAGCGACCCAAAAAAACGACTCCGAAAAAGAGGGAAACGAGGCGGTCTTCTGGTCAGACTCCGGAGACGGGCACATCGTGCACCATTCCCTAGCATTCTTCTTGCCAATGTCCAGTCTCTTGACAACAAGGTTGATGAAATCCGAGCAAGGGTAGCATTCCAGAGGGACATCAGAGACTGTAACGTTCTTTGCTTCACGGAAACGTGGCTTACTGGAGAGACGCTATCCGAAGCGGTGCAGCCAACAGGTTTCTCCACGCATCGCGCAGACAGGAAAAAACATCTTTCTGGTAAAAAGAGGGGCGGGGGCGTATGCCTTATGACTAACGTGACATGGTGTGATGAAAGAAACATACAGGAACTCAAATCCTTCTGTTCACCTGATTTAGAATTCCTCACAATCAAATGTAGACCGCATTATCTACCAAGAGAATTCTCTTCGATTATAATCACAGCCGTATATATCCCCCCCCAAGCAGACACATCGTTGGCTCTGAATTAACTTTATTTGACTCTTTGCAAACTGGAAACCATTTATCCGGAGGCTGCATTCATTGTAGCTGGGGATTTTAACAAGGCTAATCTGAAAACAAGACTCCCCAAATTTTATCAGCATATCGATTGCGCAACCAGGGGTGGAAAGACCTTGGATCATTGTTACTCTAACTTCCGCGACGCATATAAGGCCCTGCCCCGCCCCCCTTTCGGAAAAGCTGACCACGACTCCATTTTGTTGATCCCTGCCTACAGACAGAAACTAAAACAAGAGGCTCCCACGCTGAGGTCTGTCCAACGCTGGTCCGACCAAGCTGACTCCACACTCCAAGACTGCTTCCATCACGTGGACTGGGACATGTTTCGTATTGCGTCAGACAACAACATTGACGAATACACTGATTCGGTGTGCGAGTTCATTAGAACGTGCGTTGAAGATGTCGTTCCCATAGCAACGATTAAAACATTCCCTAACCAGAAACCATGGATTGATGGCAGCATTCGTGTGAAACTGAAAGCGCGAACCACTGCTTTTAATCAGGGCAAGGTGTCTGGTAACATGACCGAATACAAACAGTGCAGCTATTCCCTCCGCAAGGCTATCAAACAAGCTAAGCGTCAGTACAGAGACAAAGTAGAATCTCAATTCAACGGCTCAGACACAAGAGGCATGTGGCAGGGTCTACAGTCAATCACGGACTACAGGAAGAAATCCAGCCCAGTCACGGACCAGGATGTCCTGCTCCCAGGCAGACTAAATAACTTTTTTGCCCGCTTTGAGGACAATACAGTGCCACTGACACGGCCTGCAACGAAAACTTGCGGTCTCTCCTTCACTGCAGCCGAGGTGAGTAAGACATTTAAACGTGTTAACCCTTGCAAGGCTGCAGGCCCAGACGGCATCCCCAGCCGCGCCCTCAGAGCATGCGCAGACCAGCTGGACATATTCAATCAATCCCTATACCAGTCTGCTGTTCCCACATGCTTCAAGAGGGCCACCATTGTTCCTGTTCCCAAGAAAGCTAAGGTAACTGAGCTAAACGACTACCGCCCCGTAGCACTCACTTCCGTCATCATGAAGTGCTTTGAGAGACTAGTCAAGGACCATATCACCTCCACCCTACCTGACACCCTAGACCCACTCCAATTTGCTTACCGCCCAAATAGGTCCACAGACGATGCAATCTCAACCACACTGCACACTGCCCTAACCCATCTGGACAAGAGGAATACCTATGTGAGAATGCTGTTCATTGACTACAGCTCGGCATTCAACACCATAGTACCCTCCAAGCTCGTCATCAAGCTCGAGACCCTGGGTCTCGACCCCGCCCTGTGCAACTGGGTACTGGACTTCCTGACGGGCCGCCCCCAGGTGGTGAGGGTAGGCAACAACATCTCCTCCCCGCTGATCCTCAACACTGGGGCCCCACAAGGGTGCGTTCTGAGCCCTCTCCTGTACTCCCTGTTCACCCACGACTGCGTGGCCACGCACGCCTCCAACTCAATCATCAAGTTTGCGGACGACACAACAGTGGTAGGCTTGATTACCAACAACGACGAGACGGCCTACAGGGAGGAGGTGAGGGCCCTCGGAGTGTGGTGTCAGGAAAATAACCTCACACTCAACGTCAACAAAACTAAGGAGATGATTGTGGACTTCAGGAAACAGCAGAGGGAACACCCCCCTATCCACATTGATGGAACAGTAGTGGAGAGGGTAGCAAGTTTTAAGTTCCTCGGCATACACATCACAGACAAACTGAATTGGTCCACTCACACAGACAGCATTGTGAAGAAGGCGCAGCAGCGCCTCTTCAACCTCAGGAGGCTGAAGAAATTCGGCTTGTCACCAAAAGCACTCACAAACTTCTACAGATGCACAATCGAGAGCATCCTGGCGGGCTGTATCACCGCCTGGTACGGCAACTGCTCCGCCCTCAACCGTAAGGCTCTCCAGAGGGTAGTGAGGTCTGCACAACGCATCACCGGGGGCAAACTACCTGCCCTCCAGGACACCTACACCATCCGATGTCACAGGAAGGCCATAAAGATCATCAAGGACATCAACCACCCGAGCCACTGCCTGTTCACCCCGCTATCATCCAGAAGGCGAGGTCAGTACAGGTGCATCAAAGCTGGGACCGAGAGACTGAAAAACAGCTTCTATCTCAAGGCTATCAGACTGTTAAACAGCCACCACTAACATTGAGTGGCTGCTGCCAACACACTGACACTGACTCAACTCCAGCCACTTTAATAATGGGATTGATGGGAAATGATGTAAATATATCACTAGCCACTTTAAACAATGCTACCTTATATAATGTTACTTACCCTACATTATTCATCTCATAGGCATACGTATATACTGTACTCTATATCATCGACTGTATCCTTATGTAATACATGTATCACTAGCCACTTTAACTATGCCACTTTGTTTACATACTCATCTCATATGTATATACTGTACTCGATACAATCTACTGTATCTGCCTATGCTGCTCTGTACCATCACTCATTCATATATCCTTATGTACATATTCTTTATCCCCTCACACTGTGTACAAGACAGTAGTTTTGGAATTGTTAGTTAGATTACTTGTTGGTTATTACTGCATTGTCGGAACTAGAAGCACAAGCATTTCGCTACACTCGCATTAACATCTGCTAACCATGTGTATGTGACAAATAAAATTTGATTTGATTTGATTTGGTTCACATCAGGCAATGCATCTTGTGAAAAGCAAACTCAAATTTTGTGAGTGTTTTTTATAGGGCAGGGCAGCTGTAACCAACATCTCCAGTCTCATCTCAATGATTGTACTCCAGGTTAGCTGACTCCTGACTCCAATTAGCTTTTGGAGAAGTCATTAGCCTAGGGGTTCACCTACTTTTTCTTGCCACTGTATATGGTGGGGTCAATGGAAATTGGATAAGAGCCAGGGGCTTGGAATGTTACTAAGTGAGGGAAAAGGCATTCACGTGGTTGCGGTCACTGATGAGGGTGGATAGCTGTGGATTAGTGAGGAATGGGGGCCGAGGTCAGGTCAGGTCACATGAAGAGAGAAGGAACAGTTTATTACCCACATCACTTCATTTCCTGCCAAGCAACAAAGATGTAATGTTTAGAGAAAAGGATGAGACTCCGCCTAAAGGCTGGTGGAAACATGTCTTTGGTTTTTCAGATGTTTGACCCAGTGGGCGAATAAATGTAGTTTGAGCTTTAACTCTGCTTTTACTGTCTTTTACTCTGTTTATTTAGAACGTAACACCGGCAAGTTATTACATTTTCTCTCACCCATCCCCGTCTCTCTCTCTCCGCTCTCATTTTTTCCTACTCCTCTTCTCCCCCCTCCCCTTCTTCTCTCTCTTTCAGAGCCGAGGCAGTTTTAGTGGGAGGTGACGTCCCCTTGGTGTGAATATCTATGCAAGGCCAGCGATAAGAATATTGACCCAATAAAGAAGTCAGTATGTAGATTCCTTCCCACCTATGCCTGGGTTATGATAATGGTCCACAGTCAGATCACTTCCCAGGAACATATTTTGATTCCATTAAGCTGCTCTTCTAGTAGTCCACCACCCTCCTCCCCCCACAACCCCACCTCCCCTGAATTCATGGTTTACCACTCCCACACACCCTGTCAATCACTGACAACACACACACACATGCATGAACACAAGTGCCCCACACACACACACACACACACACACACACACACACACACACACACACACACACACACACACACACACACACATGTGTGTTATAGTGGTGTAGTGTACTACCATAGCTGTGTGTTATAGTGGTGTAGTGTACTACCATAGCTGTGTGTTATAGTGGTGTAGTATACTACCATAGCTGCGTGTTATAGTGGTGTAGTGTACAACCATAGCTGTGTGTTATAGTGGTGTAGTGTACAACCATAACTGTGTGTTATAGTGGTGTAGTGTACTACCATAGATGTGTGTTATAGTGGTGTAGTGTACTACCATAGCTGTGTGTTAGTGGTGTAGTGTACTACCATAGCTGTGTGTTATAGTGGTGTAGTGTACTACCATAGCTGTGTGTTAGTAGCCGCCATGGATGTGGTGTGGACTGAGCCTGCAAACAGATACAAAGAGAGAGAGAGAGAGAGAGACAGAGAGACAGCGAGACACACAGAGAGAGAGAGAGAGAGAGAGAGAGAGAGAGAGAGAGAGAGAGAGAGAGAGAGAGAGAGAGAGAGAGAGAGAGAGAGAGAGAGAGAGAGAGAGAGAGAGAGAGAGAGAGAGAGAGAGAGAGAGAGAGAGAGAGAGAGAGAGAGAGAGAGAGAGAGAGGGAGAAGGACATGGGAGGAGAGGGGGTCAGCAAGGCAGCACCACCTCATGGTAAAGGATGCAACTGCAGGCTAATGTTTCTCCACTTTAAGGACATAAGCTGCACAAAATTTCACACACAGTTGGCCTCATGCCTTGACAAAATGCTTCATATTATATAGGCTATACTTAGTCAGCTACACTAAGTCAGTACCTATTAACTGTCCTTGCTAAAAACCTATTATTCATGCAAATCACTGATTCACATATCCATGTACAATAACCTGGCTGTAGCTGTAGAAAGTAGGCTAACTGCTTTACATTTGAGACTGGAGTTGGTTCGTTGGAGATACTATTTGGAGTGGAAACTACTTTCCCCCACTCTAAAAAGCAAGAGGGCTTTCATTATAGGCCTCAAATAGCTTTAGATTAAAGGCCAAATGCTTCCTATCTTCAAATCCTGTCAAGAAGATTTGGTGAAAGGTGTAGGGCAAAGAAAATGCCTGAGATGAATTTAGGGTGGGGAGTATATACCCCGTGGCTATAGAGAGATGTTTTTTATTAAGTCTTGTAAGTTGAGAGTAGAGATTTGACTTAAGTTTAAACTGAAATGGTGCTAAGAGGATTTAGTGAAATGGGAAGAGGGGACAGCCTCTGGTGAGGCACACAAGGCCACTTCAAACACACGCTCGCTCGCATGGACGCGTCCCGTTAAAACATAACAGGCCTGCATCAGAGGCAGGCTGGGGCGTGCACACAAACTTTCTGCGTGAGTGATTCTATTAAGCTATAGACCCTTTAACAACCTACTCTCCTCAACACACTTCACTCACCTTTACTAACTGACTGGCTGCCCATAAAACTAAACACTGATCCTGGAATCCCCTTTACGTTACACTATAGACTGGTGTTATACTCTACACATGCTCTACATCACTGAAACACACCAGCCATCGATGCTGAACATCATCTGAACACTGTAAAGGTTCCTCTTATTACCTCAACACACTAGTAATGAACACAATCTAAACCAGAAAAATATAATCTAATCTAGATGTTAGAACAATTTTTACAAACACAGTAGCTACTCTACGCACTCTCTCTCCTACCTCTACACATTCTCCTCCTTCAATCTATCTCTCTGAACACCCACACCACTGCACACAGGATTACAGGCAGGCAGGCTATCAGAAATAGAACTCTTTGCTTTCTCTCTGGCTCCCTGGTTATTGACTGAAGCGATGGGCAAGGCACACAGTGTGCTTCTAAAAACCAACCCTGCCTGCGTCCCAAATTGCTTCCTATTGTCTATATAGTGTGCACTATATAGACAATAGGAAGCCATTTGGGACCCCTGAGATCGACCCTCTTCCCTCCCAAACAGCAGCAGTAACCCGCCTCAGCTCCAGCTCCCACATTTAGCACAGCTACAGACTGGAGACACTCTGCTCTGTTCAAAAGTACTGACCCATATAGGGAATAGGCTGCCATTTGGGATGCAGACAGCATCAACCATACTGAGTGTAATGTCGTGGCCTAAAGAGATTTCTCTGTTCTAGCCATTCTATTTCTATGACCACAACAAAATGATATGGTTGAGGAAGGTTTATCACAGAAGGAAGGAACACCCGGATGAGTGGCGGGATTGATGTTTTAAAAGGTCCCTGAATAGATAGAGAAAGAGCACCAGGAGCTGTACCATCAAGACAGACGGCTGTATCACCAAGCAGGCTGTAGATACTGTTATCCAGTTATATCGATAAATGGCACACACTTCAGGTGAATGAGTCCAACTAAGCCTGGATTAAACTGGTATACTCTTTAACTGGATGAGTGAAAATTGTGATCCATGCAGTTAGGAAAAAAATAGCACAAACTCTCTCACGCACACACACACACACAGCGGCCTAAAATGTTAGCTAAAAGGGCCTTCATGCAGGGTACAAAGTGCAAGGCATTGATGGAGAGCGATGTGGAGGGTGGGGCTTCAGTTCACAGCAGCACAGAAAGAATCTTCACGTTCTTAAGAAACGGTATTCATTTCACCGGGGCTTGAGAGCACAGAGCGGCAGCAGGAATGGGGAAGATGCATAAAGATGGCGACCTCCATGCACTTGTATACCAAGTTTGCTGTATAGTACATTGCTCTGTTGCTCTTTTTTTTTAAATCGTCATTAGCACATGATCCCAATTGAAGCTCCAAGACGCAGGTAATTTGATCAAATAAAAAAATAGACTGTGTTAATTTATTGGCGCATTCAACCATGTCGTGCGCCATAATTTAAAAACTCCATGGATTGTGGTAAAACAATTCCATCATATCTAAATTCAGACATCTTTATGTACCTCCTCCACTACAAGAGGCAGTGCTCATCCACTCTTTTTGTTTTGTTTCTAGTGAAGTCCAAGAGCATGTCAGAGAACACCGGGCTGGCCGCATGAAAAGAAAGTGGCCAATGTGTGTTTGCTTTCAGAGAAGCTCAAAGGAAAACTGTTAATAATCTGTGAAAGCCAAGATACCCAGCAGCAAAACTGACTGGTCTCCACAATATAACAGCCAGGCGTCAGCTGTCATGGACAACATAGTCCTTTTGACTGACAGGCTCCATCTGAAAATGAGAAAAAGAAAATGAGAAAAAAAACAAGAAAAAAAAAACAGCTGGCCCGACTGGGACTGGTCTGACTAATTAGCGCTGCATTGTATGGTCAGGTGGAGGGAGCGTCTACGATAAGGCTGCGTATCTGGTGAACAGAATAGAGCATCCAGCCGGGGGAAACGATACTGACTCTTTAATTATGGAGCTGCCTACTCCATAGCTGGCCCAGCGAGTCAGGGAGCTCAGTGAGCTAATTGTTGAGGTGTAGCACAAAGGGTCTGAGGAAAAAAAATAAAACAAAAAACAAAACGGAGCAAAAGGTGAACTAGCGAGTAGCGAACAGGACAGCCTCCAGTACAGTCCACACATGGTAAGTGACTGACTGACTTTAGGAGCACAGACAGACAGAGAGACAGGCAGGTGGTTGGTGGTGGTGGCAGATGGATATATTCTTTATTTTATTTATCTGTTATTTTACCAGGTAAGTTGACTGAGAACACGTTCTCATTTACAGCAACGACCTGGGGAATAGTAACAGGGGAGAGGAGGGGGATGAATGAGCCAATTGTAAACTGGGGATGATTAGGTGACCGTGATGGTTTGACAGCCAGATTGGGAATTTAGCCAGGACACTGGGGTTAACACCCCTACTCTTACGATAAGTGCCATGGGCTCTATAATGACCTCAGAGAGTCAGGACACCCTTTTAACGTCCCATCCGAAAGACGGCACCTTACACAGGGCAGTGTCCCCAATCACTGCCCTGGGGCACTGGGATATTATTTAGATCTGCACAGATTCTGACTGTGGAGGAGAGATCAGGCCAAGGCCAGAAGTCCAGCGTCTTAGTGGGCAAAGAGAAAGGGAGCGGAGGGAGAAAAGAGCTACTTACAAACTGAAAACCATGGAGTAAAAACCATGATACTGATGAGTTAACATCTGGAGGGCTGCCTTTAAAATAACAAACCAAAAACAAACAAAGAAAGAAGGAGGATTTCTGAAAAGAGAAAATAAATTAAAGAGGAGTAATTAAAGAGATACAGCCAGGAAAACTTAAAAATCATTTTCACTCAACAACAAAACTATAGCAGACTTTGGAGTCAAACATTTTAAAGGTCATTTTTAACTTCAGGGAACACTGAACACTTTTATTCATGTTATTTATGCTATTGTTACTAACTGCTAATGAAATTAGGAAATTTGATCCACATAAATACACTATCATTGCGCAAATCCAATCCATCCTAAACTGTGCCTCACCACTGCAGGTTTCTGTGGTTGCCATATTGCCATCCTTGACAAAGGTTGAAGCTGCAAGCTTTTCCTTATTTAAAGATCAAGCACATTATTATGGCAAACACAAAAACCTTGGGCCTCTAGTGCATGTGTAAATACACAATGGTTATTTGAAGTGCCCCAATCTAACCCTTTATCTAGCAGTAAACCATAAAATGGTACAACAGAAGGCAGAGGGGGGAGAGATTGTGGAACACCAAAGGACAAATGAATTACTAGAAAGAGAAAGCCAGGGGACAAAGAGAGGTAGATAAAGGAGAGAATAGGTAGTAGAGTGGCGTGTGTGTGGAGAGGGAGCATGCTTGAGCAAACGTGGGTGGGTTCAACCTGTAGACAAACCTGTAGTACAAGTGCCTGACTGGAAATTCCTCACATGTTGTATACTGTACTACCTCTGTTTACCCCAAACAACCTCCATGCCAACTGAACTGACATCTTATTTGTCTGACGTTGTCGTTATATTCTTTTGTCCTCAGTGACGGATACGATTATAGAAAAGAACCCATCTGTCTTAAGACCCAGTTGGTCAGATAGATCGATACGGTGCCCTGAGTTCACCTCTCTTTGTTTCCATTGTTCTCTTTTTCCTTCTCATATCCTCAGTGGCTGCTGACTCATTGTCTAAACCGGACAGGACGGCCAATCAGGCAGAATAGGGACTTAACGTCACCCTTTCAATGGGATGGTGACAGGCTGACAGAATCCTGTTAGGCTTGCAGGACAGGACACTCTGGCCTGACTCATACTGATAGGCCAACCTGATTCATACTGTTAGGCTGACCTGAATCATACTGTTAGGCCGACCTGAATCATTCTGTTAGGCCGACCTGAATCATTCTGTTAGGCCGACCTGAATCATTCTGTTAGGCCGACCTGAATAATACTGTGCTGCGTGGGTATTGTTTTCACCTTGTCCTTTCCAGCATGGTTTTCATCACTGTTAAGGAACTATACACTGAGTGTACAATACATTAGGAACACCTGCTCTTTCCATGACATAGACTGACCAGGTGAATACAGGTGATCCTTTATTGATGGCACCTTTTAAATCCACTTAAAATCAGTAAGATGTGGATTGTGTGTGTGTGCCAGTCAGAGGGTGGGCAAGACAAAATATTTAAGTGCCTTTGAACAAGGTATGGTAGTAGGTGCCAGGCACACCGGTTTGAGTGAGTCAAGAGCTGCAACGCTGCTGGGTTTTTCCCATTCAAAAGTTTCCTGTGTGTATCAAGAATGATCCACTACCAAAAATAAATCCAGCTAACATAACAACTGTGGGAAGCATTGGAGTCAACACGGGCTAGCATCCCTGTAGAACGCTTTCAACACCTTGTAGAGTCTCTGCCCTGATGAATTGAGGCCTTTCTGAGGGCCAAAGGGGGTGCAACTCAATATTAGGAAGGTGTTCCTAATGTTTTGTACACTCAGTGTACATACAACACACACCATAGCCTAGACCACTACAACACAACAGCTACTGTGTATCTACGGGTTGATCTAATAAGCAGTGGAGCACAGACCCAGGTTACGTCCCAAATGGCACCCTATCACCTATATAGTGCACTATGCCAGGGTCAATTGGAGTGCACTATATAGGGAATATGGTGCCATTTTGGACACAATCCCAGTGAGTTAAAAATGCACACTCAGCAAGCATTGCTGTGATTGGGCTGTGAGTCACGCACACCAAACCATGCCATTGGCCGCACATGGTGGTGGGCGGTGCAGAGGTGCATTACTATTGTTGGACTGTCGTTGAAGGCTGTGGTCACAGAAAGCATGATAGCCGCCAGCCTGCTTCGGAGGATGCAGAGGGAGGTCGGCCTTGGGATGTGGAGGAGTGGAGGAGGGAGGGGCCGGTGTGAAAGAGAGCGAAGACCCTGAGAGCGAGAAGGAGCCAATGCTAGAGACTAGAAACAACAGAAAAGTAAGCGATGACACAGATCTATAGAAAACACAGAACTGTAGTCGTTCCCTTAGCAACGTCTCACTGAAAGAAGAGAAAAATGGCAAAGCTGACTTAGAGAAACCTTTCAGTTGATCAGTGACATAATATAATACTGTATGGGGTAACACAGATATAAAAGCCTTTATTATGATAGGAAAGAAAAACTGTTGGACATTGAACACTGCAGTAAAAAAATACCTTCATTATGACAAAATGAAAGTCTAAAACGAAAGCTCATACTTTGACAGGATACAGGGTGGGTCTTAGCACTGCTGACAGGAACGGAAGGGAAATACAGTACCAGTCAAAGGTTTGGACACACCTACTCATGAAAGAGTTTTTCTTTCTTTTTACTATTTTCAACATTGTAGAATAATAGTGAAGACATCAAAAATATGAAATAACACACATGGAATCATGCATTAACCAAAAAAGTGTTAAAAAAATCAAAATATATTGATATTTGAGATTCTTCAAAGTAGCCACCGTTTGCCTTGATGACAGCTTTGCACACTCTTGCCATTCTTAAGCTTATTACTCTAAAATGTTGTGCACAAATGTCTTAACATCCCTGTTAGTGAGCATTTCTCCTTGTCAAGATAATCCATCCACTTGACAAGTGTGGCATTACAAGAAGCTGATTAAACCGCATCAGGTGCACCTTGTGCTGGGGACAATAAAAGGCCACTCTAAAATGTGCAGTTTTGTCACATAATACAATGCCACAGACATCTCAAGTTTTGAGAGAGTGTGCAATTGCATGCTGACTGCAGGAATGTCCACTAGAGTGGTTGCCAGGGAATTTTATGTTCATTTCTCTACCATAATTTGGCAGTACATCCAACCAGCATCACAACCGCAGACCACGTGTAACCACACCAGCCCAAGACCTCCACATCCAGACCAACCACCCAAAGAACCACACACCCATGGCTGCGCCCCTGCCCAGTCATGAGAAATCCATAGATTAGGGACTAATTTAATTTATTTCAGTTGGCTGATTTCCATGTATGATCTGTAACTCAGTAAAACCATTGAAATTGTTGCATGTTGGGTCTATATTTTTGTTCAGTATATGTATGTATGTATGTATGCCTAGAATGTTATTCTTTGGCTGAATCGCCAATCAATGACTTCGCTAGCTTTGATCGCTAAGTGGCAGAGTGGTTGGTTCGAGATTCAGCCCTTAACAGCAACGACTAGTTTCCTCATTACTCCAGTTTGGCCATGAACCCTGTAGCCATCGTGACAGAGAAAGACCGGTATGATGCTGTGTTGAGAGAGATACAGGTGTAGCTGAAGATACAGTAGTCATGAGACAGGACAGGACACACTGTGACTATAGGGGCTTGGACATGGTACTGAGGCTTTATAATTCAACCTGTATGTATGTCCCTTTTTCTAGGATAGCCACCATGGTAAATGGCCTGGGATAAGATAGTGTTTTGCTTTAAGACTTACCTGCATGTATATCATTGTAAGGTACTGGTACAAAGCTATGCTTGTGAGGTACTGGTAGTGAGGTGACACCTACCTGTCTCTGGGTCACTGAAGTCAGGCAGCGTCATGGCATTTAGTGTCCATCTGTCTGCTATGGCTCTGTCCAACAGGCTGCTGCGTCGACCCGAATCACTAGGACACACAGACAGACAGAATTGATGTTAAACACCAACTAGATAGCTAAGCTTCCTAAAAACCCCTCTCTGCCCATCTATCCTCTTAGAATGACAGCTGCTCAGACTAAAAACTGTGTTTTTGTGTCTAAGGTAGAGCCACGCTTACTGCATGGTATGGGTGATGAAACCGAGAGCAGTGCTCCAAGCTTAGGAGGTGGGTTAGGCACACCACCACACAAAACACACAGTGCATTCGGAAAGTATTCAGACCCCTTGACTGTTTCCACATTTTGTTACGTTACAGCCTTATTCTGAAATGGATTAAATAGTTTCCCCCTCCCCTCATCGATCTACACATAATACCCCATAATTCAAAAACTGTTTTTTAGAAATTACATTCATCACATTTACATTAGTATTCAGACCCTTTACTCAACACTTTGTTGAAGGACCTTTGTCAGTGATTACAGCATTGAGTCTTCTTGGGTTTGACGCTACAAGCCTGGCACACCTGTATTTGACGAGTTTCTCCAAATCGTCTCTGCAGATCCTCCCAAGCTCTGTCAGGTTGGATGGGGAGTGTCGCTACACAGTTATTTTCAGGTCTCTCCAGAGATGCTGGTTCACTCAAGGACATTCAGAGACTTGTCCTGAAGCCACTCCTGAGTTGTCTTGGCTGTGTGCTTAGGGTCGTTGTCCTGTTGGAAGGTGAACCTTTGCCCCAGTCTGAGTGCTCTGGAGCTCTCTGTACTTTGCTTCGTTCATCTTTGCCTCGATCCTGACTAGTCTCCCAGTCCCTGCTGCTGAAAACAAACCATTCCCACAGTATGATGCTGCCGCCACCATGCTTCCCCGTAGGGATGGTGACAGGTTTCCTCCAGACGGGACGCTTGGTATACAGGCCAAAGAGTTCAATCTTAGTTTCATCAGACCTGAGAATTTTGTTTCTCGGAGTCAGAGTCCTTTCGGTGTCTTATGGCAAACTCTAAGCGGGCTGTCATGTGCCTTTTACTGAGATCTGGCTTCCGTCTGACTACTCTACCATAAAGGCCTGATTAGTGGTCCTTCTTGGAAGGTTCTCCCATCTCCACAGAGGAACTCTGAAGCTCTGTCAGAGTGACCATCAGGTTCTTAGTCACCTCCCTGACTAAGGCCCTTCTCCAACGATTGCTCAGTTTTTCGGGGCGGCCAGATCTAGGAAGAGTCTTGGTCTTCTTCAAATTAAGAATGATGGAGGCTACTGTGATCTTGGGAAACTTCAACGCTGCAGAAATGTTTTGGTACCCTTCCCCAGATCTGTGCCTCGACACAATCCTGTCTCGGAGCTCTACGGACAATTCCTTCGACCTCATGGCTTGGTTTTTGCTCTGACATGCACTATCAAATGTGGGACCTTATATAGACAGGTGTGTGCCTTTCCAAATCATGTCCAATCAATTTAATTCACCATTTACCATTTCCAATCATTTACCATGACCAATCAAGTTGCAGAAACATCTCAAGGATAATCAATGGAAACAGGATGCACCTGAGCTCAATTTCGAGTGTCATAGCAAAGGGTCTGAATACTTATGTAAATAAGGTATTTCTGTTTTTTGTTTTTTTATACATTTGCAAAAATGTCTAAAATGTGTTTTCGCTCTGTCAACATGGGTAATTGTGTGTAGATTGATAGTCACAGAGATGGAGAGATCCCCTAGTCAAATGTCAATGTGACAATGAAACATTATGATGCATTGGTCTGGTGCACTGTGTGGATTATTGGTTCCTGTCAGGACCTATCGCGTCTTTCTCCTCAAATCAGTCATATCCAGGAAATCAGAGCCATGAGAGAAACAAGATTATAGAGTTCAGTTCTTTTCTGTTGTTTGATCTGGCCGGTATATTTGAACTGCCCAGACGGGAAGGTGCTACGCACGCTGAGGCAGTATCGCTCAAAACACGAGACACACAAACCGCCATAAAACAGAGCTCCGGACCAACTTTAACACGCCAATGCTTCATCTACTGGAATATTCCCCCTCCTGTAGGTTTTGTCTGAAGTAAATGCTATCTCACGTTCTATAATGAGCTGCTCCTGCATCCTGTATTCATTGCAGACAGATTATGCAGTATAGGAATAAGGCTACAGTAGCCCTGGACCCGGTCTAGTCTCATGCTGTGCGTGTGTGTGTTGGTGCTGTGGCTGTTGGTCTCAGTGGAATAACATTCTCCAGTTTAACAAGAGGCTGACATGATGTGAGGGACTGATCTGTCCCCACTCTGACTCTCTCTCCGCAGCATTGTTGCTATTAGCTGCAGACAGGCTGCGTTCCAAATGGCACTCTATCCATTTTGTATGACAGGAGCCCATAGGGGTGTGTAGTGCATTAAATAGGGGAATAGGGTGCCATTTGGGATGCATTGAGGGAGCCACTGGAGGAACCAGGGTTATGTCTAGATGGGATTCAGCAACAGTAAGGAAGTGATTTGAGTTATGTAATACTCATGTAATACTTATGTCATATAGCACAATCAATCAATCAATCAATGCAAGTGTATTTATAAAGACCTTTTTACATCAACAGTAATCACAAAGTTATTTACAGTCGTGGCCAAAAGTTTTGAGAATGGCACAAATATTAATTTTCACAAAGTTAGCTGCTTCTGTGTCTTTAGATATTTTTGTCAGATGTTACTATGGAATACTGAAGTATGATTACAAGCACTTCATAAGTGTCAAAGGATTATATTGACAATTACATGAAGTTGATGCAAAGAGTCAATATTTGCAGTGTTGACCCTTCTGTCAATTAACTTCTGGGCCACATGCTGACTGATGGCAGCCCATTTTTGATTAATCAATGCTTGGAGTTTGTCAGAATTTGTGGGTTTTGTTTGTCCACCCGCCTCTTGAGGATTGACCACAAGTTCTCAATGGGATTAAGGTCTGAGGAGTTTCCTGGCCATGGACCCAAAATATTGATGTTTTGTTCCCCTAGCCACTTAGTTATCACTTTTGCCTTATGGCAAGGTGTCCATCATGCTGGAAAAGGCTTTGTTCGTCACCAAACTGTTCCTGGATGGTTGGGAGAAGTTGCTCTCGGAGGATGTGTTGGTACCATTCTTTATTCATGGCTGTGTTCTTAGGCAAAATTGTAAGTGAGCCCACTCCCTTGGCTGAGAAGCAACCCCACACATGAATGGTCTCAGGAGGCTTTACTGTTGGCATGACACAGGACTAATGGTAGCGCTCACCTTGTCTTCTCCGGACAAGCTTTTTTCCGGATGCCTCAAACAATCGGAAAGGGGATTAATCACAGAAAATGACTTCACCCCAGTCCTCAGCAGTCCAATCCCTGTACCTTTTGCAGAATATCAGTCTGTCCCTCATGTTTTTCCTGGAGATAAGTGGCTTCTTTGCTGCCCTTCTTGACACCAGGTCATCCTCCAAAAGTCTTCGCCTCACTGTGCATGCAGATGCACTCACACCTGCCTGCTGCCATTCCTGAGCAAGCTCTGTACTGGTGGTGCCCCGATCCCGCAGCTGAATCAACTTCAGGAGACGGTCCTGGCGCTTGCTGGACTTTCTTGGGCACCCTGAAGCCTTCTTCACAACAATTGAACCGCTCTCCTTGAAGTTCTTGATGATCCGATAAATGGTTGATTTTGTTACAATCTTACTGGCAGCAATATCCTTGCCAGTGAAGCCTTTTTGTGCAAAGCAATGATGACGGCACGTGTTACCTTGCAGGTAACCATGGTTGACAGAGGAAGAACAATGATTCCAAGCACCACCCTCCTTTTGAAGCTTCCAGTCTGTTATTTGAACTCAATCAGCATGACAGAGTGATCTCCAGCATTGTCCTCGTCAACACTCACACCTATGTTAACGAGAGAATCACTGACATGATGTCAGCTGGTCCTTTTGTGGATGCAGTGGAAATGTTTTTGGGGGATTCAGTTCATTTGCATGGCAAAGAGGGACTTTGCAATTAATTGTAATTCATCTGATCACTCTTCATGACATTCTGGAGTATATGCAATTTGCCATCATACAAACTGAGGCAGCGGACTTTGTGAAAATTCATATTTATGTCATTCTCAAAACTTTTGGCCATGACTATACAGTCCTCTGATCTCAGGCCTGTGAATCTTTATGTACAGTATAGCTTCAGTGGATTCTTTAAAGCATATTAAAAAGCCATGGATATAATCAGGGAAGCAGTGCTGCTCTCTCTCGTCATAGTTAATACCAGCCTTTTGTAGGAGATGAGGCTAAAGTTGGAGCTTAATGTTCACACAGGAGATTGAGATCATGGACATTTGGCCCCAGACTCCCTCACTCCTTCTTGTCTAACATTCCAAAAGACTACATTTTGAGTGTGTGAGGCATAACATTCCTGAAGGAGGCTTAAAATACTGCAGTTTGCAATGGTATAGTGTCCAACATATTTGACTGCTATCATCTTACACATTTCAGTTCTATTTAGTGGACAGAACATTTTACCAGTGTAATGGGTACTACTATACTGTACCTGGGGTTGGTGAGGTTGTAACAGGACTTCCGGATCTGTAGCATGTGTTTGCAGGTGAGCAGAGCCTCCTCAGGTCCTTGACACAATGTCTCCAGCTTCACCTTGGTGAATAACAGACTGCAGGCAAACACATGGGAAACGCACAGTTTAAAACACAGGAACACATTACATTAAAACAAAAGACACAACACATTAACACAGAAGACACAACACATTAACACAGAAGACACAACACATTAACACAGAAGACAACAGTGTGAGGTTGCAGACAGAGGAAAGCATCCTCCCCCTGCTACAAACTCACACTACATATTCAATGAGGAGTACTAGAATCTCTAGGATGCCTGGGAGTGGGGGGTGCATTCACCAAGAACTCTCCACTCAGAGAATAGAAGTGTTTAAAACTTCTTGCATCGAGCACTCCCGTATCCGGGAGCGTAATCATAGCCTCAAGCTCATTACCATAACGCAACTTTTCCTATTCATGAAAATCGCAAATGAAATGAAATAAATATATTCAAACACAAGCTTAGCCTTTTGTTAACAACACTGTCATCTCAGATTTTCAAAATATGCTTTTCAACCATAGCTACACAAGCATTTGTGTAAGAGTATTGATAGCTAGCATAGCATTAAGCCTAGCATTCAGCAGGCAACATTTTTACAAAAACAAGAAAAGCATTCAAATAAAATAATTTACCTTTGAAGAACTTCGGATGTTTTCAATGAGGAGACTCTCAGTTAGATAGCAAATGTTCATTTTTTCCAAAAAGATTATTTGTGTAGAAGAAATCGCTCCGTTTTGTTCATCACGTTTGGCTAAGAAAAAAACCCGAAAATTCAGTCATTACAACGCCAAACTTTTTTTCCAAATTAACTCCATAATATCGACAGAAACATGGCAAACGTTGTTTAGAATCAATCCTCAAGGTGTTTTCACATATCTATTCGATGATAAATAATTTGTGGCAGTTGGGTTTCTCCTCGGAAGCAAACAGAAAAAAAACACGCAGCTGGAGATTACGCAATAATTGCGACGGAGGACACCAAGCGACCACCTGGTATATGTAGTGTAAAATGGTCAATCTTCCAATGATATGCCTACAAATATGTCACAATGATGTCGACACTATGGGGAAACAACAGAAAGTCTAAGCTCATTCGTGACCCATTCACAGCCATATAAGGACTCATTGAAACACAGCGCCTTCAAAATCTGGGGCACTTCCTGTTTAAAATTTCATATTGGTTTCGCCAGTAGCATCAGTTCTGTGGCACTCACAGACAATATCTTTGCAGATTTGGAAACGTCAGAGTGTTTTCTTTCCAAAGCTGTCAATTAATGCATAGTCGAGCATCTTTTCGTGACAAAATATCTTGTTTAAAACGGGAACGTATTTTTATCCAAAAATTAAAAGAGCGCCCCCTATATCCAAAAGCCTAGATGAACGCCAATCTGAGCAGAGAGAGAGATAGAGAAGGAAAGAGAGACACAGCAGAGAGAGAGATAGAGCAGAGAGATAGAGAAAAGCTAATGGGAGAATAAAGTTTTCATTCATAGAACCCTCTCATCCACCCTTCTGCTCTCCTCCCTCCCAGCCTATTGTGTTCCTCCCAGCGCAGCCTAGTGGAATAAATGACAATCTATTAATCTATACTGAACAAAAATACACATGCAACCATTTCAGTGATTTTAATGAGTTACAGTTCAATTGAAATAAATTCATTAGGCCCTAATCTATGGTTATCACGACTGGGCAGGGCGTAACCAGGGTGGACTTTGAATGGCATAGGCCCATCCACTTGGGAGCCAAGCCTAGCCAATAAGAATTAGTTTTTCCCCACAAAAGGGTTTTATTACAGGCATAAATAATCCTCTCAGCACTTGATATGCCACACCTGTCAGATGGATTGGCAAAGGAGAAATGCTTTCTAACAGGGATGTACAGTGCCTTGCAAAAGTATTCATCCCGATTGGCATTTTTCCTATTTTGTTGCATTACAACCTGTAATTTAAATGGATTTTTATTTGGATTTCATGTAATGGAACTACACAAACTAGTTCAAAGTGGTGAAGTGAAATGAAGAAAAAAAAATACTTGTTTAAAAAAAAATATATATATTTTTTTTAAACGCTAAACTGCTGCGTGCATATGTATTCACCCCCTTTGCTATGAAGCCCCTAAATAAGATCTGACCCATTAGCATACTGCTAATGCAACAATAGAGTGGTTTAAGGGGAAACATTTAAATGTCTTGGAATGGCCTAGTCAAAGCCCAGACCTTAATCCAATTGAGAACCTGTGTTATGACTTAAAGATTGCTTTACACAAGCAGAACCCACCCAATTTGAAGGAGCTGGAGCAGTTTTGCCTTGAAGAATGGGCAAACATCCCAGTGGCTAGATGTGACAAGCTTATAGAGACATATCCCAAGAGACTTGCAGCTGTAATTGCTGAGAAAGATGGCTCTACAAAGTATTGATTTTTAGGGGGGTGAATAGTTATGCAAGCTCACATTTTCTGCTTTTTTGTCTTATTCCTTGTTTGTTTCACAATAAAAAATATTTACCATCTTCAAAGTGGCAAGCATGTTGTGTAAATCTAATGTTACAACCCCCCCCCCCCCCCAAATCTATTTAATTCCAGGTTGTAAGGCAACAAAATAGGAAAAATGCCAAGGGGTTGAATACTTTCGCAAGCCACTGTAAACAAATGTATGCACAACATTTGAGAAATAACATTTTTGTGCATATGGAAAATGAGACCAACACTTTACATGTTGCGTTTATATTTTTGTTCAGCATAAGTAGTGCCCATTCAAACATCACATTACCATCACCTTTCATCTCTTCCTCATCCCAATATACAGTACCAGCTACTGTGTGTGTGTTATGGATGTACTATGTGTATGAATGTGCAACAAACCACATGCCTTGAATCTTCTCTGCAATGTTATCACACAAATAACAACAGTACACTCTTTTTACACACATATTCACAGCATGCACCCTCAGCCTCATGTTTTTACAAGTGCACACACACAGGCATGCGCGCGCGCACACACACACACACACACACACACACACACACACACACACACACACACACACACACACACACACACACACACACACACACACACACACACCACTCTCCCACAGGGAAAGCTGAAGCTCAATCAAGCTTGTGAAAAAAAAACGTGTTATTTTTCATGTTGTGTAAGTGGCTAAGGCAGAGAGAGCGGCACAGCAGCCAACACTGTGGTGTTCTGAGGGTACAGCAGCCAACACTGTGGTGCCCTGAGGGTACAGCAGCCAACACTGTGGTGCCCTGAGGGTACAGCAGCCAACACTGTGGTGCCCTGAGGGTACAGCAGCCAACACTGTGGTGCCCTGAGGGTACAGCAGCCAACACTATGGTGCCCTGAGGGTACAGCAGCCAACACTGTGGTGCCCTGAGGGTACAGCAGCCAACACTGTGGTGCCCTGAGGGTACAGCAGGCTAAATCTATTATAAATTGAGAAATTCAAAACACTGTAAACAAACAGAGCAGGGATTTTTTTTTAAAGTATCTCAGGATTACACAGAGACAGAGGTGTGAGAGGGAGACAGAGGTGTCAGCGGAGAGGAGGAGAGGAGATGGGGAGGAGGAGATTGAGAAGAGGAGATAGGGAGGAGGAGATTGAGAAGAGGAGATAGGGAGGAGGAGAGGAGATGAGGAGAGTAGATGGGGAGGAGGAGAGGAGATGGGGAGGGGGAAAAGGAGATGGGGATGAGGAGATGGGGATGAGGAGAGTAGATGGGGAGGAGGAGAGGAGATTGAGAGGGGGAGAGGAGATGGGGAGGGGAGGGGAAAAGGAGATGGGGATGAGGAGAGTAGATGGGGATTGGGGGGAGAGGAGATGGGGAGGAGAGGAGATGGGGAGGAAGAGGGCCTACAAGCAACACAACTTGCAGACTTGTTTTCGAGTTGCTGTGAGTTTTGTTGCCAACCTGTTTTGCTACCTGACAACTTTACGTTTTTTACTTTTTAATTACCGTTTATATTTTTGTTTTTTTTCCTGAACTTTTTCACTCCGGACGCTTTATCTGGACACGATTCGTCAGGACCTCCAACAGCCGAAGCTAAGTAGTAACATTAACATGATGCCTTCTAATTGTAGTCGATGTACTCGCCTTACGGCGAGGATAGCAGTGCTACAAGCCCAGCTTCAGAGGCAATCGTTAGGCAAGGGTCATTTCAGTGTAGGAAAGGATGAAACAGCGTCTGTGCCACCAGTAAGTACAGATAGTAGTATAAATCCCCTGACACAGTCCCCGCAGCCGGACAACTTTCTCACGGTTTCTGGAAGGAAATGCTGTAGGAACGCTCAACCGGTGTCGCTCATTCAGCCGACAGAAACCGGTTTTCCCCATTAATCAGCAGGTCTGAGTCAGAGGCTGAGTCTTCTCTGGTCTCTACTCCTCCCGTTACGGGGTCTGAGACGCCGAAGCTTCCCACCATTAGCTCTGACAAATTGAAAACTCTAGTCATTGGCGACTCCATTACCCGCAGTATTAGACTTAAAACGAATCATCCAGCGATCATACACTGTTTACCAGGGGGCAGGGCTACTGACGTTAAGGCTAATCTGAAGATGGTGCTGGCTAAAGCTAAAACTGGCGAGTGTAGAGAGTATAGAGATATTGTTATCCACGTCGGCACCAACGATGTTAGGATGAAACAGTCGGAGATCACCAAGCGCAACATAGCTTCTGCGTGTAAATCAGCTAGAAAGATGTGTCGGCATCGAGTAATTGTCTCTGGCCCCCTCCCAGTTAGGGGGAGTGATGAGCTCTACAGCAGAGTCTCACAACTCAATCGCTGGTTGAAAACTGTTTTCTGCCCCTCCCAAAAGATAGAATTTGTAGATAATTGGCCCTCTTTCTGGGACTCACCCACAAACAGGACCAAGCCTGACCTGCTGAGGAGTGACGGACTCCATCCTAGCTGGAGGGGTGCTCTCATCTTATCTACCAACATAGACAGGGCTCTAACTCCTCTAGCTCCGCAATGAAATAGGGTGCAGGCCAGGCAGCAGGCTGTTAGCCAGCCTGCCAGCATAGTGGAGTCTGCCACTAGCACAGTCAGTGTAGTCAGCTCAGCTATCACCATTGAGACCGTGTCTGTGCCTCGACCTAGGTTGGGCAAAACTAAACATGGCGGTGTTTGCCTTAGCAATCTCACTAGGATAAAGACCACCTCCATTCCTGTCATTATTGAAAGAGATCATGATACCTAACATCTCAAAATAGGGCTACTTAATGTTAGATCCCTTACTTCAAAGGCAATTATAGTCAATGAACTAATCACTGATCATAATCTTGATGTGATTGGCCTGACTGAAACATGGCTTAAGCCTGATGAATTTACTGTGTTAAATGAGGCCTCACCTCCTGGCTACACTAGTGACTATATACCCCGTGCATCCCGCAAAGGCGAAGGTGTTGCTAACATTTACGATAGCAAATTTACAACAAAAAAAAATGACGTTTTCGTCTTTTGAGCTTCTAGTCATGAAATCTATGCAGCCCACTCAATCACGTTTTATAGCTACTGTTTACAGGCCTCCTGGGCCATATACAGCGTTCCTCACTGAGTTCCCTGAATTCCTATCGGACCTTGTAGTCATAGCAGATAATATTCTAATCTTTGGTGACTTTAATATTCACATGGAAAAGTCCACAGACCCACTCCAAAAGGCTTTCGGAGCCATCATCGACTCAGTGGGTTTTGTCCAACATGTCTCTGGACCCACTCACTGTCACAGTCATACGCTGGACCTAGTTTTGTCCCATGGAATAAATGTTGTGGATCTTAATGTTTTTCCTCATAATCCTGGACTATCGGACCACCATTTTATTACGTTTGCAATTGTAACAAATAATCTGCTCAGACCCCAACCAAGGAACATCAAAAGTCGTGATATAAATTCACAGACAACACAAAGATTCCTTGATGTCCTTCCAGATTCCCTCTGTCTACCCAAGGACGCCAGAGGACAAAAATCAGGTTAACCACCTAACTGAGGAACTCAATTTAACCTTGATGCAGTTGCACCCCTAAAAACTAAAAACATTTCTCATAAGAAACTAGCTCCCTGGTACACAGAAAATACCCGAGCTCTGAAGCAAGCTTCCAGAAAATTGGAACGGAAATGGCGCCACACCAAACTGGAAGTCTTCCGACTAGCTTGGGAAGACAGTACTGTGCAGTACCGAAGAGCCCTTACTGCTGCTCGATCATCCTATTTTTCTAACTTAATTGAGGAAAATAAGAACAATCCGAAATTCCTTTTTGATACTGTCGCAAAGCTAACTAAAAAGCAGCATTCCCCAATAGAGGATGACTTTCACTTTAGCAGTGATAAATTCATGAACTTCTTTGAGGAAAAGTTTAAGATTATTAGAAAGCAAATTACGGACTCCTCTTTAAATCTGCGTATTCCTTCAAAGCTCAGTTGTCCTGAGTCTGAACAACTCTGCCAGGACCTAGGATCAAGAGAGACGCTCAAGTGTTTTAGTACTATATCTCTCTCTAAACCTTCAAGCTGCATACTGGACCCTATTCCAACTAAACTACTGAAAGAGCTGCTTCCTGTGCTTGGCCCTCCTATGTTGAACATAATAAATGGCTCTCTATCCACCGGATGTGTACCAAACTCACTAAAAGTGGCAGTAATAAAGCCTCTCTTGAAAAAGCCAAACCTTGACCTAGAAAATATAAAAAACTATCGGCCTATATCGAATCTTCCATTCCTCTCAAAAATTTTAGAAAAGGCTGTTTCCTGAAGACAAACAATGTATACGAAATGCTTCAGTCTGGTTTTAGACCCCATCATAGCACTGAGACGGCACTTGTGAAGGTGGTAAATTACATTTTAATGGCATCGGACCGAGGCTCTGCATCTGTCCTCGTGCTCCTAGACCTTAGTGCTGCTTTTGATACCATCGATCACCACATTCTTTTGGAGAGATTGGAAACCCAAATTGGTCTACACAAACAAGTTCTGGCCTGGTTTAGATCTTATCTGTCGGAAAGATATCAGTTTGTCTCTGTGAAGGGTTTGTCCTCTGACAAATCAACTGTAAATTTCGGTGTTCCTCAAGGTTCCGTTTTAGGACCACTATTGTTTTCACTATATATTTTACCTCTTGGGGATGTTATTCGAAAACATAATGTTAACTTTCACTGCTATGCGGATGACACATAGCTGTACATTTCAATGAAACATGGTGAAGCCCCAAAATTGCCCTTGCTAAAAGCAAACTGCAAACTTTCTACTTTTAAACTCGGACAAAACAGAGATGCTTGTTCTAGGTCCCAAGAAACAAAGAGATCTTCTGTTGAATCTGACAATTAATCTTAATGGTTGTACAGTCGTCTCAAATAAAACTGTGAAGGACCTCGGCGTTACTCTGGACCCTGATCTCTCTTTTGAAGAACATATCAAGACCATTTCAAGGACAGCTTTTTTCCATCTATGTAACATTGCAAAAATCAGAAACTTTCTGTCCAAAAATCCAGAAAAATTAATCCATGCTTTTGTCACTTCTAGGTTAGACTACTGCAATGCTATACTTTCCGGCTACCCGGATAAAGCATATTACCCCAGTGCTAGCCTCTCTACACTGGCTTCCTATCAAAGCAAGGGATGATTTCAAGGTTTTACTGCTTACCTACAAAGCATTACATGGGCTTGCTCCTACCTATCTCTTTGATTTGGTCCTGCCGTACATACCTACACGTACGCTACGGTCACAAGACGCAGGCCTCCTAATTGTCCCTAGAATTTCTAAGCAAACAGCTGGAGGCAGGGCTTTCTCCTATAGAGCTCAATTTTTATGGAAAGGTCTGCCTACCCATGTCAGAGACGCAAACTCGGTCTCAACCTTTAAGTCTTTACTGAAGACTAATCTCTTCAGTGGGTCATATGATTGAGTGTAGTCTGGCCCAGGAGTGGGAGGGTGAACGGAAAGGCTCTGGAGCAACGAACCGCCCTTGCTGTCTCTGCCTGGCCGGTTCCCCTCTTTCCACTGGGATTCTCTGCCTCTAACCCTATTACAGGGGCTGAGTCACTGGCTTACTGGGGCTCTCTCATGCCGTCCCTGGAGGGGGTGTGTCACCTGAGTGGGTTGATTCACTGATGTGGTCATCCTGTCTGGGTTGCCGCCCCCCCCCCCCCCCCCCTTGGGTTGTGCCGTGGCGGAGGTCTTTGTGGGCTATACTCAGCCTTGTCTCAGAATGGTAAGTTGGTGGTTGAAGATATCCCTCTAGTGGTGTGGGGGCTGTGCTTTGGCAAAGTGGGTGGGGTTATATCCTTCCTGTTTGGCCCTGTCCGGGGGTGTCCTCAGATGGGGCCACAGTGTCTCCTGACCCCTCCTGTCTCAGCCTCCAGTATTTATGCTGCAGTAGTTTGTGTCGGGGGGCTAGGGTCAGTTTGTTATATCTGGAGTACTTCTCCTGTCCTATTCGGTGTCCTGTGTGAATCTAAGTGTGCGTTCTCTAATTCTCTCCTTCTCTCTTTCTTTCTCTCGGAGGACCTGAGCCCTAGGACCATGCCCCAGGACTACCTGACATGATGACTCCTTGCTGTCCCCAGTCCACCTGGCCGTGCTGCTGCTCCAGTTTCAACTGTTCTGCCTTATTTTTATTCGACCATGCTGGTCATTTATGAACATTTGAACATCTTGGCAATGTTCTGTTATAATCTCCACCCGGCACAGCCAGAAGAGGACTGGCCACCCCACATAGCCTGGTTCCTCTCTAGGTTTCTTCCTAGGTTTTGGCCTTTCTAGGGAGTTTTTCCTAGCCACCGTGCTTCTACACCTGCATTGCTTGCTGTTTGGGGTTTTAGGCTGGGTTTCTGTACAGCACTTTGAGATATCAGCTGATGTACGAAGGGCTATATAAATACATTTGATTTGATTTGAAGAGAGGCAATTGAGAAGAGGAGATGGGGAGGAGGAGAGGAGATGGGGAGGAGGAGAGGAGATTGAGAAGAGGAGATGGGGACAAGGAGAGGAAATGGGAAGGAGGAGAGGAGATGGGGAGGATGAGAGGAGATGGGGACAAGGAGAGGTGATGGGGAGTAGGGGAGGAGATGGGGAGGAGGAAAGGCGATTCAGAAGAGATGGTGAGATGGTGAGGAGGAGATTGAGAAGAGGAAATGGGGAGGAAAAGAGGAGATGGGGAAGAGGAGAGGAGATGGTGAGGAGGAGATTGAGAAGAGGAGAGGAAAAGGAGATGGGGATGAGGAGAGTAGATGGGGAGGAGGAGAGGAGATGGGGAGGGGGAAAAGGAGATGGGGAGGGGGAAAAGGAGATGGGGATGAGGAGATGGGGATGAGGAGAGTAGATGGGGAGGAGGAGAGGAGATTGAGAGGGGGAGAGGAGATGGGGAGGAGGAAGGGAGATGGGGGTGAGGAGAGGAGATGGGGAGGAGTAGAGGCGATTCAGAAGAGGAGATGGTGAGGAGGAGATTGAGAAGAGGAAATGGGGAGGAGGAGAGGCGATTGAGAAGAGGAGATGGTGAGGAGGAGATTGAGAAGAGGAGATTGAGGAGAGGAGATTGCGAGGGGGCAAAGGAGATTGGGGGGAGAGGAGATGGGGAGGAGAGGAGATGGGGATGAGGAGATGGGGAGGAAGAGAGGCAATTGAGAAGAGGAGATGGGGAGGAGGAGAGGAAATGGGAAGGAGGAGAGGAGATGGGGAGGAGGAGAGGAGATGGGGAGGAGAGGAGATGGGGAGGAGGAGAGGCGATTGAGAAGAGGAAAGGCGATTCAGAAGAGATGGTGAGATGGTGAGGAGGAGATTGAGAAGAGGAAATGGGGAGGAAAAGAGGAGATGGGGAAGAGCAGAGGAGATGGTGAGGAGGAGATTGAGAAAAGGAGAGGAAATGGGGAGGAGGAAAGGAGATGGGGAGGAGGAGAGGCAATTGATAAGAGGAGAGATGAAAGATGGGGAGATGGGGAGGAGGAGAGGAGATGGGGAGGAGGAGAAGAGATGGGGAGGAGGGGAGGAGGAGGGGAGGAGCTGGGGAGGAGGAGAGGAAATTGGAAGGAGGAGAGGGGATGGGGAGGAGGAGAGGAGATGGGGGGGAGGAGAGGAGATGGGGAGGATGAGAGGAGATGGGGAAGAGGAGAGGAGATGGTGAGGAGGAGATTGAGAAGAGGAGAGGAAATGGGGAGGAGGAGAGGAGCTGGTGAGGAGGAGATTGAGAAGAGGAGAGGAAATGGGGAGGAGGAGAGGAGGTGGGGAGGAGGAGAGGCGATTGAGAAGAGGAGATGATGAGGAGGAGATTGAGAAGAGGATACTGAGGAGAGGAGATTGGGAGGGGGCAAAGGAGATTGGGAGGAGAGGAGATGGGGAGGAGGAGAGGAGATGGGGAGGAGGAGAAGAGATGGGGAGGAGGGGAGGAGATGGGAAGGAGGAGAGGAAATGGGAAGGAGGAGGGGATGGGGAGGAGGAGATGAGATGGGGGGAGGAGAGGAGAAGGGAAGAAGAAGAGATGGGGAGGAGGTGAGGAGATGGGGAGGGGGAGAAGAAGATGGGGAGAGATGGGGAGGAGGTGAGGAGATGGGGAGGAGGAGATTGAGAAGAGGAGAGGAAATGGGGAGGAGGAGAGGAGATGGGGAGGAGGAGATTGAGAAGAGGAGAGGAAATGGGGAGGAGGAGAGGAGATAGGGAGGAGGAGAGGTGATTGAGAAGAGGAGATGATGAGGAGGAGATTGAGAAGAGGAGACTGAGGAGAGGAGATTGGGAGGGGGCAAAGGAGATTGGGAGTAGAAGAGATGGGGAGGAGGAGAGGAGATGGAGGAGGAGAGGAGATTTGGAGGAGAGGAGATGGGGAGGAGAAGAGATATCGTCTGTATAGCGCTGTGATTTCTATCTGTAACAAATACTCAAAAAATACAATTAATTAGAAATCGAGTTGAATAAGATAAAACAACATTGTAAATGTTATATTGTACATCTGCAATGGGGGAGCATTGTACATGTGTATAGCGCACAGTGTCTTCTGTTATGTATTGCACATCTAAGCCAGTTCCACTAATCAGGGACTGATTTAGACCTGGGACACCAGGTGTGTGCAATTAATCAGGTAGAACAAAAAAACCAGCAGGCTCCGGACCTCGTAGGGGGTGGAATACCCCCCGATGTAGACTATTGTTTTCTTGTGATGTGTTGTTTTGTTCCTGGACCCCAGGAAGAGTAGGGGTTGCCTTGGCAACAGCTAATAAGGATCCTAATATATACAAAATAAGAGGGTATAACATTGAGTCTGTTGTGGAGAAAGGCCAGACTCCAGACTAACATGAAGTTCTCAGGATAGTCGCTGAGGGCCATCTCGATGATGTTGAGAGCGTCGTGGTAGTGTTTCTGAGCCGACAGCAGCAGCGCCAGCAGGTGGAGAGAGTGCACGTCGTCTCCCTGCAGCTGCAGAGCCTGACGCACGTACCCAAGCGCCTCCGGGATCTATAGCACAGAGGGCACGGGTCAGATCCCCACCAGACATCCACAGCAAGGGGTGCTGATATCTGGCCATGCTGGAGAGGACCCTAATCTTAACCCTTATTACATCTGAACACATCTGAGTTTGAGTTTATTTTATTTTTACAGCGACAGTGCACATTAACCAACGTTTCAGTAAAAGTGCCGGTTTTAGCCAGACAGCTAGTTTTCAACCACAGTCCCTGGGCAGGTTATTAAAAATAATTACAATACAGACAATCATTGAGCAGTGAGCACACGCAGAGCAACATAGGACAAGCAAGACATAGCATACAGACAGCAACATAGGACAAGCAAGACGTAGCATACAGACAGAGCAACATAGAACAAAAAGCAGCAAGACAAAATTCATAAAAGCAACAGTGTTTCCACACCTCACAAGCTACAGACAACAGACAACATGGAAAGCGGCAACACACAGCTAGGGACCATGTTTACAAATCTGATTGACCTTTGGCCATGTCTTCATATGCATTTTGTGAAAGTGTGATATGTGGTGCAGTTATGTATGTCTGATGGCAGTGTATTCCAGACATGGGAAGCTCTCACAGAGAAAGCGGATTTACTAAAGGTGCTTTTCCTTAAGGGAACTATAGTCACCTCTCATTGCAGACCTTGTGGATCTGCTGCCACATGTTTGGGTTTTCTGTTTAACAAAAATACTGAGTGGAGGGGGAGCCAGGCCATTTAGGATCTTGAATACAAGACATGCGTCGGTGTATTGCACAAGATTTTCCCAACTCAGGAGCTCATGCTTTCTGAGGATGTAATAGTGATGATGGCTATTGGGCTTCCTATCAAGCACTTTGAGAGCCTGTTTGTAGACAGACTGAATAGGTTTTAATGTTGTACAGAAAGCTTGGGCCCAACTAGTCAAGCAGTATGTTAAGTGGGGGAGTATCATAGATTTGAAGTACAGTTTAGCTACCTCTGTAGTCAAACAATTTTCGTATTAATCAGAAATTAGCTAGGTTGAATTTGATTATCTGAATGACCTTTTTCACATGCTTTTTAAAAGAGAGGTAGGAATCAAGTATGATGCCAAGGTACTTAAAATCAGATACCACCTGGAGCTTCTCCCTTGACACATAGACATCTGGCTCAGTAGCATCTGTTGCCCTCTTTGTGAAGAACATGCAAACAGTTTTTTTCACATTGAGATGCAAACACGAGTCACTGAGCCACTTTGTAACCTGGACCATTACAGTAGTGAGTTCTTGTGCAGCTTGTTGTTTGCTCTTTGCATGCACATATATCACTGAATCATCTGCATGCATTTGAACTTCAGACCCAGTACAGACAGGAGGCAGATCATTAATGTTCAGGCTGAACAGGAGGGGCCCCAGTATTGACCCTTGGGGCACGCCCACATCATAGCTAAGAGTGGGCGACAGCTCATTGCTCACTCTGACACACTGAGTTCTGCCTTCAAGGTATGATTTCATCCATATCAAGGCATCGGGGGAAAAGTTGAACTTGGACAATTCTGTGATGAGAATCTCATGGTTAACAGTATCAAAAGCCTTCCTTAGGTCCAGAAACACAGCCCCAACAACGCCCCCTTTGTCCATCTTGGACTTCACATTTTCCAGAAGAAAGCAGTTGGCCGTTTCTGTAGAGTGTTTTGCTCTGAAGCCAAACTGCATGGAGTGTAATGTGAAGGGGCTGTTGTTGAGGTGGGCAATCAGTTGTTCTGCTACACATTTTTCAACAACCTTTGACACCACAGGTAGTATACTAATGGGCCTGTAGTTACTCACGTCAGCAGGGTCGCCCGATTTAAAGATGGCCGTCTTCCATACCCTTGGAAACACCCAGAGACCAATAGATGTGTTGGTGATCTTAGTAATGGGGCCAATTAGTGACTCTTTGTAGTTTTTAAGAAAGGTAGAGTCCAGCCCAAACACATCTTTGGCTTTAGAGTTCTTTAGTGAGCTAATCACCTTGTTCACCTTTGACTCAGAAACCTCCCTTATGATGAAGACAGGTTGAGTGTGATTTACTAGCACTGAGCCCAAGAAACCAATGGAGGGGTTCTGTGTCAGTACCCTCACAGAGTCAATAAAGTAGGAATTGAAGGCTATTGCTATTTCGACTGCATCCTGTGTTAGATTGTTATTCATCATGATTTCTAGTCTTTTTGCAATGTTACTATGGTCTTTCCCTGTTAACTTTTTTAGATTCTCCCAGATCAATTTAGAATTTCCCTTTACTTCACCAATTATGTTAATAAAAAAGTTTGATTTCTGATTTCTTTTATCACCTTATTTCTCAGCATGGTAAATCTACGTCTGTCATGCTCTAATTTGGATCTTTTAGAGCATAATCTCGTTCTTTCATCCATTTCCAGATTTCTCCATTTAGCCAAGGAAGAGTGCTCAATTGGCCAGGTTTGTATTTGATTTTCTTTAGGAAACCAGTTATTGTAGTCTGGATTGTGGATAGAAAAACCTGACTATCAGCTTCCACGTCTGTATAGGACAAGATGTCCTTCCAGTTAATTCCCTTAATTGCATTTTCAAAATAGTTTAATTCACTCTTAGGTATTCTTAGTTGATCCGGCTTTCTAACAGTAGAGAGGTTAAACCTGCTCTTAGACAGCTTTCTGGCTATAAGTATCAGATTATGATCAGATAGCCCAGTAACCACAGACTTGTCTTCATAATTAATATTAAAATCTCCCATTAAGATGACCTCTTTCCCAAAATCACATTCCCTAAGCGTGTTATTAAACTGATCAAAAAACACACTTTTGGTGGAAGGTGGTCTATACATTCCAATGAGGGTAAAAAGACATTCGGGGGGACAGTGTAACGTTTGTTTACATCGGATATGTTCTTTAATGTAAATCATCACACCCCCTCCTCTTCCTTCAATCCTGTCTCTCCTGAAAACATTGTAGCCAATCACAATCAAAGCAGCATATGGAGAGGATTTATGGAGCCGTGTCTCTGAGAGGCAGAGGAAGTCAAGGTTGGAGTCTGTGAGTAGATGTTGAATTTAATCACTTTTTGGAATGACAATACGAATGTTCAAGTGCCCCCTTAGTAGTCCCTTGGGCTTAGCTAGTGGGTCCCAGACGACTCGAGAGTGATTGACACATTGACAAAAGTTACATTTTTGGTGTTTTCTGACGGCTGGGTTTAGGCCGTTGTGTTTAGTTTTGATTAGGGGCAGTTCAGTAGCGCAATTAACAATCCCTCCCGCCTGCACTGGATGCGGAGAACTAATTAAAACAACTTGCGTACCAGAAGCAGAGTCAGGGATCACATATAGCGACTTGGGTATGTTTGAAGAGTCAAAATCTATCCTGGAGCCGGGTGAGTCGAGGGAAACCATGGGACCATAGCACTCACCCACCTCCACAGAGGCGACGACCAGTGGACGAGGCCATCCACCGCTCTCCACTCCGGTGAGTATCGCTGGCTCAGTGATGTTAGGCCCAGGATTGAGTTGTACATCCCCGGAGAGCAGGAGGGTAGTGAACAGGTAGTTTAAATGTTTCCGATAAATGTTGAACTTGTGTTTGTTTAGCCTAAGCGGTTCAGTGGAATAGGGAGCGAGGTAGGATTGGCCATTATTCAGAACATTATGGTATGCTGTGTACTGTCCGCTCCCGTGGAACGGTGAACCAATGTGTTTGGTGTTGATATTCTCTGGCAGTAGATTTGTGTCATCCCAGCAAGGACACACTGAGATTATCAGTAGAGCAGCTACATAACTGACAATCATGACAAAGTACTGGAGATAAAACACATAATTGAGCTTTAACTCTTTGCAAGAGTTACTTAGCTGGGGTCGACGTACACCTGATATTTAGATAAAATAATAGTATTCGTATGAGAAGCGGCACCTGCCGCACCACCCTGTCTTCCGTCCTCCATTATCCTGTTAACATCTGGCTACAATGTTACGGTAGCAAGCCCTTTCAGAACAAATATTTTGTTTGAATCACTACTCCCTAACCTTTACCCTTCACATTAGTTAAAGGCAAATAGCTCATGTACTTGCTCATCAGTGTTTATGGATTTTCCCCCCATACATGCCTATCTTGTGACAACCAATCACAGATATAGCAGGGTTATTATATCTATGCTAATGTCTCTCCCAGCTCAGCCAATCAGATCTCTGATGGAGTAGATACATGATCAGACACAACTTAGTTGTTAACACCTGCTTAAATCTACCAGGTAATGACCAATATCAGGTCCTTTTCATTAGTCTACTGCTGCCGGAAATCAATGGTATACACTACATGGCCAAAAGCATTCAAATTAGTGGATTTGGCAATTTCAGCCACACCCATTGCTGACAGGTGTATAAAATGTCATTTTTTTCAGCAAAGTCCCCCATGCACAAAGCAAGGTGCATAGAGAAATGGGTTGTCGAGATCAGTGGGGAAGAACTTGACTGGCCCGCACAGAGCCCTGACCTCAACCCCATCGAACACCTTCGGGATGAATTGGAACACCAACTGCGAGCCAGGCTTCATCGCCCAACATCAGTGCCTGACCTCACTAATGCTTGTGGCTGAATGGAAGCAAGTCCCCGCAGTAATGTTCCAACATCTAGTGGAAAGCCTTCCCAAAAGAGTGGCGGCTGTTATAGCAGCAAAGGGGGGACCATGAGATGTTTGAATAGCAGGTATCCACATACTTTTGTAGCGTATGTTAGCGGTGTGTGTTTGTGTGGATGGTCGTGTGTATGTGTATCAATACTGTCCAGCAGATGAATCTCATCGGAGACAGTATTTGGTAGTAAGAGTCACCTGGGAGTTTTATATTACAATGGTTGTTATAGAATATAATTTATGATTCACAATCCCTCTCTCTCCACGCTGCTCTCCTATCCCTCTCCTCCTTCTCTTCACTTTTCTCCCACCTCTCCTTCTCCTCTATGCTCCTCACCTCCCTCTCCAGAGGGTGGTGTGGTCTGCCCAACGCATCACTGGGGAAAAACTACCTAACCTCTAGGACACCTACAGCACCCGATGTCACAGGAAGGATCATCAAGGACAACAACCACCCGAGCCATTGCCTGTTCACCCCGCTATCATCCAGAAAGTGAGGTCAATACAGGTGCATCAAAGCTGGGACCGAGAGACTGAAAAACAGCTTCTATCTCAAGGCCATCGGAACGTTAAATAGCCATCAGTAGCACCTTATACAGTTGAAGTCGGAAGTTTACATACACTTAGATTGGAGTCATTAAAACTCAGCTTTTTCAACCACTCCACTAATTTCTTGTTAACAAACTAATGTTTTGGCTAGTCGGTTAGGACATCTACTTTGTGCATGACACAAGTAATTTTGACAACAATTGTTTACAGACAGATTATTTCACTGTACCGCAATTCCAGTGGGTGAGAGGTTTACATACACTAAGTTGACTGTGCTGTTAAACAGCTTGGAAAATTCCAGAAAATTATGTCATGGCTTTAGAAGCTTCTGATAGGCTAATTGACATCATTTGAGTCAACTGGATGTGTACCTGTGGATTAATTTCAAGGCCTACCTTCAAACTCAGTGCCTCTTTGCTTGACATCATGGGAAAATCAAAAGAAATCAGCAAAGACCCCGGAAAAATATTGAAGACCTCCACAAGTCTGGTTCATCCCTGGGAGCAATTTCCAAACGCCTGAAGGTACCACATTAATCTGTACAAACAATAGTACGCAAGTATAAACACCATGGGACCACACAACCGTCATACCACTCAGGAAGGAGACACATTCTGTCTCCTAGAGATGAACATACTTTGGTGCGAAAAGTGCAAATCAATCCCAGAACAACAGCAAAGGACCTTGTGAAGATGCTGTAGGAAACAGGTACAAAAGTATCTATATCCACAGTAAAACGAGTCCTATATTGACATAACATGAAAGGCCGCTCAGCCAGGAAGAAGCCACTGCTCCAAAACCACAATAAAAAAGCCAGACTACGGTTTGCTACTGCACCTGGGGACAAAGATTGTACTTTTTGATGAAACAAAAATAGAACTGTTTGGCCATAATGACCATCGTTATCTTTGGAGAAAAAAATAGGGAGGCTTGCAAGCCAAAGAATACCATCCCAACCGTGAAGCACGGGGGTGGCAGCATCATGTTGTGGGGGTGCTTTGCTGCAGGAGGGACTGGTGCACTTCACAAAATAGATGGCATCATGAGGCAGGAAAATTATGTGGATATATTGAAGCAACATCTCAAGACATCAATCATGAAGTTAAAGTTTGGTCGCAAATGGGTCTTCCAAATGGACAATGACCCCAAGCATACTTCCAAAGTTGTGGCAAAATGGCTTAAGGACAACAAAGTCAAGGTATTGGAGTGGCCATCACAAAGCCCTGACCTCAATCCCATAGAAAATTTGTGGGCAGAACTGAAAAAGCGTGCGCGAGCAAGGAGGTCTACAAACCTGACTCCGTTACACCAGCTCTGTCAGGAGGAATGGGCCAAAATTCACCCAACTTATTGTGGGAAGCTTGTGGAATGCTACCAAAAACATTTGACCAAAGTTAAACAATTTAAAGGCAATGCTGCCAAATACTAATTGAGTGTATGTAAACTTCTGACCCACTGGGAATGTGATGAAAGAAATAAAAGCTTAAATAAGTCATTCTCTCTACTATTATTCTGACATTTCACATTCTTAAAATAAAGTGGTGATACTAACTGACCTAAGACAGGGACTTTTTTACAAGGATTAAATGTCAGGAATTGTGAAAAACTGAGTTTAAATGTATTTGGGTGAGGTGTATGTAAACTTCCGACTTCAACTGTATATATAGACTTGAAATCACTGGCCACTTTAATAACGGAACACTGGTCACTTTAATAATGTTTACATATTTCACATTACTCATCTCATAAGTATATACTGTTTTCTATTTTACTGTATCTTAGTCTATGCCACTGACATTGCTCATCCAAATATTTATATATTCTTAATTCCATTCCTTTTCTTTGGATTTGTGTGTATTGTTGCGAAACTGTTAGATATTACTGCACTGTTAGAGAGAAACACCAGCATTTCGCTACACCCGCAATAACATCTGCTAAACACGTGTATGTGATCAATAAAATGTGATTTCTCCTCCTCCTCCCTACCCTCCATCTCCTCTCCTCATCCCTCCCCTCTACTTCTCCACTCCCCTACCTGTCCCCTCCAAACCTCACGTCACAAATCTACCCTTGACATTCAATTTCCTTCAGATTATTATTTTTTATTTTTTTACATCATTCCCTGATGTGTGTCTTGTCACATTATTTACTGTTCATTTATTGGTCATTTCTTTATATTTTTCCCTGAAAGATTTAGGCTATGTGATTTATTTTAGTGGTGACATAGCCTTCATTGTCGGGGAGTTAGTCGCTGGGAGTGGGGATGACGTCTCACGTGGAAACGCCATCCCTGCCTGAGCCGAATGTGGCGGTGGAGAATGTTCTCCACGCTGTGGGATAACAGGTTGGCTATGAAAATCTTTCAACTGCTTTGCGAATGAATAAAGCAGTGGTTGTGTTTCTGAAAGAGGAGAGTCTTATCAACCGGCTGATCACAACGCTTTTCTCCCCGGCTACGAGGGTTACTATATTCAACGTGCCACCGTTCATTCCCGATGGTGACCTGATGCTAGAGCGCACACGCTAAGGGACATTTGCCAGCGCAATGAGAGAGCAGGCCCGGCCTCCACCCCTGGTCCAGACTCAACCCCAAACATCGGCATTGCCAGATTCCGTCATCCCTACAGTTGATGTTAATGTTGATGATGTTATTGTTAATGTAGCGGAGGTTACCGTGGCGGGGAGTTAAGGGGCGGGCGTGATAGTGACTGAGCTTCCGGAAGTGGTTACAGTGGCAACGCTGACTCCGAGGCTGATCCTCCTGTCTCACAGGCAACGCTGTGCTTTGGGCGTGGAAAAAATACTATATGTTCAAACAGACATTTCACAGCCAGGAGCCACAGTTTCACAACCCATTCATCCAGACCAGAGTGCAGACCTCTGCCAGCGTGTGGGCCAGGCTTGTGAGAGTGGGGTTCACTAAGTTGGGTGACCTGCAAGAAGAAGCTGGGTGGAAATCTACCAGCGACATGGCAAAGGCTTCCTCCATAAATTCAACCAGGCTTCTGCAGCAGCTGGTGGAAGGGGTCCGTGCTGCACTACCGGGCTTGTTCAGAGAGCTGCTGGGGAGTAGGCAGAGACTGGACTGTCTAACCACAAATGACACTGACCTACCTCCTTTCAACATTACTGCCGCTGCAGAGGAACACCAGGAGGGTGAGGAAATGATCCTATCATTCAAGACTTCAGAGCTGGGGTCCTGTTGCACAGCCAGTAAAAAGGCTCGGGGGGTTGGGACAGGCTCTTCTCTGAGAGGTTGTTGGTGCTCTCTGTATAAGCCTCCCATAGAGAAATGTATTGCTGAGCTACATTGGAGGATTATTCATGGGGCTATCGCTACAAACAGGTATGTGTCGGATCTTGATCCATTAGTGGGGAGGGGGTGCCTGTTCTGTGGGGATGAGGAGACTGGTAGGGATGTTCCAGTCTGGTAGGGTTGTTTCTGTCCCGGGTGGGTTGTGGACAGGCCTGGGGTTGGAGCTGACCCTCGACCTATACATTGGAGGGCTTAGGTATAGTATAGCCAACAGGCAATGGGACAGCCTAGTAAACTACCCGTTGGGGCAGGTAAACATGGCAATGTGGAAGACCAGTAAACATGAGAAGCAGGGGGCAGGGTGTACGGACACCAGAGCTATGCTGGTGGGGCTGGTGTGGGCTCAGCTGACACTGGACCATGTATATGGTGAGCTGGTGAATATTCTTGGGGATTTTGTAGGGGTGTGGTGCGTCAGAGGGTTCTATGTACAGTGGGCGAGGAAGGGTGCTTGTTTCTAACTTTCTAGGTAGCTAAAAATGAAACAAAGTTTGTGCTTTTATTATGTAATTATTTGGCCAATAAAGGTACCCTCTGTAGCGCTTTGCGGTCGGATGCCAAGCAGCTGCCATACCGAGCAGTGACTCTCTCTCTCTCTCCCTCTTAGTATCTTGACTGAATAAGTCACCGCTTGGTATGGCAACTGCTTGGCATCCGACCGCAAAGCGATACAGAGGGTAGTGCTTATGGCCCAGTACATCGCTGGGCCCGAGATCCCTGCCATCCAGGACCTCAATACCTGGCAGTTTCAGAGGAAGGCCCTAAAAATGGTCAGAATCTCTGCTACCACATGGCAAGCAGTGCCAATGCACCAAGTCTGAAACCAACAGGACCCTGAACAGCTTCTACACCCAAGCCATAAGACTGATAAAGAGTGAAAGAGTCAACCAAATAGATACCCGGACTATCTGCATCGACCCTTTTTACACTAACTCTTTTCACTCATCACATACGCTGCTATTACTGTTCATCATCTATCCTGTTACCTAGTCACTTTATCCCTACCTACAGTATATGTATATATCTACCTCAATTACCTCGCACCCCTGCACATTGACTTGGTATTGGTACCGCGTGTATATAGCCAAGCTACCATTACTCATTGTGTATTTTTCCTTGTGTTATTATTTTTATGACTGTTGTGTTTCTGGGATGGGAGGATGGAGGCGAGATTATAGTGGAAGAAAAAAAGAGGAGAAAGAGACAGGAAAGGGGAATATAGGGGGAAGAGACTGGAGTTGAGAGGAGAGGAAGATACAGTATGGAAGAGAGAGGGGAGAGATGTAAAGGGTGACAGTGAAAGAAAGAGAGAGACAGAAAGAGAGTTTGCGGTGACCTTAGAGTGACCCGTGTGAATAATGAGCACCGCTAACTCCTAGTGTTTAAAAAAAAAAAAAGTTGTATTTATTTAACCTTTATTTAACTAGGCAAGTCAGTTAAGAACAAATTCTTATTAACAATGACGGCCTACCAAAAGGCTTCCTGCGGGGACGGGGGGTGGGATTAAAAATAAATAAAAAATATAGGACAAAACACACATCACGACAAGAGACACAACACTACAAAAAGAGAGACCTAAGACGACAACACAGTGAGGCAGCGACACATGACAACACCATGGTAGCAGCACAAAACATGGTACAAACATTTTTGGGTACAGACAACAGCACAATTGGCAAGAAGGTAGAGACAACAATGCATCACACAAAGCAGCCACAACTGTCAATAAGAGTGTCCATGACTGACTGAGTCTTTAAATGAAGAGATTGAGATAAAACTGTCCAGTTTGATTGTTTGTTGCAGCTCGTTCCAGTCGCTAGCGGCAGCGAACTGAAAAGACGAGCGACCCAGAGATGTGACTGGCAGAACGGGCGTTGAATGTGGAGGATGAGGGCTGCAGTAGATATCTCAGATAGGGGGGAGTGAGGCCTAAGAGGGTTTTATAAATAACCATCAACAATACAGTATATCACAAAAGTGAGTACACCCCTCACATTTCTGTAAATATTTGAGGATATCTTTTCAAGTGACAACACTGAAGAAATGACACTTTGCTACAATGTAAAGTAGTGAGAGTACAGCTTGTATAACAGTGTAAATTTGCTGTCCCCTCAAAATAACTCAACACACAGCCATTAATGTCTAAACCGCTGGCAACAAAAGTGAGTACACCCCTAAGTGAAAATGTCAAAATTGGGCCCAATTTGCCATTTTCCCTCCCCGGTGTCATGTGACTCGTTAGTGTTACAAGGTCTCAGGTGTGAATGGGGAGCAAGTGTGTTAAATCTGGTGTCATCGCTCTCACACTCCCTCATACTGACTGGTCACTGGAAGTTCAACATGGCACCTCATGGCAAAGAACTCTCTGAGGATCTGAAAAAAAGAATTGTTGCTCTACATAATGATGGCCTGGGCTATAAGAAGATTGCCAAGACCCTGAAACTGAGCTGCAGCACGATGGCCAAGACCATACAGTGGTTTAACTGGACAGGTTCCACTCAGAACAGGTCTCGCCATGGTCGACCAAAGAAGTTGAGTGCACGTGCTCAGCGTCATATCCAGAGGTTGTCTTTGGGGAATAGACGTATGAGTGCTGCAGAGGTTGAAGGGATGGGGGGGTCAGCCTGTCAGTGCTCAGACCATACGCCGTACACTGCATCAAATTGGTCTGCATGGCTGTCATCCCAGAAGGAAGCCTCTTCTAAAGATGATGCACAAGAAAGCCCGCAAACAGTTTGCTGAAGACAAGCAAACTAAGGACATGGATTACTGGAGCCATGTTCTGTGGTCTGATGAGACCAATATAAACAATTTGGTTCAGATGGTGTCAAGCGTGTGTGGCGGCAACCAGGTGAGGAGTACAAAGACAAGTGTGTCTTGCCTACAGTCAAGCATGGTGGTGGGAGCTACAGTTCATTGAGGGAACCATGAATGCCAACATGTACTGTGACATACTGAAGCAGAGCATGATCCCCTCCCTTCAGAGACTGGGCCGCAGGGCAGTATTCCAACATGACCCCAAACGACCCCAAACACACCTCCAAGATGACTACTGCCTTGCTAAAGAAGCTGAGGGTAAAGGTGATGGACTGGCCAAGCATGTCTCCAGACCTAAACCCTATTGAGCATCTGTGGGGCATCCTCAAACGGAAGGCGGAGGAGTGCAAGGTCTCTAACATCCACCAGCTCTGTGATGTCGTCATGGAGAAGTGGAAGAGGGCTCTGGTGAACTCCATGCCCAAGAGGGTTAAGGCAGTGCTGGAAAATGATGGTGGCCACACAAAATATTGACACTTTGGGCCCAATTTGGACATTTTCACTTAGGGGTGTACTCACTTTGTTGCCAGCGATTTAGATATTAATGGCTGTGTGTTGAGTTATTTTGAGGGGACAGAAAATGTACACTGTTATACAAGCTGTACACTCACTACTTTACATTGTAGCAAAGTGTCATTTCTTCAGTGTTGTCACATGAAAAGATATACTCAAATATTTACAAAAATGTGAGGGGTGTACTCACTTTTGTGATATACTGTAGATTACCAGTTTACAGAGGAGTATAGAGTGCAGTGATGTGTCCTATAAGGAGCATTGGTGACAAATCTGATGGACGAATGGTAAGGGACATCTAGCCACTCGAGAGGACCCTTACCTGCCGATCTATAAATTAAGTTTCTGTAATCTAGCATGGGTAGGATGGTCATCCGAATCAGGGTTAGTTTGGCAGCTAGGGTGAAAGAGGAGCGATTACGATAGAGGAAACCAAGTCTAGATGTAACTGTAGCCTGCAGCTTTGATATGTGATGAGAGAAGGGCAGTGTACCGTCTAGCCATACTCCCAAGGACTTGTATGAGGTGACTACCTCAACCTCTAAACCCTCAGAGATAGCAATCACACCTGTGGGGAGAGGGGCAATTCTTCTTACCAAACCACATGACCTTTGTTTTGGAGGTGTTCATAACAAGGTTAACAAGGAAAGCGTTGTTGTAGACCGTTTAACTTCTCTAGGGTAGGGGGCAGCATTTGGAATTTTGGATGAAAAGCGTGCCCAGATTAAACCGCCTTCTACTCAGGCCCAGAAGATATGATATGCATATAATTGGTAGATTTGGAAAGGAAACACTCTAAAGTTTACAATAGTGTCTGTGAGCATCGGGGCTAGTCGCATTAGAAGTGGTGGGGGATGAGGAAATGTTGGACGGGCAAGGAGCCATGGCTGAGTCAAATAGGAATCCTGACTTAATCAAGTGGTGATTAAAGAGCTCAGCCATGTGCTCCTTGTCAGTAACAACCACATCATCAATATTAAGGTGCAGCTATGAGGAGGAGAGTTTATTCTCTAGTTCTTTAACCATTTTCTATAACTTCTTGGGGTTAGACCCACAGAGAGCACTGACTACACACACCTCTATCTATGGAGAGTATCAGTGCTGTGTTACCAGCTTTCACACACAGATTAGTCCCATCACGATTCTCTGAGCCACTGTGTGTGTGTGTGTTTCTTGACCTTACCTGTCGTGACACAGCCAGCTCCAGGGCCAGGTAGAAGGCAGCCAGGTGGTCTGTGGGGGACAAGCTCTGGGCCCTGAAACAGAGAGATGAGGAGAAATGAGTGAGGAGGAAAAGTGTCCTTCAAATATTTTTTTATTTTATTTGCATGACTGCTACCGAGAATGCTGCTTGCTTGTAGTATCATATCATAAAGCAGAGAAACGAATGAACTCAGTGGGATTTTCTGAACCACTATCCTACAGAGTATCAGGTCCTATTACACTGGGACCACCAGGGGACTAACCTCGAGTGAGGTATCCATCCATCCCCTACTGAACAAGCCTCGCCCAGCCCTGTCCTGCTCATAACCACTTGAGAGACACAGAGTATCTAAGAGGGAGGTTGGCTTACATGGTTCTTCCCAAACACTCTGTGTCAGAGGCTTAAATGGACTCTCTTACACCACTGCATAGTTAATGTGTCAAGAGAGTGGTGTGAGAGTGAGGATGATTCTGCCTCCATTAGGGGAGCCATGGACAGACACAGAGAAAGGGACAGGGAGGGGAGACACAGGGATGGGGGACAGGGGACAAGGAAAGTGGTGTGACACTGAGGATGACTCTGCCTCCATTAGGTAAACCAGGGACAGGTGGGCCCCAGGAACACACAGAGACGGGGAGACACAGAAGACAGGGGAGACACAGAGACAAGGGAGACACAGAGACGGGGGAGACACAGGAAGAGGGGAAAGACACAGACAGGGGAGACACAGAGATGGGGGAGACAGAGACAGGGGGAGACAGAGACAGAGACAGGGGGAGACACAGAGACAGGGGAGAGACAGAGACAGGGAGAGACAGAGACAGGGAGAGACAGAGACAGGGAGAGACGGAGACAGAGACAGGGAGAGACAGAGACAGGGATAGGGGAGACACAGTGACATCTAAATCGCTAAATTCTTACAAAACTCACTCACCTCTGGAACGCACCCAGGGCCTTCTTCTGATACTCCTCCTGCATCCCCCGTAGGGAAGCTGTGGGGTTAGAGAGAGAGAGAGACAGGAGGGGGATTGAGCAGTGTGGGAGACGGAGAGGAGATATGAGAGATGAAGGATAAAATGAGAATAGAAAGAGTGGCCAGATGAATGGAAAGAAAGTAGTAAAAAGAAGAGGAGAGAAGAGAGAAGGAAGCATATGCGAGAGCCACGGGTAAATTGAGAAAGCATTTAAGAGCGAGTGAAATAGAGTGAACAACAGATGGGAGCAGAGAAAGGAGATGGAGAAAATGAGAAACCAGAGGAGAGTGATTATGTTCAGGAAGAAGGGAGGGAAGGATGCTCACATTATGGTGCATTATGTCATAAATATTCAGCTTGTCTACACCATATGTTCCAGTGGAGATAAGCTGAATGTGGTAGTGAGAGGAGAGCAATGTACAGTGGGACTGTCATACACCAGAGTTAGGCATTTGCTGTTAGTGTGTCCGGGTGTGGATGATAACCGTGGGGAGAGAGAGAGAGAGAGAGAGAGGGTAGAATCTAGAGTCAGGAGCTTTTCCTGGTCATGTCACAAAAAATCATTGAAAATCCTTCCTCTCCTTACCTCACTCTGATTTAAAAGAACTGAGCAGGTGAAAGTTATCCTACTGAGATTCCACCATTGTTTTTACCTGTCCAATCAGGGCAAATGAAAGGGAAGAGACGAGGAGAGGACATGTTTTTAAGCAATTGAGGCAGAGCACTGGAATGCTGTACGAGTTCTGTGGCTGAAAGTGGGAGCAGTCCCTCACCGTCTGTGGCCTTGAGGCTGTACACCAAGCCGATGGCTAGGTAACCTTTAGCTCGGAACTCTGAGGCCTTCTCCCCCATGTCCACCACCATCTTAGCAAAACACTCTCCTTCCTCCAGCTAGACAGTGAGCGAGAGAAAGAAAGATTAGTAGAATATTATAATGTACAGAAAACGAATCATGAAGGACAAATAATATAGTGATTTATATCAGAGATCTCTGAGGGACAATCGCAGGGC
The DNA here is from genome assembly GCF_045791955.1 of Oncorhynchus clarkii lewisi. Lineage (NCBI taxonomy): Eukaryota > Metazoa > Chordata > Actinopteri > Salmoniformes > Salmonidae > Oncorhynchus > Oncorhynchus clarkii. The sequence goes on from NC_092171.1 coordinate 27,372,115, forward strand.
TTGTTGCCTTTCTCACCCAATGGAGTGCTCCAATGCACAGCTTGACAGCTAGTAAGGGGATGGTGGGGTCATCCGGCTTCAGACGGATACACTCCTTCAATACCTTCACCGCCCTGGCCGACTGCACACACACACACACACACACACACACACACACACACACACACACACACACACACACACTAGGTGAAGCACAAAGTAACATAGTGTACATTGATAAAATAAGCATGATGTCACAGTAGTGATCAGTGATGCGCGGGCTGACAGCGGTTATATCCGCGGGGGCGGGTTTAGGGTTAGGAAATATTGTGTGGATGAATGGCAGGTGGGTGGCTGGCGGGTTTAATAAAGAGAAAACAACAACTTAAAAAAATCCATAAATGTATCATTCTTGTGCAGTATAGGCAATATTGAGATTTTTCTTTCATTATTTTAGGCTATCTGACATTAGTGCATAAGTCTAAACTTTAGGACCTAACTGTTCACACGCCAATTAACCTACATGCCAATCACCAGCTGCTTTTGGGAATGGGCAGAAAAAGTTAACGTCGATCCATGGAAGCAAAAAGGACAATGTCAGAGTTTAATTCAATAAGAGAAAAGCTGCAAAATGGAGAGTTGAAAATAAAAAAAGGGAGGACCAGAAAAGTCATGTTTGGGAAAGATTTGGTGAAGTGGTAAAAAGAGGATGATGGCAGTGCCAGCTATTGGAAACGGTAGCCTACTGTTCAGATGGGTTAAATGGAAACTGTAGCCTACTGTTCAGATGGGTTAAATGGAAACTGTAGCCTACTGTTCAGATGGGTTAAATGGAAACTAGCCTACTGTTCAGATGGGTTAAATGGAAACTGTAGCCTACTGTTCAGATGGGTTAAATGGAAACTGTAGCCTACTGTTCAGATGGGTTAAATGGAAACTGTAGCCTACTGTTCAGATGGGTTAAATGGAAACTAGCCTACTGTTAAGATGGGTTAAATGGAAACTGTAGCCTATTATGTGTGATGATTGTAAGGTGCTATTCAAATTCGACAGTCACAAGACAGGGACTTTAAATAGGCCTATGGCACTGCAAGGAAACTGTAGCCTACTGTTCAGATGGGTTAAATGGAAACTGTAGCCTACTGTTCAGATGGGTTAAATGGAAACGGTAGCCTACTGTTCAGATGGGTTAAATGGAAACTGTAGCCTACTGTTCAGATGGGTTAAATGGAAACTGTAGCCTACTGTTCAGATGGGTTAAATGGAAACTGTAGCCTACTGTTCAGATGGGTTAAATGGAAACTAGCCTACTGTTAAGATGGGTTAAATGGAAACTGTAGCCTACTGTTCAGATGGGTTAAATGGAAACTGAAGTGGACACTGACTGTAGATCTATAACCTCTCACAGCCTGACTGTAGATCTATAACCTCTCACAGCCTTAATATGAACTCCTGCAGAATTAAGCATTTCTTGCATTAAAATGATACACCAAATGTAGGCAAAATGTTTACTCAGGAACAGGAGTTATTTATTTCAGCATCTTGAGAGTATACGAATGCACAGTTAGATGCCATCTGTAGAGGTGCTATTCTTATCAGCATCATAAAAGCTGATATTATTTTCAAATAAAATATGCATCCAAGCCAAACTGAAATCTTATCAGAAACATGTTGGGTAGTTTTTACAACTTTCGATTTCCTTACAACCAGTCAAATTGATGACATTTGGAAATTTTGCACAGATAATATTTAGTTTTTTGATTGTTGAGATATTGCATTTTCTCCCCGGTCCCTAAACGTCTTTGCTCCGCAAAAGAAGCAGAGATGGCAGAAAGAACTTTACCGAAGTCAACTAGATTTATGCATTGACTCAATTGATCTATTACATTATTCTGGTGAACCAGGGTTTATTTAGTCTTCTAGGGAAACATATAATGACAGAAGAGAAGCTGCATGTATCTAATCATATACAAGTTGACTAACAACTAAAATGTCAAATTATAAGCAGAACCATCCTGTGTCTAAATCAGGCCCAAAATAATCCTGCAAACCCTGTCAAAAAATAGTTCAGCTGTCTCTGACTGTAGTCTACAGTGCATTTTCTATATTAGTGGGTTCGGGTTGACTGAGGGCCTCAGATTTAAAATGTATGACATATAGTGGGAAGGTCGCAGATGGGTTATTAGCAATTGCGGACGGGTACGGGTGAACAAACAGCTGGCCCGCGCACCACTAGTAGTGATGTCACGGTTTCAGACTTACCGTCCCAGCAGCCATCAGTGACAGGGCTAGATGGTACCAGAGATGGAACTCCTCAAAGGCAAACTTCATGGCCCTCTCTAGACACTGCAGACACAAGACAAAGGTCAGATTGACATCACATTTAAATAGGGGAATACCTCATTTAAATAACACAATTTCCTGTTTTGTAAAATACATTTATGAATTTGGGGGTTTCTAAGTAAAAACCATGTAAGGCTTTAAACAACTCTTTATTTAAATTACAATGGGAGAGCTGAGAGTTCTTAATTGTGAGCAGAGCAAACAGCAGAGCAGAGCAAGACACCAGAATGTGCTAAGAAGAAGCAATGCAATCCTTCCTTCCTTAACACATTGAAAACTCCATCACCTCGAGGAACAAGGCCAAGTGATAGACGGGGAGCCATATTTAGATCAACCCTCAGGAGCCAGCAGATCCAAATCAGTGGCTCACAGCTCCAGCCGAGAACCAATTAGAACGCTCTGCCACTTCCTGCCAACACCTCCCAATTGAAGTCCTTTCGTCTAATAGGTTGGTACATAAACTAACAGCTGCAAGAATCCATTGCTCTCATGAATATGCTTCTCTATTCACACTGGGGAGATAACAGATCGTGTGTGTATGTCAGCAGGAGGCGGTGGCTGCAGAAGGCCATGTCTGCAGGAGTGGAGCAGGGGGCTTAACTGAGAGCATTTCCAGGCAGTTGGTGGGGTATTAGGACTAATCACAGACACCGAGCTTACTGGGGACACTTTCATTGAACAGGGTGGCAGAGTGGCCCAGGCAGAACAATCAAAGGCAGATGAAAAGGTAGTGTAATAATACACACACAACTCACACAGACACACAATACACAGAAACACTGAGGATAGCCTGAGCCAACAGGAAGACACGCAAGGGGGGATGAGGTCCTGTATCATGCTCCATGTGTGTTTCAGTACGGGCAGATGACTACATGTCAGAGCAGCATTCCTATTTTTGTAAGATTGTATTTTTCAAACAATATTGTATTCGGAAAGTATTCAGACCTCTTGACTTTTTCCACATTTTGTTACATTACAGCCTTATACTAAAATGTATTAAATAAAAATGTTTCCTCAGGCCTCCCGGGTGGCGCAGTGGTTAAGGGCGCTGTACTGCAGTGCCAGCTGTGCCACCAGAGACTCTGGGTTTGCGCCCAGGCTCTGTCACAACCGGCCGCGACCGGGAGGTCCGTGGGGCGACGCACAATTGGCCTAGCGTAGTCCGGGTTAGGGAGGGTTTGGCCGGTAGGGATATACTTGTCTCATCGCGCAGCCAGCGATCCCTGTGGCGAGCCGGGCGCAGTGTGCGCTAACCAAGGTAGCCAGGTGCACGGTGTTTCCTCCGACACATTGGTGCGGCTGGCTTCCGGGTTGGATGCGCGCTGTGTTAAGAAGCAGTGCGGCTTGGTTGGGTTGTGTATCGGAGGACGCATGACTTTCAACCTTCGTCTCTCCTGAGCCCGTACGGGAGTTGTAGCGATGAGACAAGATAGTAGCTACTAAAGATTTGGATACCACGAAATTGGGGAGAAAAAGGGGTAAAAATTTTTTAAAAATCAAATAATAATAATGTTTCCTCATCAATCTACACACATTATCCCATAATGACAAAGCGAAATCAAATCAAATTTATTTATATAGCCCTTCGCACATCAACTGATATCTCAAAGTGCTGTACAGAGACCCAGCCTAAAACCCCAAACAGCAAGCAATGCAGGTGTAGAAGCATGTTGGCTAGGAAAAACTACCTAGGAAGGAACCAGGCTATGTGGGGTGGCCAGGTTTGTAATTTTTGCAAATGTATAAAAATAAAAAAAACAGGAATACATTATTTATATAAGTTTTCAGACCCTTTGCTTTGACACTCGAAATTGCGCTCAGGTTCATCCTGTTTCCATTGATCATTCTTGAGATGTTTTTACAACTTTGAGTCCACCTGTGGTAAATTCAATTGATTGGACATAATTTGGAAAAGGCACACACTTGTCTATATAAGGTCCCACAGTTGACAGTGCATGTCAGAGCAAAAACCAAGCCATAAGGTCGAAGGAATTGTCCGTAGAGCTCAGAGACAGGATTTTGTCGAGGCACAGATCTGGGGAAGGGTACCAAAACATTTCTACAGCATTGAAGTTTCCCAAGAACACAGTGGCCTCCATCATTCCTAAATTGAATAAGTTTTGAACTACCCAGACTTCCTAGAGCTGGCCGTCTGGCCAAACTGAGCAATCGGGGGAGAAGGGCCTTGGTCAGGGAGGTGACCAAGAACCCTTTGGTCATTCTAACAGAGCTCCAGAGTCCTTCTGTGGAGATGGGAGAAACTTGCAGAAGTACAACCATCTCTGCAGAACTCCACCAATCAGGCCTTTATGGTAGAGTGGCCAGGTGGAAGCCACTCCTCAGTAAAAGGCACATGACAGCACGCTTGGAGTTTGCCAATAGGCAGGAGTGGCTTTGGGATAAGTCTCTGAATGTCCTCGAGTGGCCCAGCCAGAGAGCGGATTTGAACCCGCATCCCTGGAGAGACCTGAAAATAGCTGTGCAGAGACGCTCCCCATCCAACCTGACAGAACTTGAGAGGATCTCCAGAGATCTCCAGAGAAGAATGGGAGAAACTCCCAAAATACAGGTGTGCCAAGCTTGTAGCATCATACCCAAGAAGACTCGAGGTTGTAATCGCTGCCAAAGGTGCTTCAACAAAGTACTGAGTAAAGGGTCTGAATACTTATGGAAATGTCATATTTCAGTTTTTTTTTTTTTATACATTTGCTAAAATTTCCAAAAACCTGTTTTCGCTTTGTAGTTATGGGGTTATGGGTTGTAGATTGAAGAATAAAACAATATATTTAACACATTTTAGAACAAGGCTGTAATGTAACAAAATGTGGAAGAAGTCAAGGGGTCTGAATACTTTCCGAATGCACTTTATATGTAACATATTTCCTGCCGGTGACTTATCAGCACCACACTACCATTCCACGACTTCTCCCACTTTTCATCCCATGTTCATCTTCCTCACTGTGTTTAAATAAAGTTACTGTGTGTGTTAACTCTTGGGCTGCTTTATTCCCGTCTAACTGGGGGCAGTGTCAGTGAGTCACAAACCAGTAAAATACCCAGAGCCGGATCACTCTCTTTCAATATAAACATATACAGACAAAAGACAACAGACAGACGCACACAAACATCAAGGACATCCCACCTGCCCAGACCCACATGTTCCCACAGCATCTATTTCCAGTGCTTGTAAGACTCTATGCCATATGGCCTCAAATTGCGCTATTCTGCTTTTCTCTGTCGCCCACACCTTTTCAAGATTTAAATAATAATGCATTTGATTCTTCCACTGTCTTAACGATGGAGGATCATTTGACTTTGGGAAAATATGGTCCAACCCATTGAGTATCTCCCACACCTTCATATGCTATGTCTTGAAATATGCAGATAGACGGATAAAAATTATTTAAATTGCAACACTTCTGACAGCCAACTTTCTAACTCTGGCCATAACTTTTGGACTATATAGCACTCCAAGAAGGCATGAATTACAGAATCATTGCTTATTTTAGACTTTTTATTTAACTAGGGAAATCAGTTAAGAACAAATTCTTATTTACAATGACAGCCTACACCGGCCGAACCCTAACCTGGACGACACTGGGCCAATTGTGTGCCGCCCTATGGGACTTCCAATCACGGCCGGTTGTGATACAGCCTGGAATCGAACCAGGGTCTGTAATGACGCCTCTATTACTGAGATGCAGTGCCTTAGACCGCTGCGCCACTCGGGACATGACTCTGCCGTTGTGCTGTAGAATTTGTGAATTTGTCTCTTGTGTAATAAATTCTATACATTAGTTTATACTGGATTAAGCATACACTTTTGTTAACTGTAATTTCTTGGTTATGTTCCAACACTCTCTCCATATCAGTTAGGTCTTGGTTCCAATAGTTTAGATATTGTTAGTTGGATAGGCTCTCTGCAAGGTTTTGTATATCTTACCCATCATATAAATATAATTTTTTGACTCAAATAGGATTCCCTCTGATGTCCAACATATTTCAGATGGAAATTTCGTGATATAAAACTTTTAAGTGAGACAAACAAGACAAACAAAATGTTGAATATTCAAGACCATAGTTTACAAAACCTTGGCACACAAGACTGCTTGTCGTATTTACAAGCCAAACCATTATCTCTTTCTGCTATCAAAACCAAGATCAACACAATTCTCTCTCTCAAGGAGAACGACAAGGTAATTTTTTAAGTGTTTTGGACTAGTGTTTATGATGACTGCACTAACAGTAGCAGTGTCTTGGAGTCTCTGTAGTGACTGAGACTGTGTGCTTTATCTCTTGTTCACAGACACACACACACACAGAGAGAGACAGAGAGACAGAGAGACAGAGAGACAGAGAGACAGAGAGAGAAGCGCAGCGCTGGGGGATGGAGGGATGAACTTAAGATCTCCAGATCAATGAGATCAGATCCATTCAGCCATCGACCGGACTGCAGGAAGGTTCCTGGCTCCAGAGACGGAGAGTGGCAGCTTCGGTTACCGGGGCAACTATAGGCCATGATTGGTCTCCATGGGTCTTCTCGGGTGTTCCCACGGTTACTGATTGGGCGGTTAGGTGTGTGTAAGTGTAGGATAAGGGTCTGTGTGTTTGTGTATACATCCAGTATGTGTATGTCCTCACCTCAGAGAGCCTCTCATACTGTCCCCGTCGCCCCAGGGCGATGGTCAGCAAGTCGTAGACCACAGAGGCACTCTGCAGGCTGATGATGCGGTCGCTGTTATGCTCTGGGATCCTGCTCAGCACCGCATCTCTGTTGGCCTGCAGGGAGAACACACACACACTCATCATCATCATACCATGTACACGCACACACACACAGATACAGAAGAGTAGAAAGAGGAGCTTGTGTTTGTGTCAGTTAGTTAGTTCAGTGGGAGAGTGTTAGCAGAGTAGCTGTGGGAACATTGCAGTGTGTGGTGAGTGGAAGAATGGAAAGAGGAGTGTTGTGTTTGATGGATGACTGGGGGCCCTGCTTTTAAAAACACCCATTAGAAGGAAAAACAAACAGGATGGAAATCTAACACCCTTGTAACTAAGGACAATTGTTACTGGAAGTTCAGAGTTAGAGCTACCAAACAATGCCTTTAATGCCTTGCTTTGGGAGTGTGATGGAGAAACTGTACTGGATTAAACAGTTGATGTGACTGAGAGAAAAAACTAACTTGTCAACATTAGAACCAGAGGAGTTCAGTTGCTGTTATTGTTGAAAAGGTGTACGACCTGAAAGATGAATCTACCTGCCCGGGAAGAAAAGAGGGATATTCTTACTATAGATTCACTAATCAGCAACAGGAGCAGAGCCTCCTCTGTGTTCTCCTGTGGACAAAACAGACTGAGGAGAAGGAGAGGAAGAGAGGGATGGGAGCAATGAGAGGGAAAGAGAAAGCAAGAGACGGAAAGATAGTGGGGGAGAGAGAAACAGAGAAAGAAAGTGAGGGGAGAGAGAGAGAGAGAAAGAAAGTGAGGGGATAGGAAGAGAGAGAGAGAGAGAAAAGGGGGCAAGAGATGGCAATATAGAGACACAGAGAGAGAGATAGTTATCAAACGAGTGTAGAGACAGAGCCTGCAAACCACCACAGTCAGCTCAGCTTGATGAACAAGCCAGCATAGCGGAGTCCCATTGGGGTTCTCATGTGTAGGTAAGCTGCCTAGGAGTGTCAGATTGTGCCAATGTAGATACACACACATCTCAGGTCTGTACACGGGCAGATACTAGTATTGAGAGATAGAGAGAGAAGATAGAGGAGAGAAGGGAGAGAAGAGATAGACAGGTTGGTCCGTACTTCTCTCCGGAGTAGACGCGTGGCCTGCGGCTGAGGGCGTAGTCCTTGAGGTAGGGGGCTCCCTGGCATAGCAGGGGGTCGTCCAGGTGGGACTTGCTAGGAGGGTCCTCCAGAGAAGACCAGTAGCTCTGCTCACACATCCCCCTCAGCAGGATCTCTGCCAGCTGTTTGGCTATGGTCTACAAAGGGAAACACACTGTGTTACAGCGCAGGTGTGCACGTGCGGGCAAGCACACACACACAGGCAGGTGCACACACACTAGAACCCACCAGTCGTAGGTTCTGTGTGGTCCTGGTCTACAGCTCGGAGGATCTCCCGGAAGCGGCCCACTCCCTGGGTCAGGTTACTGTGGCAACAACAAATATTATTATGTTATCATCTGTCTCTAAAGTATGGGGGAAAGATCTGGAAATCTGAGGCCACATACTGTATTATATATAGTGGAGGATAGTGTATAAATATTATATACTGTGGAGGATAGTGGATACATATTATATACAGTGGAGGATAGTGGATACATATTATATACAGTGGAGGATAGTGGATACATATTATATACAGTGGAGGATAGTGGATACATATTATATACTGTATACTGGAGGATAGTGTATACATATTATATACTGTGGAGGATAGTGGATACATATTATATACAGTGGAGGATAGTGGATACATATTATATACAGTGGAGGAAATTGGATGCATATTATATACAGTGGAGGATAGTGGATACATATTATATACAGTGGAGGATAGTGGATACATATTATATACAGTGGAGGATAGTGGATACATATTATATACAGTGGAGGATGGTGGATACATATTATATACAGTGGAGGATGGTGGATACATATTATACATAGTGGAGGATAGTGGATACATATTATATACAGTGGAGGATAGTGGATACATATTATATACAGTGGAGGATAGTGGATGCATATTATATATAGTGGAGGATAGTGGATACATTTATATATAGTGGAGGATAGTGGACACATGAATATATTGTGATGGATAGTAGATACTAGGGCTGGGCGATATGGCCAAAATCTCATATCCCGATATAGGTTATTTCATATCCCGATAATGATACATATCACGATATGTGCATGTAATCAAAATATAAAATATTTATGTATAAAATATAAAAAGGTAAATAGAAACCACACAACTTTAGTTACAAGCAAAATAAATATAAGCCTATATATATTTTTGGGGGGGCTTGCCTGTTTTGCATGTTATTTTTGCTTTAATACGTGTCACATATCAATTTGCATTTGGTACCTTGGGTTGAGTGTTAGCACCAACTCACAAAACCCCGTTTCTCAACCGTGTAATTTGGGGCCATGTCTTTGCAGATAGTGGATACATGTTATATATAATGATGCATAGTGGATACATATTATATACAGTGGAGGAAATCGGATGCATATTATATACAGTGGAGGATAGTGGATACATATTATATACAGTGGAGGATAGTGTATACATATTATATACAGTGGAGGATAGTGAATACATATTATATACAGTGGAGGATAGTGGATACATGTATAAGGATTGTTGTCTGGTGCTTAAAGCTAGTGAGGGAGATATGAGTCTCCAGCTTCAGAGATTTTTGCAGTTAGTTCCAGTCATTGGCAGCAGAGAACTGGAAGGAAAGACGACCAAAGGAGGAATTGGCTTTGGAGGTGACCAGTGAGATATACCTGCTGTAACACGTGCTACGAGTGGGTGCTGCTATGGTGACCAGTGAGGCGGGGCTTTACCTACCTAATATAGGAAGCCGATTCTAGATTTAATTTTGGATTGGAGATGTTTAATGTGAGTCTGGAAGGAGAGTTTACAGTCTAACCAGACACACGTCAGAGCCGTCCAGAGTAGTGATGCTGGATGGGCGAGCAGGTGCGGGCAGTGATCAGTTGAAAAGCATGCATTTAGTTTTACCTGTGTTTAAGAGCAGTTGGAGGCTTCGGAAGGAGAGTTGAATGGCATTGAAGCTCATCTGGAGGTTAGTTAACACAGTGTCCAAAGAGGGGCCAGAAGTACACAGAATGGTGTCGTCTGCGTAGAGGTGTGTCAGAGAATCACCAGCAGCAAGAGCAACATCATTGATGTATTCAGAGAAAAGAGTCGGCCCGAGAATTGAATCCTGTGGCACCCCCATAGGGACTGCCAGAGGTCCGGACAACAGGCCCTCCGATTTGACACACTGAACTCTATAGAGAAGTAGTTGGTAAACCAGGCGAGGCAATCATTTGAGAAACCAAGGCTGTCGAGTCTGCCAGTAAGAATGTGGTGATTGAGTCGAAAACCTTGGCCAGGTCGATGAATACGGCTGCACAGTAATATCTCTTATCGATGGCGGTTATGATGTCGTTTAGGACCTTGAGCGTAGCTGAGGTGCACCCATGACCAGCTCTGAAACCAGATTGCATAGCGGAGAAGGTACGGTGGGATTCGAAATGGTCGGTAATCTGTTTATTAACTTGGCTTTCGAAGACCTTAGAAAGACAGGGTAGGATAGATATCGGTCTGTAGCAGTTTGGGTCTAGAGTGTCACCCCCTTTGAAGAAGGGGATGACCGCGGCAGCTTTCCAATCTTTGGGAATCTCAGACAATACGAAAGAGAGGTTGAACAGGCTAGTAATAGGGGTTGCAAAAATTTCGGCAGATCATTTTAGAAAGAGAGGGTCCAGATTGTCTAGCCCGGCTGATTTGCACGGGTCCAGATTTGGCAGCTCTTTCAGAACATCAGCTATCTGGATTTGGGTGAAGGAGAAATGGTCAAGGCTTTGGCGGGTTGCTGTGGAGGGTGCCGGGCAGTTGACCGGGGTAGGGGTAGCCAGGTGGAAAGCATGGCCAGCCGTAGAGAAATGCTTATTGAAATTCTCAATTATAGTGGATTTATTGGTGGTGACAGTGTTTCCTGGCCTCAGAGCAGTGGGCAGCTGGGAGGACGTGCTCTTATTCTCCATGGACTTTACACTGTTCCAGAACTTTTTTGACTTAGTACTACAGGATGCTATCCTTAGCTAGCCTTAGCTTTCCTAACTGCCTGTGTATATGTGTTCCTAACTTCCCTGAAAAGTTGCATATCACGGGGGCTATTCGATGCTAATGCAGAACGCCACAGGATGTTTTTGTGCTGGTCAAGGGCAGACAGGATTCAGACACGGCTAAGACATCCGGGTTGGCTGAGTGTGCTAAAGCAAGTGTGCTAAAGCAAGTAAGTAAAACAAACTTAGGGAGTAGGCTTCTAATGTTAACATGCATGAAACCAAGGCTTTTACGGTTACAGAAGTCAACAAATGAGAGCACCTGGGGAGTGGGAGTGGAGCTAGGCACTCCAGGACCTGGATTAACCTCTACATCACCAGAGGAACAGAGGAGAAGTAGGATAAGGGTAAGGCTAAATGCTATACGAACTGGCCGTCTAGCACGTTCGGAACAGAGTGTAAAAGGAGCAGGTTTCTGGGCACGATTGCATAGATTCAAGGCATAGTGTACAGACAAAGGTAAGGTAGGATGTGAGTACATTGGAGGTAAACCTAGGCATTGAGTAATGATGAGAGAGATATAGTCTCTAGAGACGTTTAAACCAGGTGATGTCATCGCATATGTAGAAGGTGGAACAACATGGTTGGTTAAGGCTTATTGAGCAGGGCTAGAGGCTCTACAGTGAAATAAGACAATAATCACTAACCAGGACAGTAATGGACGAGGCAAATTGATATTAGAGAGAGGCATGTGTAGCCAAGTGAACATATGGGTCCAGTGATTGGTTGGGCTGACTAGGGACACAGCGATTCAGACTGTTAGCAGTCCGATGCTAACACGCTAACAGTTAGTAGGCCCGGGGCTAAACAAGCTAGCAGTTAGCAGACCGGGGCTGGCAAGCAAGCAGTTATCAGGTGCTAGCAGTTAGCAGACCGGGGCAGGCAAGCTAGCTAGCAGTTAGCAGACCGGGGCTGGCAAGCAAGCAGTTATCAGGTGCTAGCAGTTAGCAGACCGGGGCAGGCAAGCTAGCTAGCAGTTAGCAGACCGGGGCAGGCAAGCTAGCAGTTAGCAGCCCGGGGCAGGCAAGCTAGCAGTTAGCAGACCGGGGCTGGCAAGCAAGCAGTTAGCAGGGGCTAGCAGTTAGCAGACCGGGGCAGGCAAGCTAGCAGTTAGCAGACCGGGGTAGGCAAGCTAGCAGTTAGCAGACCAGGGCTAGGAAGTTAGCCTTTGGGGGACGTTGCGATGGGGGTAAGTCTGTTTTTGCCTCTTCGTGCGGTGACGTCGATAGACCAGTTGTGGATTAGTGGGGTTCCAAGTAGCTCTAGGTTGCTAGCAGGCCTAGCAGGTTAGCAGAATGGGCCTTCAGTGGGCATCGCGCCTGAGGGGCCTGTTGGAATCCTCGGGCAGATTATGTCAGTATTCCAGTCGTAGAGGATCGGCGGGGTTCAGTGCCCCGTACCTGCAGTAGAAGGGGTCCGGATATTGTAGACCAGGAGTGGGCTTCGGTGGTAGCACAGCAGCCCTGAAATCCACTATTTATAGCTTCAGGCTAATTGGTGCTTGCTCCGGGATGGAAACGCTAGCCAGGAGAGGTCACCCGGGATTGCGGTTAGCTAGTTGCGAAGATCCAGATGAAAATGTTCAGAGTTTGAGGTAGGAATCCGCTAGCAATGGTTTGCTGACTGATAGCTGGTAGTTAGCTGGCTAGCTTCAGTTGAGGGATTCCAGATCCGAAGTAAATAGAAATACTTTAGAAAAAAGCAGATCCACGCCGCATTGGGTGAGGCGGGTTGCAGGAGAGTATTTAGAGGTTGAGGTTTTATTTGATTTAAATATTTTAAAAAGATATGTGAAGAAAAATATATATACAAGGGAAAGACAGGACAAAGACGTCTGACTGCTACGCCATCTTGGAAGTAAGTAATTATAACTATATATAAGTAACTATATATAAAAAGAGGATACATGTTATATATTGTGGATTTCTGAATACTTCTGGCCGTTCTTTGGACACTGTGTTAACTAACCTCCAGACGAGCTGCAAAGCCATACAACTCTCCTTCCGTGGCCTCCAACTGCTCTTAAATGCAAGTAAAACTAAATGCATGCTCTTCAACCGATCGCTGCCCGCACCTGCCCGCCCATCCAGCAGGACTACTCTTGACAGTTCTGACTTAGAATACGTGGACGATTACAAATACCTACGTGTCTGGTTAGACTGTAAATGTTCTTTCCAGACTCACATTAAGCATCTCCAATCCAAAATGACATATAGAATCGGCATCCTATTTCGCAACAAAGTATCCTTCACTCATGCTGCCAAACATACCCTCGTAAAACTGACTATCCTATCGATACTTGACTTCAGCGATGTCATTGACAAAATAGCCTCCAACACTCCACTCAGCAAATTGGATGCAGTCTATCACAGTGCCATCCGTTTTGTCACCAAAGCCCCATATACTACCCACCACTGCAACCTGTATGCTCTCGTTGGCTGGCCCTCGTATCATATTTGTCGCCAAACCCACTGGCTCCAGGTCATCTATAAGTCTTTGCTAGGTAAAGCCCCGCCTTATCTCGGCTCACTGGTCACCATAGCAGCACCCACCCGTAGCACGTGCTCCAGCAGGTATATGTCACTGGTCACCCCCAAAGCCTATTCCGATTGGCCGCCTTTCCTTCCAGTTCTCTGCTGCCAATGATTGGAACGAATTGCAAAAATCACTGAAGCTGGAGACTCATATCTCCTTCACTAACTTTAAGCATCAGCTGTCAGAGCCGCTCACATATCACTGCACCTGTGCATAGCCCATCTGTAAATAGCCCATCCAACTACCTCATCCCCATATTGTTATTTTATGCTCCTTTGTACCCGAGTATCTCTACTTGCACATTCATATTCTGCACATCTATCATTCCAGCGTTTAATTGCTAAATTGTATTTACTTCGCCACTACGGCCTATTTATTGCCTTACCTCCCTAATCTTACCTCATTTGCACACACTGTATATAGATTGTTTCTATTGTGTTATTGACTGTACATTTGTTTATTCCATGTGTAACTCTGTGTTGTTGTTTGTGTCGCACTGCTTTGCTTTATCTTGGCCAGGTCAAAGTTGTAAATGAGAACTTCTCAACTTGCCTACCTGGTTAAATAAAGGTGAAAAAAAAGAATATGTCACACCCTGACCTTAGTATTCTTTGTTTTCTTTATTGTTTTGGTTAGGTCAGGGTGTGACATGGGTTTTTGTACTGTCTAGGGGTTTTGTAGGTTTATGGGGGTGTTTACTATATAGGTGTTTATGTAAGTCTATGGTTGCCTAGATTGGTTCTCAATTAGAGGCAGCTGTTTATCGTTGTCTCTGATTGGGAACCATATTTAGGCGGCCATCTTCTTTGGGTATTTCGTGGGTTATTGTCTATGTCTAGTTGCCTGTGTTTGCACTTTTGTATCATAGCTGCACGTTCATTTTGTTATTTTGTATAGTTTGTTTAGTGTCTATCTTTATTAAAAGTATAATGTATTCACATTATGCTGCGCCTTGGTCTCTTCCATACGACAAACGTGACAAACAAATGAATAATAATATAAATATATTTTATATAGAGTGGTGGATAATGGATACATATTATATATAGTTGATACATATTATATATAGTGGATACATTTTATATAGAGTGGTGGATCGTGGATACATATTATATATAGTTGATACAATTTATATGTAGTGGAGGATAGTGGATACATATTATATATAGTGGATATATGTTATATAGAGTGGTGGATAGTGGTTACATATTATATATAGTGGATACATATTATATATAGTGGATACATTTTATATAGAGTGGATACATTTTATATAGAGTGGTGGATAGTGGATACATATTATATATAGTGGATATATGTTATATAGAGTGGTGGATAGTGGTTACATATTATATATAGTGGATACATATTATATATAGTGGATACATATTATATATAGTGGATTTATGTTATATAGAGTGGTGGATAGTGGTTACATATTATATATAGTGGATACATATTATATATAGTGGATACATTTTATATAGAGTGGTGGATAGTGGATACATATTATATATAGTGGATACATATTATATATAGTGGATACATTTTATATAGACTGGATACATTTTATATAGAGTGGTGGATAGTGGATACATATTATATAGAGTGGATACATTTTATATAGAGTGGTGGATAGTGGATACATATTATATAGAGTGGATACATTTTATATAGAGTGGTGGATAGTGGATACATATTATATATAGTGGATACATTTTATATAGAGTGGTGGATAGTGGATACATATTATATATATTGGATACATTTTATATAGAGTGGTGGATAGTGGATACATATTATATAGAGTGGATACATTGTATATAGAGTGGTGGATAGTGGATACATATTATATATAGTGGATACATTTTATATAGAGTGGTGGATAGTGGATACAAAAAAATAAACGTCCTCTCACTGTCAACTGAGTTCATTTTCAGCAAACTTAACATGTGTAAATATTTGTATGAACATAACAAGATTCAACAACTGAGACATAAACTGAACAAGTTCCACAGACATGTGATTAACATAAATTAAAAAATGTGTCCCTGAACAAAGCGGGGGTCAATATCAAAAGTAACAGTCAGTATCAGGTGTGGACTCCAGCTGCATTAAGTACTGCAGTGCATCTCCTCCTCATGGACTGCACCAGATTTACCAGTTCTTGCTGTGAGATGTTACCCCACTCTTCCACCAAGGCACCTGCAAGTTCCCAGACATTTCTGTGGGGAATGGCCCTAGCCCTCACCCTCCGAACCAACAGGTCCTAGACGTGCTCAATGGGATTGAGATCCGGGCTCTTCGGTGGCCATGGCAGAACACTGACATTCCTGTCTTGCAGGAAATCACGCACAGAACGAGCAGTATGGCTGGTGTCAATGTCATGCTGGAGAGTCATGTCAGGATGAGCCTGCAGGTACCACATGATGGAGGAGGATGTATTCCCTGTAACGCACAGCGTTGAGATTGCCTGCAATGAACAAGCTCAGTCCGATGATGCTGTGCCACACCGCCAAAGACCATGGCGGATCCTCCACCTCCAAATCGATCCTGCTCCAGAGTACAGGCCTCGGTGTAAAGCTCATTCCTTCGACGATAAAGGGGAATCCGACCATCACTCCTGGTGAGACAAAACTGCGACTCGTCAGTGAAGAGCACTTTTGCCACACCGCCAAAGACCATGCTCAGTCGATAAAGGGGAATCCGACCATCACTCCTGGTGAGACAAAACTGTCTGGTCCAGCCTCTCTCAGCCTATTGCGGACAGTCTCCATCCTGCGACGGTACACGTGGTCTGGTCTCCCTGTAACGCTGTCTTAGGCGTCTTTGCAGATGCCAGTAGAAAGGCCTCAGCATCCTAGGTTTTCATAACTGTGACCTTAAGGCGACGTCCTGAAAAAGGGAGTTTATATAGTGTTGATACATTTTATATATAGTGGAGGATAGTGGATACATTTTATATAGTGGATACATTTTATATATAGTGGAGGATAGTGGATACATTTTATATAGAGTGGATACATTTTATATAGAGTGGTAGATATTGGATACATATTGATGTGTTCTCATAATTATGGACCTGTATAAACAAGCAATAAAATATATAGATATTTCCTATAAATAATGGTTAATATGTGCATATCAGTGTGTGTGTGTGTGTGTGTGTGTGTGTGTCAGAGCTGGTATGGTCATTTGTGTGTAAGGTTGTCAGTTGATAGGAGGTGTCAATACCCTAGCTCAACACTTCTCTATGGATCAGACACACTGCAATGTTCCCACACCTACTCAGCTAACACTCTCCCATTGAACGAACTAACCACACGCCTTCTCTGACTGCATGTGTTTATGTGCTTAATGCAAGAAAGTATCTCATAAGTGTGTGAGCATTTGTTATGTTATCAATGCGTCACACTGTAACTTGGAGAAATGTTAACTAGGGTTCAGCTCAGAGTGCTAAACTGCCCGGTAACACCAAATGAGTGAGCGGCCTGCTCCTCTCCCCCCTGTGTCCATCCGTCTGTCTGTGTCTGTCTGTATGTCTGTGTGTCTGTCTATGTGTATAACGTGGTGGTGCGTATCCGTTTGCAAATGAGGGTTTCATCAAAGACTTAATACATATTTGCTGTTAGGCCTCATTTTCATAAATCAGCTCAAGCCGATACAGCACTGACAGTAAGGAATCTGTGTGTGTTTGTGTGTTGGCAGGGCTACAGTAAATCCAAGACTGCAGCAGGCAACATTCTAAGACTTGATTTGCTAATGAGAAGTGACCTGGTTTTTCAGATGCCTAACAGCTAGAGGAAGCACAGACCATGCATCCCAAATGGCAACCTATTCCCTATGTAGTGCACTACCTTTGACCAGGGCCCATAGGTGTTTGGTCTAAAGTAGTGCACTCTATAACAGTAGGGAATAGGGTACTATTTTGGATGCACTCCTTGCATCGATCCAGTTAGTGTGTACACTAGACATCCCTTATCCAACCAAGCATTTTCCTCTGCTCTATTTAACAAGCCACTTCAATAAAAACATATTATGAAGAATTGCCTTGGTCCTGCTGTTTTTTTTGTAAGATCCATTTCCTGCTCAGTACCAAAGGCCTCCTCCTAATTCACTGCAACCATGATTGACCACTTTACTAAGGGGGAAAATAATTATACAAAAAGAATGCTGGCAGATGTTTTTATCGCAACGCTCAACTTTAAATATCTATGAGCAGAGAGAGCAACACGAGATTCACAGGCAGGCACACTGCTGCATTACTCATGAGTTTAGCAGACACCCTTAACGACAGATAATTACCGCTACTCATAGCTTACACATTAGCCATGTATGTAGCTGGCTATTTACTGAAGACGTGTCCTTTTTAGCGTTGGCATTCTCGAGGATAGAAAAAGCACCTTCCCACTGGAAATGCTGTGTGTGTGCGTGATTTGTATGTAGTGTGTTTTGTATTATTGTATTTGCACCACTATACCAGTGTGTGTGTCTCACACACACCGGAGTGTGTTATTAGTGAGAGAGAGAGACGTGTGGAGGTAGGGAGGGAGGCTGGGTGCAGGTTGACATGAAAGAGACACTGTGTTGCATCATCTATGAACTATTATCTTCAGCAGCAGCAGTAGTGGCAGACTCCTCTCTTTAACTATTCTCCTCTCTGGTTTTTAAGTGGTTTCCTCCATTTTCCATGTGAAAAATCCACCTTGCCCTATACAGTGGGTATGTCCCTATTCCATATCGTGCACTACTTTAGACCAGAGCCCTATGGGAATAGGTTGCCATTTGGGACACAACCAGTGCTTCCCAGGCAGACTGTGGTATGGATGGTTCCCCCCAGGAGAGCCAGACAGCACAAAGGGGTGCTTGAGGAGGATGTATTTGATCAAGACACCATCAATTCAGTGTAACTTCAATGAGAGATGAAGAATGCATTTATGGGCATTGGGCAATAGCAAAAGGAGCTTTGAGAGTTGTTTTTTTGAAGCGTGTACTGTGAACGTTGGAGAAGCCATGTGGCTGCTACAGCTGTGTCTGTTAACATTCCTGTGAGCCCTAATCCTGTCAGCGATGTGCATCCCAAATGGTGTGGTTGTGAGATGAGCTCTAAGCATGCTGGGATAATCATAATGTCAGTATGGGGGTGGGGCTAAGAGAGATAGGAGGCTATCTTCAGGTCTGACTGAAACACAGCCAGCACACACACTGGCACACACATGCACACAAAATCACATGCACACTCCGACAGAGTTTTACCACCACACCCCTACCAGGAGCTTAGGGAGCATAACCTCCATATCAACACCCATAACTAGCTACTCACACACACTACTGCTGTAACCTACAGGGGAGCTATCCGGCAGGTATCAAACTATGGCTAACTAGATCAAAGCACAGCAGCTATGGATATAGGAATCCATCCCACACCGTCTCCAATTCAAGCCATTGGGCCTGCTGAGTCCAATCACTTTTCCACTGGCAGGCTTGAGGCTTGCAGACCTGCCAACCTTGAAGTAGAGTACCACTGATGGCACACTTGCGACATCCATACTGCTCAAATCATAGGAAAATTCACTTTTGTTTAGCCTAATAATGATTTTGTCAGAAGACTGCCTCAGTAGGAATGGTAAGAATGGTAACTATTGACTGTTAATAATATGGGTACTTGGCTGTTCTTCAGTAGCTAACTAGAATGTTTTGTTGTTGTAATGTTTATCCCCTTTTTCTCCCCAATTTTATGATTACGATCTTGTCTCTTCGTTGCAACTCTCCAACGGGCTCGGGAGGTGAAGGTCGAGTCATGCATCCTCCGAAACATGACCCACCAAGCCGCACTTCTTAACACCTGCTCGCTTTACCCAGAAATCAGCTGCACCAACGTGTCGGAGGAAACACCGTTCAACTGACGACCAAAGTCAGCCTGCGGGCGCCCAGCCCGCGATGAGCCAAGTTAAGCCCCCCCGGCCAAACCCTCCCTTAACTCGGACGACACTGGGCCAATTGTGCGCCACCCTATGGGACTCCCGGTCACGAACGATAGTCACGAACGATAACTAATCGTTAAAAGTCTAGCATAACTTTCTGTGAACGACGGTATAAGCGGAACAGATCTCTCTGCCATGTTTGTTTCCATCCACTCAGAGACGCACACTGAAGAACTACCGCAACACTGCACATGTTTCCTTCATCATCAATGCACTCACACCTACTACCTTTGAGGAGATCAAAGCAGGTGCGGGCAATAAAGTGTTCTCGCTTAGTTGACTAAACGCTGTAACTAACTACCTTTTCATAATCTTGCCTTAGCTAAGGAGCTAACTACGAAATTTGAATGGTTATGAGTTTTACATTTTCCCTTTTTCATCACACATCAGTGGTATCAATGGACAAAGTAGGGAGCTGCCATCCAGCGGAGAGATATTTCCTACTCGCCCTAGTACTCTGATTGGCTCAGTTTCAACTTCAGACGGTTGAGTCAAAAACCACAAAGTGCCAACTACAAGCCTATTTTTGTGTATTTTATGGTCGTTTTTCATACTGCATACATTCACCTCAAATTGTGTGCATGGTACGCAAAATGCATTCAGGTTGGCAGGTCTGGGCTTGGCATCTTGGCTTTGAGTTGCAAGTCAACCTGAGTCTCTATGGTAATACAAGAGCATTGTTTTCTCTGGGGGGGATTGTAAGTCAAACACAGTGCTATTCTAGGGCAGAGAGGAGTGGAGGAATACCTACTATGTGTCCTGAGACAAACGGACCCTTGGACTGGAAGAAAGAGTGACAGTGGAGAGAGGGAAGAGTGACAGTGGAGAGAGGGAAGAGTGACAGTGGAGAGAGGGAAGGGTGACAGTGGAGAGAGGGAAGAGTGACAGTAGAGAGAGGGAAGAGTGACAGTGGAGAGAGAGAAGAGTGACAGTAGAGAGAGAGAAGAGAGTGACATTGGAGAGAGGGAAGAGTGACAGAGAGGGAAGAGTGACAGGAAGCAGCAACACACACAGTGGGTTAGGGATGAATTCATAACAAGCCTGGATGTCAGTGTAGGATTATTCCACACACACACATGCTCTCACTCTCTTACCCATTTTTTAAGTGGATGACATGTGCCCTCTGAAGTCCCGTCTCCAGGAAGTATCCCAGCTCCTGCTCCTGGGCCACTGGACCTGGCTTTGGACTGCGGTTCTGCAACCCCGCACTGAGGGCCTGAAACACATCAAATTGACCAGAGAACAGAGGATGGAGCATTGGAGCCACCTCTTGTACCACAATGCGATGCTTGAAGATGTGTTCACATTCTGCATCAGCAATAGACTGTTACACTGTGCATACGCAAATCAGCCAAACGTTTTAATTCATAAACCACAATATTGTACTTCCAAAACCAGATCGGTAATCAGAGAGATAAGAAAACACAACCTAGATAACATCAGATAATAGTAGACCTAGAAGGAAAGAAAGAGATAAGAGGAGAGAGGACAAGGGGAAGATTGAAGAACCATGGCTGCTACTCTCTTCTCTTCATCCCCCTCTCCTCTCTTTCCCCTCCTCCTCCTCCTCTCTTCCCCCTCCTAACCCTCTCCTCCCCCTATTTTCTCTCCATCAGTCCAACCAGAAGGTCCCCATTGTGTTCCCACTCTCCTCTCTCTGTCTGTCAAAAATATGAAATTATTTCATTCAGCAGCAGGTAGCTTGTGTCCTTACACCTTGTGCTGCCTGTCTGGCACATGATACACTGAGAGAGAGAGAGATAGATACCTGGCTTTAGTGCTGTTGCCCCATTAATCTCCTGGGTATTGTATCAGTGTCTCTCTGTATGCTGTATGGAATCAGCTGCCGGTTCAATTACAGGGGGGCAGCTCTCTCCGACCTGGTGTTCTGGATGTGTGGGTGGGCTGGGAATGTAGGTGGGGAAGGGAAAGGCGTGTGCTGGAGGTGGGGAGGGAGCTATTTGGGGACGTGCCGCTCCAATGTGAATCAGTTGCACTAAATTAGAATTTCAATATTGAATTCTAACAGCCGATACAGAAGAAAGAAAATGCAGGGGTAAAGCCTGTGGCTTTTTGGGGGAGTGAATTGATGCCACTAGATTAGTTTAAATATTGAATTCAAATAGCACATACAGATATTACATTTTAGAGCAACAGCACCGCTCTATCCTGAGGCTTGGTAACTAAAATGACACCATGAGCCCCAAAAATGGGCCAAATTAGTGTTTGCATCATTGCTCTTCAACTAAGGACACTTAAGGACACTTGCACAAAATAGAAGGTCTGAAAACCATTCACTATCTCTACACTGTGAACACCATAACTCAACAGAGTAGTCACACCAAAGGCCTCAGGGCCAGAATAGCATCAGACAGGCTAGCACTGGGGATGGGAGAATGTTTTTGAGTGAGTTCCCACATGATAGCATATATATGTATTCAGACTGACTAGATAGCAGGGCTGCTGAAATGAAAAACATATAAAAGGTTGCTACACTGTTCTGCAACCCCTCAGAGAGGCCAGGAGAGACTCAGAGATGGAGAGAGCAGAAAAAGAGAGAGGGAGAGGAAGAGAGAGAGAAGAGAGACAAATACAGAAAGTAAGAAAGAAATAAAGAAAAATAGAGAGAGAGAGAGAGAGAGAGAGAAACAGAGACAGAGAGATGGAGAGAAAGAAAGAGATAGAAAAAGCAAAGAGAGGGAAACAGAGAGCGAGAAACAGAGAGCAGACAGAAAGAGATAGAAAATAAAATGCAAGGGAAAACCCTGTTGGCAGAACAAATCCGAGTGGAGAAAAAAGTTGCTGGTTGAAACAGCGGCCAAGGTCAGACACAGGAACAGTCTGGGCCAGTCTGTCAATGCTGCATCGATCTGCTGATGAACCTGGCCCCCTTCAACCACTATGGTACTAATAGTACAGACACCAGCACTTCTGATGGGGTATAGGCCTACTGCACTGTCTAATACACTAGCACACAGGCAGGTCCAACTCCCAAACATTAGCTGATGTGTGGTGAGCGTTCTGGCACAAAATGGTTGCCGCTTTGAGCACTGGAAAAGCCCTATACAAATCCAATCAATTAATGAATGAGTTAATTACAGGCAAGTCCAATCCACTTATTGGGGAAACCAAGGAAGGATAGCGATTCATTAAAGGTCAGGTTGCATGATATATTTCCACAAATCTAACAATGTAGATTGATATTCCATCTGAACGGTCTTTATGCAAAAGTTTCTATAAAATGTTGGTAACACTTCATTTTAAGGGGTCCTTATTACAGTGCATTTATGCAATTACGCTGTAACAAGAATTATAATGAATTGTAATTATGCATAGTTACACAGTAATAATGACATGTAACTGGTGGTAAATGCAGTCTGTAATTTGTATTTATTATGGATCCCAATTAGCTGCTGCCAAGGCAGCACCGACTCTTCCTGGGGTCCAGCAGAATTAAGGCAGTTATACAATTTTAAATACATTACAATACATTCATTACAGAATTCACAACACACTAAGTGTGTGCACTCAGGGCCATACTTTACTACCACATCTACAACACAAAATCCATGTGTACATCTGTGTATAGTGTGTTTGTTATCATGTGTGTGTATGCATGTGTCTGTGCCTATGTCTGTGTTACTTCACAGTCCCCGCTGTTCCATAAGGTGTATATTTACCTGCTTTTTAAATCTGATTGTGCTGCTTGCATCAGTTATCTGATGTGGGATAGAGTTCAATGTAGTCATGGCTCTATGTGGTACTGTGAGCCTCCCAAAGTCTGTTCTGGACTTGGGGACTGTGAAGAGACCTCTGGTGGCAGGTCTTGTGGGGTATACATGGGTGCCCAAGCTGTGTGCTAGTATTTTAAAACAGACAGCTCGGTACATTCAGCTTATCAACACCTCTTACGAAAATAAGTAATGATGATATCAAGCTCTCTTCCACTTTGAACCATTAGAGATTGACATGCATGTCATTAATGTTAGGTCTCCCTGTACTTTTAAGGGCCAGCCGTGCTGTCCTGTTCTGAGCCAACTGAAATTTCCCCAAGTCCCTCTTTGTGGCACCTGACCACACTACTGAACAGTAGTCTAGGTGTGACAAAACCAGGGCTTGTAGGACCTGACTTGTTGATAGTGTTAAGAATGCAGAGCAGTGTTTTATTATGGACAGACTACTCCCCATCTTAGCTACTGTTTCAATATATCAATATGTTTTGACCATGACAGTTTACAATCCAGGGTAACTCCAAGCAGTTGCTCAATTTCCACATTATTCATTACGAGATGAAGTTGAGGTTTAGTGAATGATTTGTCCCAAATACAATGCTTTTAGTTTTGGAAACATTTATGACTAACTTATTACAGGGGTGTAACAACGGATGTTTGATAGCATGCTTGTTACAAATGTTAAAGCTTCCGATAGCATCCCAACGCACAATATTTCAGCCTTTACAAACCATGTGATAAGCGTAAGCCAATTGAAAACCGACCACATCATTGACAACTCTGCAATACAGATGTGGAGTCGGATGCCCAGGCTCAATGGAAAAAACGGGTTCACAACAGGTTCACATCAAAAAACATCTGTTTTTTATCATTTAACGGTGCTTTTGACAATAGCTAAATTACTTTAACAAAATTGTAAACCTATTAAGCTTGGTTGAATAATGGTTTATATACTGATCAAAAATATAAATGCAACATGTGAAGTGTTGGTTCCATGTTTCATGAGTTGAAATAAAAGATCCCTTGAATTTTACATACAAAAATACTGTTTCTCTCAAATTTTGTGTACAATTTGTTTACATCCCAGTTAGTTAGTATTTCTCCTTTGCCAATGTTACGAATACCTTTTGGCCCGACAGTCTAGGGGGGATGGTAGTGAGACCCGTAACATAACTCATGTAAATTATAATTGTGACAAAGTGTGAACAAAAATAACCACGACAACCGAAATAATACCGTCAAACTCAGGGTTTATTTAGAAACACATGGTAATGGGGGGGAGCAGGAAAAGGGGCTGAGCTGGACCCAAGGAAAGAAACAATAAGTATTCAAAACACCCCTAAGCTAGACTAGCCTATTTCAACAACAGCTAACTAACTAACCAAAAATACAGTGGGTGGGCCGCCCAGTTCTAACTAGTGTATTTAACAAAGTTCACCTACGGGTAGTGTATGCCCATGGGCGACTTGTCTTGGTTTCCCCCTTTTCCCACCAGCAATTAAATACAAAACACCATAACCAAAAACAATACTCACAGGTGATGACAAAATACTGTTACATGGCATTTACAAAGAGATTGCTACTCAAATTTTGTGCATTACAATTTGTTTGGGGAAGGAACATCCCTGATTGATGGGTTGATTGTTGACTGATTAGTATTTCTACACACACACACACTTGTAACAGCCAAGATAATCCATCAACCAGACAGGTGTGGCATATCAAGAAGCTGATTAAACAGCATGGTCATTAGACATGTGCACATTGTGCTGGGGACAATAAAAGGCCAATCTAAAGAGTGCAGTTTTGTCACACAACAAATACAGTACATGTTTAAAGTTTGGACACACCTACTCATTCAAGGGTTTTCTTAATATGAAATAACACATATGGAATCATGTAGTAACCAAAAAAAGTATTAAACAAATCCAAATATATTTTATATTTGAGATTCTTCAAAGTAGCCACCCTTTGCTTTGATGACAGCATTTTACAGTCTTGGCATTCTCTCAACCAGTGTTGAGTTATTGTCCTGTTGAAAAACATATGATAGTCCCACTAAGCGCCAATCAGATGGGATGGCATATCACTGCAGAATGCTGAGGTAGCCATGCTGGTTAAGTGAGCCTTGAATTGTAAATAAATCACAGACAGTGTCAGCAGAAAAACACCCCCACACCATCACACCGCCTCCTCCATGCTTCACGGAGCGAACCACACATGCAGAGATCATCTGCTCACCTACTCTGCATCTCACAAAGACACGGCGGTTGGAACCAAAAATCGCAAAATCGGACTCATCCGACCAAAGGACAGATATCCACCAGTCTAGTGTCCATTGCTCGTGTTTCTTGGCCCAAGCAAGTCTCTTCTTATTATTGGTGTCCTTTAGTAGTGGTTTCTTTGCAGCAATTTGACCATGAAGGCCTGATTCACACAGTCTCCTCTGAACAGTTGATATTGAGATGTGTCTGTTACTTGAACTCTGTGAAGCATTTATTTGGGCTGCAATTTCTGAGGCTGGTAACTAATGAACTTATCCTTTACAGCAGAGGTAACTCTGAGTCTTCCTTTCCTGTGGCGGTCGTCATGAGAACCAGTGTCATCATAGCTCTTGATGGTTTTTGCGACTGCATTTGAAGAAACTTTCAAAGTTCTTGAAATATTCCGGACTGATTGACCTGCATGTCTTGAAGTAATGATAGACTGTTGTTTCTCTTTGCTTATTTGAGCTGTTCTTGTCATAATATAGACTTGGTCTTTTAGCAAATAGGGATATCTTCTACAGTATATACCACCCCTACCATGTCACAACACAACTGATTGGCTCAAACACATTAAGAAGGAAAGAAATTCCACAAATGTACTTTTAACGAGGCACACCTGTTAACTGAAATGCATTCCAGGTGACTATCTCAAGAAGCGAGTTGAGAGAATGCCAAGAGTTTGCAAAGCTGTCATCAAGGCAAGGGGTGGCTACATTGAAGAATCTCAAATATAAAATATATTTTGATTTGTTTAACACTTTTTGGTTACTACATGATTCCATGTGTTATTTCATAGATTTGATGTCTTCACTATTATGTGACAATGTAGAAAATAGTAAAAATAAAGAAAAACCTTGGAATGAGTAGGTGTGTCCAAACTTTTGACTGGTACACACCCTTGAGTCAGCACATGTTAGAATCACCTTTGGCAGTGTCGACAGCTGTGAGTCTTTCTAGGTACGTCTAAGAGTTTTGTACACTCTGGATTATAAAACATTTGCCCATTTATCATTTTCAAAATTATTCAAGCTCTGTCAAATTGGTTGTTGATCATTGCTAGATAACCATGATCAAGTTTTGCCACAGATGTTCAAGCAGATTTAAGTCAAAACTGAAACTCTGCCACCCAAGAACATTCACTGTCTTCTTGGTAAGCAACTCCATTGTAGATTTGGCCTTGTGTTTCAGGTTATTGTCCTGCTGAAGGGTGAATTAATCTCCAAGTGTCTGGTGTTAAGTAGACTGAACCAGGTTTTCCTCAAGGATTTTGCCTGTTGCTTAGCTCCATTCTGTTGATTTTTTTTATCCTGAAATACTCTCCAGTACTTAACGATTACAAGCATACCCATAACATGATGCAGCCACCACTGATTGAAAAAATAGAGAGTGGTAATCAGTAATGTGCTGTATTGGATTTACCCCAAACATACTGTAACACTAGGTTGAGAAACAGACGCCTCACAAGTCCTCAACTGGCAGCTTCATTAAATAGTACTCGCAAAACACCAGTCTCAATGTCAACAGTGAAGAGGCGACTCCTGGATGCTGGCCTTCTAGGCAGAGCTCCTCTAGTTCCCCTAGTGTCTGTGTTCTTTTGCCCATCTTAATATTTTATTAGTATTGGCCAGTCTGAAATATGGCTTTTTCTTTGTAACTATGACTAGAAGGCCAGCATCCCAGAGTCGCCTCATAAACTGTTGACGTTGAGACTGGTGTTTTGCGGGTACTATTTAACGAAGCTGCCAGTTGAGGACTTGTGAGGTGGCTGTTTCTCAAACTAGACACTCTAATGTACTTGTCCTCTTGCTCAGTTGTGCACCGGGGCCTCCCACAGTTTGCTCTGTTCTGTGAAGGGAGTAATATACAGCGTTGTACGAGATCTTCATTTGCAATTTTCTGGCCATTTGTAAGACCTGTATTTCTGGCCATTTGAAGCCTGTAATCGAACCCACAAATGCGGATGCTCCAGATACTCAACTAGTCTAAAGAAGGCCAGTTTTATTGCTTCTTTAATCAGAACAACAGTTTTCAGCTGTGCTAACATAATTGCAAAAGGGTTTTCTAATGATCAATTAGCCTTTTAAAATTATAAACTTGGATTAGCTAACACAACGTGCCATTGGATCACAGGAGTGATGGTTGCTGATAAATGGGCCTCTGTACGCCTATGTAGATATTCCATAACAAATCTAACGTTTCCAGCTACAATCGTCATTTACAACATTAACAATGTCTACACTGTATTTCATGTTATTTTATTGACAAAAAAGTGCTTTTATGTCATAAACAAGGACATTTCTAAGCGAACAGTAGTTTTTTTTTCTCACCCCTTTTTCTCCCCAATTTCGTGGTATCCAATTGGTAGTTACAGTCTTGTCTCAACACTGCAACTCCCGTATGGACTCGGGAGAGGCGAAGGTCGAGAGCCATGCGTCCTCCGAAACACAATGCCCACTTAACCCGGAAGCCAGCCGCACCAATGTGTCGGAGGAAACACTGTACACCTGGCGACCGTGTCAGAGTGCACTGCGCCTGGCCCGCCACAGGAGTTGCTAGTGCGCGATGGGACAAGGACATTCCGGCAGGCCAAATCCCCCCTAACCCAGACAACGCTGGGCCAATTGTGCGCCACCACATGGTTCTCCCGATCGCGGCCGGCCACCCAAATCTGAATGTTTAACAGCAACCTCATTCTGCAAAATTCCCTTTAAAATGTCAAACAGCAACAATCCGAGATTCAAGACTCGGCCAAGATGACGTAGATGCACAAAGTAAACAGCAGTAAACAACTAAGAGTGTTGAAGCTCGAGACTAAACTTCTCCGCTGTTTTGGTCCCGTTGCTATCACGTTGCAGTCTTGCATCCCGCTCATCTTAATATCTGCAGTGCTGCTCATGGCAACGTCATCTAGCCGAGTATACCTTAAACTGTAATTTAAAAGAGGGTTAATTATTTTGTTAGTATTAGCCTAGATCACCTGAAAATGATTTGGTTTTGTCACAGTGATTAAAGCATCCCCATATTCTCCCTCCCATCAACACATCCACTTGTAAAGCCAATGTTAGCTGGTTGCTAGGTTACCTTCTCTACTTCCTGTAGGTAGAGCAGGGCAATGTCTCCAGACTTCTCATAGCAGGTAATCACTTCCTGGTCTTTGTCCACGTTATAATTGGACAGGGACGGAGATGCAGCCGGGACTTTCTCTAGACACAGATCTGGAGAGAAGAAATTAAGGAATTTTTAAAAACGTCTGTATACTCTACACCTCACATACAGTACTGTGGCCTTGCCTCTGGTCAAGATAAGACCACACAATGCAGCCCACCAGGTTTTAAAGTTCACGCTCAAGCTTTAGTGTCTGTGTGTGTTTGTGCGTGTGCGGATGCGTGTGCATAGTGTACAATCATCGGAGTCAAGGACAGCCACCAGCCTCACCTCATGTCAGCCAAGAACTGAAGAAGCCTTCCTTTCTTCTAAAGAGGAGATTAGGACAACAATCGCCTTCTACTTCTGGCTCTCACTCTTCTACAAATGAAGGTCCTCACTCTTTTCCCTCATGTATGGCCCTGAGTTTCCCTGATTTTGTGACCTGGCAAGGAAAAACTCTGGGCCTTTGTTGTAGTCAGAGTTTTCCATGTAAACTCATGTGCGAAGGAATATCTCGGGCCCTAAAAGGATACTATGAGAAAAAGTATCCCTGTCTGACCTTTGGGTAAACTGTATCTTGTTTTGTGTGGGCCGGTTCTGTCAATCACCAGACCATTCTGTTTGTAACAAGACAATATGTAGAAAAGCACAACACTTCCATTGTGGCTACACACACCTCGTTGTTATGAAACCGAATCTGCAGTTCCCAAAGCACCCTTTTCAAACAACGCATTAATAATAGATAATAGCCTTAATAACTCATTCATTATAAATAGCTCTAGCCTCTGGAATTACACAAGACTACTCCAACTGTGTGACGCTCAAATAGAGCCATTCACTAAAAGGGTCCAAACAATACAAGCCAAACGGTTCTTCCATCAACCCCACATGATTAATTTACACACCCTGAAACCTCTAGTACCATAGAGGTGCAGACGTCTTCTCTTTATAGGACATGACTGGAACATGAACACTGATGCAAGAGAGAAAGACAGAGAGGGATTGAAGTAGAGAGGGGAGGAGAGCTATACATAGATAAAGAAACAGAAAGACAGAGAGGGATGGAGGTAGAGAGAGAGAGAGGGGAGAGAGAGAGAGAGAGAGTTATAGATAAGCAAAGAAACAGAAAGACAGAGGCAGAAACAAACAGATGGAGAGATTAACATGCTCTGTCACAGATGGACGGACCGCCACCATGGATGGATGGATGGAGAGAGCGAGAGAGATAGATGTATGCAGCCATGCTTGTCTTTGCCTTATAAAGATTTCCTGTGGTGGAGATGCGGGTATGTTAATGACTGGAGCCGGGGGGTTCTGTTGTCATTGTATGGCTCTGCTCTCTCTGCTGCCGTGCCAGATAACTTATTCATACCACTGTGGCACTCTCACAGCCTAATGGGCTCCTGTGTTACTCTAAACAGGCCGGCCTGACCTCCTCCTCCCCTCCACTCCTCTCGATTAGGACGCTCATTAAAATTAAAACAGCAGTAATGTCTTCCCATTCCCGCCATCGGACAAACAAGATGGCTGGTACAGACAAAGTCACACAAAATGACTAATGAACTCAGGTTATGCCATCTATCAACACTGCCTTACACAGCCAACAAAGGACTATATAAGAAATTATGCTGTTTAACATAAAAGAGAGCTTCATCTGAAGAGACTTCCTTCCATTCTAGATGTTTCCGGCTATAAAGTCAGCTTGCCTAAATTCAGGTCAAGCCCTAATGTTTCAATGCTTCACTCCATATACACAGTATGATTGCTGGCAATATGGCCCGGGGAGGAGACGTGTGTGTGCCTATGTGGGGGTGGGGTTGCCTACGCAATGCAGTCGCTCCACAGTGATGTATGCTGTATGGGCAACTTCTTGCATCACCGGTCGGTCTGTGTAAATCCTAGGATAGGCTGCTGTATGTATAGAGGGGGACAGATTTGTGTGTGTATACTAGGCTGCTGTATTGAGGGGCTCCACACTACGGTAGAGCTTCTTTCTTTCTTTCTTTCAGACAGACAGACAGACAGAGACAGTGTGTGTGTGTGTGAGGACTCCTCTCTGCATGAGCAAACATAAGCATAGTGAACAATGAACATCTACTGCCACCATATGGCCCATCAACACATTGCAGGGTATACTAGCTCAAACAGAGGACTGGTGCTGCTCTGTCAATTTCCTCTTTACAGAGACAATGGATTGATTTTTCCTCCATGTCATGTCCATTTTAATATACACACTAGATTTAGATACAGCAACTGACTCTATTATAGGACATTTAAAACGCCATTACTTATCCATCAAAACCATCTCCATTTTACAGCAGGTCAATCAAACATCCCCCTGTATTAGTGCAGAATTCTGAGGGGAAAGCCTGAGCAAGCCTTCACAGACAGGAACTGCATTAGGAGGTAGGTCACATTGTGTTCTCATCAGCCAAGCTAATTGTCCCCCTGGCAAGCATACAGTGACAGAGTTCAGGGGTGCAACGGCAGGGCGGGCACCAGGTTAAGACTCAGACTGACCAGACCAGCAGAGTTAGGTAATACATTCACCCCAGCACTTTCTCAATACATGACTGAGGCAGTGAAAGAACAGAGGGCTTCAGCACCACAGATTAAGCTCAATGTCCTTTAGAAGAGACAAATTCACCAAATTACTAGAATGAATGTGTCGAGTACTGAAGCGGAGTTGAGATTGAAGCTGAAATTTGGTAGTAGAATAGACGGTATGGTTATGCAGTGTTTCCCCTACCATAGATCTGTTCCCCTGGACAATTTTGTTGCACAGATTTCGAAATGGGAAATACTGGCAGGGTTTTCCAGCACAGGACCTTTTTGGGCAGGCAACCCAAAGGTTTTCTCGTGGCCACTGCCACCACCTAAGCCCCTTTTTGAGCCAGGAAAAACCCTGACTGGTGTAATGTGAGGGCATTATGGTACCCTAAGCTCTTACCTTTGGTAGCGTATGCTTCGGCAATCATAGAGGGACGGTAGACGGGGGCTCCCACCAGTGCCAGCTCGTCCAGGGTCACTTTGCCATACTGGTTGAAGGCCTCACTATAGTCTCCCTCCACATAGGACAGCTTGGCCATCAACATACTAGCCTCTTGCATGTAGTCCGGCTAGGCACAAAAGGAAAGAGAAGAGACAGTTACTGTGTAGCCATATGTTTTCTCCTGAACACAAAAATATATGTTCAGATTTCAGAGAAAAAGGGTGCATACAAGCAGCATGAGGGAGTGAGGCAGTAATATGAGGTTATACAATTCAAAGGGGATTCTCTCAGTTTGGGAAAGCAGTGAGTGTACAGCCAGATCCTGATTAAACCAGTGTTACCCTTTTGCAGTATTATAATACTGTTATAAGACTGGACTACACTGTTATAACACTTACAAGAGTAAACTAGACTGGAGACTGGACATATGACGAATACTAATGGATAAAGGTGTTATATCATTAACATCTACCTTGAGGTTCCCTCGGTCCAGGGCAGCGGTCAGGTGCTTGCGGACCTCTACAAGCTGGGGTCTTGGGCCCCTCGGGCTGGCTCCTGCTTGATGGGGTTCTCCTTGAGGTACTGCTGGAGCTTGGCTTTCCCCAGCAGCAGATTCCCCAGGTCATCTGAAACACAAACAGAGTTTAGTCTATACCTCCAGCCGTGGAGGCTCCTCAGAGGAGGAAGGTGAGGACCATCCTCCTCAGTGAATTTAATAAAAATAAAAATAGTGAAACATTAAAAAAGTTACACTTTTTAGATAATATATTTAGTATAGTTTTCACATCACCAAATAATTGATTAAAACACACGGTTTTGCAATGAAGGTCTACAGTTGCCTCAACAGCACTCTGAACGGTAGAGCCACTGTAGGAGGACAGCTAGTTTCCATCCTCCTCTGGCTACATTGACTTTAATACAAAACCTAGGAGGCTCATGGTTCTCACCCCCTTCTATAGACTGACACTTCTCTGTTCTCAATTACATTCAAATCAGCATTGAAAAAAAAGTTTACGTTTGTTCCACCTGAGCGAGTCTGACCACAAGTCAGAGACCACTATGACACATCAAATGTGTGGATCACGAGAAAAGAGCAGGAATAGGCTTTTGTAGGCTACAGTCCAAGCTATGTCTTCCAATGTTGTGACTGCTGTTGGCATCCAAATATTATCAAACTTAAATAAACGCTTGGAGGATGCTTATCGATCATTGTTTTTTAAACCAGTGGACTGCCAGTGAAAGATGTGCTCTTGCAACAGCTGCATAGTGCGGATCCCAGCCTATGGAATAAAAGTGGCGCTTGTATTGCTCAATCTAATTCATGTCGATTAAAAAAAAATATTCATGCTATGTTGGATTTTAAAGCTATTTGTAGGCTAATCCAGTTTGTTAACTACCCCCCTATGCTCTGGTCTGACTGACATAAGAAGGCATGTCAGTTTATGTCAACAAAACATGCTTGCATGCCAAAATAGGACACAAAACAACTGGGAACACGGAGAAAACGTTGTCAATTTATCACGTCGGTAGGCCGGAGACTACAGAGTTCCTAGTTGTTTTGAACGCGGCATTAAAGGTGAAGTTAAATGACATAATCATTCCAGCTAGGCGACTTCCCGTTTACAGACAGAAATAGAACTGAAATATGTCAAGAAAACCATTTCCCCCTCCTTGAAGCTTGTTATTTCGCACAGATTTAAATTTTGTTTATGTTGATTTCTGTAAGCCGCTCCATTGTGTATGATTAGGCCACTGATATGTAGGACTAAATATTCTTAAACTATTTATGTGAAGTCTACCTATGCAACTGTTAAGATAGCTAGCTCAGTAAAATAATTTAGAACTATTTAATGAGTGAGAATTTTCAACAAGTATGCCCAAGTTAGTTAGATACAGTAGCTAGCCTGAAATGACAAAGTGAGTGCGTATGCACGATCAAAGGAGCTTCGGGTTTTCGCTAAATATAAACTATACCGGTGTGTTCAAGATCATTATTTAATTCTTACAGACGCATGACCTCTAGAAGTATCTGGCTACTTGACAGCCACTCGCAAAGGAAGTTTCATTCACGTAGACGCGCTGACGTGGTTAGGAAAGCCCGTGGATTCCGTTCCCTGTCCAGGCCCCAAATCTTTAAGTGAACCGCAGAGCAAATCTTACCATTTGATATTAGTTTGGCAGAGAGCTGCAGTACAAGCTCTGGTATCTTGTCCCATTGCCCTTCCGAACGGCTTCGTTCTATCTCTGTCTCGAGTCGTGACCCAGACTTTCTCGCTGTCATTTTCAGTTCAGACTCTAGCAGAGACCAAAACACAACAGCCACGAAGCGTCAGCTGCGACACGGGTTGGAAAAGTTCATCCGAAGGGAAACAGCGATACCCACTGGTAGCTGTCACTCTCACATCTGTCAGATGTGAAACTATTAATTCATGTTTTATTGCCATTTCCCAAACTGCATGCAAGGACATAATCACACAGCTATGTATTGTTTCACTATGTTTACTTTTTGTTTAGTCAACTTTTCTCATGTTTATGAACATACAGGCAGTCGTGATGAAATCTAAATACTTAATAACACCACATTCATATTGATACTCTCCCAAAAGGCTTTAGGACAAGACTACTCCTTGCTGCAACCTTGCATACAACATACAAGTCATTTGTTCTGCTTTTGAACTGTTTAGTTCATATTATTTTCACACCAACATTCACATTAGTACACTTCAATACACATTTCAAATATTGATCTTAGTCTTGGCAGTAGTGTTTGGGCAAGTGTAAAAAAGCTTTCATTAAACACTTGGCTGTTTAGGTAGGAGAAATTGGTTGTGGCAAATGATGGTATTGCAGCAACTTTTATACATGAAACAAGACTGTAATCTCCAAACTGTTCTGTGATTTAGGGGCATATCTTTATCCCAAGTAAAACAGCTTAAGATATGTTTTTTTTTACTCTGTTGTAGAAATATGAACATAGATGCTGACCTCAAGCACACATGACATGAGATCATGGAAAAGCTAAGTGTAGAAAAAGTAATGTGCATTTCACTGGATCTTCTCAGAAAATTTTATTGGGCTCTAAAAAAATACAGACAAAGTTTATAGACAGATTTTTCCCTTTATTTATATAAAACATGCAGGCTCCTTTTATTCTGTACATTAAGACAGTGGTTCCTTTCTAGCAAACCTACAGCATCTCAAAGTGAGGTACATGTAGGGTTACAAAGCTCTGGTAACTTTCCCAAAATTCACAGGTTTTCCAGAAATCTAGGGCAGATTTCCTGCTTATTCACTTCTGATTCTGGGACACTTTCAACCGGGTTATCTGGAAAGCCTGGGAATTTTGGGAACATTACTAAAATTTTAAAACCCTATGTAGGAATGTCATTAAGACAGACAGCAAGAAACAAATGAATACTGCATTGGAAGATGTAAGACATAAGTGTTAAAGTTATACAGACAGTCATCACCAGTACCGTACCACTAACAAATAATTTAAATCATAAATCATAAATTACAAAAAGTACAACTAGCAGAGATGGGTATGGCAATAGATAATGGATACTTGTCAATGTGAGGCTGATATACTGATCTATACTGATGTCCCATGTAACTTTCTATAGATCCTGCAGTGTTAGTCCATTATACAGTACATTTTCTCATCTGAATGCTTTGAGCTACTGTTAAGGCAAACCTGTAGAAAGAGAGTCTGGAAACTCATGTTCTCCATATCTGTCTGTCTTACCCAATAAAAATGACATTGGAACATGGTCATATTCACACCTAGTCACATACAATACTATTTAGAGGACCCACACCCATCTCACGAAATTAACAAAAAATTGTATTTCATATAAATTGTATTTTAAGTATTTAAATCAGAATTCATTAGAAAACTTGAAATAGGCAGAAGATGGCACCATGGGGATCTTTGAATAACTCCTGAGCTTTGGAGAGGGAGTGGTGCAAGTTGACCTGAAAATTAGGAGTGTTTAATAGTGTATTTGCCTTTCTGGAGCTGAGAGACGTACAGCTTGGATTTACTGCCGTCTAGTCGTTTGAACCAAACCTCATCGTGGTTGATTGTGGTAATTATGGCTCTTTGGACAGGGGGCAAGAGAAGAAGATTAAACATTGAAATTGTTAGAAAAAGGACATAAAATACTTTGCTTCCAAAAAAGTATATTTCCCAAGGATGCCAGTATCCTCACCTTGTGGGAAATTCATCTTTCTTGTCGATGCATATCATCTGTCCACGGCAGTACCATTCTCCGTCATAACTCAACTTTCCCTCTTCTGATCGAGCATTATGCTGATACTTTTCATTCTTATTGGTGGAGACTGGAATTTAATGTTTGGTGGAAACAAAAAAATGTATTTAGTCACAAAAGTACACAATCCAAGTTGGTATAGTAACTTCTTAGAAAGTATCATTTCAACTTGCTGACATTAAATTGTGTTTATTATGCATGGTGTTCATTCATAGTTTGGTTCAGAACACCAAAAAGAGATGAGGGACAGGATCTCACAATAACAGAATAGAGTGAGTAAACAATTTACAGCACAAGTCTTTAATTCAAAATGGAAGTTGAGTCTTACCATCAGTTTTACCTCTGTGAGGTCCCAAAGTAGCCACAGCCTTTAAGATATTAAAATTGTTAGAATATGATCATAATCATCATTTAATCCAAAACATACTAATATAATAATAATAATAATAATAAATTACATTTAGCAGAAGCTTTTATCCAAAGCGACTTACAGTCACACATACATGTATAGGTTGTGTCAGGAATCGAACCCACTATCCTGGCTCTACCAACTGAGCTACAGGACCATACTATGCATCGACGAGGCATGGTACCTTTCTGACTGCTGTCCAATCCTCCAGTATATCCAAGTCTTGTAACATGTAGACAATATATGGTCGTACGGATGTTAAGGAAATACAGGTGTATATAAAGGCAAGTGTGAATGTGTGGTGGGTGGGACAAGTACACACATAACACAGACCAAGATTGTAATAAAAAAAATGAGACTCATTCTGTTGAAACTCAGATGATGAAAGAGGATATCTGACACAACAACTGGCTTCTTCTTTTTGTCTGGACTAAATGGATCTTTCCTCTTGTTCTTCCTTGACTGCAGCTCATCTTTCCAGAGCTCTGAGAAAAGAAGGGTCAATGAGGAAAGGGAATATTAAGACATGCCACTATCGGACAGTTTCCTGGACACAGACTGAGCCTAGTCCTGGACTAATAAGCATGCTCCATTAAAATAGCTTTAAAGTCCAGGACTAGGCTTGCAACTGTCTGGGGAACTATCCATATGAGAGCTGGGTTATGCATGCTACGTTAGTGGCTCGCACAATGACTTGACGATACCTGAGGTTATGTCTATACTGTGCCTGTCCTCCTCCAGTCGCCTGATCTTTTCCACAAGTTCACTCTGCACTGTATCAAACAATAGCAACTTCTCACTCTAAGACAAACAAAGAGGAATCAATGGTTACAAATGATAATCAATTAAGCCATACAAATAAATTAATTCGACATCAGAGGTTTGAAGACGGACATGGGTAGAGCTATGATATGTGGACTTCCCAACAACAATGCTCACCTCCCAGTGCTGGAAAGCTGCTTGGATTTCACAGTCGTACTTGTTTTTTACAGACTCTATACAGAGCTCCCGGTAGATCCCTGAGAAGGAAAACAATTTGACAGTGAGACATGCCAGCATACTGTTCATTCCATTTTCTTCATCAGATTTACTTTGTCAACTTCTGGATGACAATTAGGAAACCTTAATTTATTAATCTGGTGTTCAATGCCACAGCAATTTGTGAAATCAGTTTAAAGCTACATAAATAATGTAATCCAAAGATTAGCTTGCGACAGACTTACCAGCAACCTTTGTTCTGATCTGCATGTTCTCTTGCAGATTTGCCAGGGGGTCCAGGTACTCCGAAGCCTTGCCTGCAATCACCTCCTGGAGTTTGGCATCCACCTGACTCAACCTCTCCTTGTACAACCTGAACAAAAACAGCATTGGCTACAATTGGTTAACCTTAGATACATTCACCTGTTTGACACACTGTGATGGAATTGAGACATATGTATAATGTAAATCCAATCAGTAAATGCAGTCAGAGACTTACTGGTCTTTCAGGTCTCCAAATTGTTTCTCCAGATTTGTCATTTCATCAAGGCACTCTACCCTTCTCCTTTCACAGTCCTCATCATCCATCTCTACAATACATGCATGATAGCCAAAATACCAATGAAACAGGTGCATTCATGTAACATGTGTAGCAAATCACTTGTAGTTTACAAACAAACTGGGTTGGTAAAACAATTCTTACCCGAGCTGTCCCCATCCTCTGACACGGACGAGCTCTCAGTGTCATCCTCGTCTGAACTGCTCCCATCTTGTTCGGGATAGTCGACTTCCATCTCCTCGTGGTTACTTTCTTTCTTTTCTCGAGAATGTACCGGCATGTTGACTTCCTTACCTGGATTTTAATCAGAATGCTTGTATCACAATGCCAAATAAATTAACTAGTGATAATAATGCTAGTTCAAAGCTTGAACTTACCTTCAACTACTAACAAAGTAATTGTATTTTGTACTTCCAACAAAAAAAGAGATAGATATCTAGTTTAGAAATAGCTTCCAAAATCGTTGCAAAGCTAACGTTAGTTAGCGAATAAAACAACAACAAAAAACACCGGAAATTAAGATAGCTCGCTTGCTAGCTAGCTAGCTAGCAAGTGAAACTATCTTTCGAAAACTACACAGTTCATCGGATGACATGAATATGTCGGTAAGATTAGTATAAAAAAAATAGCAATAGTAAAATATAAAAACAGAAAGATAAATAATATCGTTGTATGTCTGATTGAATAAGCGGTAAGCATTGATAGAAAGCTAGCTAACGTTAGCTAGCTAGCCAGCAAGCAAGCGTCCAAGCTAAAAACAAACGATAAATCGCAGCGGTTCAATGGCGCGTAATTGACGTACATTTCGATGTCAGGGAATTGTAGTTGTTTTACAACAATTTCACCATGAAGGAATTGTACAAAAGCGTTAGAACTCAAACTACATTCCCCAGGGTTTGACAAAGCAGAGCACTATCTCGTTAGACCATACAAATCAAATCAAGAAAAGTTGAGAATGAGAACATTGTCTTGAATTTTCAATTAATATGCTGATAATTAAAGCATGCGTGAAACCTTATGTAAGTCAATATGTAGTTACAGTAGTACTGTAACTGTCTCGATTTAAAAAAAGTTAATATGCTGATAATTAAAGCATGCGTGAACCCTTATGTAAGTCAGTATGTAGTTACAATAGTACTGTAACTGTCTCGAATTTCCAGTTTATATGCTTATAATTAAAGCATGCATGAAAACGTATATAAGTCAATATGTAGTTACAGTACTACTGTAACTACATATTTCAATAAATACTGTCGGTATTTTCACTTCGCTAAATTAGCTTTCAGATCTAGATCTCAACTGAAATGACAGAACTGGGGTAAGCAATGTGGTGTCTGGCTTCAGGTATTTTGCTGTTACCTGTCCAGTTCCATTCAAATCAGTGCATTTGGAGGAAGGAAGACAGACATAGTCGCGGGAAGTCGGGGTGCTGAGCCCTGATAATAAATAAAAAAAAATATATATATATAAAGGCAGATGGCCTAGTGGTTAGAGTGTTGGGCCACTAACCGAAAGTTTGCTAGATTGAATCCCCGAGCTGACAAGGTAAAAATCTGTCATTCTGCCCCTGAACAAGGCAGTTAACCACTGTTCCTAGGCTGTCAACCACTGTTCCTAGGCTGTCATTGTAAATAATAATTTGTTCTATACTGATTTGCCTAGTTAAATAAAGGTTAAATAAAAATAAAAAAGATAATTTCTTTCTCACACAAAAGTACCCGCACTTGCCCTTTACAAGTCCTGTATTAGCGAACTGATATAGCCATCTGTAGTGCCGCAAATAAATGTTTTCTTTATTGGCATGGAAACTTGTTTAGATTGCTAAAACAAGTGAAATAAACCTAAAAATAATGGCAAAAACCAACAAAGCGAATTAAACAAAACAAAGAAAAAACAATCAGAGTAAACATTACACATACAAAACGTTTATCTCTTTCTCCCCTCTCACTCTTCCTCTTGTTTGACAGTCACAGAACACAGTATGATAAATGTAGACTAAAACAGTGCACTTTCACTTTTCCATGTAATGTGAAACTTGATTTTTTATTAAATGGTCCACCCACAAGTAGTGGTCTTTGAAATGAAAATTCCAGATTGCTTGCTTGGGAAACATTATGCCATTCATTAGGATCTGACTGTCATCTAAAATGTTTCAAAGAATCAAACCAGACACTACATATATATATATATATATATATATATATATATTATTATTATTATTTTCTACCAGACTGGAGCGTTGAATTGCTCTGATTTCCATTAACTTGTTTTTCATATCTCAAACTCCGCCATGTTTTGAGATTTGGGGGAGAGGTGTGTTGTTTGGATTGCTAGCAACATTTTACATAAACTATTATCTGCAAAATGCACACCTCTCACCGACTTTAATTTATTTGTATACATGTTATCGCCCTTGAAGGCTATTAGGTCGCAGTACATAATCAAATGATAACGGACCTCCAGCTCTCTTGTGGTTAGCAATCTTTTGAAGAAGATTAACAGGGGCTTGCTGCCTCCTACACAGATTCGTTCGTCTCCTTCTTTCGGAATGTTCTCAAAAAAGCCTCATGGGGACGTCAAAAAATCAACACCGAAAGTGTTGGATCCCAAAAAAGATGTACTGACACGCCTAAAACACCTGCGGATCGTTATAGGTAAGTCGAAATTAGACATTTTGTCGGCTATCTTGCTGGGCTAGCTATAGCTTGATGCTACAGCTAAACCAAAGCTATCCTAGCTGAAGTGAGCTTGCGAATTGTATCTGTTTTTAGTGCGGAGTAGCTAGCTAACGTGCCTAATTGTTGCTACTCCATCACTGGACGGATTGGAAGCATACAGTTGTTGCTAGCCATTATAACATGTTTTGTGTAATTGCAATGCTTAAAATGAATTTGATGTGCTGGTTGCATACTGATTGTATTCACAGTGGCTCAAGCTGGTCCATATCTAGTTTATTCTATTCTGCAAATAATTCGAGATGTCAACCATGTTTTGATTTGGTCAGTGTTTCCGGGGTCCTTGGGACGTGCTTAACCTAAACCCCTACCGAACTTGAACCATATTACATTTCAACCTCAATGGGGTGGGGACGTCCCAAGGATGATATACCGTCCCATTTGTCAATATGTGTCTTAAGTGATTTATCTCTGTCTTGCCCCTTGCCTTCTGCACAATTTGCGGACTGAAGATGCAACATATACTAGAGCCAGATTTGAGATGTCAGGCAATTAGCTAATTGGAGGAGTTCATTAAGAACTGCCTGCAAAACGGAGTCTGTCTGGAGGATGGGATTGGGTCTGTGGGCGGCACTGGGTGGATCCTGTGAAAAAAACAGAAGATGTAAACCGGGGCTTCCTTTGGGATTAGTCAGGAAAGTCAGTCCTAAAGAGAACAGAGTCCTACTGTTTCACCAAAGTGTCCTGAGTTTAA
Organism: Oncorhynchus clarkii lewisi; assembly: GCF_045791955.1. NCBI lineage: Eukaryota > Metazoa > Chordata > Actinopteri > Salmoniformes > Salmonidae > Oncorhynchus > Oncorhynchus clarkii. The sequence continues at coordinate 27,413,609 of NC_092171.1, forward strand.
AGCCAAAAGCCCTCTTGTTGCATGGTCTGTTCTAAGGCTTTAAAAATATGATCTTGAGAGGAAATGGACTGGATATGGTTAAATTCTGTTGTATTTGTAGAAGCTATGAAAAACATAACTTCGTGGCATTGTGACTTGTGAGTGAAACATTGCTGCTCCATCTCATGAACCCATTTCCCCCATTGTGTTCAAGGCACATACCAAATGTCCTGTTTCCAATGTCCCCCAGTACAGCAACTGGTGTAGGAATGCAACTGTCATCTTCTCATTGTGCATATGTGCCAGTAGCTGATGGAGACATTTAAGACAACTAAATAAAACGGTCATCAGTGATGTTTAGATTGGAAAGCCGGAGCTCTAGAAAGATGCCCGAGTTTCCGACTTGGAATTCTGAGTTGGGGGACTGTTCAAAACCAGATGGACCTTGTTTTTTTCAGAGTTCCCAGCTGTCTTGAACCCACTGTATGAAGTCTGATATTTCTGAGTTCTCAGTTGTTTTGGTTGCGGCATGAGGTTGGAGAGGTGTGTGTGTTACTGAGAAACAGCATAGCCACATACTGTGTAATAATAATGTAATGTGTTTAAATGTAATGTGTTAAGCCTAGCATTTTATCTTATTGGTTGTTGAAAAAAATATCTAGGCTAATTAATTCAAAACTATAGGCTAATAATATAACTTTAGTATAGCAAAAAATAGGCTAATTGTGACAGTGTGTAAACCTGATTTTATGGCGGTGCCTTAGCGAACTGTAGAAGCTACTTTTATTTCAAAAGTGCTGCACACATGGTGTGGCTTCAGTTTGCCAGGGAGTAGGTTAGGAACTGCGCTCTGTGGAAATTGGATGGGTGTGTCCTGGCCAGCTCACTCCATGGGGAATTTCAGGCCCAAGATAACAATCACACAATCATGTTGGGGATATAGGCTTGGCCTAGTAGGGAGTTGTGTGGCTGTGGTCCGGCACTGCAACACCATAATGGCAGCTGAGCAATGGATGACAAGCTTCAGGCATGACGCCACACAGGATGTGTAACCTAAGCTCAGTCAGTGTTTCCCATGGCTTAATCAACATCCATGGCTCCTTTTTTAAAGAAAATCTTCAATGGAAAAACATAAACAAATGTATTCTTCACATACTTCGTAAACAACAGGCAGTTAAATGCTTACTTATGGGCCCTTCCCAACAATGCAGAGAGAAATCATAGAAAAGTAAAATGTGCAGTTGAAGTCAGAAATTTACGTACACCTTAGCCAAATACATTTAAACACAGTGTTTGACAATTCCTGACATTTAATCAGAGTAAAAATTTCCTGTCCTAGGTCAGTTAGGACACCACTTTATTTTAAGAATGTGAAATGTCAGAATAATAGTAGAGCGAATGATTTCTTTCTTTCATCACATTCCCTGTGGGTCAGAGGTTTACATGCACTCAATTAGTATTTGGTAGTATTGCCTTTTAAATGGTTTAAGTCAAATATTTTGGGTAGCCTTCCACAAGCTTTCTACAATAACTTGTGAATTTTGGCCCATTCCTTCTGACAGAGCTGGTGTAACTGAGTCAGGTTTGTAGGCCTCCTTGCTCGCACACGCTTTTTCAGTTCTGCCCACATATTTTCTATGGGATTGAGGTCAGGGCTTTGTGATGACCACTCCAATACTTTGACATTGTTGTCCTTAAGCCATTTTGCCACAACTTTGGAAGTATGCTTGGGGTCATTGTCCATTTGGAAGACCCATTTGCAACCAAGCTTTTAAGTTACTGACTGATGTCTTGAGATGTTGCTTCAATATATCCACGTAATTTTCCTGCCTCAATATGCCATCTATTTTGTGAAGTGCACCAGTCCCTCCTGCAGCAAAGCACCCCCACAACATGATGCTGCCACCCCTGTGCTTCACGGTTGGGATGGTGTTCTTCAGCTTGCAAGCATCCCCCCTTTTTTCTCCAAACATAACAATGGTCATTATGGCCAAACAGTTCTATTTTTGTTTCATCAGACCAAAGGACATTTCTCCAAAAGTACAATCTTTGTCCCCGTGTGCAGTTGTAAACCGTAGTCTGGCTTTTTGATGGTGGTTTTGGAGCAGTGGCTTCTTCCTTGCTGAGCGGCCTTTCAGGTTATGCCAATATAGGACTCGTTTTACTGTGGATATTAGAGGTCGACCGATTAATCGGAATGGCCGATTTCAAGTTTTCATAACAATCGGAAATCTGTATTTTTGGACACCGATTTGGCCGATATCTTTTTTTTTAAACTTTTTTTTTTCACCTTTATTTAATCTTTATTTAACTAGGCAAGTCAGTTAAGACATTCTTATTTTCAATCACTGTTTAGGAACGATGGGTTAACTGCCTCGTTCAGGGGCAGAATGACAGATTTTTACCTTGTCAGCTCGGGGGATTCAATCTTGCAACCTTACAGTTAATTAGTCCAACGCTCTAACCACCTGCCTCTCATTGCACTCCACGAGGAGACTGCCTGTTACGCGAATGCAGTAAGCCAAGGTAAGTTGCTAGCTAGCATTAAACTTATCTTAGAAAAAACAATAAATGAATCATAATCACTAGTTAACTACACATGGTTGATGATATTACTAGTTTATCTAGCGTGTCCTGCGTTGCGTATAATCGATGCGGTGCGTATCGTTGCTCCAATGTGTACCTAACCATAAACATCAATGCCTTTCTTAAAATCAATACACAGAAGTATATATTTTTAAACCTGCATATTTAGCTCAAAGAAATCCAGGTTAGCAGGCAATATTAACAAGGTGAAATTGTCACTTCTCTTGCATTCATTGCACGCAGAGTCAGGGTATATGCAACAGTTTGGGCTGCCTGGCTCGTTGCAAACTAATTTGCCAGAATTTTACGTAATTATGACATAACATTGAAGGTTGTGCAATGGAATAGGAATATTTAGACTTCTGGATGCCACCCGTTAGATAAAATACGGAACGGTTCCGTATTTCACTGAAAGAATAAACGTCTTGTTTTCGAGATGATAGTTTCCAGATTCGACCAATGACCCAAGGCTCGTATTTCTGTGTGTTATCATGTTATAATTAAGTCTATGATTTGATAGATCAGTCTGACCGAGCGATGGTAGGCACCACCAGGCTCGTAAGCATTCATTCAAACAGCACTTTCGTGCGTTTGCCAGCAGCTGTTTATGACTTCAAGCCTATCAACTCCCGAGATTAGGCTCGTGTAACCGATGTGAAATGGCTAGCTAGTTAGCGGGGTGCGCGCTTATAGCGTTTCAAACGTCACTCGTTCTGAGACTTGGAGGGGTTGTTCCCCCGCGGCTTTTGTGGAGCGATGGGTAACGCTGCTTCGAGGGTGGCTGTTGTCGTTGTGTTCCTGGTTCGAGCCCAGGTAGGGGTGAGGATAGGGACGGAAGCTATACTGTTACACTGGCAATACTAAAGTGCCTATAAGTACAATAGTCAAAGGTTAATGAAATACAAATTGTATAGAGAGAAATAGTCCTATAATTCCTATAATAACTACAACCTAAAACTTCTTAACTGGGAATATTGAAGACTCATGTTAAAAGGAACCACCAGCTTTCATATGTTCTCATGTTCTGAGCAAGGAACTTAAATGTTAGCTTTTTTACGTGGCACATATTGCACTTTTACTTCTCCAACACTGTTTTTGCATTATTTAAACCAAATTGAACATGTTTCATTATTTATTTGAGACCAAATAGATTTGTATTTATGTATTATATTAAGTTAAAATAATCGTGTTCATTCAGTATTGTTGTAATTGTCATTATTACAAATATATATAAATAAAAAAATCATGGATTAATTGGTATCGGCTTTTTTTGGTCTTTCAATAATCGGTATCGGCGTTGAAAGAGTAAGAACATTTCAGCGAGACAAGTCAAAGGTGAAATCCATTAACGCAAAGATAATGAAATTCATTGCCCTTAACAATAAACCGTTCTCTGTTGTGGATGATGTTGGCTTTCGCCGACTGGTCGAGCACCTCGAGCTCCGGTACACACTAGGTGCTATTTTTCAAATGTTGCCCTGCCGGAGTTACATGGTATTGTTGAAATGCACATCTATGAGCTACTTGCTATGGATGTCACTGCTATTAGCTTCACGACTGACATTTGGACCAGCGATGTCAGCCTCATGAGCATGCTGAGTCTGACAACACAGTGGGTCGACAAGGATTTCATACTGAGGAAAGCCGTATTGCATGCTCAAGAATGTTCTGGTTCTCATACCGCTGCTGCCATTTCAATGGCATTTGAGAACATGTTTGAAACATGACCACACTAGCTAGCTCCATTCGAACAACTGACTGAGAAATAATCTCAACTGCGTCTGCAGCAGACGTGACGCCCTCTGTCATGGCATTGAAACGCCTGCTCAACAGAACTGCCGACACATACCGTGGGGTTAAAACTTGCAAAAAAACTCTACAAGAGGCTGTGAACAAGCGATTCGGTGTCATTCTCTATGAGCCTCTACTGTGTCGCCACCATGCTCAATGCTAGGTACAAGGACCACTATGTTGATGCAGACAAGAAACAAGGTTTACGTGAAATGTTAGACACAGCTGGACAAGATGGAATTGGACACAGCGACAGTGCACATCAAGGAAGAGAGGCCATGGACAGACAGAGCTGAAACTCCACTGCTTGACGTGTTTGATGAAATCCTGGTTGAGACTGAACAAATTGATAAAGAAACAGCACAGCAATTAAGTGAAAGAAATAGGTTTTTGATTATGTTTCACCGGTAATATGTAAATGCCAACAAAATAACTTTTTGAACTGTATAAGAATGCTTAAAATGTTTATTATCGGTATTGTTTTTTTTGGCAAGGAAAATGTCGGGTATCAGCATCAGCCAAAAATGTCATTTCGGTGCATCCCTAGTTTTAACCATGTTTTGAAGATACATGGTGTTTGTACATTTTTCTTTTTACTTTTTTCTTTTGGAACAAGCTTATATTTTGGGTTCTGATAGGGTATGATTGTTGAACTAACCTCATAAGTTATATTCTTGAAGAATCATTGGGTACATATTAGGCATGCACCGATATGACATATTTGGCCGATACCGATTTCCAATATTTTCCTTGCCAAAAAAACCGCTACCGATATTTAAAATTGTAGAAGCCTTTTAAGCATTCTAGTACAGTTAAATAGTTACACACACACATGGACACAGTGGTCTAAGGCACTGAATCTCAGTGCAAGAGGCGTCACTACAGTCCCTGACTCGAATCCAGGCTGTAGCACATCCAGCCGTGATTGGGAGTCCCATAGGATCCCAGCGTCGTCCGGGTTTGGCCGGGGTATGCCGTCATTGTACATAAGAATGTGTTCTTAACTGACTTGCCAAGTTAAATAAAGGTTCAATTAAAAAATCAAAACTAACTCACTTCCCCCGTTGCCCCAAAATGATGGTTTTGACCGCTAAAGTTTTGCATCACTATACGCTCCACTGCTTTGGTTGGTGTAATGTTAGTCTATCCAGATAATGAAAAGGCACTCGCGAAATAAAATTCAAAGAATTTATAGATGCATGTCATTTGTGGCATGCCTGATTGTAGCCTATCATTTCACTGACTTGGTTTTGCTGTACTGCAGCCAAAGTCTGCCAGCAGCCTACCTACCAAAGGTTGCACCGTGTCCATGGAAATGTAGAAAAACACATTTACATTTCACATTTTAGTCATTTAGCAGACACTCTTATTCAGAGCGACTTACAGTTAGTGCATTCATCTTAAGATGGCTAGGTGGGACAACCACATCAGTCATAGTAAGTACGTTTTTCCTCAAAGTCGCTATCAGCAAAGTCAGAACTAGTAAGGGGGGAAGAGTGTGAGTGTTAGTGGGGGGGGTGTCTAGGTGAGAAGGGGATGGGACGGGGGGGTGCTGTGGGATTATTTAAGATACTATTTGAAGAGGTAGGGTTTCAGATGATTTCAGAAAATGGTCAGGAACTCTGCTGTCCTAGCTTCAGGGGGAAGCTGATTCCACCATTAGGGTACCAGGACAGAGAAGAGCTTGGACTGGGCTGAGTGGGAGCTGGCCTCCTGTAGGGGTGGGAGGGTCAAGAGACCAGAGGTGGCAGAATGGAGTACTTGGGTTGGGGTGTAGGGTTTGATCATAGCTTAAAGGTAGGGAGGGGCAGTTCCTATTGCTGCTCCGTAGGCAAGCACTATGGTCTTGTAGTGGATGCAAGCTTCGACTGGAAGCCAGTGGAGTGTGCGGGGGGGGGGGGGGGGGGGTGACATGGGAGAACTTGGAAAGGTTGAACATCAGGCGGGCTGCAGTGTTCTGGATATGCTGCAGGGGTTTGATGGCACTAGCGGGGAGCCCAGCCAACAGAGTTGCAGTAGTCCAGACGGGAGAGGACAAGTGCCCGTATTAGGACCTGCTCCGCTTCCTGTTTGATGCAGGGTCATACTCTAGGGATGTTGTAGAGCATGAACCTGCAGGAGCAAGTCACGGCTTTGTTTGCCGCGAACAACAGGGTCTTGTCCCGGGTCATGTCAAGGTTCTTTGCACTGGGGGACACTGTGGAGTCAACCGTGATGGAGAGGTATTTGAGCAGGCAGACCTTCCCCGGGAGGAAGAGCAGCTCCGTCTTGTTGAGCTTGAGATGGTGAGCCGACATCCAAGCCAAGATATCTGCCAGGCACGCAGAGATGCGTGTCGCCATCTGGGTGTTAGAAAGGGGGAAGGAGAAAGATGACAACAATGTTAAGCTTGAGTGGACAGTGACGTCATGGAATTCAAATGGGGAGAGGGACTGGGGAGAGGGAGAAAAGAGAATCTCCGCTTAGGAGAAATGAGTAGCCATGTGCCACTACCGCGATGGCTCTCTCACTAGGAGAGAATATGGATAACTGAGTTTCATATTATTCTTTGTAACTCTTTCTAAGGCGGCTAAGTGGCTGCAATTTATGGAACATGCCAAAACTTAGGAGATAACATTTGATGGCGAATTCAAATACATTTCCCCTAAATCAATGCTTCTGATTAATCAAGCTCCAGAACCAGCCATAGAACCAGCTGGCTAATCATTTGAATACAGTATAGTAAAAAAAACAAAAAAAAACCAGCAACAACAGTTAACATTAGCTAGCTAGATAAGGTTAGCAGGATAGCAAGCTAGCTAGATAAAGTTAACATGCTAGCTAGCTACACTGACAGCTGTCAGTGCCCTATTTGTTGATTTTTATCAACTCCGTGGAAATTCCAACACCCAATTCGTGAACATGTATAAGTAGCCTTCGTCATTCTTCATAGGTGGAACCTAAAGGTGCATTTCCTCTCAAGGACAGGAAATTACATTGAAATAGCAGCGACAACTTTAAATGCCCCATGACACCAATGCCCATACCATGTCAAAAGAACCAACTCATACAGGCAATTTGTATGGTTGGACCAAGTCAGTGTTACCAATCACAGTAGTGTGATCATGTGCTGTAGACAAAGACTTGGCAGAATTCAGTGTTGTTGACTACAGTCTTCATGTAAACATGACCAGAGAGAGGGCCAGCCTCTCCACACACTAAGGATGCTTCCCAAATGTCACCCTATTCTCTATGTAGCGCACTACTTTTGGCCAAAGATTTGGTTTAAAAAGTAGGGCCAGTTTCCCAGTATTTTTTTCCATAGCAAAAATGAAAACACAAAGCAGGCTAGGGCTGATCCCATTTAGTCGACTGGTCGATAGGCTGTTGGTCGACCAAATTTATTTCTGTTAATGCATTCAATATATTATTATTATTATCAGTCGTGTACCGTTCTCATTGTTGGAGTGGACGTGTTGTTTGCAGAGCTCACCAACCAAAGTTTTGGTTTATATCATTCCAATTCATGAGTTTTGTCAATTTATTAATTGTCTTTTGTTCAGTAAGGACACGCACCTGATTTTGCATATAAATGTAGGCTACCTGACCTGTGTGCAAATGTACCCCTATAAATGTGTCTATTTGGGGACCTCTGGTACTATTTCTGTTTGTCTTATATCACCACCAGTAATGAGTTTTGAGTTTTAAAGCTTAAAAAAAAGAAATAAAGATTACAAATATCACATCAAACAGCAAGTAAACCGTCTGTTTTTAGAATCCATTGAGCATGACAATAGTTACTCAATGTATTTTACAATTATTTCCAGCTATCTCCCTTTCGATAACCAGTCGGTATGAAAGGGAAACATGTAATGCTCTAACCCAGTGGAAACGTCATAAAATACCTGATTTCATTCTTATCTCTTGCACAAATAGCCTACAGCTGTGTCTGTCCCGAGGGCCCAGAATATTGTTGTTGCAAGTTTGCTAGCTGGAGCTTCGGGACAGATACAGTTGATAAGTCGATACAATGTTTCAAGTTTGTTGCAGACAGCCACGCGTAGCCAATTGGATTTCTCTGGTATTTTTTTATCAAGGTATTTTTGACCTGCAGGCCGCTATTTTTTGTTGGCTTTATGTAGGATGTTTTTACATAGTTGACAATAGGAGTTACTTTTAGATTTGTATAATTTTATTTTTAGATTGAATTCAGATTAACCACACAATGATTTTGAGTTACAAAGACTATTATAAATTAAATATAACCGTTGCACAAAAATGTGCATATGAAAATCATAACTGATATGCAGATCGGTAGAAATGGTAAGATATAAATTGGCACTCCAAATGGAAAAGGGTGCCGACGCCTGGTGTACTTCAGGAGTGTAACGGCAGGATCTGAGAAGGTCTGCAGCAGTAGGAGGAGGAGGAGGGCTGGGAACAGGTATTTTTCTTCTAGTTTGGCTATCTTGATCTATGGCTTCCTCTTGAGTCATTTGTGTGTCTTAATTATTGAATCAAACAGTGTGCATAAAGTGTCAGACAAGCTCAGTACATATAGTTTATTTTATTAAAACACAGGGTGTGTCTATATATGGAAAAATACACTCTTTACAATTTCGGTTTTCGCCAGACATTATTGGACCCATGTCGTCCGAAAAGTTATACTTTTTATTACTAATCTGTCCATAAAACATTCTTCCAAGAGTCTTGATGATCATCCAGGTGCTTTTTGGCAAACTTGACTCAAATTTTTGGGTCTGGCGAAAACCAAACACTGCATTCCACGGTAAGAACCTCATACCAACGGTCAAGCATGGTGGTGGTAGTGTGATGGTTTGGGGATGCTTTGCTGCCTCAGGATCTGGACAACTTGTCTTAATAGAAGGAACCATGAATTTAGCTCTTTATCAAAGAATTCTACAGGAGAATGTCAGGCCATCTGTCTGTAAGGTGAAGTGCAGCTGGGTCGTGCAACCAGACAATGATCCAAAACACACAATCAAGCCTACATGAAAATGATTAAAAAGCAACAAATTTGAAGTTTTAAAATGGCCTAGTCAAAGTCCTAATTGAGATGTGGCAGGACTTGAAATAAGCAGGTCATGCTTAAAAACCCGCAAATGTTGCAGAGTTAAAGCAGTTCTGCATGCAAGAGTGAACCAAATTCCTCCACAGCGATGTGAGAGACTAGAAGCATCAACAACTACAGGAAGCATTTAGTGGCAATCATTACAGCTGAAGGTGGCACAACCAGTTATGTGTAAGGGGGCAGTTATTTTTCACACAGGGGAATTTGGATTTGCATAAATAAAATAGTATACATTTTATAGCCCAGGTTCCCTTTATCTAATATTAGGTTTTGGTTGAAGATCTGATAACATTCCGTATCAAAAGTATGTAAAAATAGAGAAAATCAGAAAGGGGGCAAATAGTTTTTCACGGCACTGTATAGGGTGACATTTCAGATGCATGCTGCCTCTTTCTGAATAAGAGACTCTTGTGTTCTATTTTTGAACTGCAATACTGCTGCTTGGCTTGCTGCTATCTCAACAGAGCAAGTCAACACGAACATGCCCCCATTCCCCAAGCTAAGCCATTGTATAGGACAGAGCAGTTCCGGGCTGGCCCTCAGCTGGGCAAATTGAGGAAGCTGGATGTGTGTGTGTGTGTACTGTTTGGCAGATATTAATATTACCTGTTGACAAGTGTAGTTCTTCAGCCAAGCCATGTCAAAATTAGTTAGGATTAGTTAGTACCTTTGGCCCCAAAATAGTTTTCTTCATGTTGGATTTGTCACGTGCTGAGCTGAGAAGTGTTGCAGTGATGCAGATGGACTGTCATAGAGAGGAGAGTTTTGTTAAGGAGAAATGTTTGAGCTTTGTGTAATGGTACGGGACAATTAAACAGTAACAGAATGATGCTGAGACTCAGATTGTTCACTTTAAAATGCATGTCAAACAAAAAAACAACGATTGCACTTGAAGAACATTGCAGATCAGATGCAAGGTTTGGGAACAGAATGACGCACAAACAGCACAAACCGTTATTCTGTTACCAAACTTTGCATCTAAATGTGTTGTTGTAAAAAATGTCTGTGGAAATTGTTCAAAGTAGTCATTGTGCATGGAGTTGTATTGCTTGTTTAACTTTGTAGTCATTGTTTTTCAGTTTGTTCACTTTAAAATGTATGCCAATCTGAGTCTCAGAATTGTTTCTTGGCTGCAGTTGACTGAGTCTCTTCCGTCAGTTATTTGAGATATGCTCCATAGCACCGAGAGGTCAGAGAAGTATGTGTGCCTGTGTTTGTGTGTGGCACCAGTGAGAGAGAGTTTCCAACATGGGTCCGCCTGAGGCCAAGTATTTGTTTAGTGATTCAGACAAGAGAAAGAAATAACTGTTGGAAGTATCTTACTTTGCTAAATCACATCTCTTCCTGTCTCTCCCATGACTCTGCCATCTCTTCTCTCTGGCTCTGTTCAGGATTACAGGAGTAGACTAAATGATGTCACAGGGGATTTAAAAGCCTCTTCCCTGAGATTCTACAGGCTTCAGGGAGACTGGACAAGATAGGAAGACATGCATGCTTCCATGTGCCTGTCTTTTCCTGTTCTGTTTTCCCTCTGGCAGGCTTCTCAACACTATCCTGGCGGTGTCCTTCACAAGACCTTCCCAGGCTGATTAGTGTGTTAATGAATATGGTGGGCTCTGGGCAGCAGACCCTCAAGGCTAATTCAACAACTATTATCTGTGTGTGTGCAGTGTTACCCCTCTGATTTTTTCCCAGTAGCCGTGGCAAAGGTAGCATAAGGGGGACGCAAAAAATTATTTTGCTCTTTTAACCCACGAGAGTTGATATCAGTGCCCCTGTGGACATCTAATTAGCATAATACGAAAATCCCTATATAAATCTGTCTGTTTAGAGGCGGCTACAAGCTCCGCTCCGTGTGTGCACACGGGTGGAGTCGTTTTCTGGGGGGCAGTAGACTCTTTTTGTTGCATTCCATGCAGAGAGCAAGTCCGCCTTGTGTAGTATATAACCGCTAGGGGCTTGGGAGCCAGAGTAGCTGACCAAGTAAGAGGGGCCGAGGCACTCTTTTTGACTCTAGTTAGTGACAACATTAGAACTTCCGATCCGGTGTGATGCCTGTTTACAAATACTAGCTAGCTAGCTACTTGTTAGCCTAGTCTGGTGATATATGTTTTACAACACTCCTTTTTAGCCACAGGAGCAGAAGCAAGCATGTCTCTTTTTGAATTTCAATTGCTGTAAAATGGGCAGAAATCTCCTGGGATTTTGGGGATCATTTGAATTATCCGTTTTGTGTGGATAACATTATTGGATCGCAGCTTCGGCAAACTCAGGCAGGGAGGACTACAACTACAAGGGCTCTTCTCAAATGGTCCTGACGGCAGTCTGCAATGCAAGGTACCACTTCATCGCCGTGGGCGCATATGGTCGGGAGGGAGATGCGGGAATCTTCTCACAAAGCAAGTTTGGCTCCCAACTCATTGCAGGCCAGCTGCCACTACAAAGGCCAGAGTGCTTGTTGGGGACCCAAACACTGAGCCTGTATGTCTTCGTGGGATACAAGGCGTTCCATCTCAGGGTAAACCTGATGGAACCATATCCGGGTAAGATACGCTCAATACATGTGACTATATACATAGGATGCGAAAATTATATCAATATAGACATTGAAATAATATGCATAAAAGTGAACAGGCATCTTAGTAAGAGAATAGGGGCTTATGTCTAAAGCATATGCTACACAGTTGTTACAGTACATATTTCATAACCTTCATGTTCCTGTTCAATACTAATGGAAATGCTTATTTTATTCAAAGGTTCTTCTGGCCTTGATGAAGATCTACAACTACCTCCACTCAAGCCATAAGAATTTCAGAGAACTGCTTTGGGATCCTTGCTGCAAGATGTTGATGTTGCCCCAGAGACCATTGTGAAGGCCTGCATGGCCCTGCACAATTAGCTTTGCACCACATTCACTAATCATTGACAACACAGTCATCACTCCACAACCACTGGGGACCTGCGTACAGGAAAGTGGAGACCGTTTCCTGGACCTAAGAAACATGTAAACATTGGAGTGTGCTTTGGAAAACATGTCCACACATACGTTTCTTTCAATGTCTGTTTATGACGTGGTCCTACACGCTTGGTTTTGCTGTTTGGATTTGGCTGTTTTTCTCACAATAAAGTACCACCATGACAGTCACTTCATCCTTGTTTTAGTTTTTCATATTTTTTGGAGGCTAGACCCTTAAGACATTTACCTGACCTTGTGTCATGTGTAGTGGCCTTTCATCTAAGACTTTCCTGCTATGGTACATGGTTGAGACTGACTGTCCAGCTCTAGACGATAGGGATAGACCCTCAAGACATTAACATCATCTACATAACAAGGTTGTACATGGTCATGTAGTGGTCTTTCAGTGGAGTCCGCCCTGCTATGGTACATGGGTGAGTGTCCAGCTGTAGACAATAAAGACCCCCCCCCCAAGACATTAACCTCATCTACATAGCTCATGTACAAAGAAGTACAAGTTTACTTTGTGACTGATGGATTGAAAACAGTAATAACCAGGCAAATACATTTGCAGACCTTTTTAGATATTTACTATCACAAGAGGAAAATAGTGATATGTAATACACAGGTGAAAAGTGATGAAAGGGGAAATAAGAAAAGACGCAAAGTAACATGTGAATGAGGATATTATGATTATTATTATTATTTTTTTAAACACACAGTGAATAAGAAATAAAGCACACAACAGTTTCTGGAGAGCGGACGGAGCAGACACATCATGTCCCTGAGAAATGGGGTTATCAGAAGGATTAGACACAATCCATCGTACGTACCTACACCATGACGTCGTAGACGGCCTTTTGTGCCGTTTCGGTAACTCCATTTCTTTAAGTCATCCATCTGCTGTCTTCCTCTTCCTGCCATTGGACCTGGGCGGGGAGATGGGGCGGAGGTTGATGGAGTTGCAGGGTAGAGGGCAACGGGGCACCTGGATGGTGCATTGGGTGTTGGTGAGAAGGGCCTGGGCGTTGGGGAAAGGGAGGAGATGAATCAATGGACCCTCAGGGCTCTGCTCTGTCTCTGAGTTGTCCCAAACACCCCTACCTTCCAAAATCTACAAGCAGATGGCAAAAATACATTAGAATACAATGCATGCAATCTTAAAACATCTCCATGGGCTCCTTTTGAGTTAAAATGTTTACCCAAAAGAACTGAATTCATGAACATCTCAATTTAATTAGCACACACACAACACTGTCTATTTTCAGATCTTTGAACTAGCCCTGCTAATAATTATAATTTGACAACACAGGCACGGAATATTCCCCAGTCACAATTTCTTCCAGACAGAAAAGAGCTGATTTCACATGTTCTAACGAGGTCTACGAAACATAAGATCACAAACACACACAATGACGAAGACACCAATATGACAGATACGGTGTGTACATCTGAGAATGTTTCACGTTAACACAAAGCCAATCCAGTTGTCAGACAATCAGTGGGGGACACACCCTAGTGGCAGCCCCACTCCTAGTCTCCTCACCCTTTTCAGATTGCGAACACACTGGTCCCGAATCTTTCTTCGTGTTTCTTTGATATCAGTATCCCTGTTCAAATTTCGTGAGTTCTCCCTCCAGCTGTTGTTTTTTTGCGTGCTTGTCGGAATACGACCTCATTGAAGGGTTGTAAAGGTTCTCGTGTTCTCATCAGCTTGCACAGGCACTCCTCAAAACTGGACATAGACATAATTGTGCTTAGCAAATCTCAAAATAAAAGCACAAAAAAGCAAGCTTGCAGAAAACTTACTCAATACTGCCCCTCAGTCTTTGCAAGGAATGACATGTCGGTCTCAAAAAAACTGCTTTGAGTTTAGCCCGTGTACCAGTAAAAAAATAAAATATGGAAGTAGTATAGAGCCTGGAAAAAGGGGTTAAATATGGGTATAAAAAAAATGGTATCGATCACAGCCGGTTGTTATGCAGACTGGGATCGAAGCCGGGTCTGTAGTGACGCCTCTACCACTGTAGATGCAGTGCCTTAGACCGCTGCTCCAGTCGGGAGGCCTGAAGTTGACACATTTTACACTATTTTCCTGCAATTCTACACATTTTTTTAATGTGTCTGAGAGTTTTAAAGCTACACTGAACAAAAATATAAACACAACATGCAACAATTGCAAAGATTTTACTGCATTATAGTTCATGTAAGGAAGTCGGTCAATTGAAATAAATTAATTAGGCCCTAGTCTATGGATTTCACATCACTGGGAATACCCCAGATATGCATCTGTTGGTCACAGATACCTTATAAAAAAGGTTGGGGTGTGGACCAGAAAACCAGTTAGTGTCTGGTGTGACCACCATTTGCCTTATGCAGCATGACACATCTCCTTCGCATAGAGGGGATAAGGCTGTTGATTGTGGCCTGTGGAATGATGTCACACTCCTCTTCAATGGCTGTGCGAAGTTGCGGCAACTGTAACACGTTTCATACTTGTCAATCTAGAGCATGCTCATGTGTGACGTCTGGAAAGTATGCAGGCCATGTAAAGTGTTGGTCCCATTTTTCATGAGCTGAAGTAAAAGATCCCAGAAATTGACTGATTTCCTTCTATGAACTGTAACTCAGTCATATCTTTGAAATGGTTGATTTTATATTTTTGTTCAGTATACCATGGATATGGTTGCAACACAATTCCAAGCAGCCTTTGCTCATGCACCCATATGTTTACCAGTCAAATTGCCAGAGTTAGAGCTTCCAAGCCCATTCTATTCATTCTA
Source organism: Oncorhynchus clarkii lewisi (assembly GCF_045791955.1). Lineage (NCBI taxonomy): Eukaryota > Metazoa > Chordata > Actinopteri > Salmoniformes > Salmonidae > Oncorhynchus > Oncorhynchus clarkii. The sequence goes on from NC_092171.1 coordinate 27,428,775, forward strand.
TTTCTATGAATAGCCCCTCCAGGCTATTCATAGTAGCTATTTGGTGAATGATAACAGGTGGGGAAATGACTGTGACTGAGCAGTGACTGAGTCTTTGAAGTTCAATAAAACCTCCAGGCTTTACTGTAGCTTTTGTGTGACCTGACCAGGAAAACCTCCTGGCCCCTAGTCATTTTAAGTGTAGTTGAAATCCAGGGCATTCAAAGCCTGTATGACATTGATTATTCTTCTCAGATAGCAGCCTTAACTCTGAATCATTATGTCTGCTTGTTTGCATTGCTGTGTGGTTTAACAGTACATCTTTCTCCTCTCTCCTCTTTCTCTCTTTCTTTCTTTCTCGATCTCTTCTCCTCTCTTCTCTCCTCCTTTCTTTCTTTTCTTTCTTTCTCTCTTTCTTTCTTTCTTTCTCTGCAGAAAATGCAGAGTCGGGGGACCTGAAGCATTTCTTTGACCAGTACTACTCTCACATCTACTATGTGTTCTTTGAGAACTTTGTTATCATTGAAGTCAGTCTCAAACAAAAAGGTGAGAATAAAAGTTTGAGAATAGTCTGGTTGGTAACATGAATGTTATTTTCACATTATTACAGGATGTTTTACAGTCGCTAGTCATGGTGACACTGGTATTGTTTCAGACACTTCCTCACGTTCTCTTCTCTTCTGCAGGTCACAAATCACAAAGGGAAGAACTTGACTCCATTATTTTCATATTCGAGGTAAGACAGTTACTTCTGCAATATTGAGGAGTTGTTTTAAATGAGTGTCCCAATTATTTTGAGAGGGATGGATTCTGAATGCGTAGAAAGCAGAATGGAGTAGGTGTAACAGAGAGTTGGCCTAACATCCCCCCCAAGCAGGTTAATGTGTAGGCTACTGTAAATCAGAAAGTGGAGTGCTTCTTTCTGTGTTTGCTTGACAACTCCTCAATCCCCATGTGTGGAATACCCCCCCCCCCCCCCCCCCCCCCCCCCACACACACACACACACACACACACTCTAACTGACTGACTGCTCCCTCACCCAACCACAGTGCCGTTTACATAGCTAGACTAATCTCTGTTCTGTGATGTGCGGTACTCATGGTTTAGACAAGTCTCTCTCTCTCTCTCTCTCTCTCTCTCATACATACATACATACATACATACATACATACATACATACATGCATACATACATACATACATACATACATACATACATACATACATACATACATACATACATACATACATACATACATGCATGCATGCATGCATGCATGCATGCAGGCGTGTGCCTGGTGACCACCCACGGAAGGGTATTAGAATGGACTGAAGGCAAGGCTCAGTGAGGCCTGAAGACCGTGGCAAAATGTTCCATTTAGATTACAAGGATCAAAATGATCCTGCCAACATGCACACACACATACTGTAGGCATTGTCTTGTGTCATATTTATAGACCTAGACAGTGAGCTGAGAGGCAGGTTTATGATCTAAAAAAAAAAATGGGTGACCTTTTACCAGTTCACATGGGTGTGAATGAGTTATGTGGCATTACATCTTCATAGTCGCCTTACAGGTAGGACCCAGTCCTCCTGCTGCAGTTGACCTCACATCTAAGGCCAGTGATATTTAAAAAGTTTCTCTGAGAGAACTGCCTTTCATCTCCATGTGTGTCAGACGAGGTGACCGGGATTAAGTAGTTGCAGGTGTTGAAATGTGTGAGATTAGTCAAACTAGTCTCACTAGTCTTCCTTTCAAAGATTTCCCTGGAAAGGTGTCTTCACCTCACCTGTCCCTTGTTGTCTCATGGTCTTCTTCGTATGGAGTCAGAGACGTCTACCGCTTGGCTGATGATATAGCTCATCCACAACAGAGAGGCTAGACCACTGACATTCTTTGGACAATTGACATTATATTCTCCAATGAAGATGTATTCATTTGTTTCAACCCAGTAGTAATACTGACACTGGCTTTCATACCACTCCTAACTGTTGTATTCTATGTTCTTTTAACAGAAAATTCTGCAACTCCTACCAGAGCGAATACAAGGACGATGGCAGTTCCACAGCATAGGTACATTTGTACTAGGCCTTTGTACATGTTGTGTTGCCATTGAGTGTGGACATCTTCATCAGATGAGTGGGAATGTGTGTGTTTTGCTCTAGATCAGGGATGGGCAAACATTTTATGTGGGTGAACGCATCATTTTAGCAGCCCCCTCTTGACAGTTGAGAGTTCATTTCCTGCAATTCTACACATTTTGACGTGAGGTTTAGATTACATTTTGCCAGTTGCCCATCCCTTCTCAAGATTTTACCTCATGATCAGACATTTGGTCCCATCATGTGTTTGAAAAGCAGGTTAAGCCAGTTAAGTGCGTATCAGACCCTTAACAATGTCTGTTTTAGTACTGACTGTAGCCACATGATTTGTAACATGCATTTGGAGTGAGAGTGAAGCATATTAGTGCACTGCCCTCTCCTCACCCCTCCTCCACTAGGCGGTCTCTCCTTTTCCACTGCCCTCTCCTCACCCCTCCTCCACTAGGTGGTCTCTCCTTTTCCACTGCTCTCTCCTCACCCCTCCACTAGGTGGTCTCTCCTTTTCCACTGCCCTCTCCTCACCCCTCCACTAGGCGGTCTCTCCTTTTCCACTGCTCTCTTCTCACCCCTCCACTAGGCGATCTCTCCTTTTCCACTGCCCTCTCCTCACCCCTCCACTAGGCGGTCTCTCCTTTTCCACTGCCCTCTCCTCACCCCTCCACTAGGCGGTCTCTCCTTTTCCCTGCTCTCCTCACCCCTCCACTAGGCGATCTCTCCTTTTCCACTGCCCTCTCCTCACCCCTCCACTAGGCAGTCTCTCCTTTTCCACTGTCTCTCCTTTTCCACTGCCCTCTCCTCACCCCTCCACTAGGCGGTCTCTCCTTTTCCACTGCCCTCTCCTCACCCCTCCACTAGGCGGTCTCTCCTTTTCCACTGCCCTCTCCTCACCCCTCCACTAGGTGGTCTCTCCTTTTCCACTGCCCTCTCCTCACCCCTCCACTAGGTGGTCTCTCCTTTTCCACTGCCCTCTCCTCACCCCTCCACTAGGCGGTCTCTCCTTTTCCACTGCCCTCTCCTCACCCCTCCACTAGGGGGTCTCTCCTTTTCCACTGCTCTCTCCTCACCCCTCCACTAGGCGGTCTCTCCTTTTCCACTGCCCTCTCCTCACCCCTCCACTAGGCGGTCTCTCCTTTTCCACTGCCCTCTCCTCACCCCTCCACTAGGCGGTCTCTCCTTTTCCACTGCCCTCTCCTCACCCCTCCACTAGGCGGTCTCTCCTTTTCCACTGCCCTCTCCTCACCCCTCCACTAGGCGGTCTCTCCTTTTCCACTGCCCTCTCCTCACCCCTCCACTAGGCGGTCTCTCCTTTTCCACTGCCCTCTCCTCACCCCTCCACTAGGCGGTCTCTCCTTTTCCACTGCCCTCTCCTCACCCCTCCACTAGGCGGTCTCTCCTTTTCCACTGCCCTCTCCTCACCCCTCCACTAGGCGGTCTCTCCTTTTCCACTGCCCTCTCCTCACCCCTCCACTAGGTGGTCTCTCCTTTTCCACTGCTCTCTCCTCACCCCTCCACTAGGCGGTCTCTCCTTTTCCACTGCCCTCTCCTCACCCCTCCACTAGGCGGTCTCTCCTTTTCCACTGCCCTCTCCTCACCCCTCCACTAGGCGGTCTCTCCTTTTCCACTGCCCTCTCCTCACCCCTCCACTAGGTGGTCTCTCCTTTTCCACTGCTCTCTCCTCACCCCTCCACTAGGCGGTCTCTCCTTTTCCACTGCTCTCTCCTCACCCCTCCACTAGGCGGTCTCTCCTTTTCCACTGCCCTCTCCTCACCCCTCCACTAGGTGGTCTCTCCTTTTCCACTGCCCTCTCCTCACCCCTCCACGAGGCGGCCTCTCCTTTTCCACTGCCCTCTCCTCACCCTTCCACTAGGCGGTCTCTCCTTTTCCACTGCCCTCTCCTCACCCCTCCACTAGGTGGTCTCTCCTTTTCCACTGCCCTCTCCTCACCCCTCCACTAGGTGGTCTCTCCTTTTCCACTGCCCTCTCCTCACCCCTCCACTAGGTGGTCTCTCCTTTTCCACTGCCCTCTCCTCACCCTTCCACTAGGTGGTCTCTCCTTTTCCACTGCACTGAGACCACTGTGCAGTTGGATACAAAGCCCACCCTGAGAAAGCCAAGGACCTGGGGATGAGGGTCTCCCAGGTCTGACCGAGAACTCTGACATGTGCTGTAGTATTGGGGGCGGGGCTGGTTGGGTGTGATAAGGGCTGGGGGAGTGTCAGTCCAGTTGTTTATATTCCATGTGATGCATTTTGTTGTCCTCACAGGCCTCATTCTGAAGAAGTTGTTGCACACTGGGAACTCTTTAAAGGTACATCAGAGTGGTCCTTCATTCGCCAGTAGCCAACCTGCCTCTGTACATGCAGTACTTCTGTTTTTGCTGTTGCCTTCGTCTTTCACAATGGTGTTGATTGCTATGGGTATTTGGTAATAGAATGCTCATACATATAGAAAGGCTTGATTCTATTTCTGTTCCTGACTGTGTCTCTCTCCCCTGTAGATCCGAAGGGAGGGTGTACGTCTGTTCCTGCTATGGATGCAGGCCTTGCAAGGCAACGCACTGAGAGAGCAGCTATGGATTTTTTCCTGTCTGATCCCTGGCTTCCCATCTCCCCAGTCAGAGCTTGGCCCTCGAACCCTGGACAACCTGGTCAACCCCCCTCTCAGCCTCCAGGAGAGTTAGTATCTCTACACCTATCACCTTGCTAGTGACTGTAGTTATAAGGAAAAATCTTGAGGTTGACCATTCCAGACCTGCCAACATGCACGCATTTTGCGTACCAACTACGCAATTCTCTGTCCATGTACGCAGCTTCGAGATCCAATGTTAAAAGTACACAGAAATGAATAGGGCCTGATTTAAAATATATATATTCATAATAGTAATGTAATTACTTTTGAATAAAAAATGAATCCACTGAGAAAATCTAACATCCCGATTATCAAGCCTCAACATACAGACATGTACGGATGCAACATACAGACATGTACGGATGCAACATACAGACATGTACGGATGCAACATACATACATGTACGGATGCAACATACAGACGTACGGAATTGAGATAAAAACATAATTATTGGACGTAGCTATGCCCTGTTTGCCCCTCCTCCTGTTTGTTGTGATAAGTGTTGAGTTTGCCGACTGTCAGCTGTACGTAAACACATGGACAAATCCCTTTTCGACTCCGTGTGTTGTGGAAAGGTAAACACTAATTGTTTCAAGCTAACGTTAGTGAACATAAGATGGACATTCAGTAGGCTCTAAAGTGCCAGCAGTTCACTCGCATTTTCTAGTGAAAGAAATGAAATGCAAATGTCGCATTTGTGCGAGTGTGATATACATTTTATTCTGCGACCCATTCGTTGTATTTTCCACGTAACATTACGAGGATCACGCAACCTGATAGACTGTAACTGTAATTATGATCCACGTCACAAAAAATAAAAATATTAACATCTTGGCATTAAATGGAGTCGTGAGTTTAGAATACTGTGTGATGGAGAATGAATGAGTGTCCGGTATTATCTACAGAGGCAATGCTTCTAAAAGGCCTTTGCAATAGATTTGAGATTTTATACATTTTGAAAATCTGAAATGATGTATGCGCTGCAAAGATCCAATAGGCACCTTTTACATAGGCCGAAACAGCGGACTCTTCTAGCGGACAGCGTTCAGATTCTCTTTGCGGTAGCCTACTTAAGCTTTGTGTAACCAGTTTGCTGTCTGTCGACGCGATCATTTGTGTTTGTTTTTATGTTTTCGAAATGATTTTGCTTTTAGAATTGCTTAGGAACCGTGTCTAAAAAGCCAATACTTGTGACCTGGCCCTGGTGATTGGCCCTGTTTGAGAGGTGACGAGCGTTCCTCTACTATAGAGACTAAACTTGGGAGCATGTGCTACAAAAAAACGTTATAGATAGTTATCTCTAATTTGCCCGTGCGCTTCTGGTACTCTAAAAAGTTGGACAGGGTTGGCAGGTCTGCTGTTCTGCAGCCTAAACATATTTCAGATTCAAACTCCTATGGCCAACCCTAATTATCAGTCAAGCCCATGGGGCTGATTATTTTGCTTTTTATCCTTTTTTTATCTCCTCCTATATTGCTTTCCCTTCTTCTTCCATTCTTTCAGCTCAAGTTACTCCAGAAGAGATCAGTCCCCTGGTCCCTCCTCAGGCAGGGGATAAAGCCCAGGAAGACCTCACAGGATACTTTCTAGAGGCTCTTCTGAAATACATGGTAAACCAGGTACTCTTCCCTTAATTACTAACACTGCTAACATGCTTGGCGTGGATGCATTACCTACTACCTACCAGCGAGCCTTTTGAGAAGGACGTCTGTCTGTCTGCATGCTGAGAAGTGCAAATGACCGTAACCCCCTGAAAACTTCCTTACATCATGTTAAGTCACCCACAATGAACTCAGTTCAAAATTAAACGGGATCAACAACATAGCTCATATGTATAGCTCAAACTCATTATTAACGCTGAGTTGCATCGGCATGCTTTTTCTTCAGTGTACTGTATGCTCACACACAAACACACTGAGTTAACGGCTGCTCTCTCTCTCCCTGCCGCAGACAGTGCCTCCTCTCACTCCCTGTCTCTGGTCCTGTTTCTGTAATGCTCTTTGTTAACAGTAGTCTCTTGTTGTCTTTCCCCCTGCAGGCCAAAAGTCTGGAGTGGAAGTGTAAAGACAACCACGAGAAGGGCTTTGCATTCCTGTTTGGAAACTTCAAGAAATATTACCTGCCGCACATATTCCCCAACTTCTCCAAGGAGACCAGTTTGTACCATCCCATACTGGGTGAGGAGACAAATTTGAATTAGTATGAGCTAAAGAAACAGATAGGTCTTTGTTTATATACATTCTAAAGCTGATTCTTAGCTTTGCATTTTACTATAGTGGTGCAGTGTTCATAGAAGTACATTGATACCCTTTTGGTACTACTGAGCCGAGCTGAGCTGGCATGGTTATACATCAGAGCCAGCACAGTATGAGTTGGGTCAACACAATGGTGTGAAGAGGGGAATAGTGATACATCTGTATTCTCTATTCAACCTCTCCGTCTGTCCCCCCTCCAGAGGTTCCTTCGATGAGACCAAAGCCTTACTACAGTGTGGTGAAGAAAGACCCAGAGACCAACGAGGCAGTGTACTGTACCAAGGAGAGCCTCCTCAATGCCCGCGTCATCTTCATCCGCTGGCTGGTGTCCTTCTGGCTGGAGCCACGCTCCAACACTGGAACACACATCCCCTGGGTGGATGGAGAGAGGGAGAGCGTTCCAAAGAACATCCAGGTAATCACCGTATACACACCCGAGGGGAGAGTTTGCCTGAGTTAGCACAATGTATATACAGTGCCTTGCGAAAGTATTCGGCCCCCTTGAACTTTGCGACCTTTTGCCACATTTCAGGCTTCAAACATAAAGATATAAAACTGTATTTTTTTGTGAAGAATCAACAACAAGTGGGACACAATCATGAAGTGGAACGACATTTATTGGATATTTCAAACTTTTTTAACAAATCAAAAACTGAAAAATTGGGCGTGCAAAATTATTCAGCCCCCTTAAGTTAATACTTTGTAGCGCCACCTTTTGCTGCGATTACAGCTGTAAGTCGCTTGGGGTATGTCTCTATCAGTTTTGCACATCGAGAGACTGAAATTTTTTCCCATTCCTCCTTGCAAAACAGCTCGAGCTCAGTGAGGTTGGATGCAGAGCATTTGTGTACAGCAGTTTTCAGTTCTTTCCACAGATTCTCGATTGGATTCAGGTCTGGACTTTGACTTGGCCATTCTAACACCTGGATATGTTTATTTTTGAACCATTCCATTGTAGATTTTGCTTTATGTTTTGGATCATTGTCTTGTTGGAAGACAAATCTCCGTCCCAGTCTCAGGTCTTTTGCAGACTCCATCAGGTTTTCTTCCAGAATGGTCCTGTATTTGGCTCCATCCATCTTCCCATCAATTTTAACCATCTTCCCTGTCCCTGCTGAAGAAAAGCAGGCCCAAACCATGATGCTGCCACCACCATGTTTGACAGTGGGGATGGTGTGTTCAAGGTGATGAGCTGTGTTGCGTTTACGCCAAACATAACGTTTTGCATTGTTGCCAAAAAGTTCAATTTTGGTTTCATCTGACCAGAGCACCTTCTTCCACATGTTTGGTGTGCCTCCCAGGTGGCTTGTGGCAAACTTTAAACTACACTTTTTATGGATATCTTTAAGAAATGGCTTTCTTCTTGCCACTCTTCTATACAGGCCAGATTTGTGCAATATACGACTGATTGTTGTCCTATGGACAGAGTCTCCCACCTCAGCTGTAGATCTCTGCAGTTCATCCAGAGTGATCATGGGCCTCTTGGCTGCATCTCTGATCAGTCTTCTCCTTGTATGAGCTGAAAGTTTAGAGGGAAGGCCAGGTCTTGGTAGATTTGCAGTGGTCTGATACTCCTTCCATTTCAATATTATCGCTTGCACAGTGATCCTTGGGATGTTTAAAGCTTGGGAAATCTTTTTGTATCCAAATCCGGCTTTAAACTTCTTCAAAACAGTATCTCGGACCTGCCTGGTGTGTTCCTTGTTCTTCATGATGCTCTCTGCGCTTTTAACGGACCTCTGAGACTATCACAGTGCAGGTGCATTTACACGGAGACTTGATTACACACAGGTGGATTGTATTTATCATCATTAGTCATTTAGGTCAACATTGGATCATTCAGAGATCCTCACTGAACTTCTGGAGAGAGTTTGCTGCACTGAAAGTAAAGGGGCTGAATAATTTTGCACGCCCAATTTTTCAGTTTTTGATTTGTTAAAAAAGTTTGAAATATCCAATAAATGTCGTTCCACTTCATGATTGTGTCCCACTTGTTGATTCTTCACAAAAAAATACAGTTTTATATCTTTATGTTTGAAGCCTGAAATGTGGCAAAAGGTCGCAAAGTTCAAGGGGGCCGAATACTTTCGCAAGGCACTGTATTATATCTAGGAATCATAGAGAGAGCGTGCCAAAAAACATCCAGGTTGGCCATGCAGGCAGCACATCTGAAGGGCAGAAGTATGCAGGGTTAGCATAACTATCTTTACATTAAACAAAACCTCTGGGACAGCTTTTAAGTTGTGATATTTCTCTGTCTGTGGGATATACTAGTGAACCTCCAACTCATGTATTGTGTTACATACATTTCCAGTCCTTATGGAAGCATTAATGGTGGTTGTGTTTCTCTGGTTGTGTTCCAGAGGGCAGCAGCAGGGCTGGCAGCGCGGGGACATGGCCTGGGGGAGGACCTGGGCCCCAGGGCAGACAGCCTGGACAGAGCGATTGGGTGTGAGCAGGAGCAGTCCCACTCCAACACCTCCACCCTGACGGAGAGGGAGCCCAGCTCCTCCAGCCTGTGTAGTATGGACGAGGAGCACCTCACTGACAAGGAGGTGGTGAGACGAGTCCTCTGTTCGTCCAGGACTAACGTCAACTTCATCGCCGAGGTCTTCAGACAGGTACAGCACACATACTCAAACGCACAGTACATTGTGTATTGCTGGTTCTGGTTGTGATAAATATGTTTCCCTTCTTGGAACAATAAAGTTATTTTACTACTACTACTATGTTCTGAATACCCCTGTAAAAGTCTGAATACCCCTGTAAAAGTCTGAATACCCCTGTAAAAGTCTGAATACCCCTGTAAAAGTCTGAATACCCCTGCAAAAGTCTGAATACCCCTGCAAAAGTCTGAATACCCCTGCAAAAGTCTGAATACCCCTGCAAAAGTCTGAATACCCCTGCAAAAGTCTGAATACCCCTGCAAAAGTCTGAATACCCCTGCAAAAGTCTGAATACCCTTGCAAAAGTCTGAATACCCCTGCAAAAGTCTGAATACCCCTGCAAAAGTCTGAATACCCCTGCAAAAGTCTGGTATTGTGTGGCTGTATGCCCCAAAGAGAGCAGAGAAGATAAATAAGTCTGCTCCATTTGAATCCACAGTGACATTGATGTGTTGTCCTCTTTTCTCAGGCCTTCCTGTTGCCGATGTGTGAGGCTGCAGCCATGAGGAAGGTGGTGCGGGTGTACCAGGAATGGTTCGCCCAGGAGGACAAGCCTGTGTTTATGAGGGAGCCGGAGGAAGAGAGGTTCTTTACCACGGTTGGAGGGATCAACCTAGAGCCTGTAGCCCAGCAGGACACTGAGAAGGAGGAGGTGAGAGCTGGGGCTTTGTGTGGGGGAGGATGGATGGAAGCACCAGGGTCCATTAAGGAATACATTTTGCAATGGAAAAGGACTCCTTGTTTCAGTCCGTTTTCTTACATTTGGTGTCTAATGAACACAACCCTCAACAAAGACAAGTAAGTACACATGATGGCGCCTGTCTTCATGGTCTCTCAGTCTAACACTTCTTGTGTATGTCTTTCTGTGTCCTCAGGGGGTGAATAAAGTGTCTGAGAAAGAGCTGCTGGAGTACAGTGTACATGCCGGTGTTCAGCCCACTCTACAGGTATTTTCTATTGCCCTACACATACACACATTATGATAAATCGGCAACCACATAAAGTCTTATTCTGGAATGATCACTAACTTCCATCGATACTGTCCAGTTCCATGCCTTTCTTCACCACCATCATCTACCCCTCGCTCTCTTTCACCCCAGGTGTTTGTCACCAACTCTGCCAACGTTTTTCTGCTGGAGCCAGCCAACGAGCTCAAGGTGTTGCTGGAGGAACATGTTGACATGTGCAAGAGAGTCCTCAACATCTACCGCAGCCTGGTCATGCATGAAACCATGGACCAGAAGACATGGTACAGCACCACAACACTACACGCTAACACTGAGCAGCGTATTGGTTCTAATGGGAAAGCATAGCATACAGTTATGGCCAGACCCAATTTGCTACCCTCCACTCCCATTAGCCCTAACCCTTCTATATTTGCAGATCTGAAGAGTCTGGTTATGTAATCTTTATGACCAAAAGTATGTGGACACCTGCTCGTTGAACACCTCATTCCAAAATCATGAGCAATAATATTGAGTTGGTCCCCCATTTGCTGCTATAACAGCCTCCACTCTTCTGGGAAGGCTTTCCACTAGATGTTGGAGCATTGCTGTGGGGACTTGCTTCCATTCAGCCACAAGAGCATTAGTGAGGTTGGGTACTGATGTTGAGCGATTAGGCCTGGCTCGCAGTCAGCATTCCAATTCCTCCCGAAGGTGTTTGATGGGGTTGAGGTCAGGGCTCTGTGCAGGCCAGTCAAGTTCTTCCACACCCATCTCGACAAACCATTTCTGAATGGACATCATAGCCACGTTGAAAGTCACTGAGCTCTTCATTAAGGCTGTTCTACTGCCAATGTTTGTCTTTGGAGATAGCATGGCTGTGTGCAAGATTTTATATACTTGTCAGCAACAGGTGTGACTGAACTAGCCGAATCCACTTATTTGATGGGGTGTCGACATTCGATTTTCAGGGATACAGTATCTTCAACCTAGCTTCCTTTCCCCCTGAACACTGGATGCAGAGACCCTGCTCAGGCTTTTATTTTATGCCTAGTATGTTAGGTTAGAGCCAAGGTGGAGGGGTAGGAACTTTCCACTCTGTGTAACATGAGGGATCCTATGTGACCGCTACTCTTCTGGTGTCTGTCTATGCGTCTGCAGGGAGCAGATCTTGCTGGTGCTGTTAAGGGTGACTGAGTGTGTGATGAGGAGACCTCCCTCCATCATGCCCCATGGCAAGAAGAACATCACTCTCTCTGGGAGGCTGGCCGGGGCCGTCTTTCAGGTACCCAGCATAGTACTCACAACATACAGTTGTTGTGTCCCAAGCGGCACCCTGTTCCCTATATAATGCACTGCATAAAAGCGCTGTATTATATAGGGAAGAGGATGCCATTTGGGACACCTACTGTGACTAACCGCAAGGGCTTTTTCTTAATAGTATTTTCTTGATTCCTCATGTCCTCTCCTTGAATCCTCCCCTCGCTGCCCACTGACATTTTGAAAATAAGTTTGGGAGAGGACACAAGGAATCGAGGCAAAGACCTTTGAGAGAGCCATGGTGCCTCCATAACCTTCCTCTGCATGAGACCTAAATAAAGGAAGTTTCTAAGGGACGTTTCTACTTGTCATGCTACTCTGTCGGTCTCTGACTCTCCTCCTTCTCTGGTAGACCTTGATAGTGGCCTGGATCAAAGGGAACCTGAACGTGTACATCTCCAGGGAGCTGTGGGACGACCTGCTGACTGTGCTGTCCTCGCTCACCTGCTGGGAGGAGTTGGTCACAGAGTGGTCCCTCACCATGGAGACGCTCACCAAAGTTCTGGCCCGCAACCTGTACAGGTAACGACAGGAGAGAACGTTCTAAACACACATACTGTAGAAAGCACAAGTCCAAGCATTTTGTTAAGCCATGTAAAGAAAATACAGTAAAACTTAAATTAATAGCCCGGGCAAATATTTGATTAAATCCCTGAACACAACAGTCGCTTATTAGAGCCAGGCTTCTATTCGAGCCAGGAGTCTTTTTCCTTAATGCACACAGCTTTTGTTAATTTTCATAGTTAATTGTTTAATTCCAGAATTCACTTCCAGCATTTTAATCAATTTATTATATTATTTCCTGCACTAATGTGTTATCTGTTACACATTGTCAAGTTTATTTTGTCTTAGTATGCCTCTATTATGTATATATTTTTTAAAGATCCTTGACAGAATAATGACTTTGCATTTTCGGCAGTTCTTACATTCGCCAATAGAGGGCGATAGGATGATTTCTGGGGGTCTATACTCACGAAGTTGTTGACTGTTTTTGTGCTTGCCAGTTATCTAGTGGCTATCAGTTTCTTACTGCCTATAGATGATGGCTTTTTTCAAGTCATTGCTGAATTATTTCATGTTTATTTATTTAATGAATAAATCAAACATTAAACCTCGTAAACAATTGAATGTAATTCATGATAACCCCGTAAACAATGAATTTAGACACGCCGTTTATTTGAGACAGGCATTTATTTGCTGAAATGTGTGCCGTTGCCTGCCTATTAAAAGGGACCAGCGGCTATTTGAGACAGGCATTTATTTGCTGAAATGTGTGCCGTTGCCTGCCTATTAAAAGGGACCAGCGGCTATTTGAGACAGGCATTTATTTGCTGAAATGTGTGCCGTTGCCTGCCTATTAAAAGGGACCAGCGGCTATTTGAGACAGGCATTTATTTGCTGAAATGTGTGCCGTTGCCTGCCTATTAAAAGGGACCAGCGGCTATTTGAGACTGCATTTTAATTGAAGTTTTACGGTAATATTAAACAGAGGTTCAATTTGTAATGGAATCTAAGTGAGGGATGGCCATTTTTTTTTATTTATTTTTTATTTTGTTCCATAACCTGTACAGTCTGGACCTCAACGAGCTGCCCCTGGACAAGCTGAGCGAACAGAAACAGAAGAAACACAAGGGAAAAGGTACACACACTGCTTCCTCTCTCTATCACTCTCTCAGCAGTGTACTGGAGGGTATAGGCAGGTATACGCCGTATAACCACATGGGCATTGCATGTACTCACTTCTTAATACCCACTGATAGGTACCAAAGTGGTCTAGTGGAGGAATACACCATTTCAATTAATAAGGCTGATGGAACAGATCAGAATGTTTAGCTTAGAATTTTGATAAACTATTAGTTCTTCACATTTAGGCGCAGCAATGTACCAATGGTTGTAGACCTTCGCGTGACTACCAAATCGCAATTTGCAGGAAACCGGCGTTCTAAAATGTGCACCACACATACGAGCGGTTTCATGGACAGAGATGGAAATATCCGTTCGAAATGTAAAAATAGAGGGGATTTAAATATGCAACAACCATCATGGTTTGCTAATTTTACTAAGATAATGCTTTTGGCTGCTTGACAATGGAAGAAAGTTGAAGGAAAGCCAATAGAACAGGAGAAAGCATATGACTAAGTCTATATACAAATAATTGCCTCCATGTTTCTATGGTGGGATTTTGGCTATAGGCTACTTTAAAGTAAGGTAAGACATTCCTCATAATATGAAGTCAAATGTCCAGGTTTAAAACAATTAAGAAATATAAAAAATATAGCAATGATAATGATAGGCCTAACCATCTTCTGGTAGATGGAAACGCTTTCCCAAAACCTTATTTTATTGCATCAATCCAGTAGCCATTTATTTTCCAACTCCAATTCATGTGCTACAGAAACACTGCTAACCAAACAACAGTGCTAGGTGCCTGTGCAATTGGACCACTACACCACTGCTCCCTCACTCACTCCCTCCCTCCCCTCACTCACTCACTCACTCACTCACTCACTCACTCACTCACTCACTCACTCACTCCCTCCCTCCCTCCCTTTCTATTTTTTAACACCACAGAGACGTTCCAACCTGAAACCAATCTTTCCCTCTCTGTGTTGGTCACTAGGGGGCGCTCACGAGGGCCAGAAGACGGCTGTGGGCCATTCGTTCTCTAAGGGCTGGAGCAGGGACCAGCCTGGGAGCGGTCAAGCAGCAGCCATGAGGCAGCGCAGTGCCACCACCGCTGGCTCCCCGGGTATGGAGAAGGCCAGGAACATCATGCGCCAGAAGACTGTGGGTTAGTGTCCCAGCTGTCATATTTATCAGAGGAAACTACATGTCTACATATGGGAAGGGTGGTTGTCTTAACCTTATGGCAAGGCGTTTAAGATATATTTTCATGGATGATTTAAAATGCTTTATGTGATGGTTTCAGTAGATCAATGTACGTGGCACATTTGAGTAAGATTTTGGTGTAATGGTCAATGCTGCTATAATGCTGCTATACTGCTGTTAACTGTCATTAAATTATTTTAGCCATTTATACATAATCAATGAAATAGGAAATCAGTACTGTGTGGGAGTCCTCCAGTGAAGAAGGTTTCAACTGAGCATAAGGGTTGTGTGGGTTCTCTTTCAAGTATTCGTTTCGGCATTTCACTATGGGATACGCCCCCAGCATATTCATCAGAAGCCTTATTACACTACGCCAGCCATAATTGGCTGGACATCGAGACATGTGTGTCGGGAAGGGTGTCCTTCCTACCTTATAAAGGACCATGACGCAGTGTTTCTGAGTCATTGTAACACCTCTTCTCGCTTTTCATCAGAAAGCTTACCTCGACACGACTGCATTTTCCAGAAATAGCTAAACTGTACACAGACGTGAGCTTACAACTCGCTCACCGGGTGCTTTTCTTGGGATTCCCTTCACCATAGCTAGAGGAAAATTATTTGAGTGAGTAACAGGTACAGCTGTGACACAGCGAACTCGTTCACAACCAAGTTAGCTGTATCCGAACAGTGATTAGTCGTCGGCAAACTAGCCACCACGCTAGCTAGCTTTTTTTTTTTTACTTCGGCAAGAAAAGTTTACTAGCTACATCAAGCTATCTTTTCAAACCTTTCCTTTCGGAAACAGTACCTGGCCATCACACCGAGTGCAACCGTCGGAGATAACCCACTCTAATCGCTAGCTATCGGCCTAGCATACTATGCAATTTTTTTCTGGCAGCTAAAAACATAGCATCCAAGCTATGCAACAAAGGCATCTCCCACATCAAACAAGAAGAAGCTCCCAGCACGAATCTGCTCCTGTGGAAATAAGATATCGGCCAAGGACACCCACTCGGTATGCTCCGCTTGCCTTGGGCTGCAACATGCCCAGGAAGCATTAGCCTCCCTTGGCTCCTGTCCACACTGTGCCTTCATCACTGTGAAGAGCCTCCATCGCAGGTTAGCACGCCAAGCTAGCCTGAGTCAACAGGATCCTAACATGGAGACCGGCGCACCGGAGGTGATGGATATCCCCACGGGAGATCGTGGCGCAACCTCTAGCTGGGGCGACCAGCTCGACGCCATATCACCGCTGCTGGAGGACTCCACCTGCCAACCTCGACTCCACCCCGACAGTCTCCCGTCATCGAGACAAAGATTCCTCCATCCCCTCATGCCAGCCCACCAAGCTTTCTGCCGGGGAATCAGGAACAAAACACGAAGGGGGGGCATAATCCACACCAGCTCTCGGTGTGGCCCTGCAGGATGTGTGCAAACGCACTGTGAATAAACTGGTGATTCCCTGGCCCAATGCAGGAGCAGAGACCACCACATCCCGCTACAAGGGTAAGAGGCTAACCAAAGCTAAACGGGCACCCAGGCAATTACTACCAGTTTGGAGGAGGTTACCCATACCCGGAGTACCCTTTTCTCCTCCAAGAACCCTGTCCATGGTGGGTCAATGTTGGACTGCTTTGACATGACAGGGATTGGGCTGGCCCACATGCCCCATCGAACCCCAGGTGGCTTCCCATCTACACCCCAGCCAGAAGTCATCCATGACCTCGACTCTCCCCACCTTACCAACCAAGTACGAGTCCTTCCAGTCCTCTGTGACAGAGAAAAACTAGAGGTCGGTTGCCACAGCAGTGAGGGCTCTCAGCACCACCTCCATGCTCTCGGCATACCAAGCAGAGCTACAGGAGGAGCTAGCGGTCAAACCAGAGCCTGGTCTATGGAATGAGATCTGTATTACCACAGACCTCAACCTGCGTCTGCTCACAGCCGCTGTCAGGGAGAGCCATGGGACTCATGATATCCCAGGAGAGATCTGGATGGCTCAACCTATCAGTGAGAAGCTGAAGATCCTAGATGCTCCAGTAGACCCTAAAAGCCTTTTCGGTCCCACTGTTGAGATGATGCAGAAACGTTGTGAGGAGAAAACAAGGGAGGGTGAAGCTGTCTGCCCAGGAATACACAGCCCAGTGCCTACCCTGTGCCTCTCCGCACCTTCGCCCAGGCTGCAGCAGGTCGACCACCCTCAACCTTTAAGATCCCCAGACGCCCAGCCCCCTGGGCTGCGAACCCAGGGCAGCAGGGAAACTTGGATTCTAAGGGCCCCTGGTCTAAGAAGCCCTCCTTATCTCCCATGGCACCAAGGGGCCAGCCTGCTCCTAACCCCACCCAGTGGGGGAAAAAAGTGCATGGTCTAGCGATGTCCCCATCGCCAGAGAGGCAAGAACAGTCTCCCCCAAGCCCAGTTCTATCCCCTCTTCCAATCCCGAGCCTGTTCCAGGGTGCAAGTTCCCAGGCACCTCAGTGTTCTTCCGGCGTACCTGGTCCAAGTTGGTGGTCACAGAGTACAGCCCAAAGAGGAGAAGAGACCATGTTCAGATGGATGCTTCCACAAAGCCCCCCTCTTGTCTCAAACACTCCCCAATGTCAGTTCACATAAAAAATGTTAACACTAGCGCAACCAGGCTACAGGCCAAGGGAGCAGTCAGACATGTTTCTCATGAGCGCGTTCTCCCGCTACGAGCCAGTCACCTCCTGTCTTTACGAAGTGTACCGAGGCAGCTATAGCCCCACTCAGAGAGAAGGGCATTCAGCTGATGACATACATAGACGATTGGCTGCTGTGCGCGCAATCAAAGATGAGGTCTTAGAACACAGTCAGCTATTATAGGAACACCTGACACTTCTAGGTTTCAGAATAAACACAGTAAAGAGTGTTCTGATTCCCACGCAGACAATATCTTTCCTAGGTTTAATCCTGGATTCGGTATCGTTCAAAGCTCGCCTTTTTATGGAACATATAAGAACATTCCAAGATGTTCTAGCACTGTTTCACAGAGGGAACCTGGTCTCATTCAAAACATGCCTGAGGCCACTAGGCTTTAGCAGTCATTCCATTAGGACATTTGAATATGAGAGGGTTAGCTCTTTACAGTGTCCTTAGCATTAAAGTTGTTCCTCCCATTTCTGGAGGTGCGTCATGTTCTAGTCAGAACAGACAATACCACTGTTGTGGAGTACATAAACAGACAAGGGGGACTGCTATCCCCTCACTTACACGGGCACACATACTGATTATGTGGAGCAGTGTGCATCTCCAGTCACTGAGAGCTACTCATGTACTAAATCTGGGGGCAGATTTACTTGCCAGGGGGAACCCTCTATACAGAGAGGGGAAGCTCCACCCAGAGGAAGCCAATCAGGTTTTGATGTACTTCGGCATGCCAGCAGTGGATCTTTATGCATCAATGGAGAGTACTCAGTGTCCACTGTTATTTTCCGTGAGGGATCGGGATGCACCGATGGGAGTGGACTCGTTGGCGCACGAGTGGTCACGCGTCCTCCTGTATGCATTATCTCTCTGATCCTGATTTACCCCACCCTAGCCAGGGTGCGATAGATGGGGCTATCGCTCATACTAATAGCGCCACGTTGTAATTTCCACTATGAGTTCTAGAGCCGCATCCATTTTAGTCCCTTTTATAATTATAAATGGCAGGTGTTTGAGGAATGGTGCGCTAAAATACAGACAGTGTCATTCCAGTGCCCTGTCCCGGCAATCCTGTTGTTTCTACAGGAATTAGTACTATTAAAGTATATCTGGCAGCTATTTTGGCTTGTCAGGAGGGTTTTGGGAACATGACAGTGGGGCAACACCCCCTTGTCACTCGTTTAATAAAGGGTGCACGTCGCTTGTGTCCGGTGTCCAAACTGCTGGCCCCGTCATGGGATTTATCAGTTGTTTTGGATGCTCTATGCCAACAGCCTTTTGAGCCGCTGGATCAGGTGGAACTGAAGATTCTTTCATTTAAGACTGCGCTATTACGACTACTGACTTCTGCAAAGCGTGTAAGTGACATTCACGCATTCTCGGTGCACTCGTCATGTCTGCAATTTGCACCTGGTAACAATAGGGTATCATTGTGGCATCAACGATTGCATATGTTGTGTCCAGTACGTGCTCTGCGCATTTACATGGACAGGAGGGATTTAGGAAATGTGATCATTGGTTTGTTTCCTGGGTGAAACCTCACAGGTAAAGCGCTCACTAAACAATGCCTCTCCCACTGGATAGTGGGGGCTATTGCTTTGGCCTGCACAAGTAAGGGTCTTCAGTCTCCTGCTGGTCTACGGGCTCATTCCACTAGAGGAATGGCTACGGCCTGGGCTTTATTTGGAGGCATATCTGTCCAAGATATTTGCTCAGCAGCGAGTTGGGCTTTTCCTTTGCAAAGTTCTATGGGCTTGATGTCACTGCACCAACCCTGGTGCATACTGTTTTACGTGTAGGATCTTCTGCGAGTAAAGCCCATTTGTGTGATATATAGCACAGGGCAGTCGGTCGTCAGGATAAGCTTGTCTGGCAATACGGGACTCAGTATATCCCATAGTGAAATACCGAAACGAACACTTGAAAGAGAACTACAGGTTACGACTGTAACCCCGGTTCTCTGATAGTATGAGTGAGGTATTTCACCAGACCACCCCCTCCTTGCATGAGCGAGGAAGATGTGTGGCTTATTCTTGAATGACTCAGAGACGCGTCTCGACGTCCAGCCAATCATGGCTGGCGTACTGTAATAAGGCCTCTGACGAATACGCTGGAGAAGTATCCCATAGTGAAATACTTCACTCATACGATCAGAGAACCGGGGTTACAGTCGTAACCTACAGTTATAATCACGGAGGGCTCTGTGACCTGGCTCCTGAGGTACAGACAGACAGGCAGCAGCTTTGCCTTTTCCTAGTTCTCCTCTCTGAAGGTCACTGCTCTCTGCCTTACGCTCACAGTCCTCACTTTCTCCTTTCACTTTCTCACCTTCGTCCTCTCTCCCGTTTTTACCTTCCTCTTCTTTCTAAACTCCTTTTCTATCCATTTCCTCTCTGTCCCTCTATTCCACGACCCCTACTCTTCTCTATTTTCTCTCCCCTTTCCTTCTTTCACCTCCCCTCCCTCCTTTCTCTCCTTCTCCTTCCTTCTCTTTCCTCTCTGTGTTGCGTCCGTCCGTCCCTCAGCCCTGCGTAGCTGCTCTACGGGCGACAGCTTCCTGTCCCACGCCTTTATCCGCAGCGCTAAAAGTGCCCCTGTCCTGATCCATCCTCTCCACCCTCTCCTGTCTGACTCTGTCCTCACCTCCCTAGCTGACGAGCTGGCAGGTAGAGCCCACTACTCTACGCCTGTACCTGTACCTCTATCTGTACCCCCCTCCACCCACTTCACTTCTTCACTCACTATCTGTATGTTCTTGTCTGTCTTTGCATGTTGTTTCTATGCTTGCCTTTGCTTGTGATTCCACACAGCCTGCTTGTCTTGCTGTGTTTGTGAGCTCTTGTTTGAGGATATTTCTCTCAGGCCTAGACTCTGGCGGTGTGTTGTGTTTTAGATCTGATCTGTTGTTGTTTCTGAATCACTATTTAATATCTTTCTCAGATCCAAACAGTTTCCCCTGCATGTGGTTTGGTGTGCACACCTAGTCCCTATAAATGTATGATTTTATGGCTTCTGCTAAAATATGACATATTGTCAACCCATTTTTTAAATGATTTTTTTGGGATGAATTCTCATTTGTTCTTATTGATGAATTGTAATTAGTCTGTTTCCTCTACTGCAGCTGTTTTTATGGCTGGCTTTAATGATATGGATATGATTGGATGCAGCTTAAATATTCCATTAACCATGAAAAGGAATGCAGTTTTTGCCATGTTTTGTCTGCCATTGTTTTTGTATATGAGAACATGCATACATAAGAAAACAACATGTTATTGCATGGACTTGGTTGGTGCTCTTGGGTGAAATGAAACCATTAATACAAACCTGCCTATTGGGCTGACTAAATTCAACCACCTGATCATTTCATCCTTTACACAGATGTACAATGCATTCGGGAAGTATTCAGACTCCTTCCCCTTTTTCACATTTTTTAACGTTACACAGCCTTATTCTGAAATTGATTAAACAGATTTTTTTCCCTCATCAATCTACACACAATACCCCATAGATGGCGAATCGAAAACAGGTTTTTAGGGATTTTTGCAAATGTATTAAACATTTTAAACAGAGAGTCTGCCCCAAAGCCACTCCTGTGTTGTCTTCACTGTGTGCTTAGGATCATTGTCCTGTTGGAAGGTGAACCTTTCAAATTCAATTTTATTGGTCACATACACATGGTTAGCAGATGTTAAAGTGAGTGTAGCGAAATGCTTGTGCTTCTAATTCCGACAGTGCAGTAATATCTAACAAGTAATCTAACAATTTCCCACACAACTACCTTATACACACAAATCTAAAGGGGTGAGTGAGAATATGTACAGTTTAAGTTGGAAGTTTACATACACCTTAGCCAAATACATTTAAACCCAGTTTTTCTGACATTTAATCCTAGTAAAAACACCCTGTCTTAGGTCAGTTAAGATCACCACTTTACTTTAAGAATGTGAATGTGAAATAATAGAATAATAGTAGAGCGAATGATTTATTTCAGCATCACATTCCCAGTGGGTCAGAAGTTTACATGCACTCAATTAGTATTTGGTAGCATTGCCTTTAAATTGTTTAACTTGGGTATAACATTTTGGGTAGCCTTCCACAAGCTTTCCACAATAAGTGGGTGAATTTTGGCCCATTCCTCCTGACAGAGCTGGTCTAACTGAGTCAGGTTTGTAGGTCACCTTGCTCGCGCACACTTTTTCAGTTCTGCCCACAGATTTCCTGTAGGATTGAGGTCAGGGCTTTGTGATGGCCACTCCAATACCTTGACTTTGTTATCCTTAAGCCATTTTGTCACAACTTTGGAAATATGCTTAGGGTCATTGCCCATTTGGAAGACCCATTTACGACCAAGCTTTAACTTCCTGACTGATGTCTTGAGATGTTGCTTCAATATATCGACATAATTTTCCTGCCTAATGATGCCATCTATTTTGTGAAGTGCACAAGTCCCTCCTGCAGCAAAGCACCCCCACAACATGATGCTGCCACCCCGTGCTTCACAGTTGGGATGGTGTTCTTCGGCTTGCAAGCATCCCCCTTTTTCCTCCAAACATGACGAAGGTCATTATGGCCAAACAGTTCTATTTTTGTTTCACCAGCCCAGAGGACATTTCTCCAAAATGTACGATATTTGTCCCCAGGTGCAGTTGTAAACCGTTGTCTGGCTTTTTTATGGCGGTTTTGGAGCAGTGGCTTCTTCCTTGCTGAGCGGCCTTTCAGGTTGTCAATATAGGACTCGTTTTACTGTGGATATAGATACTTTTATACATGTTTTCTCCAGCATCTTCACAAGGTCCTTTGCTGTTGTTCTGGGATTGATTTGCATTTTTCGCACCAAAGTACGTTCATCTCTAGGAGACAGAACGCGTCTCCTTCCTGAGCAGTATGATGGCTGCGTGGTCCCATGGTGTTTATACTTGCATACTATTGTTTGTACAGATGAACATAGTACCTTCAGGCGTTTGGAAATTGCTCCCAAGGATGAACCAGACTTGTGGAGGTCTACAATTGTTTTTCTGGGGTCTTGGCTGATTTCTTTTGATTTTCCCATGATATCAAGTAAAGAGGCACTGAGTTTGAAGGTAGGCCTTGAAATGCATCCAAAGGTACACCTCCAATTGACTCAAATGATGTCAATTAGCTTATCAGAAGCTTCTAAAGCCATGACATCCTTTTCTGGAATCTTTCAAGCTGTTTAAAAGCACAGTCAAGTTAATGTATGTAAACTTCTGACCCTCTGGAATTGTGATTAAGTGAAATAATCTGTCTGTAAACAATTGTTGGAAAAATAACTTGTGTCATGCACAAAGTAGATGTCCAAACCGACTTTGACAAAATTATAGTTTGTTAACAAGAAATTTGTGGAGTGGTTGAAAAACGAGTTTTAATGACTCCAACCTAAGTGTATGTAAACTTCCGACTTCAACTGTACATATAAATATATGGATGAGCGATGGCCGAGCAGCATAGGCAAGGTGCAATAGATGGTATAAAATACAGTATATACATATGATATGAGTAATGTAAGATATGTAAAGATTATTAAAGTGGCATTATTTAAAGTGGCATTGTTTTAAAGTGACTAGTGATCCATTTATTAAAGTGGCCAGTGATTGGGTCTCAATGTAGGCAGCAGCCTCTCTGTGTTAGTGATGGCTGTTTAGCAGTCTGATGGCCTTGAGATAGAAGCTGTTTTTCAGTCTCTTGGTCGCAGCTTTGATGCACCTGTACATGCCTCGCCTTCTGGATGGTAGCGGTGTGAACAGGGTGTGGCTCAAGTGGTTATTGTCCTTGATTGTCTTTTTTGCCTTCCTGTGACATTGGGTGTTGTAGCTGTCATGGAGGGCAGGTAGTTTGCCCCCGGTGATGCGTTGTGCAGACTGCACCACCCTCTGGAGAGCCTTGTGGTTGAGGGCGGTGCAGTTGCTGTACCAGAATGTGTTACAGCCCTACAGGATGCTCTCGTTTGTGCATCTGTAAAAGTTTGTCAGGGTTTTTTGTGACAAGCCACATTTCTTCAGCCTCCTGAGGGTGAAGAGACGCTGTTGCGCCTTCTTTACCACTGTCTGAGTGGGTGGACCATTTCAGTTTGTCTGTGATGTGTACGCCGAGGAACTTAAAACAAAATTGATCACCCCCTTTGTCCCCAGTTTGAGGTCCTGAGATCTCTGGAGTAGGTTTTCATCAAGGATCTCTCTGTACTTTGCTTCGTTCATCTTTCCCTAAATCCAGACTAATCTCCCAGTCCCTGACGCTTATAAACATCCCCACAGCATGATCCTGCCACACCATGTTTCACCTTAGGGATGGTGCCAGGTTTCCTCCAGATGTGACGCTTGGCATTCAGGCCAAAAAGTTCATTCTTGGTTTCATCAGACCAGAGAATCTTGTTTCTCATGGTCAGAGTCCTTTAGGTGCCTTTTAGCAAACTCCAAGCGGGCTGTCATGAGTTTTACTGAGGAATGGCTTCCGTCTGGCCACTCTACCATAAAGGCCTGATCGGTAGAGTGCTGCAGAGATGGTTGTCCTTCTGGAAGGTTCTCCCATCTCCACAGAGGAATTCTGGTGCTCTGTCAGAGTGACCATTGGGTTCTTGGTCACCTCCCTGACCAAGGCCCTTCTCCCCAGATTGCTCAGTTTGGCTGGGCGGCCAGCTCTAGGAAGAGTCTTGGTGGTTCCAAATTTAAGAGGCTACTGTATTCTTGGGGACCTTAAACGCTGCAGACATTTTTTTTGGTACCCTTCCCAGATCTGTGCATCACAACAATCCTGTCTCTGAGCTCTACGGACAATTCCTTCAACCTCATGCCTTCGTCTGTGCACTGACATGCACTGTCGACTGTGGGACCTTTATATAGACAGGTGTGTGCCTTTCCAAATCGTGTCCCATCAACTGAATTTACCACAGGTGGACTCTAAACAAGTTGTAGAAATATCTCAAGGATGTTCAATGGAAACAGGATGCACCTGAGCTAAATTTAGAGTCTTACAGCAAAGGGTCTGAATACTTACAGTACCAGTCAAAAGTTTGGAGACAAGTTTGGTTTGGTTGAGATAATGCCAAGAGTGTGCAAATCTATCATCAAGGCAAAGGGTGCTTACTTTGAAGAATCAAATTATTCCATATGTGTTATTTCATAGTTCTGATGCCTTCGCTAATATTCTACAATGTAGAAAATAGTCAAAATAAAGAAAATTCCTTGAATAAGTAGGTGTGGCCAAAATGTTGCCTGGTACTGTATGTAAATAAGGTATTTCTGTTTTTTTTTATACATTTGCTAACATTTCTAAACCGGTTTTTGCTTTGTCATTATGGGGTGTTGTGTCTAGATTGATGAAAAAAACAACAACTATTTAATCCATTTTAGAATGAGGCTATAAATGAACAAAATGTGGAAAATATATGACTGTATATGATCATATTGCTGCACCACGGTGTGGTGTATGTTACTGATCCATTCCCTTCGCTGTGTTTTCCTGCACGTAGAGTTGGTAGGACCCCTCTCCAGTGAGCTGTGCCCTGTGTATCCCCTTTGTCCAGATATGGAGGACCCCCCCATGGTCATGGCCTCTCGGGCACCCAGGATCCGCCACTGCTCCCAGAGCGAGAATACCCCGGCCTCTGAGGTGTTCTCAGCATCCAGTGACCTGGAGCCCCAGGGGCCTCCGCTCCCCCGCAGCAGCAGCGCTTCTGACATCATGGAGCCCTTCATCGCTGAGAGGGTCAAAGGTGCACTTCCTGTCCCCGACAGTCCCCCCTCTCACTCCACCATCACCGCTGTCTTTGCCCCCCACCACGCCCACCACCCCCCTTGCTCTTCCCGGAGCCACTCCCTGCACCCCCCCAACCCACACACAGCCCCAGGTAGCAGGGTGGCCTCTCTGGAAGTGGGGGATAGCATCTATGACTACCTGTGGCAGATGATAGGCCCCCGCCCCCCTGCCCCTGACTGGACATGTGGTGGAGCCTCCTTCTCCTCCAACCTCACCCAGTCCTCTGAGAGAGATGAGGAGGGGGACATGCAGGGGGAGGAGGACCTGCTTAGCTCTTTCAGGGAGTACCTGATGCACATAAGCCTGGAGGGGGGAGGTGGAGGGGGGGAGAGGGGTGGCCCTAGTGACGCTGTGGAGGGTCGCACTGTGATGGTACAGTCAGGGTCACAGCAGGTCAGGAGACAGGTCCAGGTAAGGCAGCATAGCATCTTAAACTCAGCAGAAGAGAGCAGTACAGAGGCAGAGCAGCAGCCTGCTGAGAAGAGCATCTATGAGTGTTTGGAACAGAGTGATGACTGGGAGCTGATCAGCAGGGCGAGCTCTAGTCTTGACCAGCATTTAACTACTGGGGGAACAGAGAATAGGGAAGAGCCCTACTTGGTCAGGCAAGACGCCACAGAGTGTGAGTATAATAATGAAACAGGAGGTTCAGGCCAAGAGGCCCCTCAGCCCCAGCAGCAGTCCTTCTCCCTCAACCTCCACCACTCCCTGAAGCCCAGGCTGGTCCGGGGTAGGCCCAAAAAGCGCCATGGGGCAGGGGGAGGGGTACACGTCAGCTTCCGGCCCTCCACAGAGTCTGTCCAGTTCCACAGCCCCCTAGACTCCAAGGAGGCCCACTGGAGGGCCAGGCTGCGCCGCCTCAGCCACTTCAGCAGCCACTCTGTAGGAGGGGTGGGGTCTGGAGGGGCTGGGGAAGGGGCAGGGTTGGGGGGGTCAAAGGGTAAAGATAGGTCAGGAGGGGAGGGGGTGAGCGGAAGTGGGGAGCAGCCGGAACGGGAGGCCAGTGGAGTGGGGGGTCATGCGACTGAGCCGGGACGTGTCCGTCTGGGGCGCTCCTCCCTTCGGCCTCGTGGGACCCGGTCCAGGTCCCAGGATGCGGAGTCGGGGCTCAGTCCTTCTCGGCAGCAGCAGGGGGCTCTGTTGGGCGGTGTGTATAAATCTGTGGTCCATGCTCTCTCCAAGCCCAAGGCCCACGCCTCCGGCTCCGCGTCCCCGCAGCGGCAAAGCAAAGCCCCCGGCGTGTCCACAGAGGCGCCCCTGAGGGACCTGTACACTCACGTATTGGGCTATTTTGGAAAGAAAGCACCAGGTGAGAGACTTGAGGAGCGTCACTGTGCTCCAAGGCACTACCACAACATGGAAAAACAAAACTACAGAATGAAACAAAAACACAAAGCACCACCGTTCTATCTCCTCCATCTTTTTCAGTTTTTTTTAATTAACTGTTTTTGCTGAATGCGGATTGAATTGAAGCATCTTTTTTTTTTGTCTTTCCTGTTTTAAAGTAGCAGACATGATCCCCAAAAAGAACCAAAGCCCGGCCAAAGGCCCCACCTCCTGGGATGACTCTCCCCTCCTCCTCCTACAGCTTCTTGGACTAAATCTCTTCTTCCCCTCCTCTTCCTTCCCTGAATGATGCATGCGGCCTCATACCTCCGCCTTCTCTATCATAGCAACTCAACACCTTCCAACACATTAACTGCACACACTGGGGGCAAATCTACAGGCCAAAACTGGCTATCTAACTCATTTACATTGATCAATTGACACAGAACACATAGTGTAGCATGATACTGGTCTATGAAGTCCATTTCTTCCATGTATACATGAAACTGGGAAATGTATCTGTGTCCTCCAGACTAAGCTGATGCTCTAATAACATGTCAATATACCTCCAAACAGGTGGGGGCAGTATAACCCTTTTGATGTAGAATAGGATTTCAGCACCACGCATTGAGCTGGGCCCTCTTGAGTCACTTCAATGACACCACAAAGTCCAATGTCTCTTATTTTTTCTTCCACTAAATTTCACTGGCGTAGCTAGATACTATTTTAACATTGGCAGTTGACACAGCTTGCCATAATCTTTGGGTTAGCAGAACATGCAGTAGTGGCTTCTTTGGGCAGTAGATTCACACATTTTTAATGGCAGGTCACTAGTTTAAAACTTTAACACAGTTGAAAGTTCAAACTATCCAGAGAAATGTCATGGGATGGAAACATACTCTCTGCCCTCTGCTTCTCTTTGACAATCCAGTTCAACATTTAAGTGAATACAGTAACTGTTAATTAATGTATCATGGCCTTCATATGTATGCTGCCTCATCTTTCAGTTTCCCTTGGCTACCCAGTTAACACACTAACTGACTGGCTGCTCCCTCACCCAACCACAGTGCAGTTTACATAGCTAGACTGACTGGCCGCTCCCTCGCCCAACCACAGTGCAGTTTACATAGCTAGACTAACTGACTGACCGCTCCCTCGCCCAACCACAGTGCAGTTTACATAGCTAGACTGACTGACCGCTCCCTCGCCCAACCACAGTGCAGTTTACATAGCTAGACTAACTGACTGACCGCTCCCTCGCCCAACCACAGTGCAGTTTACATAGCTAGACTAACTGACTGACCGCTCCCTCGCCCAACCACAGTGCAGTTTACATAGCTAGACTGACTGACCGCTCCCTCGCCCAACCACAGTGCAGTTTACATAGCTAGACTAACTGACTGACCGCTCCCTCGCCCAACCACAGTGCAGTTTACATAGCTAGACTAATCTCTGTTCTGTGATGTGCTGTACTCATGGCTTAGACAAGACGACAAGGTTTTGTCTCTCTCTCTCTCTCTCTCTCTCGGACTGCATGCATGTGAGTAACTCCTGCATCGCTTTACTGGTTGGACTCAGTTGTGTTGGTTGTATTTTCTTTAAGATTGTTTCGTTGAGAATTGTGCAGCAGTTACCTTAATTCTTTATCTTTATTTAACAGCACATACAACACCACAGTTACCTTACTTTATTGACTGATACTTTTACACAGGCATACATTTCTGAACTTAACATTATCCACTGAATGACATGCATTCAATATTTTAGTCCAATGGTCTTGTATTGTGTTGAGGAGATCTGTATGATAAAGATGTGAAGATGCTTGTAGCTGTGTGTGTCAGTATCTTCTGTCAATGGGGTGACGTGTATGTCCTTTGCTCTCTGCCTGGACACAGGCAACAAAGAGGACCCTTGTCAGACGATGCGTCCTGTGTCCAGTGATAACGGCAACCAAAACTTTGGAGACCTGATGGACGAATTTATCCAAGAGCGTCTGCGAGCGAGAGGCACCTCGGTAAGTCACCTTTCAATTTTCTTTTTCATTTCTCATGCACACGCGTGCACACACACGCACACACACCATTTCTGAGCTGAGTTAATAAGTGAATGTTCTCAGCTCATGCTCTCTATATGTTTAGTCCAAACATTAGAGTACTAACTTCTCTCTATCTCTCTCTGTAGGGCATGACGAGGCGTGGCAGTAGCCCCTGTAGTCTGGAGATCCCCAAAGACCTGCCGGAGCTCCTGGGCTGTCAGAACGTCTCACAACCCGTGGACGACCCCGGTGTGCCCTCTGAGTGGACCTCCCCCGCCAGCAGCAGCGACGTCATCAGCTCCGACAGCCAGTCAGACTCCTTCACCGCCTTCCAGTACGCCAACTGCAAGTTGGAAAGTAAGTGACAGCTGACGTCACATCTCGTTAAATCAGTGACTCGTGTTGTTAAGGATATTACAGGTTATAAATCATGATTATATCAGTTAGCTCACGCTTGCTTTGCATGCATATTGATTGTGTAAAAAACCTGGTTCTGTAACTAAGTAACATAGTAGGGGAGTGGATCGGAGTGGGAGTGGATCGGAGTGGGAGTGGATCGGAGTGGGAGTGGATCGGAGTGGGAGTGGATCGGAGTGGGAGTGGATCGGAGTGGGCAGGAATTGTATATTGCTCTTGACATGCTAGAGGACTACTACTTGTACTGACCATTGGGTGGCACTATGCTGTTAGATTTCAGCTTTGGTCCAGATGGCTGTGGTGCGGGGTCTTTGGACCAGGATAATGCTAGCCTTGGAGGGCTGCCCCAGACTGCAGAGGAACAGGAGCTGTCCAGCCTCACCACCCTGCACATAGATTCAGAGACCAGCAGTCTGAGCCAACACGGCCTGTCTGCAGACGCCATCACCATCACAGGTCAGAGACAGAGAGACACACACACACACACACACACACAGACTCAGAGACCAGCAGTCTGAGCCAGCAAGGCCTGTCTGCAGACACCATCACAGGTCAGAGTTGCAGATTCACAAATCAGAACACATCGGCTTTCAATGTCCACATCACTCATCCTTTTATACATCTTAGTGACGTTCCCACATTAAAGAACTTTGATCATCTAGGAAAGCTCATAGAAATCCATGATAAAATAAGGTTTCAATCCAATACATTATTATTATACAATGTCTACCTAATTCATTACATCAATCTCTGTGTGCCTTCATCCAGGTTCAGAGAGTGCGTCCCCGATGCATTCCCTGGGTGGTTCCTGCTCACAGAGCCCGTCTCCAGCCACCCTGACCGCTGAACACATAGGGCTGCAGCACGAGGACCTGCAGCTGGATGAGAAACTACATCACTCTGTACTACACACTCCTGATGACCTGGGTAATACACACACACCCACACTGCTCTCTATAGTAACTGGTTAATCTAGTCACTACCCAAACTTGAACGGTCCCTCACCTATCTGTCACACAACACAAACACACTACACACTCAGCCTTACTTACATACTAACAGTGTACTCAAAAGTGTTGTCCCCCTTTCCCCTCCTCTCAGAAACCAGTGAGTTTCCTACAGAGGACTGCAGTGTGATGGCCGGTGGCTCCCTGACCGGTTGGCACGCTGACGTTGCCACGGTGATGTGGCGGAGGATGCTAGGCATTCTGGGTGATGTGAACACCATTAAGGACCCAGAGATCCACGCGCAGGTCTTTGACTATCTCTGTGAGCTGTGGCAGAACCTTTCCAAGGTGAGGAACCATACGGGAATCAGACTGTACTCAATACAAGAATGGAAGTTACTGGATCAATGTATGTAAGACACTCATTCACAACATTAATTTACTCTTTCTTTCTCTTTCCCTCTCCTTTCTTTCTTTATTTTTCTCCTATCTTCTCTCTCTCACTCTTTTCTTTCTTCTTTCTCTCTTTCTCCCTCTCTCACCAGATCAGAGATAATCTGGGCATCTCTCTGGACAACCAGTCATCTCCTCCTCGCCCGGTCCTCATCCCTCCCCTCCGGATCCTCACCCCCTGGCTCTTCAAAGTAAGTATTACCCCTCACTGTTCCATTACTTTATAAAATACATGTACTTTGAGGGTAACATACAGTACCAGTCAAAAGTTTGGACACAGCTACTCATTCAAGGGTTTTTCTTTATTTTTACTATTTTCTACATTGTCGAATAATAGCGAAGGCATCGAAACTATGAAATAACACATATGGAATCATGTAGTTACCAAAAAAGTGTTAAACAAATCAAAATAGATTTTAAATTCTTCAAAGTAGCCACCCTTTGCCTTGATGACAGCTTTACACACTCTTGGCATTCTTTCAACCAGCTTGGAATCTGGAATCCTTTTCCAACAGTCTTGAAGGAGTTCCCACATAAGCTGAGCACTTGTTGGATGCTTTTCCTTCGCTCTGCGTTCCAACTCATCCCAAATCATCTCAATTGGGTTGAGGTCGGGTGATTGTGGAGGCCAGGTCATCTGATGCAGCACTCCATCACTCTCCTTCTTGGTCAAATAGCACTTATACAGCCTGCAGGTGTGTTGGGTTATTGTCCTGTTGAAAAACAAATTATTGTAAGGATACCATATCACTGCAGAATGCTGTGGTAGCCATGCTGGTTAATTGTGCCTTGAATTCTAAATAAATGGCAGACAGTGTCACCAGCAAAGCACCCCCACACCATCCCACCACCTCCTCCATGCTTTACTGTGGGAAATACACATGCAGAGATCACCCATTCACCTACTCTGCGTCTCACAAAGACATGGCAGTTGGAACCAAAAATCTCAAATTTGGACTCATCAGACCAAAGGACAGATTTACACTGGTCTAATGTCCATTGCTCGTGTTTCTTGGCCCAAGCAAGTCTCTTCTTATTGGTGTCCTTTAGTAGTGGTTTCTTTGCAGCAATTCGACCATGAAGGCCTGATTCACATAGTCTCCTCTGAACATTTGATGTTGAGATGTGTCTGTTATTTATTTGTGTTGTAATTTGAGGTGCAGTTAACTCTAATGAACTTATCCTCTCCAGCAGAGTTAACTCTGAGTCTTCCTTTCCTGTGGCGGTCCTCATGAGAGCCAGTTTCATCATTGTACTTGATGGTTTTTGCGACTGCACTTAGTTTTTAAAAGTTATTGAAATTTTCCGGATTGACTGACCTTCATGTCTTAAAGTAATGATGGACTGTCATTTCTCTTTGCTTATTTGAGCTGTTCTTGCCATAATATGGACTTGGTCTTTTACCAAATAGGGCAATCTTCTGTATATCACCCCTACCTTGTCACAACACAACTGATTGGCTCAAATGAATTAAGAAGGAAAGAAATTCCACAAATGAACTTTTTTACTAAGGCACACCTATTAATTGAAATACATTCCAGGTGACTACCTCATGAAGGTGGTTGAGAGAATGCCAAGTGTGTGCAAAGCTGTCATCAAGGCAACGGGTGGCTACTTTGAAGAATCTCAAATATAAAATGTATTTTGTTTAACACTTTTTCGGATATGACATGATTCCATATGTGTTATTTCATAGTTTTGATGTCTTCACTATTATTCTACATTGTCTAACATAGTAAAAAAATAAAGAAAACCCCTTGAATGAGTAGATGCGTCCAAACTTTTGACTGGTACAGTATGTACAGATACAGGAGAGCCTTATTTTTAACATTACACTGAAGTGAATAACATAACTCTTCTACCCTTGTATCTGTGACTGTGTCACGACTGCTTGTCCCCTGTACAGGCGACCATGCTGACAGAGAGGTACAAACAGGGGAAGCTACACGCCTACAAGCTCATCTGTAAGATCATGAAGAGGAGGCAGGACGTTTCGCCCAACTCAGACTTCCTCACACACTTCTACAACATCATGCACTGTGGCCTTATGCACGTCGACCAGGTGTGTGTGTTTTCGTGCGCGTGTGTTTCTGAGAGAGAGGAAGACTGAGAGAGAGTGTGTTGGCTGCAGTTATCACTACCCTCTGTTAAATACTGTTCCCTCTGTGTTTCTCAGGACATAGTGAACACCATCATTAAGCACTGTTCTCCTCGGTTCTTCTCCATCGGGCTGCCTGGAGCCACCATGCTTATCCTGGATTTCATCATTGCAGCCAGCAGAGTCACAGCCTGCTCCTCCCTCAATGTGAGAACAACACTGCTGCAATTCACTATCTCTCTGACTATGATCGAAATGCACTGGAATAGCTGTCTGTTAGGACTGACTGACTTATCGGCTGACTGATTATTGGCTCAATGACTGATGTTTATTCTCATAAGTGCAGATTCACTTTACATTTTGAGGTGTCTCCCCTCATTTTGAATCAGAAAACTTGCTTCAATATACTGTACACCTACTTCTGGATGCACCACACAACACCTCCCCCAGTACAGTTAAATGATCTGTTTCAACACTGTAGTCTTCTGAGTTTACCCCCCTGTTTGTCTCTCTGTCAGGCCCCACGGGTGGAGGCTCAGATCCTGCTGGGTTCTCTGGTGTGTTTCCCTAATATATACGAGGAGCTGCCTGCCCTACACCCCACCACTGCTGACGTGGTCATGACCAAGTTCAGAGACGTTAAGGTAACCGTCCTCATGTGGGGTGGTTGGTTAACTCTACATTTTCAACCTGCTTTATTCTATTGCTTCAACCTGTAGGAACCGCTCCACGTTTGGGTATTGAACATTTATTGATTGCCCCTATTGCTTTTTGATTGTTTTATAAATTTTTAAATATGTGGTAGTTTGTGTGATTTTATTGAACAGATGGTCAGAGAGAGGGGAGTATTGGAAAGATAGGAGGGGACAGTGTGTCAAATGGCAGTGGGATTTAAAGTTATTACCCACATTTACACCGGTATTAATATACTGGAGGTGGCGGCACCAACCACGAGACCACTATTAACCACCAGACCACTATTAACCACGAGACCACTATTAACCAGGAGACCACTATTAACCACGAGACCACTATTAACCACGAGACCACTATTAACCACGAGACCACTATTAACCACGAGACCACTATTAACCACGAGACCACTATTAACCACGAGACCACTAGTGACCACTAGACCATTAGTAACCACTAGACCATTAGTTACCACTGGACCATTAGTGACTACTAGTAACCACTAGACCATTAGTAACCACGAGACCATTAGTAACCACTAGACCATTAGTGACCACTAGTAACCACTAGCAACCACTAGACCATTAGTGACTACTAGTAACCATTAGTAACCACTAGACCATTAGTGACTACTAGTAACTATAAGTAACCACGAGACCATTAGTAACCATTAGGCCACTAAAAACCATTATACCACTAGACCACTAGTAACTATTAGACCACTAGTAACCATTAGACCACTAGACCATTAGTAACCATTAGACCTCTTGATCACTAGTAACCATTAGACCACTGGTAACCATTAGGACACTAGTAACTATTAGTAACCATTAGTCCACTAGTAACCATTAGTCCACTAGTAACCACTAGACCATAAGTAACCATTAGACCACTAGTAACCATTAGACCTCTAGTAACCATTACACCACTAGACCACTAGTAACCATTACTAGTAACCATTAGACCACTAAAAACCATTAGTGACCACTAGTGACCATTAGTAACCACTAGACCATTAGTAACCACTAGTGACCACTAGACCATTAGTAACCACTAGACCATTAGTAACCACTAGTGACCATTAGTGACCACTAGTAACCACTAGTAACCACTAGACCATTAGTGACTACTAGTAACCACTAGACCATTAGTAACCACGAGACCATTAGTAACCACTAGACCATTAGTGACCACTAGTAACCACTAGACCATTAGTGACTACTAGTAACCAACTCTTGATCACTAGTAACCATTAGACCACTGGTAACCATTAGACCACTAGTAACCATTATACCACTAGTAACCATTAGACCACTAGTAACAATTAGAACACTTGATCACTAGTAACCATTAGACCAATAGTAACCATTAGACCACTGGTAACCATTAGACCACTAGTAACCATTAGACCACTGGTAACCAATAGACCACTAGTAACCATTAGACCACTAGTAACCATTAGACCACTAGTAACCATTAGAACTCTTGATCACTAGTAACCATTAGAACACTAGTAACTATTAGTAACCATTAGACCACTAGAAATCATTAGACCACTAGTAACCATTAGAACACTAGTAACCATTAGACCACTAGTAACCATTAGACCACTAGTAACCATTAGACCACTAGTAACCATTAGTAACCACTAGACCACTAGTGACCATTAGTAACCACTAGACCATTAGTAACCACTAGACCATTAGTAACCACTAGACCATTAGTAACCACTAGTGACCATTAGACCACTAGTAACCATTAGTAACCACTAGACCACTAGTGACCATTAGTAACCACTAGACCATTAGTAACCACTAGACCATTAGTAACCACTAGTGACCATTAGTGACCACTAGTAACCTCGAGACCATTAGTAACAACGAGACCATTAGTAACCACTAGACCATGAGTGACCACTAGTGACCATTAGTAACCACTAGACCATTAGTAACCACTAGACCATTAGTAACCACTAGTGACCATTAGTGACCACTAGTAACCTCGAGACCATTAGTAACAACGAGACCATTAGTAACCACTAGACCATGAGTGACCACTAGTAACCACTAGTAACCACTAGACCATTAGTAACCACAAGACCATTAGTGACTACTAGTAACCACTAGTAACCACTAGACCATTAGTAACCACGAGACCATTAGTAACCACTAGACCATTAGTGACCACTAGTAACCACTAGACCATTAGTGACTACTAATAACCACTAGTAACCACTAGACCGTTAGTGACTACTAGTAAACACTTGTAACCATTAGTAACCACTAGACCATTAGTGACAACTGGTAACCACTAGACCACTAGTAACCATTAGAACACTGGTAACTATTAGTAACCACGAGACCATTAGTAACCACGAGACCATTAGACCACTAGTAACCATTATAACTCTTGATCACTAGTAACCATTAGACCACTGGTAACCATTAGACCACTAGTAACCATTAGACCACTAGTAACCATTAGACCACTAGTAACCATTAGACCACTAGTAACAATTAGAACACTTGATCACTAGTAACCATTAGACCACTAGTAACCATTAGACCACTGGTAACCATTAGACCACTAGTAACCATTAGACCACTGGTAACCATTAGACCACTAGTAACCATTAGACCACTAGTAACTATTAGTAACCATTAGACCACTAAAAACCATTAGACCACTAGTAACCATTAGAACACTAGTAACCATTAGACCACTAGTAACCATTAGAACACTAGTAACTATTAGTAACCATTAGACCACTAAAAACCATTAGACCACTAGTAACCATTAGAACACTAGTAACCATTAGACCACTAGTAACCATTAGACCACTAGTAACCATTAGACCACTAGTAACCATTAGACCACTAGTAACCATTAGACCACTATTAACCACTAGACCATTAGTAACCATTAGACCACTAAAAACCATTAGACCACTGGTAACCATTAGACCACTTGACCACTGGTAACCATTATACCACTAATAACCATTAGACCACTTGTAACCATTAGACCACTAATAACCATTAGACCACTAAAAACCATTAGACCACTGGTAACCATTAGACCATTAGACCACTGGTAACCATTAGACCACTGGCAACCATTAGACCACTAGACCACTGGTAACCATTAGACCACTAGTAACCATTAGACCACTAGTAACCATTAGACCACTAAAAACCATTAGACCACTAGTAACCATTAGAGCACTATTAACCACTAGACCATTAGTAACCATTAGACCACTAAAAACCATTAGACCACTGGTAACCATTAGACCACTTGACCACTGGTAACCATTATACCACTAATAACCATTAGACCACTTGTAACCATTAGACCACTAATAACCATTAGACCACTAAAAACCATTAGACCACTGGTAACCATTAAACCATTAGACCACTGGTAACCATTAGACCACTGGTAACCATTAGACCACTAGACAACTGGTAACCATTAGACCGCTAGTAACCATTAGGCCACTTAAAACCATTAGACCACTTGATCACTCGTAACCATTAGACCACTAGTAACCATTTGACCACTAGTAACCATTAGACCACTAATAACCATTAGACCACTAATAACCATTAGACCACTAATAACCATTTGACCACTAAAAAACATTTAGACCACTGGTAACCATTAGACCACTTGACCACTTGGTAACCATTAGACC
The DNA here is from genome assembly GCF_045791955.1 of Oncorhynchus clarkii lewisi. Taxonomy (NCBI): domain Eukaryota; kingdom Metazoa; phylum Chordata; class Actinopteri; order Salmoniformes; family Salmonidae; genus Oncorhynchus; species Oncorhynchus clarkii. Next base: position 27,465,604 of record NC_092171.1, read on the forward strand.
ACTAATAACCACTTGACCACTAGTAACCATTAGACCACTAATAACCATTAGACCACTAATAACCATTAGACCACTAATAACCATTTGACCACTAAAAAACATTAGACCACTGGTAACCATTAGACCATTAGACCACTGGTAACCATTAGACCACTGGTAACCATTAGACCACTAGACCACTGGTAACCATTAGACCACTAGTAACCATTAGACCACTAGTAACCATTAGACCACTAAAAACCATTAGACCACTAGTAACCATTAGAGCACTATTAACCACTAGACCATTAGTAACCATTAGACCACTAAAAACCATTAGACCACTGGTAACCATTAGACCACTTGACCACTGATAACCATTATACCACTAATAACCATTAGACCACTTGTAACCATTAGACCACTAATAACCATTAGACCACTAAAAACCATTAGACCACTGGTAACCATTAGACCATTAGACCACTGGTAACCATTAGACCACTGGTAACCATTCGACCACTAGACCACTGGTAACCATTAGACCACTAGTAACCATTAGGCCACTTAAAACCATTAGACCACTTGATCACTCGTAACCATTAGACCACTGGTAACCATTAGACCACTAGTAACCATTAGACCACTAGTAACCATTTGACCACTAGTAACCATTAGACCACTAGTAACCATTAGACCACTAGTAACCATTAGACCACTAGTAACCATTAGACCACTAATAACCATTAGACCACTAATAACCATTAGACCACTAATAACCATTTGACCACTAAAAAACATTTAAACAACTGGTAACCATTAGACCACTTGACCACTTGGTAACCATTAGACCACTAATAACCACTTGACCACTGGTAACCATTAGACCACTAATAACCACTTAACCACTGGTAACCATTAGACCACTTGACCACTGGTAACCATTAGACCACTAATAACCACTTGACCACTGGTAACCATTAGACCACTAATAACCATTAGACCACTGGTAACCATTAGACCACTAATAACCATTAGACCACTGGTAACCATTAGACCACTTGGCCACTGGTAACCATCAGACCACTAATAACCATTAGACCACTAATAACCATTAGACCACTGGTAACCATTAGACCACTGGTAACCATTAGACCACTTGACCACTGGTAACCATTAGACCACTAATAACCATTAGACCACTGGTAACCATTAGACCACTGGTAACCATTAGACCACTTGACTACTGGTAACCATTAGACCACTGGTAACCATTAGACCACTTGACTTCTGGTAACCATTAGGCCACTTGACTACTGGTAACCATTAGACAGCTGGTAACCATTAGACCACTTGACCACTGGTAACTATTAGACCACTTGACTACTGGTAACCATTAGACCACTGGTAACCATTAGACCACTAGTAACCATTAGAGCACTATTAACCACTAGACCACTAATAACCATTAGACCACTAAAAACCATTAGACCACTGGTAACCATTAGACCATTAGTCCACTGGTAACCATTAGACCACTGGTAACCATTAGACCACTAGACCACTGGTAACCATTAGACCACTAGTAACCATTAGACCACTAGTAACCATTAGACCACTGGTAACCATTAGACCACTGGTAACCATTAGACCACTGGTAACCATTAGACCACTGGTAACCATTAGACCACTTGACCACTGGTAACCATTAGACCACTAAAAACCATTAGACCACTAGTAACTATTAGACCACTAAAAACCATTAGACCACTCATAACCATTAGACCACCCAAGCCACCTATTGTTTGATGTTGTATCAAACCCACATTAAACCCAATTACCTTTTAATTTCTTCCCCTTGTGGTACTGAGGGAGCAGTAGTGCTAGGTTATCTAACTCTCTAGTGGGTCGTCAGCTATGTCACAATAGCCCATTCACAGGATCTTGTTGTTATTGTGCCGCATGTTGTTGATTGCTGGTTAAAGAGCTAATTTCATGCATGAGAGTGTTCCATCTGGCTGTGAATGACAAAACACCGGTTGATTCAGCCAGTAGGGAGTCTGTTTTGTGCGTGTGTGATTTAGCAGCACACCTGTTGTTCAATGGAGAATAAAACAGGCTGATGGGTTCATTAATCTCTCAATCAGTTAATTATTGATTGATTGATTGATCATTTATTGATAGACCCTGTCCTTCGTTTCAGGAACACATCATCAAACACATCCTGAGTTCAGCCATAGATGAGCCTTCAGCCCCAGCCAGGTATAAAGACCAACCATCCCCACCAATAAACCACCCACCCCACCAACCAACCACTCCCACCAACAAACCACAACCACCCATCCACACAAACCAAACAACCAAATGGTACCCTATTCCCGACATAGTGCACTACTTCTGACCAGCGCCCTGTATAGAGAATATTGTACCATAAAGGACACAGTCTTTGTCTGTCTGGAGGAAGACATCTGCCAAGTAGCAGATTATTGTAAGAAAAATGAGGCGAGGGAATGGGGAGGAGGGTGTCACTGTATGGGCTCTGGTGACTAATATAAGCTGGTTATGCTGTAGTCTTCCCTGTGTATTGTCCCTGTTAGCCTCATTCAATATCACACTGCCATCGGTATTGTTAGTTGATTATGCATTTATGTATGTGTATTTGTGTTTATTGGTTACCAACTGTGACTCAAAATATTAAAGCTATTTATAATGGGCTAATGTGTTAATTTTGTGTCCGTTAAATAAAAAACAGCCCAATGGAAAATTAAGAGGAGTTGTGTTATGTTGTGTTTGGCCCTGTCAGGTGTGTTGCCCTGTGCAGTCTGGGTATCTGGCTGTGTGAGGAGTTGGTCCACGGCACCCAGCATCCTCAGATCAAAGAAGCCCTCAATGTCATCTGTGTCACTCTAAAGGTAACTAGCTATATATGATATAGTAATATGCCACTTCTGCTAAATTGAATATATTGCTAACAGTGCCCATGCCCTGCATGCCTCACATGAGGAGCTGTCATTTTCAGCCATCTACTTCCTATGTTTGAACTGCAAAATCCACGAGTCACTTAAAGCGTACTGGATTGATTGTGTTCATTTTACTCCTGTGACTCTTTCATGATCTTAATTGTGCCTGTGGTTATTTCCTGTTAACGTTGCAACCATTTTTGTAATGACCTGTCAAACACACTCCGGTAATGGCTGAATTGGGCATCTATAATGGCGCTAAATCTTCGTCTGGGATATAACGCATCACCTTGACACTTGCATCACAAGAAAGAGAAGAAAGATAACTTTATTTTGATGGGTGTTCATTTTGGGGGTAATAGAAAAAAGTTCTAATTTAATACAGTTGAAATGTTTACAAATTAGATATGCTGAAATGAAAGCAACTTCTGAAAATTAACACTCAGATTAATGGTGATATTATGTCTGATTAGTATGTATAGATAAGTGCACATATAATTTCTTTATTTTAACATATTGTTTTTACAAAATACCTGATAATATTACAAAATGTATGTATGACTGCATTCTAAGAAAAATTAGATTTTAAAATAAATTGAATACCTGAATTCCCACCAAAATGTTCTGTGCCAGTAAAAAAAATTCTGCGCTATAATTTAGTCAATATCAGATGGATTAAAAAAATTGGCAGCTTCATTAAATAGTACCCGCAAAACACCAGTCTCAATGTCAGCAGTGAAGAGGTGACTCCTGGATGCTGGCCTTCTAGGCAGAGTTCCTCTGTCCAGTGTCTGTGTTCTTTTGCCCATCTTAATCTTTTATTTTTATTATCCAGTCTGAGATATGGCTTTTTCTTTGCAAAAAGGCCAGCATCCCAGAGTCGCCTCTTCACTGTTGACGTTGAGACTGGTGTTTTGCGGGTACTATTTCATGGAGCTGCCAGTTGAGGACTTGTGAGGCATCTGTTTCTCAAACTAGACACTAATGTACTTGTCCGCTTGCTCAGTTGTGCACCGGGGCCTCCCACTCCTATTTCTATTCAGGTTAGAGACGGATTGCGCTGTTCTGTGAAGAGAGTAGTACACCGCTTTGTACGAGATCTTCAGTTTCTTGGCAATTTCTCGCATGGAATAGCCTTAATTAGAGGTCGACCGATTAATCGGAATGGCCGATTAATTTGGGCCGATTTCAAGTTTTCATAACAATCGGAAATCTGTATTTTTGGGCGCCGATTTCCGATTATTAAAAAAGAATATATATACTTTTTTTTAACTAGGCAAGTCAGTTAAGAACACATTCTTATTTTCAATGACTGCCTAGGAACTTTGGGTTAACTGCCTTGTCCAGGGGCAGAATGACAGATGTTCACCTTGTCAGCTCAGGGGTTCCAATCTTGCAACCGCACAGTTAACTAGTCCAACGCTCTAACCATTGCACTCCACGAGTAGCATGCCTGTTACGCAAATGCAGTAGAAGCCAAGGTAAGTTGCTAGCTAGCATTAAACTTATCTTATAAAAAACAATAAATCATAATCATTAATTATAACTACTAATCCAGTTTAGCAGGCAATATTAACCAGGTGAAATGGTGTCATTTCTCTTGCGTTCATTACACGCAGAGTCAGGGTATATGCAACAGTTTGGGCTGCTTGGCTCATTGCGAACTAATTTGCAAGAATTGTACGTAATTATGACATACATTGAAGGTTGTGCAATGTAAAACAAGAATATTTAGACTTAGGGATGCCATCCGTTAGATAAAATACCGAACGGTTCCGTATTTCACTGAAAGAATAAACGTTTTGTTTTCTAAATTAAAGTTTCCGGATTCGATCGTATTAATGACCAAAGGCTCGTATTTCTGTGTGTTATTATGTTATAATTAAGTCTGATTTGATAGAGCAGTCTGAGTGAGCAGCAGCAGGCCCGTAATCATTCATCATTCGTGCATTTTGCCAGCAGCTCTTCGCAAGCACAGCGCTGTTTATGACTTCAAGCCTATCAGCCTAATGGCTAGTGTAACCAATGTGAAATGGCTTGCTAGTTAGCTGGGTGTGCGCTAATACTGTTTCAAACGTCACTCGCTTTTAGATTTGGAGTAGTTATTCCCCTTGCGCTGCAAGGGCTGCGGCTTTTGTGGAGCGATGGGTAACGATGTTTCGAGTGTGGCTGTTGCCGATGTGTTCCTGGTTCGAGCCCAGGTAGGGGCGAGGAGGGGTACGGAAGCTATACTGTTACACTGGCAATACTATAGTGCCTATAAGAACATCCAATTGTCTAAGGTATATGAAATACAAATGGTATAGAGAGAAATAGTCCTATAAATACTATATTAACTACAACCTAAAAAACCCTTACCTTAGAATATTGAAGTCTCATGTTAAAAGGAACCACCAACTTTCATATGTTCTCATGTTCTGAGCAAGGAACTTAAACGTTAGCTTTTTTACATGGCACATATTTTACATGGCACACATTTTTACATGGCACATATTACTTTTTTCTCCAACACTTTGTTTTTGCATTATTTAAACCAAATTGAACATGTTTCATTATTTATTTGAGGCTAAATTGATTTTATTGATGTTTTATATTAAGTTAAAATAAGTGTTAATTCAGTATTGTTGTAATTGTCATTATTACAAATTTAAAAAATCGGCCGATTAATCGGTATCGGCTTTTCGGGTCCTCCAATAATCGGTATCGGCGTTGAAAAATCATAATCGGTCGACCTCTAGCCTTAATTTCTCAGAACAAGAATAGACTGACAAGTTTCAGAAGAAAGTTCTTTGTTTCTAGCCATATATAAAAAATATATAGATATTCCATTTTAAATCAGCCATTTCTAGCTACAATAGTCATTTGCAACATTAACAATGTCTACACTGTATTTCTGATCAATTTGATGTTATTTAAAAAATATATATATATATTTCAAAAACAAGGACATTCCTAAGTGACCCCAAACTTTTGAACGGTAGTGTATATGTGATCCCTATGGGAATTGAACCCACAACCCTGATGTTATTGAGTCATCTGCCATGCACAGTGATTAGAATTTTGAAATGTGTTGCCTTGCCTTCATCACTTGCCATGGGAATTGTACTGTAGCAGTCCCTGGTTAGCAGTAGCACAGAAGCAGTATCTCCCAGCATTTAGCCCTGGTCTGTGTGTTGTTGACTGGCACAGTTACAGCAGTGTCAGTCTGCTTGGAGTGGGAGAAAGATGTTCTGCACTGAGTTGCCAGAAGAAGCTTACAGACAGTACCGTCTGGTTTGGTCTGGCCCACCACACACAACTCCAGCCCAGCTAAATCTGGCCTGACTGTCAACATTTTGGCCTCTGTGTGCTCTCCATTCTGCTCAGACAGAAGGCGAAGGCTAATCCCATGAAGAATACATCCAACACCCACCTCAAGGAATTGTTATTTTTCAGTCTTCTGAAATAGGGGTGCTCGTCAACTGACCCCCCCTCCCCACCCCCCCTTCTTTAACTCCTCTCCATATTGTTATCCAATCAAATGGGATGGCTGGTGATCCGGACCATTGTTTTGTGTGTGCCTTGGCCCTGGCCTGCTGCTCTGGAAAGCACTCTGCACTCTTCCCGAGGCAGGGTCACAGTGAGAGGAGGGAGGGAGGAGGAGGTGGTGGGTCATCTCCCTGAGCCCCTTACACTTTTCTCAATTGCGTGCGTGTTTGTGTCTCGTTGTTTTTCAGTTTCCAAATAAAACTGTCGCGCTGGTGGCCTCCGACATTCTGCACTTGCTCATAAACTATGTCGATGACCTTCAGAAATTCCCCCTCGACACTCCAAAGAAAATAGTTGAGGTAAATTGGCATGTCCATTTTAATAATGACCTATGTCAACTCTTCTTGGAGTTTTTCAAGAGTATCCTTTTGGAATGACAGTGACATATTAACTCTTGTTTCAGATCCTCATAGCGACTATCACTCACCTGCTTCCCACTACAGAATCCTCGCCTCATGAACTGGACAAGAGAGTATGTCACTTCTCCTCATACACAACTCTCCTAGTCACATGGAGAGTTGGTAATAATACATGATCACAACTGTTGCTTTTCTATTTACAGTATACCAGCCTTTCTTGCAGAAGCTCAATGAAGAAAATGTTCCTCATCATAATACAGTATTTTGTTCTCTGCTTTATTTATGAAATCAAACTGTGTTTTTGCTTTCCTGTCCCTAGTTGGTGGTGTCTCTGCTGTTGTGCCTGCTGGACTGGGTGATGGCTCTGCCTCCTAAAACTTTGCTGCAGCCTGTCCAAACCCTCAGCCCTGACAAGGAGAAGCCAGACAAGTCTGTCCTCAGCTGTATCTACAAGGTATGCCCAGTAGAACCCTTGCCCATACTTTTGTAGTAGTAGTAGCTTTGTGAATAGTAGCTTTATGTAGTAGCTTTGTGAATTGATATACTTCAAGACAGTATTTGATGCCGACATATCCGTCTTTACTTTGCTTAGCATTGACCAAAGCATTCAGTGGAGTGTGGAACCTGACCCATGGAGTAGCACTTATTTTGTGTTTAGTGGTCTTTCATTTCCTAATGGAGTTCAGGACTGGGGGGCCTCCTTCCTAATGCATGCTACAGCTGGCACTGAGCACACCCAGACTCACTCACTCCCTCAGTTGTCAGCACTCAATCACAGGATCCTTTTTTCCCATTACCACCCTTTCTCTCTCTCTCTCCACAGAACCGCACTGTGACGGGATCAGCAGATCATTCAATTACTTATTTCCGATAAGGATTCCACCTCTCAAGTTTCTTTCTCTCTTTCTATTTTCTCTCTCTCCTTTCTCTCTCTGTCTCTCTCTCTCTCTCATTCTTTTGCGCTCTCTCATTTGATTTCTCTCTATAGAAAACTACAGTCATGTGAAATAGTGCAGTAGTGTTCATTGATTGTTTTCTTGGTTCTCCCTCTTCTCTCCCCAGGTGCTGCATGGCTGTGTGTATGGGGCCCAGAACTTCAACAGCCCTAGGTATTTCCCTATGAACCTGTCAGACCTGACCAGTCCAGACTACGACCCCTTCCTGCTACTGGAGAGTCTGAAGGAACCAGAGCCCCTCCACTCCCCTGACTCAGAACGCTCCTCCAAACTACAGCCTGTCACTGAGGGTAAGAACATAACTCCCTCTTCTCCTCCTCTTCCGCTGTCTTAATCTCTACCTCTCCCCTACTCTGATTCCTCCTATGGACTGGATGTGATGTGAATGCAGCTAGGCTCCTATGTGTCCTGTGTTAGATTCAGAGCAGCAGGGGACACCTGCAGCTTTCCCAGCATGGGATAATGACTAATCTTTGGAGCACTTTGTGAGGCATGCTTCTTTCCTTAGCAACTAACTCCCCTTTTCCCTCCGGTCCTCGATCTATCAATTTATTTGTTCATTTCATTCCTTTCCTTTTCTTTTGGGGTATCGGAGTAAAGATGGAGGGAGGGAGAGATTTAACCTTAATTTACATAGGTTTGTCTCATTGAGATAAAACATGCTTTTGCCTTAAAGGCCCCCCTAGATTTTATTGGAGAGAGAGTGAGAGAGAAACCTGTCCTCCTGTCCTGTCAATAGTCACATTCCTTTTCCCTGTAATGGCCCACTCAGGGTTTATGTAGCTCTGTGGGGCTGTAATTATGCTTATTGGAAAGAGATGGTTGGTAAAACACTGAGTGTCATGGCATCAGATTGTTCTCTGTGTGGTGCCACCCAGAAATGTAAAAATATTTCCCATTGGAATCATTGAGGTATCTAGCGTTGTAACTGGTGTCTGGCGTTGTTGTTACTGGTGTCTGGCGTTGTTGTTACTGGTGTCTGGCGTTGTTGTTACGGGTGTCTGGCGTTGTTGTTACTGGTGTCTGGTGTTGTTGTTACTGGTGTCTGGCGTTGTTGTTACTGGTGTCTGGCGTTGTTGTAACTGGTGTCTGGCGCTTTTGTAACTGGTGTCTGGCGCTTTTGTAACTGGTGTCTGGCGCTTTTGTAACTGGTGACTGGCGTTGTTGTAACTGGTGTCTGGCGTTGTTGTAACTGGTGTCTGGCGTTGTTGTAACTGGTGTCTGGCGTTGTTGTAACTGGTGTCTGGTGTTGTTGTTACTGGTGTCTGGCGTTGTTGTTACTGGTGTCTGGCGTTGTTGTAATTGGTGTCTGGCGCTTTTGTAACTGGTGTCTGGCGCTTTTGTAACTGGTGTCTGGCGCTTTTGTAACTGGTGTCTGGCGTTGTTGTAACTGGTGTCTGGCGTTGTTGTAACTGGTGTCTGGCGTTGTTGTAACTGGTGTCTGGCGTTGTTGTAACTGGTGTCTGGCGTTGTTGTAACTGGTGTCTGGCTCTGTTTTCACTGTTGTCTGGGGTTGTTGTAACTGGTGTCTGGCGTTGTTGTTACTGGTGTCTGCCGCTTTTGTAACTGGTGCCTGGCGCTTTTGTAACTGGTGTCTGGCGTTGTTGTAACTGGAGTCTGGCGTTGTTGTAACTGGAGTCTGGCGTTGTTGTTACCTGTGTCTGGCGTTGTTGTTACTGGTATCTAGCATTTTACTTTTGATTGGCTAGATACCCTCATCCCTTTACCCTCTGTTGGAGGTTAACACTAGAAATACCTAGTCCCACTGGGTTGAGCTGATACCCACATGTTATCTACTGACTGACTGGCTGGCTGGCTTTTTCTATCTTTTCTCCTGTTTATTGGAACTAGTCTTGAGAAATGCTGCACTGTCAACATTAAACAGTGTCCATTATATCCCCTTGTTCTTGTTTTAGAGCTTTTCATCTCTTTATCTCCTTATTATTTATCTCTTCCTCTCCCCCTGTAGTGCGGAGCCGTATCCAGCACGGTCTAATCTCCATCGCTGCCAGGACAGTCATCACCCACCTGGTCAACCACCTTGGGCACTACCCCATGTCTGGAGGCCCTGCTACCCTGACCAGCCAGGTGTGTGAGAACATGGACAACCCCTACAGCGATAGCCCTGACCTGGCCCCAGAGCTCTTTGATGGGCCCAACCTACAGTTCTTTGTCCTGAATGGCACCACCCTCCTATCCTGTCTGCAGGTCCGTGCTGAGGACGGTGTGCCTGGTGGAGGAATGTCTGCAGGCCTCACCACCACCAGTGCCTGTGTGAGGGTTATCGTCCGAGACATCTCCGGAAAACACTCGTGGGATTCGGCTGTGCTGTATGGGCCACCTCACTGTGGTGTTCCCAATCAGCCCCTGCACCTCTACAGTAACACACCAACAGAGAGAATGACTACAGAGAAGGAGAAGAACTGGGTTGGAGACCCTATAGAGAAGGAAGAAGAGGAGAGGGAAGAGGAGGAGGAGGTGGTGGTGTTGGTGCTGGGAGAGGAGGAGCAGGGGGAGGCTGTGGAGGAGGAAGGAGAGGAAGAAGAGGAGGAAGTGGAAGGTGTGTTGGAGCTCATGGCCCCGCAAGCTAAGCGTGTGTGTCGCGAGGCGGTCCCGTCCTGGAACTCCCTGCGAGAAGATGATGTTCTAGATGAGATGCTGCAGTACCTGGGTTACTCCAGCCCCGAGTGCCTTCAGCGTGCCGGAGGCCCCCTTAACATCCCCGCCCCACCCCCTGTCTGCGTGTCGGAGAAGCAGGAGAACGACGTGATCAACGCCATCCTGAAGCAGTGTGCAGAGGAGAGGGACTTTGCGGTGCACAGAGGGAATGGGCTGAACATGAGAGCCGTGGAGCAAGGGGAGCCAGGGCCTCAGAGGCCCCAGTCAGCCTTCTACTACTGCAGGCTGCTACTCAACATCCTGGGCATGAACTCCTGGGAGAAGAGGTGAGAGAGACACACCACACCAAAAACCAGGGTCCTGTTCAGTGGGGCACACAACAGGAGAAAACCTTTTGAAACTGGGAGGTACAGTGCCTTCAGAAAGTATTCATACCTCTTGACTTATTCCATATTTTGTTGCGTTACAGCCTGACTTCAAAATTGATTAAATAGATGTTATTCTCACCCATCTAAACACAATACCTCATAATGCCTTAGAAATGTTTGCAAATTTATTGAAAATGAAATGCAGAAATATCACATTTACATACTGTAAGTATTCACACCACTGAGTCAATATAAGTCAGAATAAACTTTTGCAGCGATTACAGCTGTGAGTTTTTCTGGGTAAGTCTAAGAGCTGTCCACCCCTGGATTGTGCAACATTTGCCCATTTATTGTTTTCAAAATTCTTCAAGTTCTGTCAAGTTGGTTGTCGATCATTGCCATATATTTTCAAGACGATTTTTAATTCAATACTGTAACTAGTCCAGTCAGGAACATTGAATCTAGTCTTGGTAAGCAACTGCAGTGTATATTTGGCCTTGCATTTTAGGTTATTGTTCTGCTGGAAGGTGATTCTGTCTCCCAGTGTCTGTTGGAAAGCAGACTGAACCAGGTTTTCTTCCTAGGATTTTGCCTGTGCTTAGCTCTATTCTGTTTATTTTTATCCTTAAAAAACTCCTTGGTCCTTGCCGATGACGAGCATACCCATAACATGATGCATCCACCACAATGCTTGAAAATATGAAGAGTGGTACTCCGTGATGTGTTTTATTAGATTTGCCCAGAATATAAAGCTTTGTATTCAGGACATTTTTTTGCAGTTTTACTTTAGTGCCTTAATGCAAACAGGATGCATGTTTAGGAATATATATATATGCTGTACAGGCTTCCTTCTTTTCACTCTGTCATTTAGGTTAGTATTGTGGAGTAACTATAATGTTGTTGATCCCATCCTCAGTTTTCTCCTATCGCAGCCATTGAACTCTGTAACTGTTTTAAAGTTACTATTGCCTCATGGTGAAATCCCTGAGCGATTTCCTTCCTCTCCAGCAACTGAGTTAGGAAGGACACATGCATACAGTGCATTCGGAAAGTTTTCAGACCCCTTCCCCTTTTCCACATTTTGATACATTGCGGCCTTATTCTAAAATGGATTAAATAAATACAAATCTATCTACACACGGTACCCCATAATGACTATACGAAAACAGGTTTTTAGAAATCTTTGCAAAAATATTTTAAATAAAAAAACAGAAATACATTATTTACAAAAGTATTCAGACCCTGTGCTATGAGACTCGAAAGTAAGCTCAGGTGCATCCTGTTTCTATTGATCACCCTTGACGTTTCTACAACCTGATTGGCGAAATAAACGCACACCTATTTATGCGAGGTGCTGACTTGTGGAGTAGAACACTTCAAAAATGAAGGAGAGCCACACATTCTAGGAGCTCCGATGCAATAATTTAATAACCTAATAACCAACAAAACGTTGTCAAAACGACAGACAAGCTGTCTTAATCAGGGTATAATGGACAAACACAGGTGTCTGTAATCATGGCCGGGTGTGGCCTGATATCATTGGTTAATTCTCTGATTTAAAAAAATGTATTAAATTGATTGGACATGATTTGGAAAGGCACACCTGTCTATTTAAGGTCCCACAGTTGACAGTACATTTCAGAGCAAAAACCAAGCCATGAGGTCAAAGGAATTGTCCGTAGAGCTCCGAGACAGGATTGTGTGGAGGCACAGATCTGAGGAAGGGTACCATAAAATGTCTGCAGCATTGAAGTTTCCCAAGAACACAGTGGCCTCCATCATTCTTAAATGGAAGAAGTTTGGAACCACCAAGACTCTTCCTAGAGCTTGCCGCCCGGCCAAACTGAGCAATCGGGGGAGAAGGGCCTTGGTCAGGGAGGTGACCACGATGTCTTAAGCACCACGTCTAGGGCGTCACGTCTGGAGGAAACCTGGCACGATACGGTGAAGCATGGTGTTGGCAGTATCATGCTGTTGGGATGTTTTTTCAGCGGCAGGGACTGGGAGATTAGTCAGGATCGAGGGAAGATGAACAGAGCAAAGTACAGAGAGATCCTTGATGAAAACCTGCCCCAGAGAGCTTTAGACCTCAGACTGGGGCGAAGGTTCACCTTCCAACAGGACAACGCCCTAAGCACACAGCCAAAACAATGCAGGAGTGGCTTCGGGACAAATCTCTGAATGTCCTTGAGTGGCCCAGCCAGAGCCCGAACATCTTTGGAGAAACCTGAAAATGGCTGTGCAGCGACGCTCCCCATTCAACCTGACAGAGCTTGAGAGGATCTGCAGAGAAGAATAGGAGAAGCTCCCCACATACAGGTGTGCCAAGCTTGTAGCGTCATACCCAAGAAGACTAAAGGCTGTAATCGCTGCTTAAAGGTGCTTCAACAAAGTTCTGAGTAAAGGGTCTGAATACTTATGTAAATATAAATACACTTGGTATTGTGTGTAGATTGATGGGGGGGAAACATTTTTATAAATTTTAGAATAAGGCTGTAACTGTGGAAAAAGGCAAGGGGTCTGAATACTTTCCCGAATGCACTGTATCTTTGTAGTCACTGGGTGTATTGATACACCATCCAAAATGTAATTAATAACTTCACTCTGTTCAAAGTGATATTCAATGTCTGCTTTTTACCAATATGTACCCCTTTTTGCGAGGCATTGAAAAACCTGGTATTTTCACTGCTCGACTGAGGGACCTTACAGATAATTGTATGTGCGGGGTACAGAGATGAGGTAGGGATTTTTAAAAAATCATGTTACACACTATTATTGCACACAGTGAGCAAAAACATAATTCTACTTTGACATTATGGGGTATTGTGTGTAGGCCAGTGACACAAAATCTCAATAGAATCCATTTTAGATTCAGGCTGTAAAACAACAAAATGTGGAAAAAGTAGAGGGGGTTGAATATTTTCTGAAGGCACTGTATTACCCAAACTTGTTCAATTTGAAAAGCCCTTTTTCAGTTTGGAAATGCTTTATTACGGTGTGCCCTACTGAACATGACCAACATCATAGTCTACAGTTGATTCAAAGTTGTTATGGCAAAATAGCTTTATTCTGCAGGTACCCTATTGTTTACAGAACTGGCACATTTGGAGAGATCCAGTAGACTCTTGTAGAAAATGGGTATGTGATGATGGAACTTCAACTTGTTCTAGGTGCTGTGCTATATTCAGATGGGGGTGGAAAAAATGCACCATGTGTCACTGCTACCGCCAGCCTTGTTTGTCTCTCAGCCCGTCACTGAGATTTAGTATAGTCAGATTAGAGTAGCTTGTCCGTCCGGATCTCTTTCTCTCTCTCTCTTTCTTTCTCTCTCGCTCACTTACTCACATGGTCATCTCATCCACCTCATTATCACCACACTTCACATATATTACTTTACATAGATCCATTTCCTGAAGCAGCTATTTCTGATGGCTTTTTTCATTGCAGTCTTTAGAAGTATTATCTATTGTATTACTAGAGATGGAGGCTGGATCTTTAATGAGGAGAACTAATTGGGCTAAATGGAAATGGCGCGTCACATTTAGCCCTAATGGCTGTGTTTATCAGCGAACACATCCATCTATCCAGGAGCAATGATGGACATAAAAATAGCCCCTTCCATTAATTTCTCCCATTCGTTACTCTTTCACAAAATATATCTTTAACAGATGTATGTATATGAGAGGTCATCTTATCAGTAGAATGGAGGGATAGGGACTAGAACATTAATTTATACTGAACAAAAATATAAACATAACATGAAAAGTGTTGGTCCCATATTTCATGAGCTGAAATAAAAGATCCAGGAAATGTTCCATACGCACAAACAGCTTAACTCTCAATTTTGTGCACAAATTTGTTTACATCCCTGATAGTGAGCATTTCTCCTTTGCCAGGATAATCCATCCACCTGACAGCATAATCATTATACAGGTGCACCTTGTGCTGGGAACAATAAGGCCACTCTAAAATGTGCCGTTTGTCACACAACACAATGACACAGATGTCTGAAATGTTGAGGAAGCGTGAAATTGGCATGAATTTAATGTTAATTTCTCTACCATAAGCCACCTCCAATGTCGCTTTAGAGAATTTGGTAGTATGTCCAACCGGCCTCAACCTCAGACCTCGTGTATGGCGTCATGTGGGCGAGCGGTTTGCTGATGTCAACAGAGTGCCCCATGGTGGTGGCAGGGGGTTGTGGTATGGGCAGGCATAAGCTACGGACATCGAACACAATTTCATTTTATCAAGGGCAATTTGATTGCACAGAGATACCGTGACGAGATCCTGAGGCCCATTGTGTTGCCAATCATCTACCGCCATCACCTCATGTTTCAGCGTGATAATGCACGTCCCCATGTCACAAGGATCTGTACACAATTCCTGGAAGCTGAAAATGTTCTTCCATGGCCTGCATACTCTCCAAACATGTCACCAGTTGAGCAGGTTTGGAATGCTCTGGATCAACGTGTACGACAGAGCGTGTTCCAGTTCCCACCAATTTCAAGCAACTTCGCACCCCCATTGAAGAGGAGTGGGACAACATTCTACAGCCCACAGTCAAGACTGATCAGCCCTATGCAAATGAGAAGTGACGCTCTGCATGAGGCAGTTTGGTGGTCACACCAGATACAGACTTTTTTTTAAGGTATCTGTGACCAACATATGCATATCTGTATTCCCAGGCATGTGAAATCCATAGATTAGGGTCTAATAAATGTATTTCAGTTGACTGATTTTCTTATTTGAACTGGAACTCAGTTAAATCTTTGAAATTGTTGCATGTTGTGTTTATATTTGTGTTCAGTATATTAGTCTACTCACATCATGCAAAGAGAGAATAAAAGGACACACAAACACAGAGAGACTTTTCAGAGCCCTGCAACTGTAGCGATTGCAGAATTACGGAATCCTGGAGGGACTGAAAATTTTAAATATACCAAACATTTTACATTTTCAGTCCCTCCAGGATTCTGTAATTCTGCGATCGCAGGGCATGCACCGCGATATTTCCACATAAAACTGTCAAATCATCTCAATTTTGTTGCATAAAACTGACCCACACCACACCACAAATCACCACAGCACAAAGTGAGGGCTTGCCATTTCAACCAATCACTGCACATTATATTATGGTTCATTCAAGCCTCAGGTCAACAAATGTCTTCCCTCTTCAGTGCCTTTTTTGCGACAGATTTGACAAAATCATCTCATATTGCCATGCAAAATGTCAGAATTGCCACAGCAAAAGCAAGCATTTTTGTGGCCAAATGTTATAAAAATGTATTCCTGCGAAACCCTGGATGGACTGCATTTGACATTTTAAGCAATTTAGCAGATGGTCTTATACAGAGTGACACAACCACATCACAGTCGTAGTAAGTACATTTTTCCTCAATTATTGAGGGAGCAGAAAGGAGTCAGGAGGAGATAGCCTTTAATGAGCCATTGTCCTGCTCGCGCTTTCTTTTTCTCTTTATTTCTCTCTCGCTCGCTCTCCTTCTGGCATTCATACCGCGGTGCGTGGGCGAGCGAGTGTGCTGTTCCTGATTGCCGCCTTTGAAATGGCTCACTTTCAATGGAAATAATTAAGACCGTTACATTGTAACAAGCTAATAAATAGGCCCATACTCAAATGGTGAGAGGGAGGAGGAAAAACACCACGAAACAAAGTCATTTAAAAAAAAAAAGTAGTCGTGGCTTTTACATGAGCCGTCATTGTCCCCCCCCCCCTCTGTTCAAACTTGACCGGGCCTAAGCAGCTAATGTTCAAACTCCAGATTGGGGGAAATAAGGCAACGTTTTAAAGCTCCAGATCTCGCGTGTTGTTACACCGGGGTGGTAACTAAGATCTAAGTGTATTGATTTCTCAGGATCTCGAGCTGTCCATCGCTTGCTATAAAGTTGCAGTGTATTCGTGTTTTTAGCTAAATACTGTGATAAGGATTTTGTATTTATTTCCCAGAATTCCTGCCACCACTTGTTTGGCTGTGGTTTGACTCGATTGGTCTGATGTTCCAGGAAATGCTGTGACAAAAACAAAGAGGAGGCCAATTTGACATGTGGGCCTGCTAATGATGGAGAGGTAGTCTGCGGCAGGCAGAGGGAGAAGTCTGAGGGCTACTTAGTGAAAATCTGTGCAGTATAGACCTAATCACCTGATCACGGTCTGCCTATAGGGAGTGAGGACAGGCCTGGCTAATGTTGTTGTGAATAGAATAAAAGTTATACTTTATTGTCCATTCTCAGTGTCTTTTTGCTGTCAAGCTTCCGAATACTTTAGAATCTTTTCCAAGACATCACTGTGTTGTAAATAGATTCTACATAGCCTACAGATTCTATGTCACAATTCTTTATGCCAATGGCTTATACACTTCTCTGTTATAGGAGCAACTTCCATCTCCTGAAGAAGAACGAGAAGCTGCTTAGAGAGCTTAAGAACCTCGACTCCAGGCAGTGGTATGTTAGTGGGTCTTCTTCCTCAGACTGTTTTACTTTTAGGGAACAACAAAAATGTTTCCTTATGTTTCTTATATATGTTTTCTTGTTCCTTATCTTTTCTCTCATTTGCCATCTTTTCCTGTAGTCGAGAGACGCACAAAATAGCCGTGTTTTACGTGGCAGAGGGGCAGGAGGACAAGCACTCTATCCTGTGTAATACCAGGGGGAGTCAGGCCTACGAGGACTTTGTCTCTGGGCTGGGCTGGGAGGTAAGACAGACCCCTCTCTCTCCATTACAACCCTTCAGCATCTCTGTACACCGAGTGCACAAAATATTAGGAACACCTTCCTAATATTGAGATGCACCCCCCTCAATTCGTCGGGTCATGGACTCTACAAGGTGTCGATGGCATTTCACAGAGACACTGGCCCATGTTGACTCCAATGCTTCCCACAGTTGTGTCAAGTTAGCTTGGATGTCCTTTGGGTGGTGGACCATTCTTGATACAGGAAACTGTTGTGTGAAAAACCCAGCAGTGTTGCAGTTCTTGACATGAACCGGTGCACCTGGCACCTACAGTGTTTTCTCCTGTAAAAGTTGCATCATACTGGAGCCCACCTTGTGGGCTACCTCAGAATTCTATGGCACGTTATTTAATTGTCAACCATTAATGCTAGTCTTCTGGTGGTCAAACTAGCACTAACATCTTTGAGAAGCATTTGACAGTCTGCAATATTGGCTGTACTAGAGAATTTAAAACCTTTTTTTGTAAGAACATAGTATATGGGATTGATTTTAAGAAATGTCGCTTAATTACTGTGATTAATATTATGATGTTTCTATTCCAAGAACAAAGAAACCCTCAGTGTTTCCGTTAGAAAAATATGGTGCTGTACAACGTGACCAGTCGGGAGTAGGCTACAGTACTAAGAGCATAACATTTCCACACCCTAATTGTAGTCTAACCAATACCCAAATGGAGATTCAGTGAAAATAGAAATCTCATTGTTTTATCAAGACCAGTCCCCATGCTTGTCTCAGAGCAGCACTGTCTTTTCCCCCTTCCACTTGCCTCTTCCATTAATTTTGAAAGAGTATTTTCCAGTAAGCATAATCAGTGCTCCCCTTGCGCTGTTCTGGAGCAATGAAGCAGTGACGCAGGGTACCGTACTAAACCACAAATGACTTCTAAGTCCCGCAGCATAATCTCAAAACTTTTAGTTGAGCAACCATTGTACTACCATACCCTGTTCAAAGGCACTTAAATACTTTATCTTGCCCATTCACCCTCTGAATGGCACATGTACATAATCCATTTCTCAATTGTCTCAAGGCTTAAAATTCGTCTTTCACCTGTCTCCTCCCCTTCATCTACACTGATTTGAAGTGGATTTAACAGGTGACATCAATAAGGGATCATAGCATTCACCTGGTCAGTCTATGTCATGGAAAGAGCAGGTTTTCTTAACGTGGTTATCCAGGGGGGGGGGGGGGGGGGTTCGTTGTTTTTTTTTCTTCAATATTCATTAGTGAGTTATTGTCGAGTTATATTACCATTGAGTTATATTTTTCTGTGCCTGATTTAGAACACTTTGATTGCCCACTTCTTGCTTTAGTGTATCTTATGGAAGTTTGATGATCTGTTTTCCTTTATTCCAGGTGAACTTGACCAGTCACTGTGGCTTTATGGGAGGTCTTCAGCGGAACAAGAGCACTGGTCTGACCACGCCTTACTTCGCCACCTCCACCGTTGAGGTCATGTTCCACGTCTCCACGCGGATGCCCCCAGACTCAGACGACTCACTCACCAAAAAGGTCTGTTATGGTGTTCTATGAACGGCAGTTGGTGTCTGTGTGAAAAAGATAATGTCTGACTGCAACCCTGTTATGAACTTTTATTGAGATGCACACACTAGGGCTGCGGTCCAAACACTCACCCTCATCCACTTACCCTCCTCTTATGCCATTGGGAGAATCCCTTCATCATCTTGGAGGGTGGTTCAAATGATTAGCCAAGCAAGGGAAGTTTACAATGTAAGCCCTCGTTTTTAGTCAGCTTTGTGAGTGTATAATGATGTTCACTCCGGGGCCTGAAACTCTCCAAAATTCAATTCACAACGATTGTACATTAAGAAAAGTCTGTGAAAACTTAAAAACAACATCAATGGAGAAGTCAACATACAAGTGTAAGAAACAATGAATGCAAATAAGTTAGAAATTGTGCTACTAATGCACATGACGGCACAAACACGTCTCACAAAAAGTAAATATGTTTTTGTTTGGACATTTTTTGGAAATCTTTTGGAAATTGTAGACACATTTTTCTCCTCCAAAAGTTCCAGCTAGGCAGGCTAACATTAGTTAGCAAATTAATTCGCTAGCTATCATACATTAGGCAAATATTAAGAATTATATATTTAATATAAGTAGACATAATTCACATAATTGACTGTAGCGCATATAAAGCATATATATATATATAAGCTACCTCAGGCTGAAAACACAATCATTGCGGGATGAACGAGTGGCGATTTTCCGGCCAAGGGCGGTCCATTTAAAAATCATTCCTTCCTCCCTCGCCCCTTGCCCTGCAAGTGTATACTCGTCAGACGTCATGATACGTCATCAGAAGTGTTCACTTAATTTGAGGGCTGAGGGGATAGGGTGTGTATTTTAAGTGTTTGGACCGCAGCCATGTCTGTCTGTGTCCCTCTCACTCCCTTTCATCCAGTCAGCAGGGGGTGGGTTATTCTGTGTTGCCTTTTTAGATGCTCTCACTGCTCCCCTGCAGAGAGAGAGACCCAATGTCTTCTCTCTCTCTCACACCATTCTGTAGTGATTCTCTGTATCCCCCAACTCATACAATGCGGAACAAAAACACTCTGACCTTTCTGTTCAGTCCACTACTAAACCATTATATGTCAAGCTCTCTCAGATGGGTCACATTTCTACCTGCAGAGAGCTGTTTTTGTGTGGACTTGAGCCCCACAGAGAAACATGACATGTTTTGCTAATGTAGACGAGAGGAGCTTCAATCTCCCTCCAGCTACCAGGGCAATGGGTTGCTACAGAAGACGAGAGGAACTTCCATCTCCTTCCAGCTACAGTGGCAATGAGGGAGAAAATATATTCTCACCTTAAATGGTTCCCTTTATTCCTCTCTCTCTCAAGAAGCCCTTTCTTCTTCTAGCTCTTCTTTATCTCTCTCACCTCATTCTGCCTCTGTACTTTTTCCCTTTGGCACATGCTAGCATCTCTCTCTCATTCCCTTTGGAACATGCTAGCATCTCTCTCTCATTCCCTTTGGAACATGCTAGCATCTCTCTCTCATTCCCTTTGGAACATGCTAGCATATCTCTCTCATTCCCTTTGGAACATGCTAGCATCTCTCTCTCATTCCCTTTGGAACATGCTAGCATCTCTCTCATTCCATTTGGAACATGCTAGCATCTCTCTCTCATTCCCTTTGGAACATGCTAGCATCTCTCTCATTCCCTTTAGAACATGCTAGCATCTCTCTCTCATTCCCTTTGGAACATGCTAGCATCTCTCTCTCATTCCCTTTGGAACATGCTAGCATCTCTCTCTCATTCCCTTTGGAACATGCTAGCATCTCTCTCATTCCCTTTGGAACATGCTAGCATCTCTCTCATTCCCTTTGGAACATGCTAGCATTTCTCTCTCATTCCCTTTGGAACATGCTAGCATCTCTCTCTCATTCCCTTTGGAACATGCTAGCATCTCTCTCTCTTTCCCTTTGGAACATGCTAGCATCTCTCTTTCTCTCTTTCCCCTACCTCTCTCTGTCACTCTTAACCTAAAATAGACATCACCTCTCCCTTGTTTTTCTCCTCTTCTACAAATATCTGTTTGTCTTGGTATTATTTTTCAGCAGGCAGAAATGTAATTAGAGAACAGAGGGCATTAGCTGTAATGAGTTTGGCTGTGAGGCCGGGGTGGCCGATGATACAGAGGGCCTGTAGCTATAGATCGCCGCAGCGATGCAGAATGAACAATGAAGTATCATTAGAGCTGTCCCCTCACTTCCCCTGGCATACGTCTTCAACGGGGGCGATACACACACACACAGCCCTGACCGGATGCTAAGGTGCTGCTAATACTAATAACATACTCATTAATGAATGCTTACAGACAGGAGGGGAATATTGAAAAAGCTGGTTGTGCATGTGTGATGGCCAATAATACACACACACAGTTTCTTAGTAGGCAGGAGTCATTTCGTTGTAACTTTAGTGTAGTAGAGGAGGGTATTGTGATGTGTAGTTGTCTCACCCAGGATCTCTATGGACCCACCTAGCTATCTGAAGATGAATGCATTAACTGTAAGTCACTCTGGATAAGAGCACCTGCTAAATGATACAAATGTAAATGTACCAGAGAAACATTGTGGTGTCTAATGACCAGTAATAAGCAGACGGATCATTAGCTGTGAGTTTGAATTTTCTTCCCCTTGTTCTGCAGTGGCTTGGGTGAGGAGGCTAGAGAGATGAGGAGGGGTGTATTTTATCGCAGTCTGATTTGAGGGGTTTAATAACAAGAGCTGAAACGCCACTGATAGCTTGCTTGTGATTACTCACTCACACTGCTGATAATGTGAACTAACAGGCATCCAATCCATCAGATAACCTCTAAGATATCACATTTTATTGGTCACATACACATGGTTAGTAGATGTTAATGCGAGTGTAGCAAAATGCTTGTGCTTCTGGTTCCGACAGTGCAGTAAAATCTAACAAGTAATCTAACAGTTCCCCAACAACTACCTAATACACACATCTAAAGGGTGAATGAGAATATGTACATATAAATATATGGATGAGCGATGGCCGAGCGGCATAGGCAAGGTGCAATAGATGGTAATAAAATACAGTATATACATAATATATTAGTAATGTAAGGTATGTAAACATTATTAAAGTGACATTGTTTAAAGGGACTCATGATCCATTTGTTAAAGTGGCCAGTGATTGGGTCTCCATGTAGGCAGTAGCCTCTGGGTTAGTGATTGCTGTTTAGCAGTCTGGTGGCCTTGAGATAGAAGGTGTTCTTCAGTCTCTCGGTCCCAGCTTTGATGCACATGTACTGACCTCGCCTTCTGGTTGGTAGCATTGTGAACAGGCAGTGGCTCGGGTGGTTGTTGTCTTTGATTGATTGAAAGCAAAAAATATCAATCAAATGTATTTATAAAGCCCTTCTTACATCAGCTGATGTCACGAAGTGCTGTACAGAAACCCAGCCTAAAACCCCAAACAGCAAGCAATGCAGGTGTAGAAGCACCTTTCCTGTGACATCGGGTGCTATAGGTGTCATGGAGGGCAGGTAGTTTGCCCCCGGTGATGCGTTGTGCAGACTGCACCACCCTCTGGAGAGCCTTGCAGTTGAGGGTGGTGCAGTTGCCGTACCAGGCTGTGATACAGCCCGACAGGATGCTCTCGATTGTGCATCTGTAAAAGTTAGTCAGGGTTTTGGGTGACAAGTCAAATTTCTTCAGCCTCCTGAGGTTGAAGAGGCACTGTTGCGCTTTCTTCACCACACTGTTTGTGTGGGTGGACCATATCAGTTTGTCCTTGATGTGTACGGAGAGGAACTTAAAACTTTCCAGGAACTTAAAACATTCTCCACTGCTGTCCCTTCTGTGTGGATAGGAGGGTGCTCCCTCTGCTGTTTCCTGAAGTCCACGATCATCTCCTTTGTTTTGTTGACTTTTGGAGAAAGAGTTTGTTTTCCTGACACCACACTCCCAGAGCCCTCACCTCCTCCCTATAGGCTGTTTCGTCGTTGTTGATAATCAAGCCCTCTACTGTTGTGTCTTCTGCAAACTTGATGATTGACCTGGAGGCGTGCATGGCGACGCAGTCGTGGGTGAACAGGGAGTACAGAAGGCT
Source organism: Oncorhynchus clarkii lewisi (assembly GCF_045791955.1). Taxonomy (NCBI): domain Eukaryota; kingdom Metazoa; phylum Chordata; class Actinopteri; order Salmoniformes; family Salmonidae; genus Oncorhynchus; species Oncorhynchus clarkii. Next base: position 27,488,724 of record NC_092171.1, read on the forward strand.
GCTGAGCATGCACCATTGTGGGGCTCCAGTGTTGAGGGTCAGTGGAAATGTTGTTTCCTACCTTCACCACCTGGGTGCTGCCCGTCAAAGTCCAGGACCCAATTGCACAGGGTGGGGTTGAGGCCCAGGGCCTCCAGCTTGATGATGAGCTGTAGTCAATGAACAGCATTCTTACATAGGTATTCATCTTGTCCAGATGGGATAGGGCAGTGTGCAGTGTGATGGCGATTGCATCGTCTGTGGACCTGTCAGGCGGTATGCAAATTGAAGTGGGTCTAGGGTGGCCGATGAGGTGATATGATCCTTGACTATGACAGAAGTGAGTGCTACGGGTGGTAGTCATTTAGTTCAGTTATCTATGCCTTCTTGGGTACAGGAACAATGGTGGCCATCTTGAAGCATGTGGGGACAGCAGACTGGGATGGGGAACGATTGAATATGTCCGTAAACACACCAGCCAGCTGGTCTACTGAGGACACAGCTAGCGATGCCGTCTGGGTCAGCAGCCCTGCGAGGGTTAACACGTTTAAATGTTTTACTCACATCGGCCACGGAGAAGGGGGGGCGCAGTTCTTGTTAGCGGGCTGCGACGGTCTCACTATATTATCCTCAAAGCGGGCAAAGCAGGTGTTTAGTTTGTCTGGAAGCGTGACGTCGGTGTCCATGACGTGGGTGGTTTTCTTTTTGTAGCGTGATTTCCTGTAAACCCTGCCACAGGGTCTGAGCCGTTGAATTGTGACTCCACTTTGTCCTTGTCCCGGAATTTCACTTGTTTGAATGCCTTGCAGAGGGAATAACTACACTGTTTACATTCAGCCATATTCCCAGACCTCTTTCCATGGTAAAATGCAGTGGTTTACGCTTTCAGTTTTACGTGAATGCCGCCATCCATCCACAGTTTCTGGTTAGAGTGGGTTTTAATAACTCCAATGCACGTCTTTATAAATTCACTGACCGAATCCGCATATACAGTGGGGCAAAAAAGTATTTAGTCAGCCACTAATTGTGCAAGTTCTCCCACTTAAAAAGATGAGAGAGGCCTGTAATTTTCATCATAGGTACACTTCAACTATGACAGACAAAATGAGAAAAGATATCCAGAAAATCACATTGTAGGATTTTTTATGAATTTATTTGCAAATTATTGTGGAAAATAAGTATTTGGTCAATAACAAAAGTTTATCTCAATTCTTTGTTACATACCCTTTGTTGGCAATGACAGGGGTCAAACGTTTTCTGTAAGTCTTCACAAGGTTTTCACACACTGTTGCTGGTATTTTGGCCCATTCCTCTCCTCTAGAGCTGGATGTTTTGAGTCTGTTGCTGGGCAACACAGACTTCCAACTCCCTCCAAAGATTTTCTATGGGGTTGAGATCTGGAGACTGGCTAGGCCACTCCAGGACCTTGAAATGCTTCTTACAAAGCCACTCCTTTGTTGCCCGGGTGGTGTGTTTGGGATCATTGTCATGCTGAAAGACCCAGCCACGTTTCATCTTCAATGCCCTTGCTGATGGAAGGAGGTTTTCACTCAAAATCTCACGATACATGGCCCCATTCATTCTTTCCTTTACACGGATCAGTCGTCCTGGTCCCTTTGCAGAAAAACAGCCCCAAAGCATGATGTTTCCACCTCCATGCTTCACAGTAGGTATAGTGTTCTTTGGATGCAACTCAGCATTCTTTGTCCTCCAAACACGACGAGTTGAGTTTTTACCAAAAAGTTATATCTTGGTTTCATCTGACCATATGACATTCTCCCAATCTTCTTCTCGATCATCCAAATGCTCTCTAGCAAACTTCAGACGGGCCTGGACATGTACTGGCTTAAGCAGGGGGACACGTCTGGCACTGCAGGATTTGAGTCCCTGGCGGCGTAGTGTGTTACTGATGGTAGGCTTTGTTATTTTGGTCCCAGCTCTCTGCAGGTCATTCACTAGGTCCCCCCGTATGGTTTTGGGATTTTTGCACACCGTTCTTGTGATCATTTTGACCCCACGGGGTGAGATCTTGCATGGAGCCCCAGATCGAGGGAGATTATCAGTGGTCTTGTATGTCTTCCATTTCCTAATAATTGCTCCCACAGTTGATTTCTTCAAACCAAGCTGCTTACCTGTTGCAGATTCAGTCTTCCCAGCCTGGTGCAGGTCTACAATTTAGTTTCTGGTGTCCTTTGACAGCTCTTTGGTCTTGGCCATCGTGGAGTTTGGAGTGTGACTGTTTGAGGTTGTGGACAGGTGTCTTTTATACTGATAACAAGTTCAATCAGGTGCCATTAATACAGGTAATGAGTGGAGGACAGAGAAGCCTCTTAAAGAAGAAGTTACAGGTCTGTGAGAGCCAGAAATCTTGCTTGTTTGTAGGTGACCAAATACATTGCCAACAAAGGGTATATAACAAAGTATTGAGATAAACTTTTGTTATTGACCAAATACTTATTTTCCACAATAATTTGCAAATAAATTCATTAAAATCCTACAATGTGATTTTCTGGATTTCTTTTCTCATTTTGTCTGTCATTGTTGAAGTGTACCTGTGATGAAAATTACAGGCCTCATCTTTTTAAGTGGGAGAACTTGCACAATTGGTGGCTGACTAAATACTTTTTTGCCCCACTGTAGGTCGATGTTATTCCCTGAGGCTGACCGGAACATATCCCAGTCCGCGTGATCAAAACAATCTTGAAGCGTGGATTCCGATTGGTCAGACCAGTCACTGGTACATCCTGTTTGAGTTTCTGCCTATAAAATGGTAGGAGCAAGATGGCGTCGTGGTTGGATTTGCCGAAAGGAGGGCAGGGGAAGGCTTTGTATGCATCGCGGAATTTAAGAGTAGCAGTGGTCGAGAGTAGCACCGCGCGTAGTGCAATCAAAATGCTGATAGAATTTAGGTAGCCTTGTTCTCAAATTTGCTTTGTTAAAATCCCCAGCTACAATAAATGCAGCCTCAAGATATATGGTTTCCAGTTTACATAGAGTCCAGTGAAGTTCCTTTAGGGCCCGCTTGGTGTCTGCTTGAGGAAGAATGTACACAGCTTTGACGATAACTGACGAGAATTCTCTTGGAAGGTAATATTGCCAGCATTTGATTGTGAGGAATTCTAGGTCGGGTGAGTACAAGGACTTGAGTTCCTGTATGTTGTTATGATTACACCATTAGTCAGTAATCATGAAGCATACACCCCCGCCCTTCCTCTTCCCAGAGAGGTGTTTATCTCCGTTGGTGTGATGCATGGAGAAGCCCGGGATATCATATCCCGAGTGAGCCATGTTTCCGTGAAACAGAGAATGTTACGATCTCGGATGTCTCTCTGGAAGGCAACCCTTGCTCAAATTTCATCTGCTTTGTTGTCAAGATACTGGACATTGGCGAGTAGTATACTCGGGAGCGGTGGCCGATGTGCACGTTTACAGAGCCTGACCAGGAGGCCGCTCAGTCTGCCCCTTCTGCGGCGCCGTTATCTTGGGTCAGCTTTTGGGAATTAGATCCATTGTCCTGGGTGGTGGTCCGAACAGAGGATCCGCATCGGGAAAGTCGTATTCCTGGTCATAATGTTGGTAAGTTGACGTTGCTCTTATATCCAATAGTTCTTCCCGGCTGTATGTAATTAGACTTAAAACCTGTTTGGGATAGGGGGCAGCATTTTCACTTTTGGATGAATAGCGTGCCCAGAGTGAACTGCCTCCTACTCAGTCCCAGATGCTAATATATGCATATTATTATTCGTATTGGATAGACAACACTCTGGAGTTTCTAAAACTGTTTGAATGATGTCTGTGAGTATAACAGAACTCATATGGCAGGAAAAACCTGAGAAGAAATCCAAACAGGAAGTGGGAAATCTGAGGTTTGTAGTTTTTGAACTCATCCCTATCGAATTTACAGTGGGATATGGGTTATTTTGCACTTCCTAAGGCTTCCACTAGATGTCATCCATCTTTAGAACGTTGTTTCAGGCTGCTCATGTGAAGGGGGGCCGGATGGGAGCTGTTTGACTAAGGGGTCTGCCTACAGCCTCGTTCTCAGTCACGCGCTTCCACTTGAGGTAGCTCTCATTCTATTGCTTTTCTACAGACAATGGAATTCTCCGGTTGGAACATTATTGAACTTTTATGATAAAAACATCCTAAAGATTGATTCTATACTTAGTTTGACAAGTTTCTTCGACCTGTAATATAACTTTTTGAATGTTTCGTCCGAATGGACCAGATCGCGCTTTTGGATTTGTTTACCAAACGACCTAACAAAAGAAGCTATTGGACATAAATGGACATAAATGATGGACATTATCGAACAAAACAAGCATTTTTTGTGGAACTGCGATTCCTGGGAGTGCATTCTGATGAAGATGATCAAAGGTAAGTGAATATTTAAAATGCTATTTATGAATAATGTTGACTACACAACATGGAGGATATTTCTCTGGCTGGTTTGGGCTCTGAGCGCCATTCTCAGATGATGCTTTTTCCATAAAGTTTTTAAAAAATCTGACACAGCGGTTACATTAAGGAGAAGTGTATCTAAAGTTCCATGTATAATAGTTATATTTTCATCAACATGTATTATGAGTATTTCTGTGAATTCATGTGGCTCTCTGCAATATCACTGCATGTTTTGGAACTACTGAACATAACACGCCAATGTAAAATACGATTTTTTTTTATTTGTATTTGGCACCCTGCAGTTTCATTGGCTGTCCGCTAGCGGAACCCCAGTCCTGGACAGGTTAAGATTTCCTGGGGAAACAATGTAAGAAAAAATACATAAAATAAAAAAATACTGCATAGTTTCATAAGGATTTGAAGTGAGGCGACCATCTCTGTCGGCGCCATCTTGATATGAGTGTAAGATGGAAATAAATTCAAACCACCGTATTTCACATAACCGTCTCCTATCTCATGTCTGAAATCACTCATCCAGCCCTCCAGCCCGCCGAAAGGCCTTTCTGTCTTCATGTTCTGCATCTGCTCATAACTCATTGCTACAATTTAGGTGTGTATATATAGCAACAAAGTGATGTTTGTGCGTGCGGGTGGTGGTGGCCCCCCCAAACCCCCTTGTTCATCCCAAATTACAGCCTATTCCCTATATAGAGCACTACCTTTGACCATAGCGCAGTAGTGCACTATATAGAGAACAGGATGCCATTTGGGACTCGTCACCTGGAGCGTTGCTCCCGCTCCCCCTTCACCCGGCGGTCCGCGCTGCACATGGCCATAATGTAGCCAAATTAGATCTGGCCGTCGCTGTCCCCCTGGTTAAACTCCTACCATGACTTCTCAGCAGCTGATTGGATTTGGAGAGGCTGAAGGAGACGCTATCCAACAGAGCGATCTGCAGATAGACACTAAACCATGTTAACCAGACACTAAAGCGTGTCAGCTCAGCCAGCAAGAGCGGCCAGCAGGCACACACACGTAGGGAAGCGCGCGCACACACATAGTCACACTCAAACACACACACCCTGCATATTTATTTGTTTGTTGTTTTCCCCATCTCCCCTCAGCACACCTCGTAACAGACAGTGACAGGCGTACTGAAGGTTGAAAGCTGAGAATACGTACACACCCTCTGGGTCTTATGGACCAAGGATTTATGAATGAGGGCTGCTGATGTGAAATGTTAAAGGAAAGATGGCTCAAGCAGCAGCTAGCCACTATCTGCTCGGCAATGGATGAGGATTAGATTTTGTGACTGGCTCGGAGGAAAGAATAATAGTTTCCTATTGGTTGAGAGCGGAGGATGAGAACAAGGTGCTATTTTTTTATTTAACCTTAACTAGGCAAGTCAGATAAGTACAAATCCTTATTTACAATGGTGGCCTACCAGAAGGCAAAAGCCCTCCTGCGGGCACTGGGGCTGGGATTAAAAAATATAGGACAAAACACACATCACGACAAGAGGGACAACACTACATAAAGAGAGACCTAAGAGGCAGCAACACAACATGGCAGCAGCACAACATGGTAGCAGCACAAAACATGTTACAAACATTATTGGGCGCAGAGAATATCACAAAGGGCAAGAAGGTAGAGACAACAATACATCACACGAAGCAGCCACAACTGTCAGTAAAAGTGTCCATGATCGAGTTTTTGGGTGACGAGATGTAGATAAAACGCTCCAGTTTGAGTTTTTTTCTAGCAGCTCGTTCCAGTTGCTAGCTGCAGCGAACTGTAAAGAATAGCAGCACAACATTGCTTAGAATCAAGGGCAATGGTGACATCTTTTAGGACCTTTAAGTTTGCAGTGACACATCCATAACCTGAGCGGAAACCAGATTGCATACCCAAGAGAATACTATAGACATCAAGAAAGCCAGTCCGTTGATTATTGATAAGTTTTTTCAACACTTTTGATAAACAGGGCAAAATAGAAATGGGCCTATAACCCTTTAAATAAAATGCTGCTTTTCAAGCAATGGGAACCTCCCCAGAGAGGAGAGAGAGGTGAAAAAGGTCAGAGCTAGGCTTGGCAATATAGGGGCAGCAACCTGTTGAGTGCAGGGGGCAGTATTTATGTTTGGATGAAAAACGTACCCAAATGAAACTGCCTTTCTCAGGCCCAGAATCTAGAATATGCATATAATATTATAATATTGTCAGATTAGGATAGAAAACACTCTAAAGTTTCCAGAACTGTCAAAATATTGTCTGTGAGTATAACAGAACTGATATTGCAGGCGAAAACCTGAGAAAAATCCAACCCGGAAGTGCTGTTTTTCCTGAAAGCTCTCTGTTCCATAGCCTGCCTTCGCTCCATTTAAAGGGATATCAACCAGATTCCTTTTCCTATGGCTTCCCCATGGTGTGAACAGTCTTTAGACATAGATTCAGGCTTTTATTTTTAAAAATGAGCGAGAAAGATCATGACCAATCTACTTGGCTGCTAGCTGTTTGTAATGTTTTGTCTACTGAGAGAGATGTCCTTACATAAACGCTTGGTATGCTTTCGCCGAAATGCTTTTTTGAAATCTGACACGCCAGGTGGATTAACAACAAGCTACGCTGTGTTTTGCTATATTGCACTTGTGATTTCATGAAAATTTACTATTTTTAGTAATTTAATTTGAATTTGGCGCTCTGCAATTCTGCGGATGTTGACAAAAATTATCCCGGTAACGGGATGGGTGTATCAAGAAGTTAAAGAAGAAAGGGTCTAAACCATCTGAACCAGATGTTTTTTGGGGGGTCAAGTTTAAGGATCTCCTTTAGCACCTCAGACTCAGTGACTACCTGCAGGGAGAAACTTTGTAGCGGGACAGGGGAAAAAGAGGGAGAAGCATTGGCGATAGTCGCATTAGAAGGGGTGGGAGATGAGAAATGTTGGACGGGCAAGGAGGCATGACTGAGTCAAGTAGGAATCCTGACTTAATGAAGTGGTGATTAAAGAGCTCAGCTATGTGCTCCTTGTCAGTAACAACCACATCATCAACATTAAGGGACAAGGGCAGCTGTGAGGAGGAGAGTTTATTCTCCATGTTTTTAACCGTTTTCCAGAACTTCTTGGGGTTCGACCCACAGAGAGGGAACTGCTTCTAAAGTAACTAACTTTGGCCTTCCGGATAGCCTGAGTGCACTTTTTTCTTATTTGCCTGAACGATAGCCAGTCAGCCTGAGTATGCATGCGCAGAGCGATTTACCAAATGGAATTCTCTATACAGGCAAGGGTCGTGTTCACTATGGCACACAACGGGAAAAGTAAATGAGTTTTTTTTTTATTTTTTAGACAAGTCCAGGTAGTCCCTCCTGTTTTGAGAAAGTTTTCATCAGTTTTGCACCTAATGAACACGACCCAGGCCAGGACAGTGTGACGTGGCCTTTGTGGGACTGCCTGTGACAGCCTGGCTCTCTGTGGCCCTCGGAGTGATTGAGTGAACATGTGAAGATGGAGAGAACATTAGAAAGATGGAGTGAGTGTGAGAAGATGGATGAGTGCTGTGGTCTGAGGCGGCGTGTTGCGGTGGTGGCTCCTCTCGCCTGTCACTCTTCAAGGTTAATGACACGGTGCTGGATGGCCCTGGATGGAGTAGTCCTAGACAGCCAACTCGTGCTACCTGCCCCACACAGGACACAGTGACAGTGTTAGATGGTTGAATGGAGAAGTCCTAGTTCTGGTATAGGATCGTTTTTCTTTTTAAATCACAATGACAAAGATTATATGAACGATCCCAGATCAGCACTCCTACTCTGAGACTTTTTTTTCATACTGAATTTTGACGGTGAATTTCCATCAGCGACACCAAGCTCAAGGCTCTCACTTAAAGTAACTGCCCAATGAATATCTCACTTTTTAAAAGTTCATATTCTGTTACTTATATCCAAATACATTTGTTGAGGACACCCCTTCAAATGAGTGGATTCAGCTATTTCAGTCACACCCGTTGCTGACAGGTGTATAAAATCGAGCACACAACCATGCAATCTCCATAGACAAACATTGGCAGTAGAATGGCTTAACTGAAGAGCTCAGTGACTTTAAAGTTCCACTGTCATAGGATGCCACTTTTCCAACAAGTCAGTTCATCAAATGTCTTCCCTGCTAGAGCTGCCCCGGTCAACTGTAAGTGCTGTTATTTTGAAGTGGAAACGTCTAGGAGCAACAACGGCTCAGCCGAGAAGTTGGCCCGTGGACAGAGCCAGGTCCATACAGAAATGGTTTGCCGAGATCGGTGTAGAAGAACTTGACTGGCCTGCACAGAGCCCTGACCTCAACCCCATCGAACACCTTTGGGATGAATTGGAATGCCGACTGCTAAAAATATGCTTTTTAACATGCATAAAAAAAAAAAATTGGAATGGAAAACTATTGCAGTCATATTGTTAGTAATTATGTCATATTTCATAGAAATATGGAAACATTTAATGTGTGACTGTTTAATCATCCTCTGCCATGTGAATGAATAACATGAACTTGCATTTTTAAACACAATAAAAAAATATATGTTGACTACTGGACAGGGACACACCTTCTTGCTCTTTCCTCCTCTCCCCTCCCACCTCCTCTCCTCCCTCACCTCTGTCCCTCTAGCTAAGGCATCTTGGGAATGACGAGGTGCACATTGTATGGTCTGAGCACTCGCGGGACTACAGGAGAGGCATCATCCCTACGGAGTTTGGAGACGTCCTCATCATCATCTACCCCATGAAGAACCACATGTACAGCATCCAGATCCTCAAGAAGCCAGAGGTGGGTTCACACAAAAAAAACAGTTTTACATCGGTTTTAATCATCAAGTTGACATTAAGGTATCCTAGATTCCATTTCCTACCATTGTTGCCTTCAGCAAGGCACTTAGTCCTAACTCCTAAACTGCACTAGGGGCACCGCACCATGGCTGACCCTGGCTTCCAATCCCTCGGGATATTTTTGTGAGTTCATTAAAAGCTAAAAAGACACATTTCTGTGATTTGAAAAATTACAATTGACAATATCACAGCTATCCCTGCTGCAGTGTTATATTTTAATATATAAATAAATCAAAACAAATGTCTCGTGGTACTCCTGCTTCCTGCTCAGTTATGTCCGGCCTAATCAGATCAACAGGATTCTTAGAATTAAATTGCAGTATGGATATGGCTAGAAGATGGGTCTGTCCCTTCAGAGTCTGGGGAAATGTGGAAAGATGGCCAGATAAGGACAGAAAAGAGGTCTGGCTTTTATGAAAGTCAATTATGGCACTGAAACAATAATGTTTTTGTTATTTTATAAAATTAACTAATGTTGCATTGAACATTGCATTCCCTGGGATCTGATAGATGAAAATCACTTGTCACTGTTATAGTTTTATAAAGTTTCTTATTGTTATGGCTTTATCTAATCAATAGTAAATTACAGAGTTGTTTTCGCTCTCCTCCCTCCCTCCCCCCCCTCTCTCCTCTCCTTCACTCTACACCCCTCTCTCCCTCTAGGTACCGTTTTTTGGGCCCCTGTTCGATGGAGCCATAGTGGATGAGAAGATCCTTCCCACCATGGTCCGGGCCACGGCTCTCAACGCCAGCAGGGCTCTTAAATCCCTCATCCTCCTTTACCAGAACTTGTATCCTTCTCCATCTTTCCATCTCCCTGCCAGGGCCTGGCAGCACTCTCCAAACCACAGCCCTATCCAGCCTGTAGGGGGAGATAAAGCCACAACACACTCGCTAACTGATCTGTTATGCCTCTCCTCACCTATGGCCATGGCTGTCACGTTAATTGTTATTTTGCACTAGCAAGGGGGATTAGTAGAAGTGTATTAATGTGTGTTTGCATGTGCGTGTCACCTTGCTGTGGAGACAGTGGAAGGCATGAAGAATTCATCCGGCTATAGCTCCTGTCGTGTTGACTTGCTCCTTTTCTGTTCTGAGGAGTGCAATAGATTGCCACACAGACCAGCTCCTCACTGCACTGCAGGCTCACAAGGCATAATGGTAGAACGGCGTCCTTCTCGCTCGATAATTATCGATGTCTCATCCCCTACGGTGCTCATTTTCTCAACATGTAGAGCATCACATTCTGCTCGGTGCAAGAGGTGACCGCATTTTTCTCCAGCAGAGAAACGGTGATCATTGCCCATCGTCTCCTCACAGTGATTCAGAGCGATTTGCTTCAGTAGCAATTAATCTCTCGCCTCATTTGGGTGACTCACACCACCGCCAATAGCATGGCTTTTGAGCTCTGTCTAGCACTAATGTTGATCATTTTGAATAGCAAAATAATTTTGGGGGGGATTAAGTAGGTTTATTTTTGCCAAATTGTTTCAATATTGTCCAATGATAATAATGCCGTTTGTAATGTTAATATGAATGTTAATGATTCAGTATTTTATGCCTGGAGTCAGTAGAAAAACCATCCATCAGTTTCTATGCCATGTAGAAATCAAATCTGTACAAAAGCACCACTTTTCCCTCTAGTCCAGTTTTCTTCTAGCTAATGATTTGTAATTTCACCTATACTTTTCTCCCCATTTCAGTCATTATTATTTGATATCTTCCTGGAAAGTGTGACACTGGTGACCACTCAAGTTCACATGCTCCAAATCCCCACCTCTAAATTCTCTATCTACCCTTTAAATACTCGATCAACCCTCTAACCCGTTTAAAAATATATATATATAATAATGCTCGAAAACAAAGCAAAATATAAGGGGGTGAAAAGCGATTCTCATCTGCCATGTCCAATCTCGTGTGTGTGTGTGCGTGCATGCGTGTGTGTGTGTGTGTGTATGCGTGTGTGTGTGCGTGTGTGTGTGTGTGTGTGTGTGCGTGCGCGTGCATGCGCGTGTGTGTGTGCGTGCATGCGCGTGCGTGCATGCGCGTGTGTGTGTGCGTGTGTGTGCGTGCATGCGTGTGTGTGTGTGTGTGCATGCGTGTGTGTGTGCGTGCATGCGTGTGTGTGTGTGCGTGCATGCGCACAGCGCGGAGCACAGCGTAAGCTATTGATTGGCGTGAGTTGCACCGGTCGATGGACCTGACAGCCAGAATTACAGTAATCTGTCAATATCGACTGATGTCTTTCCAGACTCCATCTTTCTCTATCTGCCTCTCCGTCTCCATCCCCCTCTCCTTTTGTTTGTTTGTTTCTTTTCCTTCTCTTTTCTTTTCTTTTACTTCAGAAATAGAGAAGTTTTGTCTAGTCTTCCAGCTGGCAGCTAATTGAAGTCTCTTTAAGGAATGATTCATAGAAATGTTTTAAGCCATGCATGGGTCCGTGCGTGTTAAAGGAGAAGATCATTAGTTTACAACTTGATGGTAGATGGTTCCTCACCCTGAATACAGTCTATGGGCTGGGATAAACTGTAATTCATGGTTCAGTGTTCTTTAAACAGCCATTACAAACTTAGATTTTTATAAACAAAAAATATTTCACCTTTTCACCTGGCCAAGATAGAGCAAAGCAGTGCGACACAAACAACACAGAGTTACACATGGATAAACAAACGTACAGTCAATAACACAATAGAAAACTCTGTATACAGTGTATGCACATGTAGTAAGATTAGGGAGGGAAGGCAATAAATAGGCCATAGTGGCAAAATAATTACAATTTAGCAATTAAACACTGGAGTGATAGATGTGATGAAGATGAATGTTCAAGTAGAGATACTGGGATGCAAAAATACTGGGGTGCAAAAAAAAAAATAACTAGGGGGGTGAGGTTGTTGGGTGGCTATTTACAGATGGGCTATGTACAGGTGCAATGATCGGTAAGCTGCTCTGACAGCTGATGCTTCAAGTTAGTGAGGGAGTATTTATGCTGCAGTAGTTTATGTGTCGGGGGGCTAGGGTCAGTTTGTTATATCTGGAGTACTTCTCCTGTCTTATCTGGTGTCCTTTGTGAATTTAAGTATGCTCTTTCTAATTCTCCCTCTCTTTCTTTCTCTCTCTCAGGGGACCTGATCCTTAGGACCATGCCTCAGGACTACCTGGCATGATGACTCCTTGCTGTCCCCAGTCCACCTGGCCATGCTGCTGCTCCAGTTTCAACTGTTCTGCCTGTGATTATTATTATTTGACCATGCTGGTCATTTATGAACATTTGAACATCTTGGCCATGTTCTGTTATAATCTCCACCCAGCACAGTTTGAACAGGACTGGCCACCCCTCGTAGCCTGGTTCCTCTCTTGGTTTCTTCCTAGGTTTTGGCCTTTCTAGGGAGTTTTTCCTAGCCACCGTGCTTCTACACCTGCATTGCTTGCTGTTTGGGGTTTTAGACTGGGTTTCTGTACAGCACTTTGAGATATCAGCTGATGTACGAAGGTATATATAAATATATTTGATTTGATATAAGTCTCCAGCTTCAGTGATTTTTGCAATTCGTTCCAGTCATTGTCAGCAGAGAACTGTAAGGAAAGGCAGCCAAAGGAGGAATTGGCTTTGGGGGTGACCAGTGAAATATACCTGCTGGAGCGCGTGCTACGGGTGGGTGCTGCTATGGTGACCAGTGAGCTGGGATAAGGCGGGGCTTTACCTAGCAAAGACTTATAGATGACCTGGAGCCAATGGGTATGGCGACGAGCATGAAGTGAGGGCCAGCCAACGATAGCATACAGGTCGCAGTGGTGGGTAGTATATGGGGCTTTGGTGACAAAACGGATTGCACTGTGTTAGACTGCATCCAATTTGCTGAGTAGAGTGTTGGAGGCTATTTTGTAAATGGCATCGCCGAAGTCAAGGATTGGTAGGATAGTCAGTTTTACGAGGGTATGTTTGGCAGCATGAGTGAAGGATGCTTTGTTGCGAAATGGGAAGCCGATTCTCAATTTAATTTTGTATTGGGGATGCTTAATGTGAGTCTGGAAGGAGAGTTTACAGTCTAACCAGACACCTAGGTATTTGTAGTTGCCCACATATTCTAAGTCAGAACCGTCCAGAGTCGTGATGCTTGACGGGCAGGCGGGTGCAGGCAGCGATCGGTTGAAGAGCATGCATTTAGTTTTGCTTGCATTTAAGAGCAGTTGGAGGACACGGACGGAGTGTTGTATGGCATTGAAGCTCGTCTGGGGGTTTGTTTACACAGTGTCCAAAGAAGGGCCAGAAGTATACAGAATGGTATCGTCTGCGTAGAGGTGGATCAGAGAATCACCAGCAGCGAGAGCGACATCATTGATGTTCATATAGAAAAGAGTCGGCCCGAGAATTGACCCAGGCCCTCTGATTTGACGCACTGAACTCTATCTGAGAAGTAGTTGGCGAACCAGGCGAGGCAGTCATTTGAGAAATCAAGGCTGTTGAGTTTGCCGATAAGAATGCGGTGAGTCGAAAGCCTTGGCCAAGTCGATGAATACAGCTGCACAGTATTAAATCAAATTAATAAAGGTTATTAATAAATTAATAAAGGTAAATAATTGTCTTTTATCGACACTGAGCGGTACCTAACATCAGCTAACTTAAGCCACCGCCAGCTAAAAATCTATGGAAGTGATGGGGACATGTTTAATAAAAATGAAAATCATCTCCATATTTAGTTTGATGTTACTTAAATGCCTCCATCAGTTCCGTAGATGTTTAGCTAGCGGTGGCTAAAGTTAGCTGAAGTTACCATGTATACGTTTTTCCTGGCCTATAGACTATTTTCATCTAACATTAAGTTGTAAAAGGAAGCTGTTCTCTAAATGCCTTCGACTCAGGGGCTTTTAGCAAGCGCTGCAGCAGAAGGAATTGAGCTGTCCCAGAGGACCAGCAACACTAAGACACTGAGCGGTACCTAGTTACCTATTGATAACGCGGCAGAGCACAGCCATTCGTGTGTGTGTGTGTGTGTGTGTGTGTGTGTGTGTGTGTGTGTGTGTGTGTGTGTGTGTGTGTGTGTGTGTGTGTGTGTGTGTGTGTGTGTGTGTGTGTGTGTGTGTGTGTGTGTGTGTGTGTGTGTGTGTGTGTGTGTGTGTGTGTGTGTGTGTGTGTGGTTACGTGTTGATAGAGCACCTCCGACAGCTCGTAATTGTACACAGAACAATGTGAACAAACAGCATTATTGATTATTATAATTGTAATGCATTATTAGTGAAATCCACTGGATGAAACAATTTCCTGTCTTCCTCTAAGGATGATGGGTTATTTCCTATGTTCTGCTGTTTTAGTTCTTGGGAAGCTATTGTACAGTTTACCTATAAAGTATTGATAGAATTACATATTGAATCCCTATTTATTAAATGTATTGGTCTCTGTGAGTGGACTTATTTCAGGTAGTTCTTGCCTAGAGAGAACTGTAAAATCAGGTCAAACTGCTGGAGTCAGTCAACAGTTACAGCAGCAAACTGGAGCGTGTGGAGAGGGAGTGACGTAGGTCAGTTCCCTCACAATTCCCCTGGAGCAGCTAATTGAGCCTGATCATAAAGTAGAAGAACACTAGGGTCTTTCTCTCTTCCAGAGTCTGCCTGCCTGCCCGCCTACCTGCCTAACTACCTGCCTGCCTACCTGCCTACCTAACTACCTGCCTGCCTGCCTACCTAACTACCTGCCTGCCTACCTACCACCACCCCTGTACCTCTCTCTCTTTCCACCCCTGTATCTCTATCCCTCTATCTCCGTCCACCATCCACCATACCTCTCTCTCTCTCTCTCTCTCTCTCTCTCTCCCTCTCTCTTTGTCCACCGACCACCCTGTATCATTCTCTCTCTCTCTCTGTCTACCATCCACCCTGTACCTCTCTCTTTCTCTCTCTTTGTCCACCATCCATGAGCCTACCAGACAAGCTAAATGCCTTTTTATGCTCACTTCGAGGCAAACAACACTAAAGCATGCTTGAGAGCAGCTGCTGTTCCGGACGACTGTGATCACGCTCTCCGTAGCCGATGTGAGCAAGACCTTTAAACACAAGGCCGCGGGGCCGGACTGATTACCAGGAGGTGTACTCACAGCATGCGCGGATCAACTGGCAGGTGTCTTCACTGACATTTTCAACTTCTCCCTGACCGGGTCTGTAATACCTACATGTTTCAAGCAGACCACCATAGTCCCTGTGCCCAAGAAAGCAAAGGTAACCTGCCTAAATGACTACTGCCCCATAACACTCACGCTGGTAGCCATGAAGTGCTTTGAAAGGCTGGTCATGACCCACATCAAAACCCTAGACCCACTCCAATTCGCATACTGCCCAAACAGATGACGCAATCACACTCCACACTGCCCTTTTCCACCTGGACAAGAGGCACACTTATGTTGGAATACTGTTCATTGACTACAGCTCAGCGTTCAACACCATAGTGCCCGCGAAGCTCATCACTAAGCTAAGGACCCTGGGACTAAACACCACCTTCTGCAACTGGATCCTGGACTTCCTGAAGGGCCGCCCCAGATGGTAAGTGTAGGCAACAACACATGTGCCACGCTGATCCTCAACACTGGGGCCCCTCTGGGGTGCGTGCTTAGTCCCCTCCTGTACTCCCTCTTCCAGCATTACTGCGTGGCCAAACAACTCCAACACAATCATTAAGTTTGCTGACAACACAACAGTGGTAGGCCTGATCACCGACAACGATGAGACATCCTATAGGGAGGTCAGAGACCTGGCAGTGTGGTGCCAGGACAACAACCTCTCCCTCAATGTGAGCAAGACAAAGGAGCTGATCGTGGACTACAGGAGGAGGAGGGCCAAACAGGCTCCCATTAACATCTTCGAGGCTGTAGTGGAGCGGGTCGAGAGCTTCAAGTTCATTGGTGTCCACATCACCAACAAACTATCATGGTCCAAACACACCAAGACATTCGTGAAGAGGGCACAACAATATATTTTCCCCCTCAGGAGACTGAAAAGATTTGACATGGGTCCCCAGATCCTCAAAAAGTTCTACAGCTGCACCATCGAGAGCATCCTGACCGGTTGCATCACCGTCTAGTATGGCAACTGCTCGGCATCCGACCGTAAGGTGTACTACAGAGGGTAGTGTGGACGGCACAGTATATCACTGGGGCCAAGCTTCCTGTCATCCAGGACCTACAGGACAAGAAAAAGTAAGGGAACCCTTTCGATTTACCTGGATTTCTGCTAAATTGGTCATAAAATGTGATCTGATCTTCATCTAAGTCACAACAAAATACAAACAGTCTGCTTAAACTAATAGCACACAAACAATTATACATTTTAATGTCGTTATTGAGCACACCGTGTAAATATGGTAATTTATTTTTCTGTCGATGATAGCAGGCTGTCCAGGCCCTGAGGCAGCAAATCAGCCCCAAACCATAATGCTCCCTCCACCATTCTTTACAGTTATGAGGTTTTGATGTTGTTGTGTTGTGCCTTTCTTCTCTCCACACACTGTTGTGTGTTCCTTCTTAACAACTAAACTTTAGTTTTATCTGTCCACAGAATATTTTGCCAGAAGCATTGTGGAACATCCAGGTGTTCTTTTGCGAACTTCAGAAAAAAAAATGTTTTTTTTGGACTACAGTGGCTTCTTCCGTAGTGTCCTCCCATGAACACCATTCTTGTTTAGTGTTTTACGTATCGTAGACTCGTCAACAGAGATGTTAGCATGTTCCAGATATTTCTGTAAGTCTTTAGCTGACACTCTTAACCTCATTGAGCGTTCTACGCTGTACTCTTGCAGTCATCTTTGCAGGACGGCCACTCCTAGGGAGAGTAGCAACCGTGCTGAACTTTCTCCATTTATAGACAATTTGTCTTACCATGGACTGATGAACATCAAGGCTTTTAGAGATACTTTTGTAACCGTTTCCAGCTTTATGCAAGGCAACAATTCTTAATCTTAGGTCTTCTGAGATCTCTTTTGTTCGAGGCATGGTTCACATCAGGCAATGCTTCTTGTGAATAGCAAACTCACATTTTGTGAGTGTTTTTTATAAAGCAGGGCAGCTCTAACCAACATCTCCAATTTTGTCTCATTGATTGGACTCCAGGTTCTGACTCCTGACTCCAATGAGGTTTTAGAAAAGTCATTAGCCTAGGGGTTCACATACCTTTTCCAACCTACACTGTGAATGTTTAAATGGTGTATTCAATATAGACAAGAAAAATACAATAATTTGTGTGTTATTAGTCTAAGCACACTGTGTTTGTCTACTGTAGTGTCTAAGATGAAGATCAGATAAAATGTTATGACCAATTTATTCAGAAATCCAGGTAATTCCAAAGGGTTCACATAGTTTTTCTTGCCGCTGTATATACTAGACGGTGTGAGAGGAAGGCCCAAAAAATTGTCAGACTCCACTCACCCAAGTCATAGACTGTTCTCTCTGCTATAGCACGACAAGCGTTAAGTCTAGGTCCAAAAAGCTCCTTAAAAAAGCTTCGACACCCAAGCCATAAGACTGCTGAACAATTCATCAAATGACCACCCGGACTAGTTACATTGATGTCCCCCCCTTTGTTCTTACACTGCTGCTACTCGTTGTTTTATTGCCCCTACCTACAAGTTACCTCAACTAACCTGTACCCCCACACATTGACTCAGTAGCCGTAGCCCCTGTATATAGCCTCATTATTGTTATTTTATTTTGGCTACTTTTTGTTTTATTTTTTACTTTAGTTTATTTAGTTTATTATTTTCTTACTTCTATTTCTTGAACTGCATTGTTGGTTAAGGTCTACCTGTCAAATTTGATTTGATTTCTCTCTCGCTCTCTGTCCACCATCCAGCCTGTACCTCTCTCTCTGTCCACCATCCACCCTGTACCTCTCTCTCTGTCCACCATCCACCCTGTACCTCTCTCTCTGTCCACCATCCAGCCTGTAACTCTCTCTCTGTCCACCATCCAGCCTGTAACTCTCTCTCTGTCCACCATCCACCCTGTACCTCTCTCTCTGTCCACCATCCAGCCTGTAACTCTCTCTCTGTCCACCATCCACCCTGTACCTCTCTCTCTGTCCACCATCCACCCTGTACCTCTCTCTCTGTCCAGCATCCAGCCTGTAACTCTCTCTCTGTCCACCATCCACCCTGCACCTCTCTCTCTGTCCACCATCCACCCTGTACCTCTCTCTCTGTCCACCATCCACCCTGTACCTCTCTCTCTGTCTACCATCCACCCTGTAACTCTCTCTCTGTCCACCATTCACCCTGTACTTCTCTCTCTGTCCACCATTCACCCTGTACCTCTCTCTCTGTCCAACATCCACCCTGTACCCTCTCTCATTCCACCATATACTTAGTGTGAAGAATAGAGGACAGACAGCGAGAGTGAGAGAGCGAGCGACACAGAGGTACAGGCTGTGTTGCTTGTCTCTCTCTCTCCTGGATGGTGGACAGATAGAGAGGTACAGGGGGGATGGTACCTCTCTCTCTGTCCACCATCCAGCCTGTACCTCTGTGTCGCTCTCTCTCTCACTCTCGCTGTCTGTCCAACATCCACCCTGTACTGACCCCTCTGTCCACGTTCCACCCCTGTACATCTCTCCTCTTCTCCTCTCCTCCTGCACGTGCCTGCCGACCCCTCTCTTCTCCACAC
The DNA here is from genome assembly GCF_045791955.1 of Oncorhynchus clarkii lewisi. NCBI lineage: Eukaryota > Metazoa > Chordata > Actinopteri > Salmoniformes > Salmonidae > Oncorhynchus > Oncorhynchus clarkii. Next base: position 27,507,611 of record NC_092171.1, read on the forward strand.
TAAGTATATTGTCCTGGTCCAGTGGTTTGACCATCTGCCTCCTTCACTCACCGATTCCTCATTTTCCATGACTGTCAAACCTCTTTCTCTCTCTCTGCCCACCATCCACCCTGTACCTCTTTCCCTCAGTCTACCATCCACCCTGTACCTCTCTCTCTGCCCACCATCCACCCTGTACCTCTTTCCCTCAGTCTACCATCCACCCTGTACCTCTCTCTCTGCCCACCATCCACCCTGTACCTCTTTCCCTCAGTCTACCATCCACCCTGTATTTCTCTCTCTTTCTGTGTCTCTGTCTATCTCTCTCTTTTCAATGGGCTTTATTGGCATGTGAAAAATGTTTACATTGCCAAAGCAAGTGAAATAGATAATAAACTATATAAAATTAACAGTAAACATTCCAAAGTAACGATGTGCAAATAGTTAAAGTTAAAAAACGTTAAATGAATAAACATAAATATGAGTTGTATTTACAGTGGTGTTTGTTCTTCACTGGTTGCCCTTTTCTTGTGGCAACAGGTCACAAATCTTGCTGCTGTGATGGCACACTGGTATGTCACCCAATAGATATGGGAGTTTATCAAAATTTGATTTGTTTTCGATTCTTTGTGGGTCTGTGTAATCTGAGGAAAATACAGTGTATTTGGAAAGTATTCTGACCCCTTGACTTTTTCCACATGTTACGTTACAGCCTTATTCTAAAATTGATTAAATGGCTTTTTTTCCTCATCAAGCTACACACAATACATCATAATGACAAAGCAAAAACAGGTTTTTGAAGTTATATTTTTAAAAAGAACTAACATTTACATACGTTTTCAGACCCTTTACTCAGTACTTTATTGAAGCACCTTTTGGCAGTGATTACAGCCTTGAATCTTTTTAGGTATGATGCTACATGCTTGGCACACCTGTATTTGAGGAGTTTCTCCCCTTCTTCTCTGCAGATCATCTCAAGCTGTCAGGTTGGATGGGGAGCGTCGCTGCACAGCTATTTCCAGGTCTCTGATGGGAGTTTCTCCCATTCTTCTCTGCAGATCATCTCAAGCTCTGTCAGGTTGGATGGGAAGCGTCGCTGCACAGCTATTTCCAGGTCTCTCCACAGCTATTTTCAGGTCTCTCCACAGCTATTTTCAGGTCTCTCCACAGCTATTTTCAGGTCTCTCCAAAGCTGTTAGATCGGGTTCAAGTCCGGGCTCTGGCTGGGCCACTCAAGGACATTCAGAGACTTGTCCCGAAGCCACTCCTGCGTTGTCTTGGCTGTGTGCTTAGGGTCGTTGTCCTGTTGGAAGGTGAACCTTCGCCCCAGTCTGAGGTCCTGAGCGCTCTGGAGTAGTTTTTCATCTTATTCAGTGAAATCTTTGTGTTCCATAAAGTGTATATGTTTTTAGTTGTGTGGTTTGGCCTCAGACCAGTAAGTGTGAGCAGGGTCCTGGCGAAGGTGGGTACTGCTGCCTTGTATAGGTGGACCTGTATAGGCTGTTCAAGTCCAGGGTGGCGTGGTGGGCCAGGTAAACATTTGGTTTTGAGGCACAGTCACAGGAAATACTCGTGTTTACCCGCAGTATGGTAGCAGGGTTGAAATCTTTGCGTGGTAGCAGTGTGGAGATAAACACTTGTGCGTTGGCGAAAGTAGAAGAAGCTTTTTCAATCACTCCCTTGAGTGCTGTGACCACCCTTTCCTGCTGTGCTCTCAGGTTGTTTGTGCCTGTGTGTATTATTATGTGTCTGGGTGACCCTAGTTGGTCCTCAGACAGAAGGTCTAGGGGCTGGATGTTTGGACACCAGAGTTTAGACACTGTGTGTTTGGGTAAAAATAGTTTTTTCTTGCATACAGTTGAAGTCGGAAGTTTACATACACCTTAACGAAATACATTTAAACTCAGTTTTTCACAATTCCTGATATTTAATCAAGAGTATAAATTCCCTGTCTTAGGTCAGTTAGGATTACCACTTCATTTTAAGAATGTGAAATGTCAGAATAATAGTAGAGAGAATGATTTATTTCAGCTTTTATTTCTTTCATCACATTCTCAGTGGGTCAGATGTTTACATACACTCAATTAGTATTTGGTAGCATTGCCTTTAAATTGTTTAACTTGAGTCAAACCTTTCGGGTAGCTTTCCACAAGTTGGGTGAAATTTGGCCCATTCCTCCTGACAGACCTGGTGTAATTGAGTCAGGTTTGTAGGCCTCCTTGCTTGCACACACTTTTTCAGTTCTGCCCACAAATTATCTATAGGATTGAGCTCAGGGCTTTGTGATGGCCACTCCAATCCCTTGACCTTGTTGTTCTTAAGCCATTTTGCCACAACTTTAGTATGTAGTACTATGCTTGGTGTCATTGTCCATTTGGAAGACCCATTTGCGACCAAGCTTTAACTTCCTGACGGATGTCTTGAGATGTTGCTTCAATATATCCATATAATTTTCCTTCTCATGATGCCACCTAGTTTGTGAAGTGGACCAGTCCCTCTTGCAGCAAAGCACCCCCACACATGATGCTGCCACAACCGTGCTTCGCGGTTGGGATGGTGTTCTTCGGCTTGCAAGCCTCCCTTTTTCCTCCAAATATAATGATGGTCATTATGGCCAAACAGTTCTATTTTTGTTTCATCAGACCAGAGGAAATTTCTCCAAAATGTACGATCTTTGTGCAGTTGCAAACCGTAGTCTGGCTTTTTTATGGCGGTTTTGGAGCAGTGGCTTCTTCCTTGTTGAGTTGCCATTCAGGTTATGCCGATATAGGACTTGTTCAACTGTGGATATAGATACTTTTAGTTGAGTTGTTGAGTTTATTTTATTTTTACAGGGACAGTGCACATTAATCAACATTTCAGTAAAAGTGCCGGTTTTAGCCAGACAGCTAATTTACAACCACAGTCCCTGGGCAGGTTATTAAAAACAATTACAATATAGACCATCATTGAGCAGTGAGCACACGCAGAGCAACATAGGACAAGCAAGACATAGCATACAGACAGAGAAACATAGGACAAGCAAGACGTAGCATACAGACAACAAAAAGCAGCAAGACAAAATTCATAAAAGCAACAAAGTGTTTCCACACCTCACAAGCTACAGACAACAGACAACATGGAAAGCGGCAATACACAGCTAGGGACCATGTTCACAAATCTGATTGACCTTTAGCCATGTCTTTATGCATTTTGTGAAAGTGTGATATGTGGTGCTGTTATGTGTGTCTGATTGTCAAGTTCGTCGTAATAATGAGGAGACCAAGGCGCAGCGTGCGTAGAGTTCCACATCATTTTAATAAACCAAAACTCACAGAACAAAAACAAAGAACATCCAAACGAAACGTGAAGCTACCGGTGTGCACACAGGCAACTAGCTGTAGACAAGATCCCACGAATAACCATGGGGAAATGGCTTCCTAAATATGATCCCCAATCAGAGACAACAATAAACAGCTGCCTCTGATTGGGAACCATATCAGGCCACCATAGAAATACAAAACACCTAGATGACCCACCCAAGTCACTATCACACCCCAACCAACACAGAGAATAAACAGCTTACTATGGTCAGGGCGTGACACTGATGGCAGTGTATTCCAGACCTGGGAAGCTCTCACAGAGAAAGGGGATTTACTAAAGGTGCTTTTTCTTAAGGGAACTATACAGTCACCTCTCATTGCAGATCTTGTGGATCTGCTGCCACATGTTTGGGTTTTCTGTTTAACAAAAATACTGAGTGGAGGGGGAGCCAGGCCATTTAGGATCTTGAATACAAGACATGCGTCGGTGTATTGCACAAGATTTTCCCAACTCAGGAGCTCATGCTTTCTGAGGATGTAATAGTGATGATGGCTATTGGGCTTCCTATCAAGCACTTTGAGAGCCTGTTTGTAGACAGACTGAATAGGTTTTAATGTTGTACAGAAAGCTTGGGCCCAACTAGTCAAGCAGTATGTTAAATGGGGGAGTATCATAGATTTGAAGTACAGTTTAGCTACCTCTGTAGTCAAACAATTTCGTATAAATCGGAAATTAGCTAGGTTGAATTTGGTTATCTGAATGACCTTTTTCACATGCTTTTTAAAAGAGAGGTAGGAATCAAGTATGATGCCAAGGTACTTAAAATCAGATACCACCTGGAGCTTCTCCCTTGACACATAGACATCTGGCTCAGTAGCATCTGTTGCCCTCTTTGTGAAGAACATGCAAACAGTTTTTTTCACTTTGAAATGCAAACACGAGTCACTGAGCCACTTTGTAACCTGGACCATTACAGTAGTGAGTTCTTGTGCAGCTTGTTGTTTGCTCTTTGCATGCACATATATCACTGAATCATCTGCATGCATTTGAACTTCAGACCCAGTACAGACAGGAGGCAGATCATTAATGTACAGGCTGAACAGGAGGGGCCCCAGTATTTTGTACCTGTTTCCTCCAGCATCTTCACAAGGTCCTTTGCTGTTGTTCTGGGATTAGTTTTCACTTTTCACACCAAAGTATGTTAATCTCTAGGAGACAAAACGCGTCTCCTTCCTGAGCGGTATGACGTCTGTGTGGTCCCATGGTGTTTATACTTGCGTACTATTGTTTGTACAGATGAACGTGGTACCTTCAGGCATTTGGAAATTGCTCCCAAGGATGAGCCAGACTTGTGGAGGTCTACAATTTTTTTTCTGAGGTCTTACCTGATTTTCTTTTGATTTTCCCATGATCTCAAGCAAAGAGGTACTGAGTTTGAAGGTAGGCCTTGAAATACATCCACAGGTACACCTCCAATTGACTCAAATGATGTCAATTAGCCTTTCAGAAGCTTCTAATGCCATGACATCATTTTCTGGAATTTTCCAAGCTGTTTAAAGGCACAGTCGACCTAGTGTATGTAAACTTCTGACCCACTGGAATTGTGATATAGTGAATTATAAGTGAAATAATCTGTCTGTAAACAATTGTTGGAAAAATTACTTGTCATGCACAAAAGTAGATGTCCTAACCGACTTGCCAAAATTATAGTTTGTTAACAAGAAATTTGTGGAGTGGTTGAAAAACAGGTTTTAATGTCTCCAACCTAAGTGTATGTAAACTTCCGACTTTAACTGTATATTTCCCATTTGAGTCCATAAGGAGTATAATCTGTGGCTTGTGTGTTCTCGGTGGGGGGTGTGTTAGAAGGGGGTGGGGTCCTCTGGGCTTGGGTTTCTTCATTTATCTGTCCTGTTGTGGTGTCAAGACTTTGGTCAGGATCTGAAGTTGGCTGTTCTGCTGGCTTCACGGGGGGGGTGGCCAGATGTCTAATGGGTTGTTCTCTGTCAGACGTCATCTTTCTCACCTTCTCCTCCAGCACTCTCACCTTCTCCTTCTGCCGCTCCTGCTCTTTCTCCTATTGAAGTTGTCTCACCATAGTCCAGAATGCAGACATTTCTTTTTCCCCCTCCAGGTCTGGTTGAGGGGGTGTTGTTGTGCTGGACTGTTGTCTGGGTCTGTGCTGACTGGAGTGTGTTCACCTGCTGTTCCATGCTGTTCCAGCTTCACCTGCCTTACCTCCAGCTGGGTGAATTCATTCTTAATTTCAGTAAGGGGGTAGTGCTCTGTGCTGGGAGGTTGACTTTCCGCTTGGGGTTGCTCGTCTGTGGGGTTGTTTAAAGATGAGTTCTGGTCTAACTCACTCGAGGTGGGGGAGTCTTCCTCAAGAGAGCACTTCTCCTGCTGCGCTCCCTCTTTGATTCTGTGGAAGTCCATCTGAAACTGTATAGGGTTGCCCTGTACTGTTCCAGACTTGTTCAGGTTGACATTAGCCAAAAATGTCTCTGGATTGTCCATGAGGAGCTTATTTTTTTATATATTTCTGTGCTTTCTCATTTTTTTTACATCCAAGGGTTACTATATTGTGATGACCTCTGCACAGAGGGAAGCTATGAAGAAGGGGGCCTCAAAGGCCTCTGCATTTGGGAAGTGGAGGCTGTGAAACTCTCATTGTTGGGCTCAAGGGCTTTGAAACCCTTACTTCACACCTCAGTGATAATTGAAGTTGCAGCCGGATCTGTTTTGTCCTAGCAAGCTTGGTAGCCTTAACTTAGCATTCAGTCCTTACGAAATAAATTACAATAATCTATTTTTGTTTTTTTACTTGGCTTTAAAAGTAACTTCAGGCTAAATGTTACTCACTCAGTTCCAGGTTGGATGGCGTTTTCATGTTTCTGTTGTACTTCTTTTGCTGGTCGTTGGTTTGCCCGAGTATTTGCTGTATAGTCCTTGGGAATAAGAATCTAATTCGATCCAAATTCAGGTTGTAGGTTTGGAGTTTTGATTTAGAGTAAAGGTTATGTTGTGGAGGGTAGTATCCTGTATAAGTCCTTGTGAAAAAATCTAAATAAACTCTAAATCTATATTTTTGTAAAAGCATGCTGAAAAATTTAGCCACTAATCTGCTCATGACATCTCTCTCTGTCTACCATCCACTCTGTCTGTCTGTCCGTCCGTCCGTCCGTCCGTCCGTCCGTCCGTCCGTCCGTCCGTCCGTCCGTCCACTGACACCTTGTACTTCTCTCCTGCACGTGCCCGCCGACCCCTCTCTCTCCTCCACACTAAGTTCCTCCTCTTGGCCCTGGGGCTCGTCCATCTGCCTCCTCCACTCACTGATCCCTCATTTGCCATGACTGTGAAATCAGTGCTTAAAAGGGAGAAAATGGCCCCGTTTTTCTGCTGCTGGTCTTAATGTCTGGTGGACTCAAATGGCAGAAAGCTGCTACAGTACCTGGCATCAGGCAGTGCTAAGAATCATGGCACATCATGGAGCTGCTGGGCGAACACAGCCAGAGAGGAAGAAAGAGAGCAAGAGAGCCTCGGAAGCCACTCCTCAGTAATAGGCAAGACAAGACAAAAAAAAACAAGATTCTCTGGTCTGATGAAACCAAGATTGAACTATTTTGGCTGAATGCCAAGCGTCACATCTGGAGGAAACCTGGCACCATCCCTACAGTGAAGCATGGTGTTGGCAGCATCATGCTGTGGGGATGTTTTTCAGTGGCAGAGACTGGGAGACAAGTCCGGTTTGGGTGAAAGATGACTGGAGCAAAGTACAGAGACCTGAAAATAGCTGTGCAGCGATGCTCCCCATTCAACCTGAAAGAGCTTGAGAGGATCTGCAGAGAAGAATAGGAGAAGCTCCCCACATACAGGTGTGCCAAGCTTGTAGCGTCATACCCAAGAAGACTCGAGGCTGTAGTCGTTGCCAAAGGTGCTTCAAGAGTGAAGGGTCTGAATAAATGTCATATTTCAGTTGTTTTATATATATATATAAATAAATAATATATATTATATATATATTCACATACATTTGCAAAGATTTCTAAGAAACAGTTTTTTTTTCGTTGTCATTATGGGATATTGTGTATTTGTATTTATTAGGGATCCCCATTACAGCTACTCTTCCTGGGGTCCAAACACAGATTGATGAGGGGGAAAAAACTATTTAATCCATTTTAGAATAAGGCTGTAACATAAGGACATTTGGAAAAAGTGAAGGGGTCTGAATACTTTCCGAATGCACTGTTGCTACTTCCCAAAGCCAGTGTGTGTGTCAGAGTTTCCATTAGCCTTCAATTGCCAGCTTTTGGCCGATTTTTAAAATATATATATAATAATGAAAAGCCAATAAATAAAACTGTTGCTGGCCAAAATTAATCAATGTAAATACATTTGACCGTCAAGCTACTATTTTTATTTCTCAACTGGTAATTGAAGCGCGCCGCCCATTCTCACCATTCTACTGCAGGCAACAGGCTATCAGCGGGTCACCCACCACTTTACAATGTGAGCTGGAGGCAGTGTGCGTTTTGAAAACATACTTGATTGTTTGAAACTTGTATGCTTTATTTCATATTACGATTCATGTCTTACCTTACTCTAAAGTGGCCTATAGGCAAAATCCGTCCATGGGAATTATTATATGAAGACTTACAAGTTATCCTAACATTTCTACCGTTCTGCGTGCCAGTTAAGATTTTTCAGATGCGCATTTTCATAGAAAGGTTTCATTTAAATAATAACGTTTTCGTTTCTTAAAATTATTGTCACCTGGTTAATCATAAAAATGTGAATTAAAATGATAAAAATCTCAGTTAAAAGTCAACTAATACGAGATCACCAGCCTCTGCCATATGGACACATTGATGCACCGTGATCCATTGGCGGCTAAAGAAATGAGCGCATTGAACTCATTGCTCTTTCACGACGAGGATTGGTGATTAACGAGGGGGAGATTGTTGGAGAGATTTTTCACAGTTTACTGTGAGGAACTATAGTTTTTAATATATTATCATTTGCAATTGATGTTAAAGAATTTTCTACATTTCCGAGCAGGACAGAGAAACCAGACACATGCTAATTGTTCACATGGAGCACTCCAAACAAAAGAAGATGAACAAATGTACAAATCTCGTAAATGATGGTTATGAATTCAACCGAAACTTGCTTCTTACAAGTGTTGCAGGTTGTAAACTCTGCAAACAACGTTTCCACTCAGAGATTGAGAACGGTAAATGCCTGCTCTTTCCATGACATAGACTGACCCGGTGAATCCAGGTGAAAGCTATGATTCCTTAGTGACGTCACTTGTTAAATCCACTTCAATCAGTGCAGATGAAGGGGAGGAGACAGGTTAAAGAAGGATTTTTAAGCCATGAGACAATTGAGACGTGGATTGTGTATGCGTGCCATTCGTATGGTGAATGGGAAAGACAAACGATTGAAGTGCCTTTGAACAGAGTATGGTAGTAGGTGCCAGGCGCACCGGTTTGTCAAGTACTGGAACAGTTTCATTTGGGTTTTTCACGGTCAACAGTTTCCTGTTAAGAATGGTCCACCACCCAAGGCACATCCAGCCAACTTGACAACTGTGAGAAGCATTGGAGTCAACATGGGCCAGCATCCCTGTGGAATGCTTTCGACGCCTTGAGTCCAATTTCACCACACACCCCTCCCCTTCTTGTCTCAACATTTAAAATTATACTCAAGACACATATTTTAGATGCTTTTCACTGACAGCCGCAACTCAGTAATGAGTTACGCCTATTGCCGCGCGCGCTGCCCAAATTGCGGGATTCCCAAATAGGTTTAGGCCTACAAGCTTGTGATTTGAAACAATACACAGCATTTTTTTTTAAAGAGGCTAATTATCCTCGATTTCATTTACTTCCCTATTGGACCCACCGCTATACCATTTCTCTCCTTTTCTATTGGTTTTCATATCAACTTTCTTTCGTTGTCCAGAAGCCAGAGGCAGATTGTAATCATATTCGCAACCCATTCTAGTTGTTGGCTGGTTAGATTGCCCCTCTTTCTAAGTTTCTAGTAGAGATGTTCATCTCTGTCACATATGGAACCGCTATCAGGCGAGCGGTTTAGAATGGTGTTTTCCTGAAAATTGAATTTTGGCACAATTTTTTATTTTTATTTTGTTTTGTTGGCTGCTTCATTGCATGAGTTGCATGTTCTGATAATATGTATAACCATAATCCAAATGTGGTTTTTGTCATTCTGATCATTGTGGGTAGTAGACTCCCTCAAATGGCTGGTAAATTAAAATCTTCCCAGTCACATTGTCCATCGCCAAATTTTCATAACAGAAACCTTGTTGTGCGCTTGCATTCACACCAACCAGCCAGTTTGGGGATCTGTTCTGCAGCAGTCACACACAACACACATCCTCTAGATCCTCAGCCCTCCTTCCCACTGCCTCCCAGTGCATTTGGGGGCTGTGTGATTGACATGTGTAGTGAAGGTCATGGCTGGGGGAAAGATGTTTGCTAGATCAGCACAGGACAGGTTAGCTGTTACCACACTGTTTAGTTAGTGTTAGAATATTTGGGGGTGATTAAAGCTAGGTTGACCTCTCTGGCCTTGGGGCCAGGGGCTTGACCATCCACCCCCTCTACAGGACCCCCTCTACAGCTGTTGGACCATGTGGTCCATCCGAGCTGAGGCCCCCTGATAACATTCAACAACCTCCGGTCTCACTCACCCCCCTTACACACACACACGTCTCCCTCTATTTTGCCCATCTGATCTGTCTGGCTTGAGGCTGGGGATGAGGGACTGCTGTCAAGCTGTTTGGAAGGCTGAAGGTAGAGTCAAATGTAACTGTGAGCCACAGCCACCTTCCATCTGTCAATGGCCGATTGTGGAGCCGGAGAAACAATGTTGGTTGAGGAGGAGGATGAAGGGGAAAGAGAGAGAGGAGAGTCACTAAGCGATTTCACCATTGGCCCTGCCAGTCCAGTGGTGTGTGAATGTGAGCCAGTAAAAGACTGGCAGTAGGGGCAGCCTCTCTCACTCGCTCTCTCACACACACTCTGGCTTCTGATTGGCAGCGATAACTGCCCTGCTGCTGGGGTCAGCATATGGTGGAGCATGATAGTGGAGGGGGAGAGGCAGAGGGAGGGTGGGTAGGGGGAGAGAGGGAGGGTGGGTAGGGGGAGAGAGGGAGGGTGGGTAGGGGGAGAGAGGGAGGGGGGGAGGGAGGTGAGGAGAGAGGCAGGGGGAGGGGGGGGGGGGTAGGTCAGTGCTTTCATCCCTCCCTCCCTAACTGAGCTGATTAAAGGTTTGGGCATGGGCTCCTTTTGTCCCTCCACTCTCCCCCCTCTCACACACACACACACAAACACAGCCAGGCGCAGCCAAACGCCTAACAGGCAGCGCAGCCACACACTGCCAGCTCCCACAATGGGCCCCATTGTGTTCCAGTACCGCAGCAGCCTGGTGTGTGTGTGTGTGTGTGTGTGTGAGAGAGAGACAGCGAAGGGGGGGGGGGGGGGGGGGTGCTTAGCTAATTGTTTCCTGTCAAAGAAGGTGGGAGTAAATAAAGGAAAGAGGAGGCGGGCTCACAACTAATCTTGCTCTCCCACTCTTCTCTGTTTGTTCTGATTGGCTCTGACCCTATAGCTGCTCTGTCCTCCTGACCACTGTGATGCTGTTGACTCAGATTTATTTCTTTAGCACAGACATCATCTGTACACTAATTCAGATGTATCACTCTACTTCCGTGCTCTCTCATAAAGCAGTCGATTCAATTTAGTTAAGAAATATTAGATCTAGTAATCAATCTAATTGCGTTCTAATGTAAAATGAAATCAAGATACATTGACGAGCACATTCTTTTCCTATGCATAATTATTTTCCTAATGCCGTATTTAGGCCTATTTATACAGCTGATAACAGTTAGTGTATACAGTTGAAGTCAGAAGTTTACATACACTTAGGTTAGTGTCATTAACTCGTTTTTCAACCACTCCACAAATTTCTTGTTAACAAACTATAGTTTTGGCAAATTGGTTAGGACATCTACTTGGTGCATGACACAAGTCATTTTTCCAACAATTGTTGACAGACAGATTATTTCACTTATAATTCACTATCACAATTCCAGTGGGTCAGAAGTTTACATACACTAAGTTGACTGTGCCTTTAAACAGCTTGGAAAATTCCAGAAAATGATAGAAGCTTTAGAAGCTTCTGATAGGCTAATTGACATCAGTTGAGTCATTTGGAGGTGTATCTGTGGATGTATTTCAAGGCTGACCTTCAAGCTCAGTGCCTCTGCTTGACTTCATGGGGAAATCAACCAAGACCTCAGAAAAAAAACTGTAGACCTCCACAAGTCTGGTTCATCCTTGGGAGCAATTTCCAAATGCCCGAAGGTATCACGTTCATCTGTACAAAATAGTATGTAAGTATAAACACCATGGGACCACACAGCCGTCATACTGCTCAGGAAGGAGACACGTTCTGTCTCCTAGATATGAACGTACTTTGGTGCGAAAAGTGCAAATCAATCCCAGAACAACAGCAAAGGACCTTGTGAAGATGCTGGAGGAAATTGGTACAAAGGTATCTATATCCACAGTAAAACGATTCCTATACCGACATAACCTGAAAGGCCGAGAAGCCACTGCTCCAAAGCCGTCATCAAAAAGCCAGACTACAGTTTGCAACTGCACATGGGGACAAAGATTGCACTTTTTGGAGAAGTGTCCTCTGGTCTGATGAAACAAAAAATAGAACTGTTTGACCATAAACATCGTTATGTTTGGAGGAAAAAGGGGGAGGCATGCAAGCCGAAGAACATTCCAACCACAAAATAGATGACATCATGAGGAACGAAAATTATGTGGATATATTGAAGCAACATCTCAAGACATCAGTCAGGAAGATAAAACATTGGTTGCAAATGGGTCTTCCAAATGGACAATGACCCCAAGCATACTTCCAAAGTTGTGGCAAAATGTCTTAAGGAAAACAAAGTCAAGGTATTGGAGTGGCCATCACAAAGCCCTGACTAGAGAACATTTGTGGGCAGAACTGAAAAAGCGTGTGCGAGAGAGCCAAGCTACAAACCAGACTTAGTTACACCAGCTCTGTCAGGAGGAATGGGCCAAAATTCACCCAACTTATTGTGGGAAGCTTGTGGAAGGCTACCTGAAACGTTTGACCCAAGTTAAACTATTTAAAGGCAATGCTACCAAATACTAATTGAGTTTATGTAAACTTCTCTCTACTATTATTTTGAGGCGGGGGGGGGGTTTGCTGCAGGTCAGCTACAGGCTCTGAGATGAGCTGTGTGTATGTGTTTGTATACCTTCGACTATTGGATGTTCTTATATGCACTTTAGTATTGCCAGTGTAACAGTATAGTTTCCGTCCCTCTCCTCGCCCCTACCTGGGCTCGAACCAGGAACACATTGGCAACAGCCACCCTCGAAGCATCGTTACCCATCGCTCCACAAAATCCGCGGCCCTTGCAGAGCAAGGGGAACAACTACTTCAAGGTCTCAGAGCGAGTGACGTTTGAAACGCTATTAGCGCGCACCCCGCTAACTAGCTATCCATTTCACATCGGTTACACCAGCCTAATCTCGGGAGTTAATAGGTTTGAAGTCATAAACAGCTCAATGCTTGAAGCACAGCGAAGAGCTGCTGGCAAGACGCACGAAAGTGCTGTTTGAATGAATGCTTACGAGCCTGCTGCTGTCTACCACCGCTCAGTCAGACTGCTCTATCAAATATCAAATCATATACTTAATTATAACATAATAACACACAGAAATACGAGCCTTTGGTCATTAATATGGTCGAATCCGGAAACGATAATTTAGAAAAAAAATAAAAAGCTGTTACATTGTACAACCTTCAATGTTATGTTATAATTACGTAAAATTCTGAAAAATTTGTTCGCAACGAGCCAGGCGGCCCAAACTGTTGCATATACCCTGACTCTGCGTGCAATGAACGCAAGAGAAGTGACACAATTTCACCTGGTTAATATTGCCTGCTAACCTGGATTTCTTTTAGCTAAATATGCAGGTTTAAAAATATATACTTCTGTATATTGATTTTAAGAAAGGCATTGGTGTTTATGGTTAGGTACAGTCGTGCAATGATTGTGCTTTTTTCGCAAATGTGCTTTTGTTAAAACATCCCCCGTTTGGCGAAGTTGGCTGTCTTTGTTAGGAAGAAATAGTCTTCACACAGTTCGCAACGAACCAGGCGGCCCAAACTGCTGCATATACCCTGACTCTCTTGCAAGAGAAGTGACACAATATACCTAGTTAAAAGAAATTCATGTTAGCAGGCCATATTAACTAAATATGCAGGTTTAAAAATATATACTTGTGTATTGATTTTAAGAAAGGCATTGATGTTTATGGTTAGGTACACGTTGGAGCAACGACAGTCCTTTTTCGCGAATGCACACTGCATCGATTATATGCAACACAGGACACGCTAGATAAACTAGTAATATCATCAACCATGTGTAGTTAACTAGTGATTATGATTGATTGATTGATTATTTTTTATAAGCTAAGTTTAATGCTAGCTAGCAACTTACTTTGGCTTCTTACTGCATTCGCGTAACAGGCAGGCAGTGCAATGAGAGGCAGGTGGTTAGACCGTTGGACTAGTTAACTGTAAGGTTGCAAGGTTGAATCCCCCGAGCTGACAAGGTAAAAATCTGTCGTTCTGCCCCTGAACAAGGCAGTTAACCCACCGTTCCTAGGCCGTCATTGAAAATAAGAATGTGTTCTTAACTGACTTGCCTAGTTAAATAAAGGTGTGAAAAAAAGAAAAATACCAATTTCCGATTGTTATGAAAACTTGAAATCGGCCCTAATTAATCGGCCATTCCGATTAATCGGTCGACCTCTACTGTGGAAGTATGGTTAACATTAATGTATTCTCTGAATACATGTATTGGCTAAATAAACAGATTATTTATAACAGATTCTCCTACATACAGAGCACAGTTCGGAGAAAAACAATTGAGGAAAACAAAGTCAAGGTATTGGAGTGGCCATCACAAAGCCCTGACTAGAGAACATTTGTGGGCAGAACTGAAAAAGCGTGTGCGAGAGAGCCAAGCTACAAACCAGACTTAGTTACACCAGCTCTGTCAGGAGGAATGGGCCAAAATTCACCCAACTTATTGTGGGAAGCTTGTGGAAGGCTACCTGAAACGTTTGACCCAAGTTAAACTATTTAAAGGCAATGCTACCAAATACTAATTGAGTTTATGTAAACTTCTCTCTACTATTATTTTGAGGCGGGGGGGGGGGTTTGCTGCAGGTCAGCTACAGGCTCTGAGATGAGCTGTGTGTATGTGTTTGTATACCTTCGACTATTGGATGTTCTTATATGCACTTTAGTATTGCCAGTGTAACAGTATAGTTTCCGTCCCTCTCCTCGCCCCTACCTGGGCTCGAACCAGGAACACATTGGCAACAGCCACCCTCGAAGCATCGTTACCCATCGCTCCACAAAATCCGCGGCCCTTGCAGAGCAAGGGGAACAACTACTTCAAGGTCTCAGAGCGAGTGACGTTTGAAACGCTATTAGCGCGCACCCCGCTAACTAGCTATCCATTTCACATCGGTTACACCAGCCTAATCTCGGGAGTTAATAGGTTTGAAGTCATAAACAGCTCAATGCTTGAAGCACAGCGAAGAGCTGCTGGCAAGACGCACGAAAGTGCTGTTTGAATGAATGCTTACGAGCCTGCTGCTGTCTACCACCGCTCAGTCAGACTGCTCTATCAAATATCAAATCATATACTTAATTATAACATAATAACACACAGAAATACGAGCCTTTGGTCATTAATATGGTCGAATCCGGAAACGATAATTTAGAAAAAAAATAAAAAGCTGTTACATTGTACAACCTTCAATGTTATGTTATAATTACGTAAAATTCTGAAAAATTTGTTCGCAACGAGCCAGGCGGCCCAAACTGTTGCATATACCCTGACTCTGCGTGCAATGAACGCAAGAGAAGTGACACAATTTCACCTGGTTAATATTGCCTGCTAACCTGGATTTCTTTTAGCTAAATATGCAGGTTTAAAAATATATACTTCTGTATATTGATTTTAAGAAAGGCATTGGTGTTTATGGTTAGGTACAGTCGTGCAATGATTGTGCTTTTTTCGCAAATGTGCTTTTGTTAAAACATCCCCCGTTTGGCGAAGTTGGCTGTCTTTGTTAGGAAGAAATAGTCTTCACACAGTTCGCAACGAACCAGGCGGCCCAAACTGCTGCATATACCCTGACTCTCTTGCAAGAGAAGTGACACAATATACCTAGTTAAAAGAAATTCATGTTAGCAGGCCATATTAACTAAATATGCAGGTTTAAAAATATATACTTGTGTATTGATTTTAAGAAAGGCATTGATGTTTATGGTTAGGTACACGTTGGAGCAACGACAGTCCTTTTTCGCGAATGCACACTGCATCGATTATATGCAACACAGGACACGCTAGATAAACTAGTAATATCATCAACCATGTGTAGTTAACTAGTGATTATGATTGATTGATTGATTATTTTTTATAAGCTAAGTTTAATGCTAGCTAGCAACTTACTTTGGCTTCTTACTGCATTCGCGTAACAGGCAGGCAGTGCAATGAGAGGCAGGTGGTTAGACCGTTGGACTAGTTAACTGTAAGGTTGCAAGGTTGAATCCCCCGAGCTGACAAGGTAAAAATCTGTCGTTCTGCCCCTGAACAAGGCAGTTAACCCACCGTTCCTAGGCCGTCATTGAAAATAAGAATGTGTTCTTAACTGACTTGCCTAGTTAAATAAAGGTGTGAAAAAAAGAAAAATACCAATTTCCGATTGTTATGAAAACTTGAAATCGGCCCTAATTAATCGGCCATTCCGATTAATCGGTCGACCTCTACTGTGGAAGTATGGTTAACATTAATGTATTCTCTGAATACATGTATTGGCTAAATAAACAGATTATTTATAACAGATTCTCCTACATACAGAGCACAGTTCGGAGAAAAACAATTGAGGAAAACAAAGTCAAGGTATTGGAGTGGCCATCACAAAGCCCTGACTAGAGAACATTTGTGGGCAGAACTGAAAAAGCGTGTGCGAGAGAGCCAAGCTACAAACCAGACTTAGTTACACCAGCTCTGTCAGGAGGAATGGGCCAAAATTCACCCAACTTATTGTGGGAAGCTTGTGGAAGGCTACCTGAAACGTTTGACCCAAGTTAAACTATTTAAAGGCAATGCTACCAAATCCTAATTGAGTTTATGTAAACTTCCCTCTACTATTATTTTGCGGCGGGGGGGGGGTTTGCTGCAGGTCAGCTACAGGCTCTGAGATGAGCTGTGTGTATGTGTTTGTATACCTTCGACTATTGGATGTTCTTATATGCACTTTAGTATTGCCAGTGTAACAGTATAGTTTCCGTCCCTCTCCTCGCCCCTACCTGGGCTCGAACCAGGAACACATTGGCAACAGCCACCCTCGAAGCATCGTTACCCATCGCTCCACAAAATCCGCGGCCCTTGCAGAGCAAGGGGAACAACTACTTCAAGGTCTCAGAGCGAGTGACGTTTGAAACGCTATTAGCGCGCACCCCGCTAACTAGCTATCCATTTCACATCGGTTACACCAGCCTAATCTCGGGAGTTAATAGGTTTGAAGTCATAAACAGCTCAATGCTTGAAGCACAGCGAAGAGCTGCTGGCAAGACGCACGAAAGTGCTGTTTGAATGAATGCTTACGAGCCTGCTGCTGTCTACCACCGCTCAGTCAGACTGCTCTATCAAATATCAAATCATATACTTAATTATAACATAATAACACACAGAAATACGAGCCTTTGGTCATTAATATGGTCGAATCCGGAAACGATAATTTAGAAAAAAAATAAAAAGCTGTTACATTGTACAACCTTCAATGTTATGTTATAATTACGTAAAATTCTGAAAAATTTGTTCGCAACGAGCCAGGCGGCCCAAACTGTTGCATATACCCTGACTCTGCGTGCAATGAACGCAAGAGAAGTGACACAATTTCACCTGGTTAATATTGCCTGCTAACCTGGATTTCTTTTAGCTAAATATGCAGGTTTAAAAATATATACTTCTGTATATTGATTTTAAGAAAGGCATTGGTGTTTATGGTTAGGTACAGTCGTGCAATGATTGTGCTTTTTTCGCAAATGTGCTTTTGTTAAAACATCCCCCGTTTGGCGAAGTTGGCTGTCTTTGTTAGGAAGAAATAGTCTTCACACAGTTCGCAACGAACCAGGCGGCCCAAACTGCTGCATATACCCTGACTCTCTTGCAAGAGAAGTGACACAATATACCTAGTTAAAAGAAATTCATGTTAGCAGGCCATATTAACTAAATATGCAGGTTTAAAAATATATACTTGTGTATTGATTTTAAGAAAGGCATTGATGTTTATGGTTAGGTACACGTTGGAGCAACGACAGTCCTTTTTCGCGAATGCACACTGCATCGATTATATGCAACACAGGACACGCTAGATAAACTAGTAATATCATCAACCATGTGTAGTTAACTAGTGATTATGATTGATTGATTGATTATTTTTTATAAGCTAAGTTTAATGCTAGCTAGCAACTTACTTTGGCTTCTTACTGCATTCGCGTAACAGGCAGGCAGTGCAATGAGAGGCAGGTGGTTAGACCGTTGGACTAGTTAACTGTAAGGTTGCAAGGTTGAATCCCCCGAGCTGACAAGGTAAAAATCTGTCGTTCTGCCCCTGAACAAGGCAGTTAACCCACCGTTCCTAGGCCGTCATTGAAAATAAGAATGTGTTCTTAACTGACTTGCCTAGTTAAATAAAGGTGTGAAAAAAAGAAAAATACCAATTTCCGATTGTTATGAAAACTTGAAATCGGCCCTAATTAATCGGCCATTCCGATTAATCGGTCGACCTCTACTGTGGAAGTATGGTTAACATTAATGTATTCTCTGAATACATGTATTGGCTAAATAAACAGATTATTTATAACAGATTCTCCTACATACAGAGCACAGTTCGGAGAAAAACAATTGACATACATGTATGCATGTAAACTTCCCTCCTCTAATTCATGAATCATTATTCCCATGTATGTGTTTCCTCCTGCCCGTGAGAACGTTAGCAATCGCTCCGCTTCGCCTTTAAACATGAAGTAAATGTTGAATTTGTGTCAGCAGGCAGTGTGAGCAGTGAGCACCATCTCCCCATCCCCTGGGGAGGGGGGAGGGCAGAATGATCGAGAGATAAATCAGGGCTTCAAGTCCTGGAGCTATATTTCATAGGCAGCCCTCCAATTCGGTTTGGTAGGAGATTAATAGGAGTGGATCTGACTCCAGAGGGCCCCAGATCTGTGACTGTGTGGCCCCAGGCGGAGGAGCATTAGCTGGGCTATTTCTCCTCCCATCTGGGGGCTGGCGATGGAGGGAGCGAGGGGGACATTGGCTGTAATGACAAGGAGGGCTATGGCAGTCAGCCACAGCTCCCTCCGTCCTCCTAACAGTAATAAAATCACTGTTAGACCCTCTATATCGCAGCCATCAGATGGGGGAATAAACCGATTACCCTGCACTTCAGGGCACACATAGATTTCTGTAATCATAGTCTGTAAAACTCGTCAAATTCAATTATTTATGTGATGTTTTTTCTCCCCCTCTCTCTCTCTCTGCTCTGTTCTCTCTCCCATTGCCCTGTGGTGCAGAATAAAGCAGGTAGCTGTACGAACACTGCCAGTTAGAATCACTGATATTGGGTCCGTTTCTGCTGCCCCATATTTTCATCAAAATTCAATTTGATCATTCTTGGGCTGTGAGATGAGCAATGTGGAGCCCTGGGATTCTTGTAGTCGCTGGTCCGTTGACTGATGCTAGTCATGTGTCTGATCTGGGGTTATTTAGGAGAAATGTGTCAAAACCCCTGACCTTCACCTAAAGGCCCACTCTGTGATATGTACAGCTGTTTATGATCGTTTTAAATGAACCATATACGCATTGATTCTTGAAGAATATCAGTTATACCTGCATCGGATGCTGCAGTGGATGGACATAATTGTCAGGAGATGTTGAATGTAATGTGTATTCTCCCGTTCTAACTGGGTTGATGATCGTGTCCATATTAACTCTGTTTGGTAGTGGGGCCTGACTGGCAGATTGTGTCTGTTTGGTAGTGGGGCCTGACTGGCAGATTGTGTCTCTGTTTGGTAGTGGGGCCTGACTGGCAGATTGTGTCTCTGTTTGGTAGTGGGGCCTGACTGGCAGATTGTGTCTCTGTTTGGTAGTGGGTGGGGCCTGACTGGCAGATTGGCTCTCTGTTAGGTAGTGGGAGATTGACAGATTGGCTCTCTGTTTGGTAGTGGGGCCTGACTGGCAGATTGTGTCTCTGTTTGGTAGTGGGTGGGGCCTGACTGACAGATTGGCTCTCTGTTAGGTAGTGGGGCCTGACTGGCAGATTGGCTCTCTGTTAGGTAGTGGGAGATTGGCAGATTGGCTCTCTGTTTGGTAGTGGGGCCTGACTGGCAGATTGTGTCTCTGTTTGGTAGTGGGGCCTGACTGGCAGATTGGCTCTCTGTTAGGTAGTGGGGCCTGACTGGCAGATTGTGTCTCTGTTTGGTAGTGGGGCCTGACTGGCAGATTGGCTCTCTGTTTGGTAGTGGGGCCTGACTGGGATAGTGGGGCCTGATTGCAGAGCTGTGTTGAAGCAGTGTAGAGGGACAGTTACTGAGACTGGGAAACATGTCCCCACTTTTTCTCTCTGTAGTGATGCTCTGCTCTCGTCTCACATTAGAACAGTAGGCTCTTCCGTCCGGGCTCTCCACATTCTTACTGTGTTTTCTTTTTGAAGATGCCAGCAATGCAACACCCCAAGGTGGACTGTTAGGTTCCAATAATAGAAATTGATGTGAGGGGGGGGGGGGGGGGGGTGACATCCTGTAGGTGTCAGTTTGATCCCCTAGCTAGGTGTACACCTTTCCCCTCTCATTTGCAGTTGTAATTACCAGGGGGCCATACTGTTTTCAATTGTGGCGCATTTAAAGAAGGAAATGCTATTTGACTCACTGGGCACAAAAGCCTGATATGTGCTCTCTGTAGAGTACATTCATATTGTCTGCTTTGTCTCACAGGTCACTTCTCCCTCCTTTCCTGTCATCCTTGTCCTCATCCATGTCATTGTGTGTGAGCTCTGAACTGTACAGGTTGATGTTGGGCCTGTGTTCTCTGTGAGCTCTGAAGTGTACAGATTGATGTTGGGCCTGTGTTCTCTGTGAGCTCTGAAGTGTACAGGTTGATGTTGGGCCTGTGTTCTCTGTGAGCTCTGAAGTGTACAAATTGATGTTGGGCCTGTGTTCTCTGTGAGCTCTGAAGTGTACAGGTTTATGTTGGGCCTGTGTTCTCTCTGTGAGCTCTGAAGTGTACAGGTTGATGTTGGGCCTGTGTTCTCTGTGAGCTCTGAAGTGTACAGGTTGATGTTGGGCCTGTGTTCTCTGTGAGCTCTGAAGTGTACAGGTTTATGTTGGGCCTGTGTTCTCTCTGTGAGCTCTGAAGTGCACAGGTCGATGTTGGGCTTGTATTCTCTCTGAGCTCTGACTGAAGTGCACAGGTCGATGTTGGGCCTGTGTTCCCTCTGTGAGCTCTGAAGTGCACAGGTCAATGTTGGGCCTGTGTTCTCTCTGTGAGCTCTGCTCAGTGGCGAGACGCTCTTGGTCCTGAATCTCCTCCAAATAGAGGAGAGCCATGTCTTGTTTAGAGCAACACAGCGCTCTCTCCCTCCTCCTCTGGGGAGGCCTGGCAGCTCTCTCCTTCTCCTGGCACACTCACTCCTTCAGCACAGGGAAGGATAGAGGTTGGGCACAGGGAAAAGAAAGGAGAAAAGGCATACATTTGGAGGCTATCAGCAGCAGTATGTTCTGTGTGCTGAATTAACACGACGCCAGGGAACTGTTCCTGTAGCCCACCATGGTCCCCTTCACACGGACACACACTATCCAACACACACACACTATCCAACACACACACACACACAGACAGACACCATCCAACACACACACACACACACACACACAGACAGACACCATCCAACACACACACACACACCATCCAACACACACACACACATTGAGACACACAGCCTCCATCACACACGCAAACACACACCCTCCACCACCCATAATGTGCTAACAAGCTCGCTTCTGGTGTCTCTTCACTAGCAATTTGTCCTCTTTCCTCCGAGAGCCGGGAGTTGAGCACAGTGACAATGAAAAGCTTGGTGGGGGGGGCAGGAGCATTTTCTCTTTTTTCCTTTCATCCACAGGGAAAATTAGTTTCTGGTAATACACAAAAGACCCCTCTCCTTCCCCCTCACTCCTCTCTCCTCTCCTCTCTCCTCTCCACTGCTCCTATCCCCACTCGAGAGGCTGTAAGGCTGGAGAGAAAAACCTAAAGACACTTTTCTTCTTTAACAAGCTGTTAAAAGAAATACACATCAAAAATTCAATTCCTGTATATTAGCAGACGGAGCTGAGGCCAGGGCCTATTTGATGGTTTTAAAAAAAAAACATTTTTTTCTTCACCTCGTTTTTTTTTACAGACGCACAAAAGAGCATCTCAAGTCAACAGTGCGAAGGGATTAGTTGTCGTGCTGACAGGGTGGCATTAGCAGCGCATTGGGCAGGGACAGGGGGAGAACAAGATGGAAGAGAAAGGATAAAGAGGCTGAAATGATGATTACCATTAAATAACACAGCAGTGGAGCTGCTCCTCCTCACTTCTCCTCTCTGCTCCTCTCCAAGCTGATGTCAGGCACAGCTGCCCTGGTCTGACCAGACATGTGTTTGTTTACCTACCTCGAGGCCGCCAGACACAGCACCTCACACAGTGACTTACATGGTTGCCGTGAATAAGGCTGAAAGACAATACTGATACTGTACACCTATCGGTCCATAAGAAACACTGCCAGGCTCTGTTATTGGGTTGGAACCTCACACAGTAACATGGGTGTAGTGAAAGGCTGAGATACTGATATCAAGACTCAATAGACGTATGTTCTTGTGAGATGTTTGAATTAAATGGAGCAGGTAAACAGTAGAATCCCTGTTGGCTTGATGAGGCACTCATTGACTCTAACTCCATCTCCAACATCCATTAAGAGAGGTGATTGGTTTTTGATGATGTTTTCCTCCCAGTGTTAGTGCCCTGGTGTCAGTGTGACATGTTGTCTCTCTGTGTCAGAGGCGTGTGGGGCGTCTTTTTTGTCTGCAAGTGGCATGAAATGGGAGAGGTTTTAAGGAGTCTGATCTGATGCCTGCTGACAGACGTGCATTAACTTGATCATTATTACTGTGACACACACACTCACACATATATACACACACACACAGTTACTGTCTCACACAACACACACACTCCCTGCTTCTCACAGCCATCGCCCTGTCTGAGCAGTATTTCTGGTTGCTCTAACAGCGAGCAGGAAGTGGGGTGCTGGGAAACAGGAAAAGGCAGGCGGCAGATCCACTGGAGTGCTGTTCTCCCCCTGCTGTGCAGCCTCTTACACTTCCTTGTGTGTGAGAGAGTCTGTTTGGCAATTGTTCCTCGTGTCAGCTCACGCCAAGCAGCTCCTCACCCCTAGATACACAGCGCACAGGGCTGCTCCCAAAATATCCTCTCCCCTTCCTCACCCCAGCAGGAGAGGAGTTCCTCACCCTTTCTCTCTCTCCATTGCTTTCTCTCGCTTTCTCCTATACTCTCTGTCTACTTCTCTGTTCCTCTCTCTCTCCGCTTCTCTCTCCTCTCTGCCTGCCGTATTCATGTAGAAAACCCATATGCAACATCCCAACTCTAATCCAATCCAATCCATTAACAGAATACCAT
The DNA here is from genome assembly GCF_045791955.1 of Oncorhynchus clarkii lewisi. Lineage (NCBI taxonomy): Eukaryota > Metazoa > Chordata > Actinopteri > Salmoniformes > Salmonidae > Oncorhynchus > Oncorhynchus clarkii. The sequence goes on from NC_092171.1 coordinate 27,530,796, forward strand.
CATTTTTACTTAACTGGGTAATAGAGACAGTAAAAAGGCCACTGTTGCCAAATGTCATGATATTCAAAAGCCAATGATAGGTTCCTAATACACTTTTGATATTATGGGTTGGACGGAGATGGTTGTGTCTTTCGTCTCTTTTTACCTAGGAGCGCCTAATGGCAGTGGATAGTTGTCATTATGGCCAGAGAGTCTGATTAGGGAGACTTATTTGGTTGACAGAGAAAAGAGAGAGGCGGGGGGGGGGGGGGTGATAGATGAGAGGCTGAGATTTGATCTAGACTGTAGAGTAGGTAGGTGGGTACAGTGCTGCACCAGGTAATGCCGTCCCAAAGGGCGTTGTTTTTTCCTCCCAGTCTCTCATTTCTATTTGGTTTTTGTTATCTCCCTTTGAGAGAGGTCTTGTAATCCTTATGTGTTCTGTGTCTCATGCTGAATGACCTTTGACCCTTGACCTTTGGCCCAGCTACGAGGAGAGAGCGCGTTACCTGGAGACCATCGTACAGCACCACCTGGAGCCAACCACCTTCGAGGACTATGCAGCAAGAGTCTTCTGCCCCGCTCCCTACCTCCACCTCCCGTCAGACCCAGGTAAGATCACTGTATACTCAGTCTGTCTGAGTATACTTGCCTTAATGACCTTAACCACACTACTTGCCTTAATGACCTTAACCACACTACTTGCCTTAATGACCTTAACCACACTACTTGCCATAATGACCTTAACCACACTACTTGCCATAATGACCTTAACCATGCTACTTGCCATAATGACCTTAACCACACTACTTGCCATAATGACCATAACCACGCTACTTGCCATAATAACCTTAACCACACTACTTGCCATAATGACCATAACCACACTACTTGCCATAATGACCTTAACCACACTACTTGCCATAATGACCTTAACCACACTACTTGCCATAATGACCTTAACCACACTACTTGCCATAATGACCTTAACCACGCTACTTGCCATAATGACCTTAACCACACTACTTGCCATAATGACCTTAACCACACTACTTGCCATAATGACCTTAACCACGCTACTTGCCATAATGACCTTAACCACGCTACTTGCCATAATGACCTTAACCACACTACTTGCCATAAACCACACTAGTTGTGTCTTCTATACACCTCCACAGTCTTTTTAAAATATTATAAAATACACACTGAATAGTGTTTCCCCTAGATAGAACAGTTAGCCACGTGTATCCCCCTCTCTCTCCTGGGGTGATAAGTGCTCTGCCAGGCCCAGGGCATTTTTGGTCTTCCCATGTTCTCATATCACATTGATTCTCTCTCCAGCCTCATTGTCTGGTACTGGGTATATTGTTTTAAGTGTATTTATTTTATTCTCTTACTGTAATTTACTGCTTTATGAGCACACATCATCTTCCATCTGTGACTAACATTAGAAATATGAGAACAGAGCGAGAACAGCTCTGTGTCACAGTATAGTATTCTTCTTGACTAGTTGACTAGTCTTCTGGCTGGGTGACCCTTTCATTTTCTACATGCGTGTACTGTAGCATGTAGCCACTTAGCAGTAAAAAGGTCTGGTCACACCTACTCATTCCAGAGTTTTTCTTTATTTTTACTATGTTCTACATTGTATAGTAATAGTGAAGACATCAAAACTATGAAATAACACATATGGAATCATGTAGTAACCAAAAAGGTGTTAAACAAATCAAAATATATTTTAAGTTCATTTGAGGTATTTCTTTCCTTCTTAATGAGTTTGAGCCAATCCGTTGTGTTGTGACAAGGTAGGGTTGGTATACAGAAGATAGGCCTATTTAGTAAAAGACCAAGTCCATATTATGGCAAGAACAGCTCAAATAAGCAAAGAGAAATAACAGTCCATCATTACTTTAAGACATGAAGGTCAGTCAATCTGGACATTTTCAAAAAATGTGAAAGTTTCTTCAAGTGCAGTTGCAAAAACCATCAAGCACCTTTATGAAAGTGGCTCTCATGAGGACCGCCACAGGAAAGGAAGACCCAGAGTTACCTCTGCTGCAGGAGGATAAGTTCATTAGAGTTACCAGCCTCAGAAATTGCAGCTGAAATAAATGCTTCACAGAGTTCAAGTAACAGACACATCTCAACATCAACTGTTCAGGGGAGACTGCTGGAATCAGGCCTTCATGGTCGAATTGCTGCAAAGAAACCACTACTAAAGGACACCAATGCGAAGAAGATTTGAGATTTTTGGTTCCAACTGCCATGTCTTTGTGAGACACAAAGTAGATGAACAGATGATCTCTGCATGCGTAGTTCCCACCGTGAAGCATGGAGGAGGAGGTGTGATGGTGTGGGGGTGCTTTACTGGTGACACTGTATGTGATTTATTTAGAATTCAAGGCACACTTAACCAGCATGGCTACCACAGCATTCTGCAGCGATACGCCATCCCATCTGGTTGGCGCTTAGTGTGGCTATCATTTGTTTTTCAACTGGACAATGACCCAACACACCTCCAGGCTGTGTAAGGGCTTTTTGACAAAGAAGGAGAGTGATGGAGTGCTGCATCAGATGACCTGGCCTCCAAAATGTATGTAGTTCTGTCCTTGTGCTGTTCTTGTCTATTGGTGTTCTGTATTATGACATGTTTTCTGTTTTGTGTGGACCCCAGGAAAAGTAGCTGCTGCTTTTGCAACCTGCTAATGGGGATCCTAATCAAATACCAGAAATACCAAATACCACAATCACCCGACCTTAACCCAATTGAGATGTTTTGGGATGAGTTGGACCGCAGAGTGAAGGAAAAGCAGGAACAAGTGCCCAGTATACGTGGGAACTCCTTCAAGACTGTTGGAAAAGCATTCCTCATGAAGTTGGTTGAGAGTGTCAAAAGTGTGCAAAGCTGTCAAGGCAAAGGTTGGCTACTTTGAAGAATCTAAAATATATTTTGATTTGTTTAACATAACTTTTTTGTTACTACATGATCCCATATGTGTTATTTCATAGTTTATTCTACAATGTAGAAAACAGTAAAAGTAAAGAAAAACCCTTGAATGAATAGGTGTCTTCAAACTTCTGACTGATACTCTATATGTCTACAAATATTTGGAATCTGTACATTTCTTACACTGTACCCAATGATTTTTGAAAACTTACTTGATATGTTGATGTCCTCTTTGTGGTTTTACAGATGTGTTTAATACATTTTATGTACACACTTTATTTGAATACTTATGAAATGCGCATTGTTATATTTGGCAACACGTGTTTTATTTTCCCTCGACTCCAACCCCATTCGATGCATTGAGCGGATGTGGGTGGAGCAATGTCTACATAAAAGTGCAAATTAAAAATACTCACCAATGCTCTGACGAGGCCGATATGTAAAGCGTAATAAGTGTGTGCGGGTTTCTTATTTTTTCTCGTGTTATTCAACTGTTAACATGCACCTGCAACAAAGATTGCTCAGATGTGCGAATTTTGAATTTTGAATCTGTCCATCAGACTTTGCTTTTTGACAGTTTGAATTTGCGACCCGTTCATTTATAAAAAGATGCATGTCTGTGCATGTTCTTTTCTCCACATAATGAGAAAAATAAACATGTTTTTTGACTGAAAAATACCTGATATTATTATGGTAATGTTGTAATGTAATTATAGTAGCACTGACCTGTGCTTTCCTGAACTTTAGTTCTCCTAGTACAGAATGAAATGATGAGTGTTTTTCAGCTCCAAAACTTGATGAATTATTGCCCGTGTTGATAACACCAGTCCACCACGGACTCTCTGCTCCTCCAAACCGCAAATGATCATATTTCTGTTATGCTTCTTTTTTGTTGTTATTTTCATTTTTATTTCTCTTTCTTTTTTTGGTTTGCCATTTAAATTTTCATTTTGTTTTTTGTTTTATTTTCCTTTGTCTTATGTTTCCCCCTGTAGATCATAATCTATCACTTGTGTATATCTAAAGGTAAGACTCCAGGAAACCCCACAGCTAACAAACTGACGCTGCCTCTGCTGCCACTTCGTTCTGTTTGACTTGTAACAATGTTATGACCACTCTACTTCTCACGATACCTCTCTGTGTGTCTCTGTATGTCTCTCTCTCCACTGACCAAATCTGCTTCTCTCACTTTTTCCCTGTTTCTTGTATCTGCTCCATCATGTTGTCAGTTGGACGTCTATCTAACATAAACGTGAACGTCAGTCCTTGCACGCTTCCACCATAGCAGGCCAGACAGGCCCAAGCCTTTTCACTAACACTCTAAATGATTTGGTTTGTTCTAACCAGAATCTTCCTCTGTGTGTTCCTGAGCACTAACTTATTGTAACACGGGTTCTTTGCCGCCTTGGTGTGTTCAGTACATCTGGATTGTTCAGTAGATTTTCTTTGTCTGTTAAGTCTTTTATGAGTCCAGTCAGAGCACAGTACAGTTGCACTCTGTATTCATGGGTGGCATAGGCACACACAAGGTACGTAACTATAGATGATAACTATGGCCCTGAAGATCATTATTTAATGTAAGTGTAAATGTCGGTAAGTAAGTGTAATCATTGCATTAATGTGTGTGTGTGTGTGTGTGTGTGTGTGTGTGACCTGACTGTATTGAGTGTGTTTAGATGGTGCTTCTGTCTGTTCTGTGCGCACCTTCTATTGATTCCCTCTTAGCCTTGTCACTGCTCACACCTCTTGTCTCTTCTCTCCTTTTCTCTCTCCTGTTGTCTTTGTCTTCTTTTTGCTTTTTTCCAATTGTTTCCTTGCTCGCTCTACCCCGCTGTACCGCTCCTTCCCTGCCTAATCCTTCATTTCTTCCTCCTCTCCTGTCTCATTTTCCTTCTTCTGCGCTACTGACCTCCTTTATCCTGTTGTATCCTCTTCTTCTTCCTCTCCTCCCCTCCCCTCCCATTTCCTCTACTCCCCTCCATTACCCTCCCCTCTCCCCTCTTCTTCTTCCTCTCCTCTCCCCTCCCATTTCCTCTACTCCCCTCCATTACCCTCCCCTCTCCTCCCCTCCCATTTCCTCTACTCCCCTCCATTACCCTCCCCTCTCCCCTCTTCTTCTTCCTCTCCTCTCCTCCCCTCCCATTTCCTCTACGCCCCTCCATTACCCTCCCCTCTCCCCTCTTCTTCTTCCTCTCCTCTCCTCCCATTTCCTATACGCCCCTCCATTACCCTCCCCTCTCCCCTCTTCTTCTTCCTCTCCTCCCCTCTCATTTCCTCTACGCCCCTCCATTACCCTCCCCTCTCCCCTCTTCTTCTTCCTCTCCTGCCCTCCCCTCCCATTTCCTCTACGCCCCTCCATTACCCTCCCCTCTCCCCTCTTCTTCTTCCTCTCCTGCCCTCCCCTCCCATTTCCTCTACGCCCCTCCATTACCCTCCCCTCTCCCCTCTTCTTCTTCCTCTCCTCCCCTCCCATTTCCTCTACTCCCCTCTTTTTCTTCTCTCCTCCTCCCCTCTTCTCCCCTTTCCTCTCTTCCCCTCCCCTCCCCTCTTCCTCTCCTCCCCTTTCTCTCACCTGTGGCTTTGTGGCTTGTCTTCACTTTTCCAACCAAAGAGAGCTTGATATTTCAGCTCCTTCCCAAAACTCCACTAGAAAACTTTGGGCTCAGCAAAGTAAAGGGCAAAGACTTGAAACGGAAGGTCTTTCACGCTAGCTGTGAATGGTATGCTAAAACATTAACACGGCAAAGTACCTTTTTTTCTCTCTGTTCCTTCTTACCCTGTTTCCTCCTCCTTTCGTTTCCTGTTTATTATTCTCTGACTTTCTAGATTTCAGTTGTGTTTTATAGTACCACCACCATCATACCTATGGGGATTAGTTGTTTAGATTTATTTCATGAACATTGATGCCTCGATAAGTTTCAGCTAAAGAAAGCTACCCGTAACTATACTCAAATGTGTCAACATTTATTATAATACAATCAACAAATTACTTTCAGAAAGATGCAACACCTTTACCACTGCATTACAAATCAAAGTGCATGTACTGATCCTCCCCTTCCATAAAGACTAATTGGAGCTGGGGATTAACCTCAGGAAGGCAGGCTGTAGACTAGAGGAGTAGGACCCTGTAGTCTATCTGTCTGTAGAGGGGACGGGGGGGGGGGGGGGGCAGCAGCAGCAGCTAGCCCTACCTTCTACATTACTGTTTACCATTGACTGTCACAGTAGTGGGTTACAGGCAGGTCTAACACCTGTGCTCTCCTTCCACAGGCTCATGCCTCGAGAGTCAGCAGGGAGAAAGTCCAGCAGCAGCGCTTCTAGACGGGGCCGACCAGTTAGCCTTGCCAATGTCCCCTCGTACTAGCAAGAGCCGTATGTCCATGAAGCTCCGACGCTCCTCCGGCTCGGCTAACAAGACCTGATCGGACTTTCCCTCCGCTGACCCTCCTCCACGCCACACCCAGCGAGAGTTCACAGCCTTCAGATGAAGAGACTGACTCTCTCTCTCTGTACCGTACAGCTAGGACTGCACTACACTGCAACTACCAGCCTTTACCTGCTAACAGCGATGCATGGCATGTTATGTACTCCAACTACATGGACATGGACACACCTGCCCTGCATGGTCAGACTCCACATCTCCCCTACTGTACAACCCTTCCAAGATGCAGGATTAGGCCCTTGAACAGAGCCAGGCCCTTGGGGGCCAGCCCAGGGTCCCCAGGACTGAGCTTGTGCTAGCAAAGCTCCAACAGAATTAACATGTCTTTTGGGCAAGGTTTTCTAACTATGCTCACCACCACAAACTTTGCACTCCAGAGAAATGTGGAAAGAGAGCAAAATATAATATATTTAGATATAGATATATTTAAGAAGCAGCATTGGTCCCGTTGTGTACAGAAAGCGTAAAGGCAACATGACAGATGTGTATTTTCAATGTGATTAGGATTGTTGATGGTTGAAATCACTTGATATTTGACTGAGATGAGGAGCTAGAGTGTTATCTCTGCTGTGGTTGTAGCTGTTGTTGTCCCTGAGCAGAGTGATCAATATCTAGTATACCATTCCCCTGGCTCTCTGGGCCTCTGACCCACTAGGAAAGTGATTGTAAGAACTTGAATTTGTAAGAAAGTACAAAGAAACACAAAGTAAGAAACATCTTATTTTTCATATTTGGTCACTGTGTCCACCATGAGACATTTATATATTTGTACTATACTCTGTATATACAGAAGAGTTGCCACTTTCTTTATGCTTGGACTGAAGCAATGTTGGCTAGTGTTTGATGATAAGGAGATAAACGTTTTGAGGTTGAAATAAGTTTGTCTATAGAGTTGTAAAGAAGGAAATTGTTTGGTTAAAGTGAAACATTTCTTGTTACATTTTTTTTTGATTTTCACACTAAACTGTGGAACTGATTTGATTTTCTGAATATAATATTCACTACTGTTTGCCTTTTTAGGGGTCACATAACATTTTTATTATGATTGTAAATTTGGATTTCACCTGATAAAGAATGTTGCAGATTAGGTTGTTTTGTTCATATACAATGTGTTGTATTGAACCACCCCTTTTTTTCCACTCATGATGAATATATGATATGTAAGGGATGAACGCAAACGTTCTGTACGTTACCTTGGAAATAATGGACCGCAGGTAAATAATGGATCCAAGGGAATGTACAGAACGTCAGCGTTTATCCCACTCATACCACAGTTGCCAAAGAAAACAATACTAAAGCACACATTTACCTGTAGAAATAAAATGGTTTTGTTTTATATTTTTACAAGTTAATTTATACTTCCTCGTCTTGTGGTTGCCAGAGACGCGACCCAGTCGTTCGTTCGATTAGTACTATATCTCGTTACTTTAGTTCGATCACTATGCAGGCTGGCAACGTTCTTCTCTCGTCATGTAGCATAGCTAGTTTATCCCGTGATTGCACATGTGGGACTATTTGACAGGCTAAGGTTTAGCTATATATTTAATGGCTTAAAAATACATATTTCATCAATATATAGGCAGTGTGCAGATATGTTTCCTTTGAAGTTATTGGATTGTTTCCAACACAAGAAAATAATTCAGATGTGCAAGTGCTTTTTTTCTTCTTCCATTTTTCAATATAATAATGGCATCAAAAAACGAATCAATATGAAACGTTTTTTTAAAGAAACACCAAGACAGCCTAAATTTAAAAAATGTAGATTCAAATAATGCAATAAGTTGTTTTGATGTCAGGGGTTAACCAGCTTGTTAGGTTCTTCGGAGCTAGTTGTCTTGCCAGCTACTTGTTAAAATTTAATTGGATGCTGCCATTAATGGTGAAATGGGACATCTTCAAGCCGCGGGGTAAGTTGAATGACTCACTCGCTTGGTACCATTTCCATCTGTTTGTATTGTTGTTGTTACTGCTGCTTGTGGTGGGGCTTTGTGGGCTCTCTTCCTCAGATGAGAGGAGGTGATTCCAGCGCTTCCTCTCTGTCACAGAAGGCGCCCAGTAGCTCCTCAAACTGCTCTCTCACCTGTGCCTGGTTACATTTATAACTTGTATGTACACCAGACCGGCATTTGATAGCAGCTCCACGGCTGTGCTCCGGAGGCTGCGGGTCGTGTAGTGCATTGACAACCCGGCCTATTCGCTGAGACACGGTAACAGGTTGCCGAGGTAGTGTACCACCATCGGCTCTTAGAGTAGCCTACCAAATGTCCTTCTTTGTTCAACTTGTGGGGACCGCAGTGGGTGGCGGTAAAGGGATGTAGCGTCTTGGGGACACTTGGAGAAGTATGTTTTCAAACTTGCCAGTGGGCGGTTTGGGTTGCCGGGCAAAGTAAATATTAACCCTTTGTGGTTCTCATTCGGCTCGTTCGCCTCTTGGTGGTTTTTCGTCTCTGCATTGTGGAAGAGACGGAGGTGGCCGAATCCACTCCATCCTCGTCTGTCTTGACCTGGAAAGAGGAAGGTCTCAGTGTCGATTTCCCTCTGGCCCCACGCTTAGCGAAATACAGCTGGATAACCAGCCTTCCTCACTAGACCCGTAGCTGTGTCGGGGGAAACCGCAGGGGACTCTAGTAGCAGCTGGAGGTCAGCAGTAGATATGGGAAGGGGGAGTGCTGACGACTTTCCCCGGTCTCCTATATCTCTTCACAAGGGACTTGAAGACGTCCTTGCATGTTTTGAAGCTGTCATTGGTCATGATGCTGTGCCGCATTACACGATTTATCCCGGCTACACAAAATTAGGTACCGAATACTCCTGTCCATTTGTTGCGCGGAGGATATTGTTTAGCTCTTCTGGCGGGTAGCTGTCAAATGTCCTTATTCTCCTTGAGCCAATCCCTTTCTGTTTTAACTACGCATTCTATTGTTTTTCTCATTAATTGTTTTTCTTCATGTCGCTCCACTTAAATTTTGGTGAGCGTCACGTCCATAACTGTCTGCTCTCTGTGCGTTTTCTTTTTATATTGATAAAGGGACTTTATTTCCACCATTCAGGCTTAGGATAACTCTTCGACTTTATAAAAAATAAAATGTCATAATTCCTCCATCTTTTCTTTATGTTTTAGGCTTGTAGCTAGGTGTAGGCTAATCGTTGTAAAGTAGCTACTTTGTGTCACTGTCAGTTGTAAATATGTTGGCTCTTGTTACTTGTCTAGGTCACATGATGTTTTCATTCATAAATAGTTTTCATTCATAAATGTGTAGTGATTTAGAATATAATAAGGCGCATATTGTGTCATGATTGCAAGGTGTCCGATATCTTTTCCAACTGTCCCGTTATCTGTTTTTTTTTTTTTTTTTTTTTTAATTTTACCCCTTTTTCTCCCCAATTTCGTAGTATCCAATTGTTGTAGTAGCTACTATCTTGTCTCATCGCTACAACTCCCGTACGAGCTCGGGAGAGACGAAGGTTGAAAGTCATGCGTCCTCCGATACACAACCAACCAAGCCGCTGCTTCTTTAACACAGCGCACATCCAACCCGGAAGCCAGCCGCACCAATGCGCCGGAGGAAACACCGTGCACCTGGCCACCTTGGCTAGCGTACACTGCGCCCAGCCCGCCACAGGAGTCGCTGGTGCGCGATGAGACAAGGACACCCCTACCGACCAAGCCCTCCCTAACCCGGGCGACGCTAGGCCAATTGTGCGTCGCCCCACGGACCTCCCGGTCGCGGCCGGTTACGACAGAGCCTGGGCGCGAACCCAGGACTCTGATGGCACAGCTGGCGCTGCCGTTATCTGGTTTTAATGGCCATTCTAGAATGCCCTTCTAGCCAATCATATCTGAGTATTCAACAATGCTGTGGTATAGATATAGTGTGGAGGACAATACCTGAACTGTGTACATATTTGAATATAGCTTCCAAAAAATACCAAACCTATATTACCCTCAAGCCAGAGGTCTGCTGCGTTTTACCTCTTCCAAAGCTTTCCTGCTGAAGTTGGCCAAGAAAAATAACGCGGCAGCTTTATCCACAGCTAGAACAAACTAATGTATGTTACGGTTCAGTGTCTGTCTGTGCAACAACACAAATGAGGATGGAAAGACAAGAGCATCAAGCAGGTCTTCACTCCAGTTCCCAACTCTGTGTCCATCTATAAGACACACTAGCACAGAGCAAACGCTGCATTTAAATTTTTTCTATCATTATTTGCTTTCAGCTGTAGGTTCTCTACCAGAGAGGAAAGGGACTGTAAATGCCTGTTTTGGACCTTTCGGTTGAACGGTTATATCTTTTAAAAACTGCTACCATGTCGAAGGTCAAATCCACATTATTTTTGTGTTATGTTTGAATATATGAGTGAGGTCAGTTCCGATTTATTTTTTTAATTATTTTTTTAAATGGCAGAGGATGAGAACTAAAAACTTGCCAGAGAGAGCGAGAAAATCATGCTGCATCCTTACTTGAGGCTGAGGAGATTGGATGAGATTGGTTAGCTCTCTCCCTGCACTCAGAAGTGACAGAAACCTGTGCATACTGTAAAGTGAGTTTATACTGTATGTTACTATTGACCAAATGCCGCATGATGCCAGTACTAATTGCATGTGTTGCTATAACAGCTACACAACACGCACACACAATTAAAATAGTATTGTCAAACTTGTAGTATCTACACATTTGTAATGGTTGTTCCAGGAGGAGAGTGGCTGTGGAATGGAATTTGACAATAAAACATTCTTACCACAAGCTTGTTCTTTGAACATCTATGCGACAATATTTGGATTGGGGGGTAAACTGGGGTATTTGGAAATAGCCACGGGGTTGTTTTTCAATACCATCAATACCTTTGAAACTATTTATTTGAAGTTGTTCAATCAATTTTAATACTGTATTTGTAGCAAATGTTTAAGTAAATACCTGCAGTCAACTTGCGCAATATGTTAGGAGATAAAGCAGAAAGTGTTCTTAATTTCACCGGTCACATTTTACATTATGAAGCTTACAGTAGTTCCCCAGAACCGTTGTGCCAGTAACGTGTTTCTTTGTCAATAGCACAAGGGGAGAAAGCAGGAGCAGGTGAGTCCAGCTGTGTATTTGTTTTAACTTGCTAGTTAGCTAAGTAAGTGACTACATTAATAAGGAGATGGGGCATCATATAGTGGTAGCTTTTTGCCTTGTTTGAGAAGTCAAAGCACTTTGGATGAGTTATCTGTACAGCTGCCACTGCCATCTTGATTTCCTTGCTTTATTTTCTCCTCTCAGTTAAGGCTTCATTTAGACTGCTCCTCCGCCCTCTTCTCCAAGCAGAGCAGGCAGGCCTGTTGCCCTAGCTTCTTCAGACTCCATACAGACACAGCGTGTACACATGCTGCTCCAGATCCAGTTCTGTTCTTCCTTCAGACAAGCATGCATCCAAACGTTGTTCATTTGCACAATGTCTCTCATTCACATTTTCTTGTAAATATCCAAACTCACCAAATAGGAAATTCGGTAGCTACTACCTATATATATGTATATGTTTCTGAGCTGGATTGCCTGCCTTTGCAATTAGTTTACTTTCATTTGCGCTCGTAAGCATATTTAGCTAGCAGTCTCTATGGAAGTTTGCTATTACTTGTGCTAATTTTGTTAGCATTCTGGTAATAATGCCCAATGGGCTTTTTTTCTACTTTTTAGCGCCTCATTGTGTATTAAACCGATAATATTGTAAATCCCGGGATTAGAGAAGAACAGTATGATGATATGAAAATCTGGATACTGCCCAATCCTAGACAATATCGTAAAATACTGTATAGTGGCCATCACTGGTATGCACATAGACTTGTGTTTATTGACAATCAATGTAAATGTCGTTCACTACATATCAAAATACAACATCATAATTGTAACACAATCATCACCATGAAGGCGTTTTTTTTAGCAAGTACTTTTCAGAGAATAAATATATATATATATTTAACTCAAACAGTTTAATACTCTAACAGGTAAACTTGATTTTCTGTATGAAAATACATCTTGATAGCCTTGCCGGTTTAGAAATCAATTCCACAACTATACTGAACAAGCACATTCAATTTCCATAGGAACTACATTAAGATAAAGGCAGTGAGGTCTGATACTCTTGTAATATTCAAAGGGCCACCCTCTTATTTTCATTACATGCTTAAAATGACAACTCTAAAATATTTGAAACTTTTGATATGCCCATTTTTACTGTTAAATGTTTTAACAAATCATAACACTGTAAATCAATCAATAATGTACATTAGTGAATATAGGCCCACAAGCAAGTGTTACAATGTGGCTCTATTCAGCTATTAGTGTGCTGTAATCTGTCATTGCAAAAAAAACGTTTCTCTTGTCATGAAAATAGAAATGCCATTATTGTTTTTGACCTGATCAGGTAGTATAATAAGTTACAATACAATCACACATGTAGTAAAAAGAACACATTCATACTTTCATATGTATTTAATTAATCCACTTGTATTTCAGGGGTTTCAGCATTCCAGTAAGTCTGTAGCCAAGACCAGGGTTTTTCAAACTCGGTCCTGCCCCCCCCTGCACATTTTGTATTTATCCATAGCACTACACAGCTGATTCAAATAACCAACTCATCATGTTTTGATTATTTGAATCAGCTGTGTAGTGCTAGGACAAAAAAACTAAACGTGACCCCAGGACTGAGTTTGGGAAACCCTGGCCTAGACTTGCCTACATCAGCCTAGACTAGGCTACTAGCAGTCGGGTCTGACTGCCATTGGTAGAAGCATCACCTGCCGGATCTCTGTGGGGTGAGACTTGTTGATATGCCTGGCAAGCCCGGGAGAACTAAAGAAGGTAGATGGGCAGTGCTTACAGGTGAATATCTGTTGGTCTCCCTGTGTGAGGTCTGGTCTTATTAATTCTGGTCTTACCAAGTCTGGTCTACCCGCAATCTTCCCTGGATTCATCAGAATGTCATCTCTCATTGCATGCCAAACTCTGTGCTTGTCCCAAATTTCAGTGGATGGGAAATGGGCACCGCACAAGTGACAGGGAAACGTGATTTGCCCACTCTCTATCTGGTTATAGGTCGAGGCTTTGATTGTCTCATGCGCCGCAAGATGTTTCCTCAGATAGGCTTGTCGTCGGAACTTCTTGCTGCAATAGTGACATTCGTAAATCTCCTCTACTGTCCCGGTGGTCTTTAAGAAGGAAGAGTTGGGCAGTGCCACGTCGGTGGTCTCCGGACAATGCATTATGCCTGGGCTGTCACCCGCTCTGATGTGCAGGTCCATAGTTTTTTCTGGGTCCCGGTAGCGCGGATCGAAGGGCTGCGGGCTCTCCTGTACCCTCCTGCGCAGCTGCTCTTGTCTGTGGGAGCTGTCCACGGTGACAGCCCGCTGACACGCGGAGCTGTCCAGAGAAACGTGGTGCTGATTGTTAACTCTCAACTCGCTCGCGTTCTCTTTCCCTTCCACGAAAGTCCTCTCATGCAGCCGTGCCTCCGGCTGTGACTTTTTGGCGCTCTGTGCCTCTCTGTGGTTTACAGGACGAGGCTTATGCCACCTGCGATGAGAGGCCAGGTTGGCAGGACAGCTGAAAACTTTGTCGCACTCGGGACAGCGGTACTCTACGCGCACAATTCTGGAGCACTTGTGTTGTGCGAGGGAGAACGGGTCAGGGTATTCCTCCTTGCAGAGCTGGCAGATGAATTCTCCCAGCGGTTTCTTATTAGCAGAAGATGCGGTAGCTGCTTTAAATTCGGGGGTCTCCTTCTTAATTCTCAGCCCAAGCACGGGTGAGGTGGAGATTTCGTCCTCGAAGCTGAGTTTCCGGATTACTTTAGGCTTCTTGGCTGCTGGCTTGATCTTGCGCTCCTGCTCCATGTACGTGCGTTTCATAGCATGATGGAAAGACTGGTAGAGGTGCACAGGTGGGTCGAATTTCATATCAGAGTGTCCAAAGGGCGCGTGATTTAGAAGAAGTCTTTCTATTGAAGACACCGGCGTGCTCATTGCGTACGGCTCTGTCACTGTTGGTGAACTCATACACCGGTCAAGGGACGATTTTTCCACTACAGCGCCAACTGGTTTTATCGGGCTATAGGAGAGGTCAGCCCGCCCCGGAGATCCGTCGTGGTCCGGCTCAGTGCGGGGATGGTGTGGTGGGTATTTCCCAAAGTCCTCTCTAATCTCCACCTTGTCTGCGCTCTCTGGCAGCTGCGCCTGGTCCGCTTCAGCCGGGGCACTGGTCCATGGTTCTTCAAATGTACTGTCCTCGGATAACGACACAATTGGGCACGCAGTTGGCACACCGGTTGTCCACTCCGGTGCATTCACAGGCAGGTCCGCTTTTGGCATTAAGTTGTCATCGTTACGCGTTCTGTAAGAAGCCGCTGAGCCGCGTTTGCTCCTCTTCACTAAAAATCCTCTGGGCATCTTTACGCCGGAATGGAACGGTTCCCGTGTCCACTTTGAAGCGAAGGAGCGCTCGCGGTCCCTTTCAGATGAAAGGCGCACGGGCGAGGTGACTGCTGACAGGAGAGAGGGACGGAGGACTCTGTCACATCAATGAGCTTGCATTGTTTTTTATCTTTGGGGTCGCCTTCAGTTGTTTTTGTGAAGTCACAGTTTGTGGCCAAGCCCTGTCCAATCAGCACCGACAGTGGGGAGGTCGGGTGACGCGCGAGCGTTAATGAGGCTATCCAGTAATATTACTAATGTCGAGTTAATTATTATGAGTCGCTCACACACTTTACATGTTCTCCTTTATAGCTAGCTGATCGTTAGACTACATCTAGCCTAGTGCTTCAGGATTTGCAAAATCGGATCAGAAAAACACTGACCATGCAATTATGATATGGTTCGTGATTTTTCAATACGTTTTCTCTGTGATACTGAGTTGCGTAAACTCTCGTAGACTGTTTCTGCAAATGAAATGACTTGTCATTTAGGAACACGATGTGTTTAATAAACTAGCCAAAAGCACATTTACCTCTAGGTTAGGCTACATACCCTTATGGATAGGCTACAGAATTTTATCAAATATTGTTGAGAATGGCAAGATAAGTAATTTCCCATAACACTTTTGCTTAATCCTAATAATGTCATTTAATATGAATATGCTATAAATACAACAGTTATATGTCATTATTCTAATGCATGTTTATTAAGAACAGAGTGACTCCCAGTGCAGGCAAAGTTGCGAAGTGCAACTCGTAATGAATTAATTATTTGTATCCCCACACGCCTAACCTTTCTGAGAATCCTTTATTCGGATTTTAATTATATTTCTGTTGTTAAGCAGGATTCTTTGGGCGTTCTGTTCTGTTGGCATGTCGCGTAATTTAGCGTTTATGAGAAGAAAGCTGTTGCCTTAATCTGTCCATTTGATGCACTTTACCTTCTCTCTCATTTGTTTTGTGGGGCTGCAAGCTGTGCGCGCAGTAATGAATGTTAACCACTCGATTAAGCTGTTTAATTTGAGAGGCAGCTCTTCTTCTATTCAACCACCAATTAGTCTCCATGTAACCTGTGTCGACAATGTTTCACCAATATCCAATAGAATAGGCTTACGAAGGCTCCCCTTGAGTATGACGACTCCTTATAAGAAACCTTCCTTTTTTACCATTTTTATTTTTTAACAACTATCTCAATTCAACTGGTTACAGTGACTCGGATGGGTAAAATAAGGACCCATCATCTACCACACATTATCTACAAGAAAGCACAAATGTGGTCTCTCCGCACCTCTGATGTGTAGCCTGAATATAATTTAACTGAATCCTATGAATTCAAAACAATTTGTTTTCATTAGTCCAGGTTTTATTTAAAAAAAATATCCCCTTATCCGAATAATATGGCTAGGCAGTGGCGATTTTAGCATGCAAATATTGGTGGGGCAAACTCCCCAAAAATGTTTTAGATGCATGCCAGCAAAGCCATTACACAACAAAACAATACATGATATGCTACTACACAAAGTCTTCCCAGAGCCACCAGTCATGTCCTACCCTAAATGACAAATTAGTCCACAACTATCTTCCTGGTGACTCTCAAAAGACTTGACCAGACCACAAACCCAAGGGCTCTTTTAAATACAACCACTGCAACCATTTCAGAAATATTGCACAGAAAAAGTATTTTGTTGACAGCGCTTCTAAAATTGAGTATTAAGTCAAGCATTTCATTAACTGCAAATTCACTCATATCATCTACAGATTGGAATGTCCAGAGTGCAAGGTGTTCTACATTGGACGGACAAAGAAACGTCTTCAAGACGCTTAGCGAAACTCAAGATCTCCATTCTAGTAGGCCATGAAGACTACCCCAAAGCAAGGCACTACAAGTCCTTACACCATGGCAACCCTGCCTCCCTACAAGCTATGGGTATTGATCATGTTCCGGCCTCAATTAGAAAATACAGTTAAACCAAAGGGAAAGTTTTTGGATTTACAAACCACAGGCCACTAAGTACCCTGGTTTAAATGAAGATATGGATTTCTCACCCTACCTGTGGGGTCGTGATAGGTCCATTTGCTGTTGTAACAGTATAGACTTTACGTCCGTCCCTCGCCACGACCTGGGCGCGAACCAGGGACGCTCTGCACACGTCAACAGTCACACTCAAAGCATCGTTAACCATCGCTCCACAAAAGCCGCGGCCCTTGCAGAGCAAGGGGAAACACTACTTCAAGGTCTCAAAGCGAGTGACGTCACCGATTGAAACGCTATTAGTGCGCACCACCGCTAACGTTCATCTGTACAAACAATACTATGCAAGTATATCAATCCCAGAACAACAGCGAATGACCTTGTGAAGATGCTGGAGGAAACAAGTACAAAAGTATCTATATCCACAGTAAAACGAGTCCTATATCGGCATAACCTGAAAGGCCGCTCAGCAAGGAAGAAGCCACTGCTCCAAAACCACCATAAAAAAAGCCAGACTACGGTTTGCAACTGCACATGGGGACAAATATCGTTCATTTTGGAGAAATGTCCTCTGGTCTGATGAAACAAAAATAGAACTGTTTGACCATAATGACCATTGTTATGTTTGGAGGAAAAAGGGGGAGGCTTGCAAGCCGAAGAACACCATCCCAACCGTGAAGCACGGGGGTGGCAGCATCATGTTGTGGGGGTGCTTTGCTGCAGGAGGGACTTGTGCACTTCACAAAATAGATGGCATCATGAGGCAGGAAAAGAATGTGGATATATTGAAGCAACATCTCAAGACATCACTCAGAAGGTTAAGCTTGGTCGCAAATGGGTCTTCCAAATGGACAATGACCCCAAGCATACTTCCATAGTTGTGGCAAAATAGCTTAAGGACAACAAAGTCAAGGTATTGGAGTGGCCATCACAAAGCCCTGACCTCAATCCTATAGAAAATGTGTGGGCAGAACTGAAAAAAGCGTGTGCGAGCAAGGAGGCCTACAAACCTGACTCAGTTGCACCAGCTCTGTCAGGAGGAATGGGCCAAAATTCACCCAACTTATTGTGGGAAGCTTGTGGAATGCTACTTGAAATGATTGACCCAAGTTAAACAATTTAAAGTTAATGCTACCAAATACTAATTGAGTGTGTAAATTCTGACCCACTGGGAATATGATGAACAAAATAAAAGCTGAAATAAATCATTCTCTCTACTATTATTCTGACATTTCACATTCTTAAAATAAAGTGGTGATCCTAACTGACCTAAGACAGGGGATTTTTACTAGGATTAAATGTCAGGAATTGTGAAAAACAGAGTTTAAATTTATTTGGTTAAGGTGTATGAATTCTATAACCACTCCCTCTTTAAATCAGGGCTGATTGGAAAAGCTGTTCAAAAGAGGACATTGTATTGTAATTTCTTTGTACTCCCTGACGAAGGCCATGCTGCCGAAACGTGTCAGAGTTTTTAAACGTTGTTTCCATTGAATGTGCCATACAAATAAAGGCATTTTAATGAATTAAATGAAGAGTGCCTTGGTCCTCCTTTCTTTTTGATGACCAATTTACCCCTTTTACCAAAGAGCACCTTCTATCTACCAAAATCAACTATTGTGTACCTCAGTAGAGCTTCCCTTTCTCCTCTTTTTTTATAGAAGTTAGAGGAAGCAGCTCCACACTATAACGATGTCAAATGGTGCCCACAAACTGTTAGAGCCTACATAAAGCTGTCCCAACAGCAGAGCTTTCTTTTCAGCACCATAGAGTGAATCCTTACCACTGCTATACCTGGTCATCAGCGGAGCCTTGTCTGGCAGCGAACAGTTCATTCAGCTTCAGTTACTGCCTTTAAAAAAACATGCTGATATGGCTGACTTGCTTAAACAAATGTGGTTTCTACTGACAATTGAGATGTACAAACTATGGCATAAAGGGACAACAAGCGGATAAGAGGCAATCCATAACTTTGATTAAGACATTAATGAGCGAGCTAGGACAGACATAGTCAATATAACTATTTGAAAAGCACTTTTGACATGTACTGCGACAGAATTCAGAACATGGACGGTTCTTACAGTATTCTCCCTGTACACCAAGTCAGAACAGTAGGATAAATCAAGGGGATATATAACTAGACAATGAAACAATATTTGATTATTACATTTCTCTAAAACAGGCTATAGGGGGAAAGGGACCACATTATTAGGGTGAGGCACACTAACAGCTTACTACACAACATACACTTATGTATACTGTACCTAAGAAAGTAATAATATCTCCCTGGCATATTACATCATTTATGCAGCAGCATACAATACATTTTTGGACTCACCTTGTTGTGCTGTGCTCACTTGAATAGGAAGGTGGCGTGGTGGTCCTTGTGAGCAAAGTGTGTCATCAAGGTCTGGCATTCTCTGGATTTATGGTGCTTTCAAGACAAATGGTAACTCATAAAAAAACAAAGTTGAATCATGACGTCAGTGATCTTCAGGTCGGAGCTCTAGAAAGAGGCCTGAGTTCCTGACTTGGAATTCCGAGTTGGATGACCGTTCAAAAGGTTTTTTTCCCAGTCTGTGCTCGTTTTTTTTCTGAGTTCCCAGTTGTCTTGAACTCACTAAAGTCTGAGATTTTCCAGTTCCCGAATTTCCAGTTGTTTTGGACCTGGCAGAAGTCATGCTTGATTGACATTATGAATGCTTATCCTTTTAAGCTTGGAAAAGAGACCCTTAAACCCAGACTAGGACCACACACCCACTCCACTGAATAGCACGCTAGTGACTGCTTCTGTCACCGGTGTGAAATGGCTAGGTAGTTAGCGGGGTGCATGCTAATAGCATTTCAATCTGTGAGGTCACTCGCACTGAGACCTTGAAGTAGTTGTTTCCCTTGTGGAGCGCTAGGTAACAATGCTTAGAAGGTGTCAGTTGTTGATGTATGCAGAGGGTCCCTGGTTTGAGCCCAGGTTAGGGCGAGGAGAGGGACCGAAGCGACACTGTTACACTTCATAACACTTGCAGTTAACCGCCACTGATTCCTTCCAAACCACTCATTGTTGAACTTGTTTCCAAACTTGTTGTATGATGTTAATGCCCAACGGCTGATCAGCACAAATATGTTTTATCTATAATTTCTCTTCACATGACAAGAATTGAAAAGAATTTGCCAATAGATTGTCGATGTGATTCACAATGAGGAATGCTTGTCTAGCTTGCTAGCTAAGATATGATGTTGACATGATCAGTCCAATCAAAGCTATGGTAGATGTAACGTGATTTGATGTCATTCTATCTGTGGCCAATGACCTTCAGCCTTCTTGGATGGGCATTTCTAATGTAACTCTATGGCAGCACCAAAGGGGCTTGAATTTCCAAGCAGATATGTGATATGTATTAATGCCAAAATAACATGCAAAACAGGCAACGGTTGGGGTTCAAAATAGTTGGGGCTCTGCCCTACTTGCCCTGAATGACGGGTCGCCACTGTGGCTAGGTGAGGTACGTGTAGGCATTTACCTTCATCAATAGGATCCCTACTGTGCAATTACAAAAGTTCATAATTTATCAACATTTAGAATCAGACCATGTAATCCTGTAGGCTATTTTATCAGTTAAGGTCATGAACTAAAGAGATTGATTCTATTGCTTTTATTTAGGGATGCGGGACACTATCTCCACTGGCGATCTGTTCCTCTCGGTCTTTGTTGCGCAAACGATGGGAATATCTCGGTGTCGGTTTTCCCTGGTGAGACCAACGCCTTATCTCCGCGGCAGAAGGGCGGTGATGCTCACAAAATTGAGAAGAGACGAGAGTTGGTGGCGGAGACCCAACCCGCCCATAGCGGGAAAGAGGGGGGTCCTCCTGCCCTCCACGGGAAGCTGGGGACGCAGATCAGAGACGCGAATCACTTTTATCCCTGGGGAAGACTATCGCGCTGACCCCAGTGTTTTCCGTCGTGCGGAGTTGGTTCGCGGTTTTAGGAGAGTCCCTGGAAACTAATCAAAGCGTATTAGAGTGAGAACTGGCGCGTCCTTTTTGATGCGCGCTTGACAAGGCCCACCTTGGGAATTAAGAGGTGTCTGTGCAGTGTTAAAAGCCCGAGCCAAATTGAGTCACAGTTATGCTATTTATTAATCAGTAATGTATTAGTAAAACATCTAAAATATTTTTATTTTAGACCTATGTTTGCATAATTTATTCTAGACTATATAGCCTATTGGTAGGCGCGGCGAAGGGTTTGTTTGAGTAAATTGATCTCTTATCATTACTAGGGTAACAACATTTTTATCATGGAAAAAAAAAACAATTTTTATAGTTTTTGTTCATGGAACTCATAGGCATAGGCTACTTGGTTCAGAAATGTAACTTTTGAAATATGTTTTCACTGTGTCCTATTTTAAATATGTGTTCTTGCTAGACGACACTACTGATTTGACAAGATTAGCCTACTCCGAAATCAGATTACCGAGATGTTACAGTTGTGATCAATGCCCTCCTCTAATCCCACAGACTACTGACAATTAATTAGTATATATTTATTTTTCATCCATTTTAAAGTATTACGTCAAGAGGCCCAAACAACTTGGACTTTGTAATTCAGACCGTGCCCTAATTGCTTAAGCCTTATAGTATCCTACTTTGCCTGTATTCTGATGCTCCATGTTCTTGCTTAATTGCCGTTGGGGACCTCTGATGATTAAGCATTATATGATAATTAAATGTATTGGATTCAAGGTTGGCTCACTTCTTAGTTTCAGCTCAGCGGACAGCTCTGACGTCTCAGCTCCAGCCATGCGCCCTTCTAGATATGGCAGGTCTGTGGCCGACTGCTTGCTCAATAATTACATTTAGATTGTTGTTACAAATTGTATTTGTCACATACACATGGTTAGCAGATGTTAATGCGAATATAGCGAAATGCTTGTGCTTCTGTTTCCGACAGTGCAGTAAAATCTAACAAATAACTACATAATACACACATCTAAAGGGTGAATGAGAATATGTACATATAAATATATGGCCGAGCGGCATAGGCAAGGTGCAATAGATGATATAAAATACAGTATATACATATGATATGAGTAATGTAAGATATGTAAAGATTATTAAAGTGGCATTATTTAAAGTGGCATTGTTTAAAGTGACTAGTGATCCATTTGTTCGTGGCCAGTGATTGGGTATCCATGTAGGCAGCAGCCTCTCTGAGTTAGTGATTGCTGTTTAGCAGTCTGATGGCCTTGAGATAGAAGCTGTTCAGTCTCTCGGTCCCAACTTTGTGCACCTGTACTGACCTCGCCTTCTGGATGGTAGCGGTGTGAACAGGCAGTGGACCGGGTGGTTGCTGTCTTTGATGATCTTTTTTGCCTTCCTGTGACATCGGGTGCTATACAGTGGGGCACAAAAGTATTTAGTCAGCCACCAATTGTGCAAGTTCTCCAACTTAAAAAAGATGAGAGAGGCCTGTAATTTTCATCATATGTACACTTCAACTATGACAGACAAAATTAGGAAAAAAATCCAGAAAATCACATTGTAGGATTTTTTATGAATTTATTTGCAAATTATGGTGGAAAATAAGTATTTGGTCAATAACAAAAGTTTATCTCAATACTTTGTTATATACCCTTTGTTGGCAATGACAGAGGTCAAATGTTTTCTGTGTCTTCCCAAGGTTTTCACACACTTGCTGGTATTTTGGCCCATTCCTCCATGCAGATCTCCTGTATAGCAGTGATGTTTTGGGGCTGTTGCTGGGCAACACAGACTTTCAACTCCCTCCAAAGATTTTCTATGGGGTTGAGATCTGGATACTGGCTAGGCCACTCCAGGACCTTGAAATGCTTCTTACAAAGCCACTCATTCGTTGCTCGGGCGGTGTGTTTGGGATCATTGTCATGCCAAAAGACCCAGCCACGTTTCATCTTCAATGCCCTTGCTGATGGAAGGAGGTTTTCACTCAAATCTCACGATACATGGCCCCATTCATTCTTTCCGTTTCACGGATCAGTCGTCCTGATCCCTTCACAGAAAAACAACCCCAAAGCATGATGTTTCCACCCCCATGCTTCACAGTAGGTATGGAGTTATTTGGATGCAACTCAGCATTCTTTGTCCTCCAAACACGACGAGTTGAGTTTTTACCAAAAAGTTATATTTTGGTTTCATCTGACCATATGACATTCTCCCAATCTTCTTCTGGATCATCCAAATGCTCTCTAGCAAACTTCAGGCGGGCCTGGACATGTACTGGCTTAAGCAGGGGAACACGTCTGGCACTGCAGGATTTGAGTCCCTGGCGGCGTAGTGTGTTACTGATGGTAGGCTTTGTTACTTTGGTCCCAGCTCTCTGCAGGTCATTCACTAGGTCTCCCCGTGTGGTTCTGGGATTTTTGCTCACCGTTCTTGTGATCATTTTGACCCCACAGGGTGAGATCTTGCATGGAGCCCCAGATCGATTGAGATTATCAGTGGTCTTGTATGTCTTCCATTTCCTAATAATTGCTCCCACAGTTGATTTCTTCAAACCAAGCTGCTTACCTATTGCAGATTCAGTCTTCCCAGCCTAGTGCAGGTCTACAATTTAGTTTCTGGTGTCCTTTGACAGTTCTTTGGTTTTGGCCATAGTGGAGTTTGGAGTGTGACTGTTTGAGGTTGTGGACAGGTGTCTTTTATACTGATAACAAGTTCAAACAGGTGCCATTAATACAGATAACAAGTGGAGGACAGAGGAGCCTCTTAAAGAAGAAGTTACAGGTCTGTGAGAGCCAGAAATCTTGCTTGTTTGTAGGTGACCAAATACTTATTTTCCACCATAATTTGCAAATACATTCATTAAAAATCCTACAATGTGATTTTCTGGAGAAAAAAAATCTAATTTTGTCTGTCATAGTTGAAGTGTACCTATGATGAAAATTACATGCCTCATCTTTTTAAGTGGGAGAACTTGCACAATTGGTGGCTGACTAAATACTTTTTTGCCCCACTGTAGGTGTCATGGAGGACAGGTAGTTTGCCCCCGGTGATGCGTTGTGCAGACTGCACCACCCTCTGGAGAGCCTTGCGGTTGATGGGGGAGCAGTTGCCGTATCAGGTTGTGATACAGCCCGTCAGGATGCTCTCGATTATGGATCTGTAGAAGTTAGTCTGGGTTTTGGGTGACAAGACAAATTTCTTCAGCCTCCTGGGGTTTAAGAGGCGCCGTTGCACCTTCTTCACCACACTTTTTGTGTGGGTGGGCCATTTCAGATTGTCAGTGATGTGTACACAGAGCAACTTAAAACGTTCCACTTTCTCCAATGTTGTCCCTTCGATGTGGATAGGGGGGTGCTCCCTCTGCTGTTTCCTGAAGTCCACGATCTTTTCCTTTTGTTTTGTTGACTTTAAGAGAGAGGTTGTTTTCATGACAACACACTCCAAGTGCCCTCACCTCCTCCCTGTAGGCTGTCTCGTTGTTGTTGGTAATCAAGCCCACTACTGTTGTGTCGTCTGCAAACTTGATGATTGAGTTGGAGGCGTGCATGGCCACGCAGTCGTGGGTGAACAGGGAGTACAGGAGGGGGCTGAGCACGCACCATTGTGGGGCCCCAGTGTTGAGTGTCAGCGAGGTGGAGACTTTGTTTCAACTTTCATCACATGGGTATGCTCGTCAGAAAGTCCGGGACCCAATTGCATAGGGCGGGGTTGAGGCCCAGGGCCTCCAGCTTGATGATTAGCTTAGAGGGTACTATGGTGTTGAATGCTGAGCTGTAGTCAATGAACAGCATTCTTACATAGGTTCCTCTTGTCCAGATGGGATTGTGCAGTGTGATGGCGATTGCATCGTCTGTGGACCTGTTAGGGCAGTATGCAAACAGAATTAGGTCTAGGGTAACCAGTAAGGTGGAGGTGATATGACTTGACTTTGACTTGTCTCTCAAAGCACTTCATGATGACAGAAGTGAGTGCTACGGGGCAGTAGTCATTTAAATTCAGCAAAAAAAGAAACGCCCCTTTTTCAGGACCGTCTTTCAAAGATAATTCATAAAAATCCAAATAACTTCACAGATCTTCATTGTAAAGGGTTTAAACACTGTTTCCCATGCTTGTTCAATGAACCATAAACAATTAATGAACATGCACCTGTGGAACGGTCGTTAAGACACTAACAGCTTACAGACGGTAGGCAATTAAGGTCACAGTTATGAAAACTTAGGGCACTAAAAGAGGCCTTTCTACTGACCGAAAAACACCAAAAGAAAGATTCCCTGCTCATCTGTGTGAACATGCCTTAGGAATGCTGCAATGAGGCATGAGGTCTGCAGATGTGGCCAGGGCAATAAATTGCAATGTCCGTACTGTGAGACGCCTAAGACAGCGCTACGGGGAGACAGGACAGACAGCTGATCGTCCTCGCAGTGGCAGCCCACGTGTAACAACACCTGCACAGGATCGGTATATCCGAACATCACACCTGCGGGACAGGTACAGGATGGCAACAACAACTGCCCGAGTTACACCAGGAATGCACAATCCCTCGATCAGTGCTCAGACTGTCCACAATAGGCTGAGAGAGGCTGGACTGAGGGCTTGTAGGCCTGTAAGACATCACCAGCAACAACGTTGCCTATGGGCACAAACCCACTGTCGCTGGACCAGACGGGACTGGCAGAAAGTGCTCTTCACTGACGAGTCACGGTTTGGCACATTTTTTTTTATAACAAAAAAATAACCTTTATTTAGGCAAGTCAGTTAAGAACAAATTCTTATTTTCAATGACGGCCTAGGAACAGTGGGTTAACTGCCTGTTCAGGGGCAGAACGACAGCTCGGGGGTTTGAACTTGCAACCTTCTGGTTACTAGTCCAACGCACTAACCACTAGGCTACCCTGCCGCCCATCTGGTGCAGTCCATGAGGAGGAGATGCACTGCAGATACCGACTGTTACTTTTGACTGTTCAAGGCTTAATGAGCTCACCAAACCAATTGTGTGTTCCAATTAATCAGTGCTAAGTAGTTACAGGTATTCAAATCAACAGAATGACAAGGGTGCCAACATTTTTGCATAGCCTATTTTTCACATCTGATTTAATTTCATACAACTTAATATTGCTACACTAAAAATCTTTGTCTGGACAATACCCCAGTACTCAGCTTTTATTAGAAAATGAATGGCATGCCACTGTGATCATTTTCTGTGACGACAGAGTAAATTATTATGCAGCCTCAGAGGGGTGCCCAAACTTTTACATACAACTGTATATACTTTTTTATTTGTTGTCCTCTGTCGCCATCTTCTGGTTTCTTGTGATTAGTGTGTCCATATGCTGTCATATGGGTACTACATACACACTCGATTTTTCACTATATTTCAGAATGTCTGATTCTTACAGAGCTGCCTGCAATTTAACATCACGAGCTGAACCTCTATCATTGTGTTGTCTTACCACAGCACTGTGAACCGCGGCGCATTGAAGCATATGATTAAAGCATATGATTTGTCTAGTTATGTCCTCTGTAAACTGGTCATCTCTGCATACCCGTTGCAACAATGGTTGATGCGTATTTATAAAACCCACTTAGGCCCCACTCCCTCCTATCTGAGATATCTACTGCAGCCCTCATCCTCCACATACAACACCCGTTCTGCCAGTCACATTCTGTTAAAGGTCCCTAAAGCACACACATCCCTGGGTCGCTTGTCTTTTCAGTTCGCTGCAGGTAGCGACTGGAACTAGCTGCAACAAACAATCAAACTGGACATTTTTATCTCAATCTCTTCATTCAAAGACAAGGCCATGGGGATACTTTTACTGACAGTTGTGGTAGCTTTGCGTGATGTATTGTTGTCTCTACCTTCTTGCCCTTTGTGCTGTTGTCTGTGCCCAATAATGTTTGTACCATGTGTTGTGCTGCTACCATGTTGTGTTGCTAACATGTTGTTGTCATGTTGTGTTGCTACCCATGCTGTGTTGTCATGTGTTGCTGCCTTGCTATGTTGTTGTTTTAGGTCTCTATGTAGTGTTGTCTCTCTTGTCGTTGTAAATAAGAATTTGTTCTTAACTGAATAGCTTAGTTAAATAAAGGTTAAATAAAAATAAAGTGTAAGGGATTAAGGGGATTGGATGCATATTTTAAATAAACGCCCCACAAGAGAGTGGAGCTGAATGGAGAGCGAGAAGTTCTCAGCTGAGTTTATAAAACTGTAAAAATAGTGTTTAATGTACAATATTTTCAACAAAATTAGGTTGCTTTTACGCCTGTCCCTATTGCAGAATGCAGCCTTTTGACACAGCTTGTACTAATGCCAACTTTCATCCACATTTGCATTGGTCCCCTCGTTTGGTGATTGGCATTTAGGCTGTGACAACGAAAATGCATCAGACAGACCTACAATACGTTTTAGCAGGGAAGTTTGGTTAGGTGACCTTATTGTAATTATGAAAATAATTCAAACAGATTGTGAACCCAAAATTGTAATTTAGATTCTAGAGTGGGGACAATAAAAATACAAATAATTTGGTTAAGAGTGTAGGGGCAGATTTATGTAATCTTGTCTAGGAGATTTAGTTTCTATTTACTTCGTTTGATTCTTAACAATTGGCTAAAATATAGGGTAATTACTGTGCTTGTTATTATTATTATTCCACTTCTTCACAATTTTGCCATTGTAATCACATATTTTAAATCTCATGTGCCTACTTGTGTCTTTGAAAATTAATTACATGAGGCAATGTATTTGTGCAGCCATTCATGGATTTAAAACAAATAAGTTATACAAATAAAGACATGGTATGAAATGCTCCAGGAATCAAATATCATTTTTGCCATTTTAGTTTTGTGCACATGCTAGGCAGCTCAAAAACGTGTCATATGTTGTCTATGTAGAGTACGGTGATGACAAGGATCTTCAACTAGTAGGCTTAAACTACCTGAATATTGATATTCCTTAGATTTTTCTTGAAGGTTTGAGAAATGAATGGTTATAACAAGAACATTTTCAAACACCCATCACTTGGGAAACATAGATCAGGGGTGGCCAACCCTCCTGGGGAGCAAGCAAGAGTTTCTTCCAGCCCAATTTTAAAGAGATTGTTCACCCAAATTACAAAATACGAAATGTTTGTGTCCTTATCTTGAAAGCAGTCTATGGACAAGGAGACCGCAATGTATGATTTGGTTACCCACTGCCATTAACCATTAATATTTCCTGTGCAGAGCCTTGGTCTTTCTAACTGACAACAGGGATCAATCCCTGCTTCCAACCTTCGCACTGTTTCTGGTATTTGCCTGTCTTCCGATCTAATTTCATTACTGTCAGAAAAAACTGTCAAACCACCTAAAAATATGCACAAAAAATATTATTATACTTTAAATTTCATCCCCCAAATATCGCAAAGTAACAAAGTCGTCCAATTTTGAGTATTCATTTAATGTTCAAAGCATACTGAATACACCTGATCTGTGTTTTTATTTTATTTTTTAAATCCACTCTGGTCATAGGCCTAATGTCAAAATGCCTAGGATTGCAGGAAATTGGCTTTGAAACAGTAGGCTACTGCTGTTGTGTAGATAGTGATATCTTCTCATCCCAAGACATGAAATGCATCCAAATCAGGCGTTCTCAGTCTGCCTTTAAATAAGAAAATAAAGTATTCCCTTATATTTCCCTACATGTCTGAGTAGGGCTAATGGTATGAAAATGTTTGGTCACAGTATTAACATACCACAGCATATCATCAGAGAACAAAGATTGTGTTATTTTCAGCTAGCCTATATGCTAATACTTTGTGGCTTATTTCCATGCATTTACTATAATTCACTTCTCTTTTTGCCCTGCACTGTTAGAGGAATTTTACTGTACCCTGCAATTAAATCTGCAACCTTGTACATGTCACTAATAAACGCCACAATATAACAAGGACAATGTTGAGGAAGTTTAAAGAGGATACTGTAAATTATTTACTTTTTAGATAAATGAGTCATTTTAGCTGAAGGATCTATATATATGCCTGTTATCCTATCTGCCAACCCTTTATCTTCTCTGGACAAGAAACTGAAAGGAAACTGCATTCCCCACATTGTTCAAATGTTCGCTAAACCATGGGGAAGGAGCATGATCTTTCTATTTCTCTCTCTCACTCTCACACACACACACACACACACACACACACCTGACTCACCTGACTCACCTCACCTGGTATGCTTTACTCATTAACTCACTGGGAAGTCCGGAGGAATCTAAAGAAAGGAGTCATGATTCATAGTCACCTTGCCTGGATAAGATGTCACAACGAAATGCCAACTGTAAAGACAAAGTTGCACACAAAATGCACATGTCATCAATTTGATTAACACACACTACTGTTTTCCATTGGGTTGGACTGGTTGTTTGACAAGGCAGAACACTCATCACTTACATTTACTTACATTTACATTTTGATTCAGTGATTCACTAGTATTAATTATGAGTCACTATTACTGTAGACATGTCAGAATAAGGCTGTAACATAGACATGTCCATTCTTGTCTGCTCATGCCCATTGCTCAGTGTTTGTGTTTCCAAAACTCCTGCCCTGTGGAGTTTTAGGGATTCCCATACATGCCCTCCCTCCACCCTGTCCTCCTCCCTTCCCCCAGTAAGATACAGATTATGGGCTTTAAAGTTGAGTTTTCCCTGAAACTCCTATCCACCCAACAGACATAATCTAACTGCAGCACTAGTGTTGTGAAAAAGGTTTATATTCCAATGTTATGAGACATTTTTTGCAGAATATTGTTAATGGAGATTTGCTGTTCTCTTTGTTGTGAAAATTAAACTATTCTCAGGCTGAAACCTGTATGTGTGTCTTTTCTGCACACACACTCAATATTACTGTTTATGTGCAGATAACCCAGGGTTGTGTAATAACACGGTCTCCCATCTTTCCATGCACAGACGTTGTTGTTCCTCAAAAAGTACTTAATGTGCCAGGAGTTTCCTACCACGTCCGGTCCACTCAGTCATGTGACTCCATAGAACATCTAAAGAGAACATGTCAAAAAAGGACTATCATAACATGAGATCAAAAAAAGTAATGACCTTACATACCTAGACTTGAATTAAAGTCAGATTAATCATACGGTTTTGTGCCACAGTGGAATAAACATTTATTTTATTGCACTTCAGGTAATACTTGCCATTGACCTTGTCAAATGATTAATTGTCTTGCTATACAGGTTATTGATCAGATCATGGTTCACCCATACAGACAGAGAGACTAAAAATGGCAACAAACTGGTCTTTTTTTCAAGTTCAGCTGGGTCATTTCATACGTGTCAGTCATTAGTCATGTTCTGTCAGTAAGGTCAGATAAACAGTGGTTACCACCACTAGTGTGTATGTTCCTGTCAGTGTGGTCTGGTAACACATGGAGGTAGTTGATGTGTATGATTGAGTTTCTTCCCGTGTTGTGCAAATAGAAAGACCCCTGGATTTCACTGTGTTGTTCACACCACACACATTAAACAATAGTCGATTGGCATCAAGGATAAATACAGTGTATTCGGAAACTATTCAGACCCCTTCCCTTCTTCCACATTTTGTTACGTTACAGCCTTATTCTGAAATGGAAGAAAACATTTTTTCCCTCATCAATCTTCACACAATACCCCATAATGACAAAGCGAAAAACATTTGCAAATGTATTTAAAATATTTATTTACATAAGTATTCAGACCCTTTGCTATGAGACTCAAAATTGAGCTCCAGTACATCCTGTTTCCATTGATCAGCCTTGATGTTTCTACAACTTGATTGGAGTCCACATCTGTGGTAAATTCAAATGATTGGACATGATTTGAAAAGGCACACACCTGTCTATTTAAGGTCCCATAGTTGACAGTGCATGTCAGAGCAAAGACGAAGCCATGAGGTCGAAGGAATTGTCCATAGAGCGCAGAGACAGGATTGTGTCGAGGGACAGATCTGGGAAGGGTACCAAAAAAGGTCTGCAGCAGTGAAGGTCCCCAAGAGCACAGAGGCCTCCATCATTCTTAAATGGAAGAAGTTTGGAAGCACCAAGACTCTTCCTAGAGCTGGCCGCCCCGCCAAACTGAGCAATCAGGGGAGAATGGCCTTGGTCAGGGAGGTGACAAAGAACACGATGGTCACTCTGGCAGAGCGCCAGAGTTCCTCTGTGGAGATGGGAGAACCTTCCAGAAGAACAACCTTCTCTGCAGCACTCCACCAATCAGGCCTTTATGGTAGAGTGCCCAGACGGAAGCCAGTCTTCAGTAAAAGGCACATGACAGCCTCCTTGGAGTTTGCCTAAAGGCACATAAAGGACTCTCAGATCATGAGAAAGAAGATTCTCTGGTCTGATGAGACCAAGATTAAACTATTTGGCCAGAATGCCAAGTGTCATGTCTGGAGGAAACCTGGCACCATCCCTATGGTGAAGCATGGTGGTGGCAGCATCATGCTGTGGGGATGTTTTTCAGCCTCAGGGACTGGGAGACTTGTCAGGATTGAGGTAAAGATGAACAGAGCCAAGTACAGAGAGATCCTTAGAGAGAACCTGCACCAGATCACTCAGTACCTCAGACTGGGGGCGAAGGTTCACCTTCCGACTGGACAATGACCCTGAGCACACAGCCAAGACAAAGCAGGAGTGGCTTCGGGACAAGTCTATGGATGTCCTTGAGTGGCCCAGCCAGAGTCTGGACTGGAACCCAATCGAACATCTCTGGGGAGACCTGAAAATAGCTGTGCAGCGACGCTCCCCATCCAACCTGACAGGGCTTGAGAGGATCTGCAGAGAGGAGGTGCTTCAACAAAGTACTGAGTAAAGGGTCTGGATACTTATGTGAATGGTATTTCAGTTATTTTTTTAATACATGCAAACATTTTTTAAAACCTGTTTTTGCTTTGTCATAATGGGGTATTGTGTGTAGATTTATGAGGAGATAAAAAAAACAATAATCCATTTTAGAATAAGGACGTAACATAATAAAATGTGGAAAAAGTCAAGTGGTCTGAATACATTCTGGATGCACTGTAAGTAGACACAAACCTAATCTGTTTTTTTTAAAGGGGGTTCGTTTCATGTTGGATAAACGGCCACAATAATGATAATGCAGAATTTAAATATGTGACAGTGCAATCCGCCTGGAAATCCCCCACCCTGTGTTGACTCCTCCCCCTCGGGCACCACTATAATTTAATGCTGGTGTATGTAAAGTTCTGAATTACAACCAACACATAAACCAGTGTCAAATGGACCTTCATAGAGCGAGAATCCTCAACCACATGGATTGTAAAACTGATGGTCGACATTCTAAGGATGGGAAAGTTAAATCTTTCAATGAAGAGCGGCTGGACAGTGGCCTCGACTCTCTCAAAGATGAGGAATATAAAGTTGTCGCCTGTGAGCTCGAGCGTCTTCGTGTGGATTGTCTCCCACCGCAGAGAGACGAATGCGGCAATGAACCGTGGAAGGAACAAATTTCAGAGGATGGAGACACGTACGTTGAGAAACTATAATACCATCTGTGGACATTCAAGTTTTTTTCCATGTCAGAAGATAGTTACACCAAGTCTACTATAAATAATGCATTGTTATTGTTATGTTTAGGCTACATAGGTAAGCTAACGGACAGCTCGTTGGGCAATTCGACTAAGGGTCCTGGTTGAAATAACCGAGCCGACAAAGTGAAAATCAATCGTTGTGCCCTTGAGCAAGGCACTTAACTCTAATTTGCTTCAGGGGCGCCTTACTACTATGGCATACCCTGTAAAACAATACATTTCACTGCACCTATCCGGTGAATGTGACAATATAAAAACAAATGTACGCTTATTTTTTGTAGTTGAGTAATTTTTGCGCAATTGTGGGTGTCTTCCAGTGTGCAACAGGTATTATTAGCATTTGCATGCAAAGCACTCTCTAAACAATGCACAAGGAAGGTATTGGGGGGAGTTACAGTCAGAGTGATTATTATGGTCATTGTGTACGTAAACAAAAGGCTATCAGAACGGAATGTACTATGGCCGGGGGTCAAATGGGCGGCGCTCACACTCTGCCCCAGCCGGGAAAGTCCCAGGCCTCGTGCCAGAAACCACGCGCTGCAACGTACGCCAGTGCGTCAAGCCACCACTAGTAGAAATAGCTTGAGGGGGAAAAAGTGTGAAGTCCATGAAGTGCTGCCGTTAAAGTGCTGCTCATTAAACATTTTAAACCCCTACATGTCATATTCATGTTAATTTATTTTGTTTAGTAATCTGAGCAGTTAAATAATACATCCCTTTTTTCTTATTTTTAATCTATGCAGGCTTCTCCACCTTGCCATTATCCATGAAGCCAAGGACTGTGCAATGAAGATGATAGAGCTGTCATGCAATGAGCCTTTCCTCAATCAATATAACCACCAGAGACAGGTAAATACAGCTAAAACCTGCACAAATAGATGCATAGGTAGAATACCAGGTGTATGTGTATGTTATGTACAAGAGAGTGAAGTATATGCACACTTACAATAACGTTTTTTTGTGTGAGACCCATACTTCCAGTTCCTAACCAAATCCCTCCTCCCCCATAGACTCCTCTCCACCTGGCTGTGATCACAGAGCAGGCTGAAATAGTGGAGCGTCTCCTGAAGGCTGGCTGTGACCCCACGCTAGTGGACGACAGTGGCAACACAGCCCTTCACATCGCCTGCAGGAAGGGCTCTCTCACCTGCTTCAGTGTCCTCACCCAGACCCAGGGCTGCTCTACCCAGCTCCCAGCCATTATGGCCACACCAAACTACAGTGGTAAGAAGGGTCTAGTCTATTTTCTGTTACTTGTTTCAGCTGGTAGGGAATCTGTGGCCATACTGAAACTAAGCAATTACTAAATAATGTTTAACAACTGCAGTAATTACAGTTACTACACAGGTATAAGGGCAGCTTAATGTAAAGTGTTATCCTTTTCTCTGACCATTGGTCTTCCTCTGCTCTCTGTTTCAGGTCAGAACTGTTTGCATCTGGTCTCTATCCATGGCTTCCTCTCGCTAGTGGAGAGCCTTGTTGATCTCGGAGCTGACATCGATGCACAGGTATGCATGCAACAGCTTAGTCTTTCTTCAACCCTACCCTCACAAAAGTCCACTCATTTGACTATAATGTCATGCATATTTAATAAAAAGCATCCAGATGATGTGTATTTTCCGTTAACTTTTTTGGTACTTGTTTGTCCCTTGGTGTTCCAGGAGCAGTGCAATGGCCGCAGCCCTCTCCACCTGGCTGTTGACCTACAGAACCTGGACTTGGTGCTGCTCCTGGTCAGTAAAGGGGCGAATGTCAACAGCCTGACCTATGGCGGTCACACGCCGTACCACTTGACCTACGGACGCCAGAACACCTCCATCGAAAGGGAACTGTATGAGCTGACAGCTCAGGAGCTGAGAGAACTGCCAGACAGTGAGTCTGAGGACAGTGAGGAAGAGGAGGAACAGTCTGATGATGAAGTGGTGAGTGTGACTTAACTCTGATGTGAGTTTATTTGGACTGTGAGTGTGTGACACATCGCTACTGTGTGTGATTGCTTATGTAGGGTATAGGGTTTTGTCATATAGTTGTGTAGTTATACTAAACTGTGAAAATGGTTCAGCATATCTAGCTGTATGTCATGAGTGAACCCAGCAGATTAGACGTTTTAGATAGTCATGAGTGAACTTGGCTCTAATCCACCTTCTCCTTTCGCAGGTGACATGTTGGTATGATGACGTTCAATGGAATGGGTGCCATTAGAAAATAGACCACAGAACCTCCAAAGAACATTAGTACAGGCAGAGACAGAAGCTCATCTGTGCACAGGCTTTAGCTTTGGTACAGTCGCATGCCAAAGTGGTGCCAACCTCAGAGATAGAGGATGGCAGAAGACTGGTACAGCAGGGGTCTCAACAGACTGAGAAAGTGATGATGGACAGTGTGAACCACTGAGAAGATGCCAAATAAACAAAATGGATGGCAATAAATAAGTCTTTATGGCTCTGAAAGAGACTCATTATCACAGCATACATCCTACCAACGATGTAATAACGCCTACATGTATTATATTGTAAATGGATGTGAATACAAAGATGTATATTTTTAAATGTGTAAAGTTTGACTATTGTAAATGATTTCCATTGTTTGTGGAAAGGTAAAGCAAGCCACACACTCCAGTAAATTAAAACAATACATATTTAACATTGCCTTGATTTCTGGCGTTTTTCCATCTGTTGGAGATTGATGAAAAATATGGTAATTTTTCAGAACTCAGTCATACCTCTTTACGAGACTGAATCATGCAATTATTGTTAAATAAATTACACAGATGCTGAAAGGTCAGTCTTAAAGACTAACACACTATTATGCAGATAAAATGGCACATCACAAATGCCCAAACAGAATAAGGGACTCAAGTCCCAAGATGCTGGTCTATCAGGCTTGTGAATGAGTTACAGCCATATGATGAGCTGTACCATCTATCCATAGACTTGTATAGGTAATTTGTATTGTTATTATAGCTGAGCACACTGGCATTTCCTGTAAGGGTGGGGCCAAGACTGGCAGCAGCGAAAAATTTCCCTGGGGAGTCAGAGCTTCCAAGACATAAGGAAGTCTCAGATGTTTAATGTGATTAAGGTCATGTGATGAGGGATATACAGTAACTTTGATTACCTGTGTGTGTGTGTACAAACAGTCTGGTAGAACTCCGAGACTATTGTCAGTGTGGTTATTGTCATGCGTATAAGTACAAGCTTAAAAGCTCATGGGAATCTACCACTGAGCTACTGATTTTCATACTACAAAGATGAGTCATTTTGTCTTGTCGGTCTACTTTTCAGTGGTGCCGTCTCAAAGAAACCTCTGCAGGTGAAGGCAAATTATTTAGTCATAGCATGCTCCCTCAAAGCCCGAAGTGATCAGGCAACACAAGAGGGACAGGCAGGCCATTCAGAAAAGAGTCCCGAGGGGGAATAAGAGAAGCTCATATGACTCTGCCTGACAAGGAGAAATGACAAAGCCTTCAGATGGAAAATCCAGACCGTCTTCATGAAGGGGAATATACAGTGCATTTGGAAATTATTCAGACCCCTTGACTTTATCCACATTTTGTTAGATTACAGACTTATTATAAAATTGTTTAAATAATTTTCTTCATCAACCTACACATAATACCCCATGACAAAGCAAAAACAGGTTTTTAGAATTTTTTTAGAATATACAAAACCCCTGAAATATTACATTTACTTCAGTATTCAGACCCTTTACTCAGTACTTTGTTAAAGCACATTTGGCAGCAAATACAGCCTTGAGTCTCCTTGGATATGACGCTACAAGCTTGGCACACCTGTATTTAGGGAGTTTCTCCCATTCTTCTCTGCAGATCCTCTTCAAGCTTTGTCAGGTTGGATGGGGAGTGTCACTGCACAGCTATTTTCAGGTCTCTCCAGAGATATTCGATCGGGTTCAAGTCTGGGCCACTCAATGACATTCAGAGACTTTGTCCCGAAGTCACTCCTGCATTGTCTTGGCTATGTGTTTAAGGTCATTGTCCAGTTGGAAGGTGAACCTTTGCCTCAGTCTGAGGTCCTGAACGCTCTGGAGCAGGTTTTCATCAAGGATTTCTCTGTACTTTGCTCTGTTCATCTTTCCCTCAATCCTGAATAGTCTCCGAGCCCTGAAAAACATCCCCACAGCATGATTCTGCCACCACCATGCTTCACCGTAGGGATGGTGCCAGGTTTCCTCCAGACATGACACTTGGTATTCAGGCCAATGAGTTTAATCTTTGTTTCATCAGACCAGATAATAGTTTCTCATGGTCTGAGGGTCCTTTAAGCAAACTCCAAGGAGGCTGTCATGTGCCTTTTACTGAAGAGTGGCTTCCATTTGACCACTCTACCATAAAGGCCTGATTGGTGGAGTGCGGCAGATAGTTCCCCTTTTGGAAGTTTCTCCCATCTCCATCAGTGACCATCGGGTTCTTGGTCACCTCCCTGACCAAGCCTCGGAGCTCTACGGACAATTCCTTCGACCTCATGTCTTGGTTTTTGCTCTGACATGCACTGTCAACTGTGGGACCTTATATAGACAGGTGTGCCTCTTTCCAAATCATGCCCAATCAATTGAATTGACCACAGGTGGACTCCAATCAAGTTGTAGAAACATCAAGGACAATGAATGGAAACAGGATGCATAAATGTGAACACTTATGTAAATGTCATCATTGAAGATGAGGTAATTCCATTTTAGGTGATTGCTAAAAATCAGAGTTGTCTTTGATAAGACATTTGTGGATGTGAGTATTAAGTTTATAATGCACACATGCTTACAACCACTTCAAGAATGCTGTACATCCAGCAGTCTAGAACAGGGAATAAGGGGATCTTCAACCTCATTGCTCAACTTTCAAATATTATTGTATTGCATCACTAATGTGCTGAGCTGTGTGGACAACTTATTTCAAAAGATCTGAATCCACTTGCCTTTGTTATTTTACTTATTCAGACATTCAGGGATTTCTATAGCACACACACAATCATGGTGTCAAATAACAGTCAGCATAAGGCTTTGGATCTATGCACCATATCTGTATGGGGAAAGAAAACCTACCAGGATTTGAGTTTCTCGAAAACATTCTCTTTAATTGAACAGCGTAAATGTACAGCAAAAAAGAAGTCAGGGCTTTCGTTCTGAAGATCAGTGGTAGTGTTCTCTGTCATATTTCTAGGGTAGTCTCCCCTCTAGACTGGAACACATGGAAACACTCAATCTCGCTCTGACAGGGACACAAGGTGGACATCGATCTCGGTCTCTGTCAGGATCCTGTAAATGGAGAGAGGCAAATACTGATTCTGACTGGGTCTTTGTACATAACCTATCTGTCCAAAAGATTGAATTTCTATTTACACTCATGACTTCCTATGTTATTTTCTGCACCAAGCTTCAAAAAGTTCCATCACTATTAAACAATTCCCATGGAGACTCACCTGAATTTAGGGTCTTCCGTTGTAATGACTCCAATCTCTAGCTCGGAGGGCTTGAAGTCAATGGACAGTACCGTA
This sequence comes from Oncorhynchus clarkii lewisi, assembly GCF_045791955.1. NCBI lineage: Eukaryota > Metazoa > Chordata > Actinopteri > Salmoniformes > Salmonidae > Oncorhynchus > Oncorhynchus clarkii. The sequence continues at coordinate 27,568,635 of NC_092171.1, forward strand.
GACAAACAAGTTATCGCAGTCTGTAAACAAGAGGATTAAACTTAAACTATTTCAAATCGGGACTAGTTTGCTGATTTAAGTTTTATTATTCTACACGCCAAGAGGTAAGGTATTTTACCTCGATTGTTTGCGCAAAGGTCCAGTCCAGTTTCTTCTTGACCTTTTTCTCCAGGAAGGTGGTGGCCTCTGTCTGTTTGACCCCAGCAGCAGTGGCCTTGAAGCCACAGTAGTATCCTGCAGGGTCACACTTATACACCTGGGGACCACACTCCTCATCCACACCAATCACTATCATGCCTGCAACAATGGATAAAAAAATACAATTAATTAATTGAGACCAAAACTAAAAGCATCTTAGCTAAGAATGCAACTTTCTTACTCTGCATTCCCATCCCCCATTTTAAAAAAAAAACATTAGTCATTTAGCAGATGCTCTTATCCAGAGTGACTTACTCTTAGTGCATTCATCTTAAGATAGCTGGGTGAGAACCACATATCACAGTCATAGTAAGTACATTTTTCTTCAATAAATAAGTTTTCAGCAATGTCAGTGCAAGTAGGAAAAGTGCAGTTTTTTAGGGGGAGGGGGGATAAGACAGATGTCTTATTTAAGATACTCTTTGAAAAGGTAGGGTTTCAGACGTTTTGATAAGATGGGCAGGGACTCTGCTTTCCTGACGTTTTTATTAGTGAGGAACAACAGTCGTACGGTTCATTTTAAACCAGCGGGTTTGGTTCACCTCCAATAATTTGAAACCACTTATAGTCCAAGATTATTACTATTTTTAAACAGAATTGTAACACTTACAGCAACCCAGAGGTCTCATCTCAGCATTCTGTGTGTACACCTGAGAGATGTCAGCCATCCTCTTACACAGCATGTCCACTGGGATCTCATAGCCATACTTGTACTTCCAGTTGGCTGCTTCGTAGCGAGCTCTCTGGACTTGAGACTTGCTGTCAGCTGAACACAAATTAATCGGTTATTATTTGTCATTATTACAGAAATGAATTAATACACTCCATGAAGTTCATCTTCAGTCTGTATTGGATATTTCAACCTTAAAATATTTCCCACCCGTCATTCCGGACATGACACAGCCAATGTTTTCTGTGATTTTGAATAGGTGTGTGACTGTGGAGGCATCAAGAAGCTTGTCCTGTGGGAGAGATTGAAGAGTACATCTCATTACTGCCTGTAAGATCGCATAGGCAATATGATAACAGAGCAATGAATAAGTCATGAAGGGTGTTCTTACTGGAACTTTCTTCTGTGTGACGACAACTGCACAGTCTTGTCCTCGGATAGCTAATGAGGTAAGGCCACCTTGATTGATAGCCTTGAATGCATATTCTGGGGAAATAAACAACAGGAAAACATTATGCATCACTCCGGACTGTTGTTTATGGAAGAGATAACAGATTCAAAGCGGCAACTTCTGTCAAATAACGTTACACGAGTAGTTCTTAAATTAAAAAATATCAAGCGCAACAGGAACTGTTGACAGATTTGAATTAGACGTTAGCCAGCTAAGTAGCTATCCTAGCTAACTAGCTAATTGATTAGCTACTAGTTAGCAAGCATAATCAATGTCTTACGCGTTAGGATCTGAAAATGTTAACATACATTATCCGTTCACTGACAGAATCAAACAGCTAGCTAGAGATAATATGCCTAACTTAAGTAACATGTTCCTTAACATTACTAGCTAGCTAAATTACTAGCTTACGTTAGTTTGCTACCGGTGATGACTGCGCAAGTTAGTATTTTTTCTTGTCTTCATAACGATCCCATACTAACCGACTTGGTAGAGTCTGCCCTCTGGAGAGAATATGGTAATATGTCGGTCAAATCCTGCACTCGACCCTCGGGACATTGTGTTGGTAAACAAGCAAATATGTATAAAAGTTGAAACTGAAAATAGAACAGCTCAGAGAAAAACGATGCACGGCAATGACCCCCGGAAGTAGTTCTCGGGAACAGTAGATTCATGTTCGGGTCAAGCGAAGAAGGGGCGTGGTTTACTCACACTGGTTTGATGAATGCTTTTTATTTATTTAGGACTCAAAGTGATTGGGTCTTTCTTTTATTATTTTTTCACGTTTTATCGTTTCATTAAGGAACACTGTATTTTACAATTTGTGAAGATCAAACAGAAGCAGGTGCCTTATTTTGCCCTGGTGAGACAAAGACACTTCTGGGGAACTAAATAAGTTTATCTCTCTGCCCCATTCTCATCATAGTGGATGTGACAGGAGCCTCCATTTGTCTGGACAATGGTGTCATAACTTGACATCCTCTGAAAAAAAAAGTAACAGAACACCACAAGAATTATAATAACCTCAAACACACACATGCCATGCATTTATTTATTTGGGGCTCCGAGTGGCACAGCAGTCTAAGGCACTGCATCTCAGTGCTAGAGACATAACTACAGACACCCTGGTTCAAATCCTGGCTGTATCCCTGTGCGATAGGGCGGCGCACAACGTTCATTTTAGGTCCCCATATAGACAACATGCATTTATGCATTGATTTATAATAAATAAGCAAGCTCCATCTCCCTTTTACTTTCACCTGGAATCGTACACTCTTTCCCAGAGTGTAACTGCTCAGCACCAGCTAGTGCCCTCTCTGCCACTTGAAGAAGAGGCGTCGAGTAGCACCATCGGGCAGGCAGGCCTTGTGGTCCCGCATCAGGTCCCAGCTCAAAGTTACAGTGGTTCCCAGAGTGCAGTGTGGCACTCAGAACTGTCAAACAACCAGAGGTGTCAAGAACCAAACAAACCCAAAGAATACACAATGTATTGCACACAAATACACAGAGTGGATAAAACATTAAGAACACCTTTCTAATACTGCGTTGCCTAATATGATCCTCCAGAAAGCTTTGGTTTGTAAAGACATAGGACTGAGTTTGTAAGACAGAGTATACAGCTGAACTCACATGTCAGTGAAGAAGCAGTGGGCCTTCTGTTGGGCCAGGCTCATGTCATGTCTGTCCCAGCTGCGTGAGGGCCGTTGCATGTGCTTCCTCCACAGGACCAGAATGACCAGGCCCTGTCGCTCCAGCTCTGACACCACCACCAGGAGCTGCATGTAAACACAGACATTTAGCCATCATCACTTATGTCACACTCATTTCTTTGCAAATTTTAACAAAATGTTTGTTGCATGCCAGCCTTAATAAACATTATTTTGCTTTTAGAAGATCAACAAAGGTTAGCCAATATAATGCATTGCATTTAGGGTGAACATTCTATCCGTCAATATAAGATTTTTATGAATGAAAGAACACAATGCATTCGCCCATTGGGATGAATACTCAGTCAGTCATGTGTTACCTTCATTCACTTCCTCTGTAGGGAATTTCCCTGGTTGAGTCTGAGACAAGACACATTCTTTTTTTTTGTATTTTTTTTTTTAACTATGCAGGTCAGTTAAGAACAAATTCTTATTTACGATGACGGCCTACATCAGCTATAGATACATTAATTCTCAATGCTTAACCATTGTTTTGGCTTTTTTTGGTATTAACTATTGGTTTACTCAGGTAGGGTTGCAAAAATCCAGTAACTTTCCCAAATTTCCCTGGTTTTCCAGAAAACCCGATTCGAGTTCCTGTACAACCCTACTCAGCAGTGATGATGATGGGAGTTATTTTCTACAGGATATTGCATATTTTCCACTTTTGACAAAAAAAGGGGATATTAAAAAGCTGATTGCAATCTTTATATTACTTTGCTATCAATTTGCACCTGTTTGACTGAGATAATTACATTTTTTGTCTCATTCATCTCATCTCTGCAACTTTTTCCTAGGTTCCTTGCTGCAAATGAGAATTGCTGTAAATTAGAATATGTTCAGTCAACATACCTGGTGAAATAAGGGTTAAATAAAGAGGACCTGTGCAAACACCATGCCATTATTTGGCACTTTTTAAAAAGATCACACCTAGGGCCGTGGCAGTCATGACATTTTGTTTGCTGGTTATTGTCATGCAAAAGTAATTAACATAATCGGCATACAAGTGTAAGGTTCTGCTTTTCTTTTCTTAGTCAACCTTGTGTTCTGTCTTTCATTTTTGTTCATTGATTTCACCTGTGTTCGTTTCTCACCTGGTCTCATCAGCTCCCTAATTAGTTCAGTTCTTTCTGTTTGAATGGTTGTGAGGTATTGTTTGTTTTTGACTGCCTACCTGTGTATGACCATTGCCTGCGACCACGTTCCTGCCTTCCGTGAAGGCTTAATAAACATCTGCCGTGCTCTGTGTGTGAATCTACACCTTTTTCTCCCTGAGTATTCATTACAACAAGCTGGTGATGCACGCCTTTGGAACATCTACATTTAAGTTGAATAAATCAATTGAATATACACCATGACAATAAATCCATTATTTATTTTAGGCAGGTCTAAAGAAACATGACATGAATAAAATGTATTTCAGAAGAACAGAATATGTTTTGGCCTACTGTATGTTGTCTGGCTATACGTCATGGCATAGGCTGAAGGCTTGTACATTTAACAATCAGTGGAGGATCCTCATAAGAGGAAAGGGAGGATTTCCTAAAAAATAAAAATAGTCAAGTATTTAAAAAGTTATAATTTTTATGCTGAACTAAAATATAAACTCAACATGTAAAGTGTTGGTCCTGTTTTTCATGAGCTGAAATAAGAAATCCCTGAAATTATGCATACACACAAAAAGCTAATTTCTCTAATTTTGAGCACAAATTTCTTTACATTCCTGTTAGTGACAGGTGTGACATATCAAGAAGCTGATTAAACAACATGATCATTACACAGGTGCACTTTGTGCTGGCGATAATAAAAGGCCACTCTAAAATGTGCAGTATTTACTCTAAAATGTCTCAAGATTTGAGGGAGCGTGCAATTAGCATGCTGGCTGCACATTAGCATGCTGTTAGCATGCTGACTGTCCACCAGAACTGTTGCCAGAGAATTTAATGTTAATTCCTCTAACATAAGCCACCTCCAATGTTGTTTTCGAGAATTTGGCAGTAGGTCCAACCTGCCTCACAACCGCAGACCACGTGTAACCATGCCAGCCCAGGACCTCCACATCCGGCTTCTTCACATTTGGGATCGTCTGAGACCAGCCACCCAAACAACTGATGAAACTAAGGAGTATTTCTGTCTGTAATGAAGCCTTTTTGAGGGGAAAAACAAATTCTAATTGGCAGGGTCTGGCTCCCCAGTGAGTAGGTAGGCATATGCCTTCCCAGGCAACACCCATGGCTGCGTCCCTGCCCAGTCATGTTAAATTAGGGCCTCATGAATTTATTTAAATTTACTGATTTCCTTATATCAAATCAAATCAAAGTTTATTTGTCACGTGCGCCGAATACAGTGAAATGCTTACTTACAGGCCCTAACCAACAAAGTAAAAAATAGGTATTAGGTGAACAATAGATTAGTAAAGAAATAAAAAAACAACAGTAAAAAGACAGTGAAAAATAACTGTGGCGAGGCTATAACAGTAGCGAGGCTATATACAGGCACCGGTTAGTCTGGCTAATTGATGTAGTATGTACATGTAGGTATGGTTAAAGTGACTATGCATATATGATAAACAGAGAGTAGCAGTAGCGTAAAAGAGGGGTTGGGGGGTGGTGGGTGGTGGGACACAATGCAAATAGTCTGGGTAGCCAATGTGCTGGGGCACTGGTTAGTCGGGCTAATTGAGGTAGTATGTACATTAATGTATTGTTAAAGTGATATGCATATATGCTAAACAGAGTGTAGTAGCAGCATAAAAGAGGGGTTGGGGGGGAACAATGCAAATAGACCTGGTAGCCATTTGATGACCAGTTCAGACGTCTTATGGCTTGGGGGTAAAAGCTGTTGAGAAGCCTTTTGGTCCTAGACCTGGTGCTCTGGTACCGCTTGTAGTGCGGTAGTAGAGAGAACAGTCTATGACTGGGGTGGCTGGGATCTTTGACAATTTTTAGGGCCTTCCTTTGACACCACCTGGTGTAGAGGTCCTGGTTGGCAGGCAGCTTAGCCCCAGTGTAGTATTGGAACGTACGCACTATCCTCTGTAGTGCCTTGCGGTCAGAGGCCGAGCAGTTGCCGTACCAGGCAGTTATGCAACCAGTCAAGATGCTCTCGATGTTGCAGCTGTAGAACCTTTTGAGGATTTGAGGACCCATGCCAAATCTTTAAAGTTTCCTGAGGGGGAAAAGGCTTTGTGGTGCCCTATTCATGACTGTCTTGGTGTGTTTAATGGTTTATTGTCATGGTGATCAATCTAGGTTGTTGGTGATGTGGACACCAAGGAACTTGAAGCTCTCAACCTGCTCCACTACAGCCCCATCGATGAGAATGGGGGCGTACTCGGTCCTCCTTTTCATGTAGTCCTCAATCATCTCCTTAGTCTTGGTTACGTTGAGGGATAGGTTGTTATTCTGGCACCACCCGGCCAGGTCTCTGACCTCCTCCCTATAGGCTGTATCTTCATTGTCGGTGATCAGGCCTGCCACTGTTGTGTCTTCTGCAAACTTAATGATGGCGTTGGAGTCGTGCCTGGCCACGCAGTCGTGGGTGAACAGGGAGTACAGGAGGGGACTGAGCACGCACCCCTGGGGGCTCCAGTGTTGAGGATCAGCGTGGCAGATATGATGCTACCTACCCTCAGCAAATGGGGGCAGCCCGTCAGGAAGTCCAGGATCCAGTTGCAGAGGGAGGTGTTTAGTCCCAGGGTCCTTAACTTAGTGATGAGCTTTGAGGGTACTATGGTGTTGAACGCTGAGCTGTAGTCAATGAATAGCATTCTCACGTAGGTGTTCCTTTTGTCTAGGTGGGAAAGGGCAGTGTGGAGTGCAATGGAGATTGCATCATCTGTGGATCTGTTTGGGCGGTATGCAAATTGGAGTGGGTCTATGGTTTCTGGGATAATGGTGTTTATGTGAGCCATTACCAGCCTTCGGAAGCACTTTATGGCTACAGAAGTGAGTGCTATGTGTCTGTAGTCATTCAGGCAGGTTGCCTTAGTGTTCTTGGGCACAGGGACTATGGTGGTCTGCTTTAAACATGTCGGTATTTCAGACTCAATCAGGGACATGTTGAAAATGTCAGTAAAGACACCTGCCAGTTGGTCCGCACATGACCGGAGCACACATCCTGTTAATCTATCCCTGCAGCCTTGTGAATGTTGAACTACCTGTTTAAAGGTCTTACTCACATCGGCTACGGAGAGCGGGATCACACAGTCATCCAGAACAGCTGATGCTCTCATGCATGCCTCAGTGTTGCTTGCTTCGAAGCGAGCATAAAAGTGATTTAGCTCGTCTGGTAGGCTTGTGTCACTGGGCAGCTCTCGTGGCTGTGCTTCCCTTTGTAGTCTGTAATAGTTTGCAAGCCCTGCCACATAAGACGAGTGTCAGAGCCGGTCTAGTAAGATTCAATCTTCGCCCTGTATTGGTGCTTTGCCTGTTTGATGGTTCGTCGGAGGGCATAGCAGGATTTCTTATAAGCTTCCAAGTTAGAGTCCCGCACCTTGAAAGCGGCAGCTCTACCCTTTCGATCTACCCAGCCGCACCAATGTGTCGGAGGAAACACTGTGCACCTGGCAACCTTGGTTAGCGCGCACTGTGCCCGGCCCGCCACAGGAGTCGCTGGTGTGCGATGAGACAAGGACATCCATACCGGCCAAGACCTCCCTAACCCGGACGACGCTAGGCCCCCTGCATTAAAGTCACCGGCCACTAGGAGCGCTGCCTCTGGGTGCTCAATTTCCTGTTTGCTTATTTCCTTATAAGTGCAGTCGAAGTGTGGTCTTAGTGCCAGCATCCATCTGTGGTGGTAAATAAACAGAATATCCATGTCATCATTCAGTCACGATTCCGTGAAACATAAGATGTTACAGTTTTTGATATCCCATTGGTAGGATATTTGTGATCGTACCTTGTCTAATTTATTGTCCAATGATTGTACATTGACGAGTAATACTGACGGTAATGGCAGCTTTCCCACTCGCCTTCTGCGGATCCTTACGAGGCACCCCGCTCTGTGTCCTCTGTACCTGCATCTCTTTCTCTTGCCAATAACGGGGATGTTGGCCTCGTCGGATGTTAGCAGTATATCCTGTTCGTCCTGCTTGTTGAAGAAAAATCTTTGTCTAATCCGAGGTGAGTGATTGCTGTCCTGATATGCAGAAGCCCTTTTTTGCTGTAAGATACGGTGGCAGAAACATTATGTACAAAATAAGTTACAAATAACCCGAAAACCCCCCACATAATAGCACAGTTGGTTAGGCACCCGTAAAACTGCTGCCATTTCTTCCAAGGACATTTATATGAACTGTAACTCAGTAAAATCGTTTAAATTGTTGCATGTTGTGTTTATATTTTTGTTCAGTATAGATTAAACTATACTAAATATATTGAAGTCACCAAATAATTGATTTAAAAAAACTGTTTTGCAATTGTCTACAGTTGCCTCAGCCATTATTCTGTAGGGGAGCACCATGGTGTTGCCGGAGGACAGCTAGCTTTCGTTCTCCTCTGGTCACATTGACTTCAATACAAAACCTAGGAGGCTTATGGTTCTCACCCCCTTCCATAGACTTACACAGAAATTATGACAACTTCCGGAGGACATCCTCCAACCTATCAGAGCTCTTGCAGCATAAACTGACATTTCGTCCACCAAATCAAAGGATCAGAGAATTAATCTAGCACTGAAATCATAAGCTTTGTTCACTGGAACTCTTCCAAGTCAAGGTAAGCATTTGGTTTTATTAATGTATTGCCACCGGGGCAGGCCAGTGTAACTGCTAATCTGATTGCTGACTGTACACTGTACTGCATGATTTTAGCGGTTTTGACTATGATGTGACAACGATGTAGGCTGTGTGTAGCGGTTAGCGGTCATGATATGAAGTTTTGGCTTGGAAAGGTTTTTTCATCTGGTCACAGACAGCTGATGTGTTGTGCAAGTGAAGGGAAAAGGTGAGGAGGAGACTGAATAGATAGTTGCGAGAAGTAATTATATGTAGGTCTACAACGAGCAAAGTGATCATGCTGTTTTTATGTGGCTGCTATGAAAGTGAACTGTTAGCGTGTGATTAGGGGTGTATTCATTCCACCTACTCTGTTGAACCTTCACCTCACTAAAACCCCAGGTTCGATCCCAGGCTGTGTCACAACCGGCTGTGACCGGGGGTCCGATAGGGCGGTGCACAATTGGCCCAGCTTCACCTGGGTTAGGGAAGGGTTTGGATGGGCACCTGCAGGCTGGCTTTGGTCGTTAGTTGGACGGTGTCTCCTCCGACACATTGGTGCGGCTGACTACTGGGTTAAGTGGGCAAGTGTTAAGAAGTGCGGTTTGGCAGGTCATGTTTTGGAGGACTCGACCTTCGCTACATCTGAGCCCGTTGGGGAGTTGCAGCGATGAGACAAGATCGTAATTGGATCGCAATTGGATATCACAAAATTGGGGAGAAAAAGGGTGTAAACTAAAAATAATAAATAAAATAATAATGATGTTCAAAGCTGCAAAAATGTTTTGATACCCTTTCCCAGATCTGTGCCTCGACACAATCCTGTCTCGGAGCTCTACGGACAATTCCTTCAACCTTATGGCTTGGTTTTTGCTCTGACATGCACTGTCAACTGTGGGACCTTACATAGACAGGTGTGTGCCTATCCAAATCATGTCGATTCAATTTAATTTACCCCAGGTGGACTCCAATCAAGTTGTAGAAACATCTCAAGGATGATCAATGGAAACAGGATGCACCTTTGCTCAATTTCAAGTCTCATAGCAAATGGTCTGAATACTTATGTAAATAAGGTATTTCAGTTTTTATTTTTAATACATTTGCTAAATGTTCTAAAAGCCTGTTTTTGCTTTGTCATTATGGGGTATTGTGTGTAGATTGATGAGGGGAACAAATTATGTAATACATTTTAGAATAAGGCTGTAACGTAACAAAATGTGGAGAAAGTCAAAGGGTATGAAAAATTTCTGAATTTACTCAGTCCATCATTACTTTAGGCCTATGTATAAGGTCTAATATGCATATGGGTGTTTGGAATTAATCATCACCTCTGAAAGTGCTGTCCATTTCATTGCACTCTCTTGGCATTCTCTCAACCAGCTTCACAAGTTAGTCACCTGGAAAGCATTTCAATTAACAGGTGTGCCTCGTTAAAAGTTCATTTGTGGAATTTCTTTCCTTCTTAATGCATTTGAGCCAATCAGTTGTGTTGTGACAAGGTAGGGCTGGTATATAGAAGATAGCCCTATTTGGTAAAAGACCAAGCTCATATTATGGCAAGAACAGCTCAAATAGACAAAGAGAAATTAGTCAATCATTACTTGAAAGACATAAAGGTCAGTCAATACGGAACATTTCCAGAATTTCAAAAACCAAGCACTATGCACTATGCACTATCAAGCACTATGATGATGAAACTGGCTCTCGTGAGGACCACCACAGGAAAGGAAGACCCAGAGTTACGTCTGCTGCAGAGTTACGTCTGCTCACTAGAGTTACCAGCCCCGGAAATTGCAGCCCAAATAAATGCTTCACAGAGTTCAATTAACAGACACATCTCAACATCAACTGTTCAGAGGAGACTGTGTGAATCAGGCCTTCATGGTCAAATTGCTGCAAAGAAACCACTACTAAAGGACACCAATAAGAAGAAGAGACTTGCTTGGGCCAAGAAACACGAGCAATGGACATTAGTTTGGTGGAAAGCTGTCCTTTGGTCTGATTAGTCCAAACTTGAGATTTTTGGTTCCAATCGCCGTGTCTTTGTGAGATGCAGAGTAGGTTAACAAATGATCTCTGCATGTTTGATTCCCACCATGAAGCTTGGAGGTGGAGGTGTGATGGTGTGATAGAGATACGCCATCCCATCTGGTTTGAGCTTAGTGCGAATATCATTTGTTTTTCAACAGGACAATGACCCAACACACCTCTAGGCTGTGTAAGGGCTATTTGACCAAGAAGGAGAGAGATGGAGTGCTGTATCAGGTGACCTGGCCTCCACAATCACCTGTCCTCAACCCAATTGACATGGTTTGGGATGAGTTGGACTGCAGAGTGAAGGACAAGCAGCCAACAAGTGCTCAGAATATGTGGGAACTCCTTCAGAACTGTTGGAAAAGCATTCCAGGTGAAGCTGGTTGAGAGAATGCCAAGAGTGTGCAAAGCTGTCATCAAGGCAAAAGGTGGCTACTTTGAAAAATATAAAATATATATAAAATATACTTTTTTGGTTAGTACATGATTCCATATGTGTTATTTCATAGTTTTGGTGTCTTCACTATTATTCTACAATGTAGAAAATAGTAAAAATAAAGAAAAACCGTTCAATGAGTAGGTGTGTCCAAACTTTTGACTGGAACTGGAAGTGTTTATTGATTATCGATTGTGTTTGCATTGATGTCAGAGTGGTTAGAGGGACAATAGAGCCCTTAGTACCAGGCCATTAGGACCTGGTGATCATTAGCGAGTTGAGTACTACTAATGCATGTCCAGAGTGCATAAAAGGAGATTACCATGATTCAACGGTCACTTCGAATTTTTACTGGGGTCATGACTCAGGACTGCAGGTGTTGCAGTAATTTGGTCACCACAACAGCCCTAATCACACCCTGTTCTCTTTCTGTCCACTCTAGATGAGGAAGTGTTGACCTGGGAACAGCCGGTGGGTGTGGCTGTGTTCTGCTAACTCATCATGGGGGAAGTGAGCTTGGAGTAGCAGGTGTAAGGTTTACCAAGTAAAGCTTGAGACAAGAGCCATGAACCTTTAGCTGTAACCTTTATATTTCTCACCTCATTGTTGTATCCGTTTTAGTTTCTCATTCTCTCTTCTAGCAAGAAGAGGAAGATGGAAAAAAATCAACACAGAATAATTATTTAATTACGCAATGATTTCTATATTAAAAGTCATTGCTTATTGCAAATATCTGTTAATAGTAGATTCATGGTTTTACACACAAAAAAAAACTCTGACGTGTCTAGTTGTCCGATGTGGTTGATGCTGCAGACGTGTGGGTTGGGGAGATGTGGCCTTTAGCTCATAACTGGGATGGAAGTTTACCCCACACACACACTTGAAATACTGATGTTAGTCATGTGAGAACCGGAGAGGAAACCCCCCCCCAATAAGGCATCAGGGTCTGTAGGTGTGCTGAAACAATACTCTCTGTGCTGCGATTATACAAACACAGAACTCTTATATTTTTAAATATAAAAAAGAAATGTATTATTTATTTATTTATTTGAAAGCAGTCAGTTATTTGAAAGCAGTCAGTGCAGTCAGTGACCTGAGGCCACAGCCCCTCCTGCTCACTTCACCTGTCAGAGAAACAATAATGCCACACAGTTGTGGGGAGTTGGAGGGAGGAAAAGGAATGTCATTATTCACACTGTGTGGTCAGACTGTGGTGACTGAGGGTTCTGCTTACAGATAGAAACCCACAGAGTATGGTTAGGCTATGAACAAATGTATACCCATCTTTCCCACAGGATCCAATCTAAACAACAGCCTCCCACATCACATTGCAGCTGTGACAATGCCATCTCCACTGTGTCTCAAGTGGGGGAAGACTGGCATTACAACTAAGTCACTTCAATGGAATTCAAGACGTTCCCTTTCAGGATATTTGTATTTGGCTCTATCCGAGGGGTCTATCAGAGGGGGAGGCAGGTAGCCTAATGGTTAGATAGATGATGATGACTGATGCTCGACCACTCAAGTAGTAGGAAATCCAGATTAAGGAAATCCACCCATTGCATTGGGAGATCGCTTTTTGAGTGACACGGACTGTGGTTTGCTTAGTTTGGAAGACAGAGGAAGAGTAACAGTGAGTCAGCATGAACCTAAACACACTAACATGAGCTGTTGCCTTGCCAACTGGAAATGGTAACAGCAGCTGTGGGTGTTCATTATGTTCTAATAGCTACTGTAGAGAAGGGCAGGAGAAGGCATGGAAGGAGAGGGCTGGGCAGGGCACTGCACGGCAGGAGAGGGCAGGGCTGGGACGTGGAGATTCCATCAGCTGCAGTCTAATTGCACTGCAGAAGCCACATCAATAACACATCTCAACCTTATGTGTCAGATCTTATGGTCAGATCAACAGTGCCAACCTAGGCTCGGAACATTTCGTACCATCTTGCTCAGATTGTTGCTCCATTGAGTTTGGCAGGTCACTGCCTTAAGGCAAGACCTTGTCTATTTTCTTAACTCATGACAATTATATATTCTGGATTCACACCGCCAGATATGAGAGATCTGGCAGAGCACTCACCATCTGCGACTGGTTCCCTTTGATGCCCATGTTGGCAACTTTGAAACCATCTATGACCATGTCAAAGGCCGGCTTCCACTTGACAAAGTTCTTGAAGCTCTCCAGCTCCTAGGAGAGGGAGAAACATTTGGTTACCCAAGCTACATATTTGGTGAAATGCTTTGTGCTTCCATTTTAAATGTTTGTGCATGTCAAGTGCATATCATATGTAATATTGACATTTTTATGATGCATTTCACTGTCTCACAGCTATCAAATATCTAAATATTAGGTGAAATATAAAGGGGGTGGGGGGGATTCACATGCTGGAACAATATCACTTCATGACAAAAACAGACTTGAAAGTTACAAGCACCAACTCACGTTGCATGCCTGACTGTACACAACAAGGATGACTTTTAGTAACAGGGCAAGACTTGTTAAACATTTACTGAACTTGACAGCCAGACCTTCCCTTTTTTTGTCATGTTTTTCTTTTCTTGTTTCCATTTCAATGGGAACCTGGACTAGCTCCAATATATGAGTCTGGCAGTACACAGTACAGTGGGGGAATTTCTGGCTGGACCACATGCCAACTCCAGGCCACACCTCTACATGTCTGTCTATCATGTACATTGTACACTGTATGTATGCATAGGTCTCTCGTGTTGCTGTCACTGCTGCATTGGAAATAGAGATCCATTTACATTTCATTGGTAGGAGGTTGGTAAATACTGGTCATACATGTCTAAATCTAAAGTATTTTGCTGAACTAAAATGTTTCTTAAAAAAGGATTTCATCACGTATATGCAAATATGTTCCTCATGTTTCCAGAGAATGCAACCAGACTGACCAACTGCAGCCTACACACAGGAGATTACAGTAGGACACTGCAGAGTCCATTCATTGTTCAACAAATCATGTTGTATAAGTGTCTATTATACAATACTGTAGCCATGGGAACAGGCCACTACTTTCACTTCTTTGTCTCCACGATGCAAATAGCCTGAGAAATCCCCCGCCACACCCCAACACAAACCTCAAAGTCCACCAGAACAACAGTACTGTATACCCTTGCAAAATACTAACCATTCTTCAAGTAGGCTCCAACTGCTTGATTGTACTGTACCTTTGAGAATAAAAAATGCAGATAATAATTCTAAAAAGAATTGTAGCTTATTTGACTAAAGCTAGTAACTTGTCCCTTGTAGTGTCAGCTGTGTGAGTTGTGTCAGTTGCTCTGTCTAGTGGTGTCAATTTTTTATTTTTTCCATTTGGTTTACACTTTTTATATTATGCACTTCGAGATTATTCTGTATAATAAAAAGCACTTTGCAAATGTAATAAATTATTATTATGACTTTTATTTTTAATAGCATTGCAGTGAGACATCTGTATAGAATGGTAAGAGGAAGAATATTTGGGGAATCCCTCTTTTGTGCAGAAAGGAGAAAGTTCTGAAATAAATTACATTCAGAAGTCAAGAAATGTTCAGGCCCTGTTTCAGGCCATTTTGCACTTTGGGTTTCATCCCGCTTTTATATATGTTGCTTTAATAAATTCAGGAGTTCTAAACCTGCGACTGCCTCCTGCAAGCTCCTCTCTACACTTGTGACAGAATGACCGACCCACGAGAACGACCCACGAGAACAGGAAGCAGCAGGACATCCTGACCTCTCCGCTACAGGAACAAAGTTCCACTACCACGACTCGTGCCTGGAGCACCTCAAGACTGCCATGGACGAGGTGCTCCAGACTGTACGCCAGCTGCAGGCTAAACCGCCACCTTCCCAGCTCCCTGCGGTCATTCCAGCCACCCCACTACCATCTACCCGGTCTGATTAGAAACCTCCACCTGCACCTCCCGGAGCGGTTTCACAGCACCCCAGCTCACTGTAGGGGTTTTAACCTGCAGTGTGACCTCCACCTTGCCTGTCATGCTGGGACGGCCTCCGAGAGGGACAAGGTGGCAATGGTGATCTCGACAGGCCGGAATCTGGAATGGGCACAAGCTGTCTGGGAGAGGGACGGTCCAGAAGTGCAGTCCTATGAGCGCTTCACCCAACTCTTCCGTGCCGTTTTCGACCACCCTACAGAGGTCCAATAGGGAGGTGAGCATTTCCTCCATCTACTCCAGGGGTTCAGGAGAGCGTCTGAGTACGCTCTGGATTTCCGGACGGTGGCTGCGCCCACTGGCGACCAGGCCCTGTTGACGGTTTCCCGCAGTGGGCTACAGGCGGATGTCCAGACCGAGCTGTCCTGTTCCGATGAGGACCTTATGCTGGACCAGCTCATCGCCATTGCCATCCGCCTGGATAATCTCCTGCGTGCCCGTTGTCGCCCATCCCGGGGGTTCCTTCTCTCTGTCCACCCAGCCCGTCCTCCTTCCTGTCACCTTCCCGGACTATCCTGGCCCCCCACGGAGTCCTGTCCTAGTGGACTCATGTTCTGCAAGCAATTTCCTAGACCAGTCAGAAGGTCTTATCATTACACATTCCTCTAGTCCCTTTACAACCTCCTATCCCAGTCCTTGCCCTAGACAACTGTCCCCTAGGAACAGGACTGGTGTGCCAGACCATGATTCCCATTTCCCTCACAGTTGCCACAACCACCATGAACCCATCACTTTCCTCATCTTAGACTCTCCTGCACACCCCGTAGTTTTAGGTTTCCCCTGGTTACAGTTGCATAACCCCAGGATATCGTGGACAGAGAGGAGGTTGTTGGGTTGGTCGCAGGAGTGTCAAGGGAGGTGTCTATCTGTGCCACCTCTGTGGAAAGTCCGGACCAGGCCACCCACGTCCCTATCCCGGAGGAATACTGGGACCTGCAGGTTGCTTTTTTGAAGACTTCTGCCATGTGCCCCTCTCTCCACCCTCCTGAAGGGAGGTCCTCAACAGCTGCGCTGGACTGAGGCCAACAAAGCCTTCCGTGCGCTCAAGAAACGTTTTACGAATGCACCTGTTCTGGCTCATCCTGATCCGTCTGTGCCCTTCATCGTGGAAGCGGACGCCTCCGAGGTTGGAGTAGGAACTGTTCCCTCCCAATGCACTGGATCGCTGTCTAAATTCCATCTATGCTCCTTCTACTCACGGAAGCTGTCTCCTGCAGAGCGAAATTAGGACATGGGGGATCGTGAGTTGCTGGCCATCAATAAGTCACCGAAAACATGGTGGCACTGGCTGGAGGGTGCTCAAACACATTCCTGATTTGGATGGACCACCGGAACCTAGAGTATATTCGAGCAGTGAAGAGGCTGAACCCGTGTCAATAATACAATAGAAAAGCCTATATACAGTGTGTGCAAATGAGGTCGGATAAGGGAGGTAAGGCAATAAATAGGCCATAGTGGCAAAATAATTACAATATACCAATTAAACACAGGAGTGATAGATGTGCAGAAGATGAATGTGCAAGTAGAGATACTGGGGTGCAAAGGAGCGAAATAAATAAATAACAGTATGGGGATGAGATAGTTGGATGGGCTATGTACAGGTGCAGTGATCTGTGAGCTGCTCTGACAGCTGGTGCTTAAAGTTAGTGAGGGAGATATGAGTCTCCAGCTTCAGTGATTTTTTTGTTTGATTTGCCATTCGTTCCAGTCATTGGCAGCAGAGAACTGGAAGGAAAGGCGGTCAAACGAGGAATAGGCTTTGGGGGTGACTAGTGAAATATACCTGCTGGAGCGCGTGCTACAGGTGGGTGCTGCTATGGTGACCAGTGAGCTGAGATAACCCGGGGCTTTACCTAGCAAAGACTTATAGATGACCTGGAGCCAGTGGGTTTGACTTTACCCTCTCCTAGTGGCAGGGATCTAAGAACATCAAGGCCAATACGGTGTCCCGAGTGCATGGGACAGAGGATCCGAGGGAGAAAGTGACACCCATTGTTCCCCCGTCCCGCATTGTGGCTCCTGCTGTGTGGACGCGGACATCCGTTAAGCCCTGCGACAGGAGCCCTCACCTGCCCACTGTCCCGAGGCGAGTACCTACATGCCCTCTGATGTGCGGGAATGTCTCCTCGCCTGGGCACACACTGTGTCGGGGCATCTGGGTATAGCCCGTACTATCGAGTGTCTCTCCGCCAAGTACTGGTGGCCCACCTTGGCTCAGGGGTATACATCTCTTCATGCTCCACCTGCGCAGAGAGCAAGACACCGAGACGCCTCCCCTATGGCAAACTCCACCCGCTGCCGGTTCCACAACGAACCTGCTCCCATCTCTCCGTGGACTTTGTCACAGACCTTCCCCCCTCTGAGGGCACACCACCATCCTGGTCATTGTGGACCGGTTTTCCAAAGCCTGTGGTTTGATTCCTCTGCCTATTCTCCCTATGGACATGCAGACCGTGGAGGCTCTCTTCTCTCATGTCTTCCGGCACTATGGGATTCCGGGGGACATTGTGTCTGACCGTGTGGTCCTCAGTTCACCTCCCATGTCTGGAAGGCCTTCATCGAATGACTGGGTGTCACGGTCAGCCTCACCTCTGGGTACCGTCCCCAATCAAATGGGCAGGTGGAAAGGGTAAATCAGGAACTGGGTAGGTACCTTCGTAGTTACTGTCAGGACCGGCCTGGGAAGTGGGCTGCGTTTCTGCCTTGGGCAGATCATGCACAAAACTCCCTCTGTCACTCCTCCACTAACCTCGCACCCTTTCAGTGTGTTCTAGGCCATCAGCCGGCCCTGGCACCCTGGCACTGGAGTCAGATAGAGGCTCCTGCGGTGGACGAATTGGTTCCAGCGCGCCGAGGAGGTATGGAACACAGCGCACACCCATCTCCAGCACGTCGTCAATTACCGTATCTCACCCTCATTTCATGTATGTCCCTTGGCAAGTGCTGGACTCCACGACGCACCTCCCCCTCCCTTGGACGGCGAGGGGGCCCCGGCGTACTCTGTCCGCAGCCTGTTGGACTCACGGCGTTGTGAGGGGTCTCTCCAGTACCTGGTCGACTGGGAGGGGTACGGTCCCGAAGAGCGGTGCTGGGTTTCGGCGCGGGACGTCCTAGACCGGTCTCTCATTCTGGACTTCCACAGGCGTCGGGCTGATTGACCTCCCTCTCCTGTCCAGCTCAGGGGTTCAGCATCACCGGCTTTCTAGTTGCTGCCGAACCTGCTACAGGCAAACGCCATTCACTCGTCAATCCCGGACTTGTCACGTCATCATTACACACACCAGGTTCCAATTCCCATTCCATCACTGTATATATATACTCCCTGTCATTTGTCTTTGTCGGTCATTGTAAATGTTGCTTGTTTTCCTGAGAGGAATCTCTTCTACTATTTCCTGAGTACTTTATTATTTTGCACTTTGGGTTATGTCCTGCTTTTATATATGTTGCTTTAATAAATTCAGTAGTTCTAAACCTGTGACTGCCTCCTGCCAGCTCCTCTATACACGTGTGACAAGTAGGAAGAGATTCTTTCACATTTGATGGCTCTTCATTGTTCTTGCACAATTAAGTTATCAATGTGGAAAAAGGACAGAAGTCTGAGAAACAATTTTATCAACTAGATAAAATGTCTAAAAGCACTGAGGAGCCTACATATTAAATGCATTAGGCTACACAGTGACATTCCACAACTATTCTACAAAAATCCCCCAACCTCCCCAATCTCCCAAAACAAAAGGCGGGCCTGCTGGTAAATGAACACAGGTGAAACCAATAAACAGAAAGGGGGGAAAGGGATCAGTGGCAGCTAGTAGGCCGGTGACGACGACCGCCGAGCGCCACCCGAACAGGAAGGGGAGCCACCTTCGGTAGGAGTCGTGACACCACCCATGTCTGTGATCTAATTACGTCTAGTCTAAAGCAAAATAAACCATTTGTTTAAGTTCTATGGCTGGGTCTATATTCTAAAAAACCCTGTCAACTTGTTTCAAAATGTCAGTGTAAGATTATTTTGTGTTTATGCTATGCCTTTACCTCTAAAAGTATTGATTGGGACAGAAAGAGAAATTGGCTAATACAAAGCTGTATTGTGAATCCTAGACAAAAATTATGCAGATGCTTTTCAATTGGTTCTGAACGCATTGTTCATCAAATCAAATCTATTTATATAGCCCTTCGTACATCAGCTGATATCTCAAAGTGCTGTACAGAAACCCAGCCTAAAACCCCAAACAGCAAGCAATGCAGGTGTTGAAGCACGTTGGCTAGGAAAAACTCCCTAGAAAGGCCAAAACCTAGGAAGAAACATAGAGAGGAACTAGGCTATGAGGGGTGGCCAGTCCTCTTCTGGCTGTGCCGGGTGGAGATTATAACAGACCATGGCCAAGATGTTCAAATGTTCATAAATGACCAGCATGGTCAAATAATAGGTCTGGGACAGGTAGCACGTCCGGTGTACAGGTCAGGATTCCATAGCCGCAGGTAGAACAGTTGAAACTGGAGCAGCAGCATGGCCAGGTGGATTGGGGACAGCAAGGAGTCATCAGGCCAGGTAGTCCTGAAGCATGGTCCTAGTGCTCAGGTCCTCCGAGAGAGAGAAAGAAAGAGAGAAAGAGAGAATTAGAGAGAGCATACTCAAATTCCCACAGGACACCGGATAAGACAGGAGAAGTACTCCGGATATAACAAACTGACCCTAGCCCCCCGACACATAAACTACTGCAGCATAAATACTGGAGGCTGAGACAGGAGGGGTCAGGAGACACTGTGGCCCCATCCGATGATACCCCCGGACAGGGCCAAACAGGAAAGATATAACCCCACCCACTTTGCCAAAGCATAGCCCCCAACCACTAGAGGGATATCTTCAACCACCAACTTACCATCCTAAGACAAGGCAGAGTATAGCCCACTGTTTCATGCGACAGACTTAACAAAAGTTGAACCTTGAAAAGAAAACACTGATGCTGCAGAGGAGCATGCAAGGAGCAACGCTCCAGTGCCAGGACTGAAGGCGTTAGTTTTCAGTGCCCCACAGTGGTTTCACTACATAAACTACTCACTCATGTAGACATGGGGGGTTAGAGTCCACCCACAAACACATGCGCACACACACACACACACACACACGCGCACACACGGATGCACACACACACACACACACACACACACACACACACACAAACAGAGCAGGCAGGGACTTTCCAGGGTCACTCATGTGAGAGCCTATTGAGGGCTGAAATGTGAAACTCTTTTGTGCAGTTTACAACTACAGTGGGCTAAAAACTGTCCAAGCTACGCCCAGAAATAAACATGTCACAAAAAGCTAGTGTTACCTAAAGCAAAAGAGAGGGATTACAGCTCAAAACAGGGATTTAACTGACATGAAGCAGCAGCGAATTGCATTTCCGAATTGCATAATAGCTTATTACTTTATTATACAATATGCATATCTTTATCAATACTGAAGATGCCAATTGCATGCTCGCTCTAAACTTGAGACATACGTGGCATTGTGTTGTGTGACAAAACTGCACATTTTAGAGTGGTGCAGGCCTACCTGCAGGCTCTGTTGCCCTGGCTGTAGGAGGGCACAAAGGAGCTCCTCTGGGAAGCGATGGAGGTGTCTCGCCTGCTTTCCCTGCTCTTGAGGGATGTGGCCAGCGTCAACAGATGGGCCATGGCGCAGGTGGTTACCTCCCAGCACCATCTCTGGCTGGCCCAATCCGGTCTGCCAGTAGCTCTCCAGAGCACATTTGCCACTCTCCCAATCTCCCCAGGGCGGACGTTTGGCCCAGGAGTTGATGACATTCTGGAGCGGACCGATAAGGTTCATAGAGACGCTGAGACGGTTCATGCCGCCTCCTCAGGCCGGGTCCAAGGCAGACGGACCGTCGCCACCCACATGCACCCGAACGATAGTGGGATCCCTCTCCTGCCCCATCGCCTCATGCCGAGGGATGACAGCAGGGAGGGGCACAGCATGCGGTGGAGCAACAACCTGTCAACCGTCACCACCACAGGGACGTACCTGGGGAACCCAGGCGCTTGGGGCACCTGAGGAGAGGTGGGCTACGGCAGGACCTCTGACACACCCTTCCCCGGCCGCTTCTCCCGGTCTCAAAGGGCAAAGTGGGGGGAGGGTGTGGAGTCCCACTGGGTGTTGTCAACAATGCTCGAGGGGTACCGACTCCAATTCCGGTGCCGGCCCTCATCCTTCAGGGGCCTTTGTGTCACCGCGGTGGCCGACCTCCTGAAGAAAACCCTGCTGCTGGAGATCTCCTCACTCCTGGACAAGCGTGCCATCCGCAGGATCGAGACATCAGAACGGCTAGGTGGGTTCTACTCCACCTAATTTGTGCTCCCAAAAAGAGACGGAGGATTTTGACCGATTCTGGACCTTCGAAACCTCAATGCGTACTTCCATGTTCCTGTTCACTCAGCTCATTGGCAGTACCTCCGATTCGCTTTCGAAGGGACAGCTAACAAATTCATGGTTCTTCCCTTCGGCCTCGCCTTGGCACACGCACTTTCACAAAGTGCATGGACGCTGTCCTGGCACCTCTCACGTCCTGAGGGTTGTTTATCCTCAATTACCTGAATGATTAGCTGATTTGTGCCCTGACCAGGACCTAGGTCCTGTCAGACAGAGACATGCTCCTGACCCACATTGCGGGCTGGGTCTGGCGCCCACCCAGAGGATGGCCTTCATTGGCATGGAACTGGACTCAGTTATCATAAGAGCACGCCTGCCCACCAGAAGGTTCAGGCGATCTTATCTTGTCTCGACCACTTTCGGCAGGAGCGGGTGGTATCCGCCCTGACCTGCCAACTCCTGTTGGGCTTGCTGACGGCAGCCTCGTTGCTGATTCCCCTGGGCCTGCTCCATCTCCGGCCTCTTCAACGGTTGTTCAACTCCCACCAGCCGCACCCGAAGCACCACCGTCACCGCCAGCTGTGGGTGACCGCCAGCTGTGGGTGACCGCACTGTGCCTCAAAGCATTGTTGAGGTGGCGCTGTCACTCCTTTCTCTCAGGTGGGTTGGAGATGCTGAGGATATGCCGCCGGGAGCTGGTCAGCACAGATGCCTCCCAGATCGGCTGGGGGGATGTGACCAAGGGCAGGTAAGCCAGCGGCTGTTGGCTACCCCCTTGGAGCAGCAGGCACATCAATACACTAGAGCTCCGAGATGTACTGCTGGCCCTGCGGTCTTTCCTTCCACATCTGAAGGGAAGACATGTCCTGGTGAAAATGGACAACACCACAGTGGTGGTTTACATCAACCATCAGGGTGGACTGAGGTCCCACCACCTCCATCTTATGTCACGGGAGCTCCTTCTCTGGTCTCAGGGACATCTAGTGTCTCTACGCGCAGCGCACATACCTGGCATCCTGAATGTAGCTGTGGATATGTTCTTGAGGGAGGGCCCGCCACCATGGGACTGGAGTTGCACCTGTGGGACAAGTTCGGGAGGTCGCAGGTGGACCCATTTGCCTCCCTGGACAATGCACACTGCCTCCTGTGGTACTCCATGTCAGAGCTTGGATGCTCTGGCTCATGATTGGCCAGGGATGGAGCTTTACGCATTCCCCCCCTTTTCCCCTGATCCAGGCTGTGCTGGACAGGACCAGGATGGCGGAGCATCGTCTGCTGCTGGTGGCCCCATACTGTCCCAGACGACCCTGGTTCAGCCTTCTCCTTGCCCTGTTGACTGGGACACATTGGCAACTGCCCCTGAGACCCAACCTGCTGTTGCGGCTGGGGGAACTCTGTGGCATTCAAGACTACACCGCCTCAGTCTGTGGGCCTGGCTGCTAAACAGCACCAATGGTCCATGTTAGGACTACAGGAGGGCGAAATGAACACCATGCAGAGTACAAGGGCACCGGCTACAACCGCGGCATACCAGTTGCACTGGCGGTTATTATGCTCTTGGTGCACTGGTATTGAGGTTGTGCCCGAGTCATGCGGGGTGCAGTATGTCCTCCAATACCTGCAGTTTCCCTTGAATGAGGGCTTGGCAACCTCTACACTGAGAGGGTATTTGGCCGCTATATCTGCCTGCCATGTGGGGTGGATGGACAGGCCAGTGGGGCAACATCCCTTGGTCTCCAGGTTTATGAAGGCTGTTCGTCGCCTGCATCCAGCTTTGACCCGCTCAATGGCGAGCTGGGATCTGGATGTCTATGCAGCTTTGGCAAAGCTGCCATGAACCTTTGGAGTCTGCCTCCCTGAAACATCTCTCTATGAAGGTGGCTTTCTTGGTAGCGATTACTTCCATGTAGAGGGTGGGTGAGCTCCATGCTCTTTCGGTAAGTTCTGAGTGCTACCGGAAGGACCCCGGTGGGAGGAGTATATCTCTCCGCCTCAACCCTTCATTCCTCCCGAAGGTTCTGTCATACAAACATGTGAACATCCCTTTAATCCTGTCTGCTTACGACCCCCCCCGGCAGTGGCGGGGGAGCCTGGGCCTCCCTCCGGCATGCTGTGCCCTGTGCGGGCACTGGCTCCCTATGTGGAGCGGACACGGTCAGTGAGAACAACAGACCAGCTCTTTGTCTGCTATGGTGAGAGAGTCCTGGGGGCTGGGGTATCAAAGCAGAGGCTCTCTCACTGGATCATAGACATGATTATGCCAGCATACTGCTTGGCTGGAAGGCCAGTGCTGGGATCTGAGGTGGCACATTCAACACAAGGTGTGGCTGCGTCCTGGGCTCTACTGAGAGGAGTGCCCCTCGCTGATATCTGTGCTGCGTCCCTTTGCAGAAAAACAGCCCCAAAGCATGATGTTTCCACCCCCATGCTTCACAGTAGGTATGGTGTTCTTTGGATGCAACTCAGCATTCTTTGTCCTCCAAACACGACGAGTTGAGTTTTTACCAAAAAGTTATATTTTGGTTTCATCTGACCACATAACATTCTCCCAATCTTCTTCTGGATCATCCAAATGCTCTTTAGCAAACTTCAGACGGGCCTGGACATGTACTGGCTTAAGCAGGGGGACACGTCTGGCACTGCAGGATTTGAGTCCCTGGCGGCGTAGTGTGTTACTGATGGTAGGCTTTGTTACTTTGGTCCCAGCTCTCTGCAGGTCATTCACTAGGTCCCCCCGTGTGGTTCTGGGATTTTTGCTCACCGTTCTTGTGATCATTTTGACCCCACGGGGTGAGATCTTGCATGGAGCCCCAGATCGAGGGAGATTATCAGTGGTCTTGTATGTCTTCCATTTCCTAATAATTGCTCCCACAGTTGATTTCTTCAAACCAAGCTACTTACCTATTGCAGATTCAGTCTTCCCAGCCTGGTGCAGGTCTACAATTTAGTTTCTGGTGTCCTTTGACAGCTCTTTGGTCTTGGCCATAGTGGAGTTTGGAGTGTGACTGTTTGAAGTTGTGGACAGGTGTCTTTTATACTGATAACAAGTTCAAACAGGTGCCATTAATACAGATAACGAGTGGACGACAGAAGAGCCTCTTAAAGAAGAAGTTACAGGTCTGTGAGAGCCAGAAATCTTGCTTGTTTGTAGGTGACCAAATACTTATTTTCCACCATAATTTGCAAATAAATTCATTAGAAATCCTACAATGTGATTTTCTGGATTTTTTTTCTCATTTTGTTTGTCATAGTTGAAGTTTACCTATGATGAAAATTATAGGCCTCTCTCATCTTTTTAAGTGGGAGAACTTGCACAATTGGTGGCTGACTAAATACTTTTTTGCCCCACTGTAGCTCACATAACCACGGTTATATACGTATCCTTCGTTTTCATGGTTCGAGGTTAGGCCCCTTAGTTCCAGTGAAGGGTAATCTTAATGCTACAGCATACATTTTAGATGATTCTTTGCTTCCAACCTTGTGGCAACAGTTTGGGGGAAGGCCCTTTCCTGTTGCAGCATGACAATGCCCCTGTGCACAAAGCGAAGTCTATACAGAAATGGTTAGTTGAGATCGGTGTGGAAGAACTTGACTTGCTTGCACAGAGCCCTGACCTCAACCCCATCGAACACCTTTGGGATGAATTGGAATTGAAATGGAAGGCTGTTATAGCAGCCAAAGGGGGACCAACTCCATATTAATGACCATGATTTTGGAAGATGTTCGACGAGCAGCTGTCCACATACTTTTGGTCATGTAGTTTATCTGTACAAAAAGGAGTTCCCATTCTCCCATTAGGACAAAACAGAATTAACATGGTGTTTTCCCCACAGTAGTCTGTAGGTTATGTTGTGTATAAAGGCTTTCACACATCGCAATGAATGTGTATATAGCGTTCGTCTGCCGATCGTTTAGTGCGCTGTGTTTTAAGTACCACCCGCCGTAGACATCTGGCTGCCAACATTTTCACAAAATTGTATATGTAAAATCGGTGGGCAAATTACGTTCAGAGGTGCTAAGTACTCTCAGACTGTCAATGCTATTGTTGTGTGTGAGCCCTAAGGAGCATTAGGTACATAAGATAAGACTCAGTCTCAAAGAATTGTATGTTTCCTCCCATGCGTCTGAAGATTTCTTATTGATGAAACATAAATGGCCACATATAGGAACAGTGATAAATGGAGGAGCCTACAAGCAGCTATCATCAAACACTGCATTTAGACAGGCGGAAGAATTCTGACATTTTTGACCAATCACATTAGATCTTTCCACATCAGCCCTTTTTCTGAGCTGATCTAATTGTTCAAAAGACCAATTAGTGAAACAAAACTAGCAGATTTGGGCTGCCTGTCTAACAAAGCCAATGAGGTGCAACAGGTCTTTGCCAGTAAAGGCTGAAATGTATTTTGTCACCTACATATTGACCAGCCTTTGCTAGTGTCTGCAATGTGTGGCTGGACTGAGCTGACTGACTATGAGCGGGCTCAGTGGGGGATGCATAGAAAGACATGGGGAGCTAAATGTGCTGCAACTGGAAATCCCCATAATCTCATCTAATTGTGAAACATGCCTGATTCTTTGGAGGACATCTTGCTATTTAATCAGTAGACACCCAGCTCATACAAGAGGCCCCCATGCAGCAAATGATCTTGTCTAATTCAGGAATGAGATAAATCGTTAAACTACAGCAAACTCTAAGACTAAAGCAAGATCAGCCCTGAACAACACTGTATCATGCAATTATGCATTTTTCAGCTGATTAGTTTGATCAATACTTTTAAAATGTTTGCCCAAACATCCAGCACCAAAGGAATAGTTCAATGCAAAATCAAAAATGTGCAAATCTCACTGCATGCATCTGGAGAAATGCAGGAGAAATCTGCAGTTGCTTGACAATACAACCCTTTGCCATTAAATTCGCATCGTGCAGACTTGATTTAATACGACACTAGCACCATCTACTGGCCATTGTATCTATCTACTTTTACATGACGTGTTTGTTCAACCAAATGTACTCAAAAGGATCAGCTGATAAAAAAACATAAAGCTGACCTGTAGTGCAGACAGTTTGCATAATGTTTTTGGAGACTACCAGTGTGGTGATAGACAAGAGGGAGACAAATAAGAAAGAAAAAGAGGTTCCCAAACCTCTGGAGTGGTCTCATTTAAGACATCTCTGCCTTGGATCACATCCCCCATAACCCTATCCTTGAGCTGGGCGTACTCCTCCTGACTCTGTGTGATGAATTCCAGCTCTGCCTGACAGCTCAGACACAATCCCCTGGTTACAGGGGGTAAAGAGGCCAGAGGTAAAAAATTAATTCAATTTTCCAGCCATCTAGATTTATTTTAGAAGTATAGAAGTAGCCTATAAAGTGCTGATTAAAAATCTGAATTCATTAGGTCTAATGGTTTAATGAAGAGGAGAATGTTTATGTTGTTACCTGGGGTCTACGGTGGACCAGCTTCCACTCCACTTCTGGTCTAGAAGATTGGCAGGAGAGAGGAAGATATCATCATCACACTAAAATAGGCACAACCCATGCTTTGTCCCAATAATATTGTGTGATTGTAGGCCTATTCAGTAACCTATACTCAGGACTTACCTCTCAAACCAAGCTTTGATATCTTTATCCAGAGTCTCCATGGGATAGGTTGTCTGATAGGTTGTCTGGTTGTCTCTATATGAAGCAGGATGGACTGCAGCCCGTCCCCGTGGCCCTGATGAGAGAGGCCACACTGGAATAGGGCCTGTCATGTCTCCTGGTTGGGAATGAGGCCCTTCTCCATCAGTTCGGCATACAGGGCCCCGGCAGTGGCACCGTCACCATGCAGTACTGCCCCCATGATGGCATCGCCATACTTACGCGGTGATGGCCCTCTTGATGGGTGTGATAGCGCCTCCTTCCAGCGTTCTGATTGGCTGAAGTCCTTTATGAGCAGGCTGGAGGCCCTGGTGTCTAACGTAATGATTTGGCTCCTCATGATGTCATACTTGTTAAACACCTCCAAGTGGTGGCCACTGCCGACACACAGGGTGAGGTATTGAAGAAGCAGCTCGTAAGACAGTGTCCCGGTGTCCATGGCAACATAGGGACTTGGCCACGCTAATGTCTGTCCCATCGGCCAGCATTGATGCCATCATCGTCAAAGCGATGGGGGGTTCGGTGAAGTCAATTTGAGTCTCCCCCATTCTGAGGCAGTGAGAGGGTGGTCTGGGGGTTCCACTCTCTTATTCTTTCTGGGGAAGTCTGGTTCTTCCTCCTACAGGGCCGCCTCAGCCCTCTTCTTTTGGTATTCAGTGGTTATCTTAGCTGTTCCAGCAGCAAACACTGACTTGGAAAAAGGGGGCCTATCTCTGATATTGAAGTCCCTCTGTCTGTCTTCTTTCCTGTTGGTACCTTCATGTCTACTCACTCCTTTCATGCATAATAGTCTGGTACAACCTGATAGCTTGCTAATTGCATTATTTAGGGCAATAAAGCCAGGAGTGCTGGGATGAAAGTGTGGGCTAATGTATTTGAAGTTTTCTTGGTTTGTTTACAGAAAATATTTTGATGATACCAACTACTTTAACAATATTATTTTGTACACACTGTCAGTGTCAACTGTGCGGTCTCATGCCTCTGTTGTTCCAAAAACAGTTAAGTGAAGTTCAAACTAACATTAGCTAGCTAGCTGGAAGGGTCAAGACACATCCGTTGTCATTGTCTACAAGTAACAACCAGTTAACAGCTGATAATAACAGACTAAATAATATAGCTAAAGAAGAATTTACGGAGTATTGAGAATGAATGCCTGTGATCAGAAAGTTGAATTTCATGATGTCATAATCATGTCGATAGCCGACAAACCCATTGCAGGATTAGACAGATGGGTATACAGAGAAGGTTTACTTGGGTCCCGTTAGAGGTTGGGATGTTGATGTTGTAGTTTCAATGAGCAAGGCAGAGGCAAAAGGCCTGATATGGACAGTGATGCTGCAGAGATGGCAGGAGCAGTGGAATAGAGATACTAAGGGCAGGCATTTATTTCAAGTACAGAGGAAAGTCGGGGAGGGGAGGACGGCAGGAAGGGACAGAAGAGAGGAGGCTATTTTTACAAGATTAAGGGTGGGACACAGCCTGTTGAATAAGTCCTTAAATGTGATAGGAAAGCATCCAACAGGAAAGTGTGATTATTGCCAGGAAACAGAGATGGTGGAACATGTATTGCTACAGTGTGGGCAGATCAAGTATGAGGGAGAATTTTAATTATTTTATTTTATTTTATTTAACCCTTATTTAACTAGGCAAGTCAGTTAAGAACACATTCTTATTTACAATGACGGCCTTCCCCTGCCAAACCCGGACGACGCTGGGCCAATTGTGCGCCACCCTATGTGACTGCCAATCACGGTCGGTTGTGATACAGCCTGGAATCGAACTAGGGTCTGTAGTGACGCTGGAGAATGGGATACAGGAAATTAGTTGAAAGAGTATATTGATTAGAACGTCATTAGATATAGTCTCAAATATTTTATATTTTTTAAGAGCAATGGGGCAGGTAGAATTTTGTTTCTCCATCTCTGGTCTACACCCCCAGTACAGTAGGTGGCAGTAATGCACCATAACATTGGATGCCAAGCGCCGATAAACCCCACCGAATAAGAAGAAGTCGCTAGCCGACCAATCCCAAGCGAGCTAACGATTGTTTAGACATTTCAGAGAAGCTGAAAAAATAAGTTATCATAACATTGATTATCTTGTTTTCATGTTATAAGGAATAAACTTAAGTTAAAATGTCAAACGATACGGTAGTACACTGGAAGGAACTTTTGAAAAGAAGATTGGCATCCTCCAAGAAAGGTTTTCTACGTCCATAGCTAGATCTGTTGTGTTTATTTAGATAGCAAGTTAGCTAGCTAACGTTAGGCTCATTTCAGCTAGCTAGTCATATTCATGAATAGCTAGTTAGCTACTTATTTATTTTCGTGTTTAGAAAAACTAGATAACTAGCAATCTACCCACTCAATTATTGAACATTCACAAAGCCTTGTT
Organism: Oncorhynchus clarkii lewisi; assembly: GCF_045791955.1. Lineage (NCBI taxonomy): Eukaryota > Metazoa > Chordata > Actinopteri > Salmoniformes > Salmonidae > Oncorhynchus > Oncorhynchus clarkii. The sequence continues at coordinate 27,598,212 of NC_092171.1, forward strand.
GTGTCAACGTGTATCCATTTCTGTTCAGATGAGAGGACTGAGGAGGAGAAGAAAGCAGAGGAGACAGCACTCTTCACTAAATACTACACAGAGTGGAGGGGTGGAGGCAACAGAGAGAACTACAGGAACATTCCACGCTTCTACTACAGGGCAATTGAACATTCTGACAAACATTCTAGCTAACTAATCAGATCATTTTTGTCTGGTGTTTTGACATCTTTATAGCAATTGTGATATTCACAACGTGTCAATTTAAAAGAAATGTTATGGTCATTTAGCAGACGCTCTTCTTCAGAGCGACTTACAGTATCAGTGCATACATTTCCCCCGTGGGAATGGAATCCACAACCCTGGAGTTGCAAGCACCAAGCTCTACCAACTGAGCCAAACAGGACTGAAGTGCTTTTGTGAGGGGCTGAAAGGATCATGGTTTCTGAAGTCTTATATATCTGTGTGATCCCTATAGCTTCCTGCAGAGGATGAAGTTCTCCTGCAGAAGCTGCGAGAGGAGTCCAGAGCCGTCTTTCTGCAGAGGAAGAGCCGGGAGCTTCTGGACAATGAGGAGTTACAGGTGAGACTGACATCTGGTTCGATCAAACAACTATTTAGTGAAATAGAAAGATTTACAAGCACTGGAATCTGGTCCATGGTCCAAGTCCATGGCACTATTAAAGTAATCAAACCTAATTATTTAACCTACACCTTCTTTCTGTTATCTAGAATCTGTGGTTTCTGCTGGACAAACATCAAGTGCCACCCATGACAGGAGAGGAGGCAATGATAAGCTATGACAGTTTTCTGAAGGTTGGAGAAAAAGCAGGAGTTAAGTGCAAGTGAGTACTCGGCATATTACGTTTTGGAGCCACAAATTTTATGCTAATCACTTGAGCAGAATTAACACTGTTTACATTCATATTAGCCCAAAAGCATGTTTTTAGCTGGTGTGAAAAGGCAACATGAATACCATAATGAGACATACTGTATGTGTAAACTAGGGGAGGATTTATTAGTCGTAGCAATTTTTATTTTGTAAATCTGCTCCAAAGTATTCCCACGAATAATAGAGAGGTACAGGATATGTGATTGTATACAAATGTAAGCAAGGTTTGAAAATATTTTGCTTTAGTCTAATATTATATTAGTTTCTTGTTGTAAATTTGCAGTCTACAAATGATTTGTAATTATGTTTCTGCCCACTTACCATCTGCTCAAGAAAACATTTGCCTGCAACTGAATCTAGTTGATGATCCCTGGTTTAGAGCAAATGTTTCCGTTGCAAAATGTTTGTTTTTTTTGCAGTGTAAAACGTTTTGCAATGGTGAGCAACTAATGAATACACCCCAGGACTATGTGTGTCACAAGCATATGGAACACTAAGCTCATTAACCATTTTTGACGTATCTTGGAATGGAACGTAGAATTCTTCTAACAGTTTTTTTTGTCCTGCCTTTCGCTCCTAGGCAGTTCTTCACTGCCAGGGTGTATGCCAAACTTCTCCACAACGATCCATATGGCAGGATATCAATTATGCAGTTCTTTAACTATGTCATGAGAAAAGGTCAGTTTCTTATCCATGTCTCCTATTGTCTTGCATCCATAACTTTCATCCATAACTTAGGTCCAACAAATTTGTCCAGACAACTTTTTCAGTCAGAGCATCTGGATAATGGAACACCCTGCCAACCAAGAGAGTGCAGTACCTTTACTAGCATTAAAGCAAACATTAAAAAAGTGGCGAAAGACAAACCAGTCATGTGAAAATTAATACATTCCTACACTTAAGATGTCAGATACCTTTAAACAAAATATGATCATTATATTGTCTATTATTGTATATTAGTGTTATATTGCTGTTTTCTGCCTAGGGACTACAGAAGAAAATTATCACATAAAATGTGCTATCTAACTAAGTCTGGTGTAATGGCATGTTATACATCAGGGATGGGCAACTTTGATGGGGTGGGAGCCACAAAAAATCGGAACTCATCATGAGGGCCGCAGTGGCTTGCGGGTCTGCGAACCCACATCCATACTTTTTGAGGGCCCTAAGTGAAAATGTGTTGAGTTTCGTGGGAAAGTGAAGTTGGTATTTTGTAACAGTGTTCGATAAGTGCCTTGTCCTGATTTTGATATTGATGTCTCTTCTTCCAGTGTGGCTTCACCAGACGAGGATAGGACTGAGTCTCTATGACGTGGCTGGACAGGGCTACCTCCGTGAGTCTGTAAGCACTCTCACTACTTTACTCTTACACCAAAATCTTATGTTGGTGGCTCCTTAGTGAAATAGGGATATTCCTTCCCTCCCTACTTTCTCATGATTCCTATTGAGGCCCATTTGTGCTTTTCAGAGATGTGAAAGATGATATTTACTATGACCATGATGCAGGAACCACCCTCCTGTGAAGCATCTCTGGTTACAGGGTGTTGTTCTTCTCTGTGACATGTTCTTCTCAGTGACCCTTTTGCCTTTGGTTAACCAACCAATGGTGTTTTTTTGTTAATTTATTTGTGTTTGTAACTGATTTTTTAAAACTTAATTTGTACATAATGTTGCCGCTACCATCTCTTATGACCAAAATTAACTTTTGAACATCAGGACTGCGATTACTCACCACGGACTGACAGAATATTTTTTTCCTTTTAACGAGTCTGATGAGATCGACACAAACTATATAATGCTTTCTCGGGAACAGGCCCAGATCCCCGTGATTTGCATGAAGAGGAGGCGGCGAAAAAGAGGCCAGAGGCTGGGCTGCCTTCTGAGAATTTGTAGGCGATTGAATAAACCCCCACTTCCTTCCTTTCTGCTAGCAAACGTGCAATCTTTGGTGAATAAAATTGATGACCTACCCGCAGATTTAAACTACCAACAGGATATTCAAAACTGTAAAATCTTATGCTTCATGGAGTCGTGGCTGAACGACGACACTATCAACATACAGTTGTCTGGTTATACGCTTGCTCGCCTTATCACATGATAAGCTGTAGACCACACTATCTACCTAGAGAGTTTTCATCTGTATTTTTTTGTAGCTGTTTACATACCACCACAGTCAGAAGCTGAGCTGTATTCCACCATAAGCAAACCAGAAAATGCTCACCCAGAGGCAGCGCTCCCAGTAGCCAGGGACATTAATGCAGGGAAACTTAAATCCGTTTTACCAAATTTCTATCAGCATGTTAAATCTGGACCACGTTTACTCCACACACAGAGATGCATACCAAGCTCTCTCTCGCCCTCCATTTGGCAAATCTGACCATAATTCTATCCTCCTGATTCCTGCTTACAAGCAAAATTTTTAACAGGAAGCACTAGTGACTAGATCAATAAAAAAGTGGTCAGAGGAAGCAGATGCTAAGCTACAGGACTGTTTTGCTAGCACAGACTGGAATATGTTCCGGGATTCCTCCGATGGCATTGAGTAGTACACCACATCAGTCATTGGCTTCATCAATAAGTGCATTGATGACGTCGTCCCAACAGTGACCTTACATACATACCCAATCTAGAAGCCATGGATTACAGGCAACATCCTCACTGAATTAAAGGGTAGAGCTGCCGCTTTCAAGGAGCTTTCTAACCCGGAAGCTTATAAGAAATCCCGCTATGCCCTCCGACAAACCATCAAACTGGCAAAGCGTCAATAAATAATGACTAAGATCGAATCATACTACACCGACTCTGACGCTCATCGGATGTGGCAAGGCTTGCAAACCATTACAGACTACATTACAGCCAAGAGCTGCCCAGTGACACGATCCTACCAGACGAGCTAAACTACTATGCTCACTTCGAGGCAAGCAACACTGAAGCATTTATGAGAGCACCAGCTGTTCCAGAAGACTGTGTGATCATTCTCTCCGCTCTCTTTTAAAAAATATATATTTTAAATTTTACCCCTTTTTCTCACCAATTTCGTGGTATCCAATTGTTTTTAGTAGCTACTATCTTGTCTCATCGCTACAACTCCCGTACGGGCTCGGGAGAGACGAAGGTTGAAAGTCATGCGTCCTCCGATACACAACCCAACCAAGCCGCACTGCTTCTTAACACAGCGCGCATCCAACCCGGAAGCCAGCCGCACCAATGTGTCGGAGGAAACACTGTGCACCTGGCAACCTTGGTTAGCGCGCACTGCGCCCGGCCCGCCACAGGAGTCGCTGGTGCACGATGAGACAAGTATATCCCTACCGGCCAAGCCCTCCCTAACCCGGACGACTCTAGGCCAATTGTGTGTCGCCCCACGGACCTCCCGGTCGCGGCCGGTTACGACAGAGCCTGGGCGCGAACCCAAGGCCTAGCGTCGTCCGGGTTAGGGAGGGTTTGGCCGGTAGGGATATACTTGTCTCATCGTGCACCAGCGACTCCTGTGGCGGGCCGGGCGCAGTGCGCGCTAACCAAGGTTGCCAGGTGCACAGTGTTTCCTCCGACACATTGGTGCGGCTGGCTTCCGGGTTGGATGCGCGCTGTGTCAAGTACAGCGCCCTTAACCACTGCGCCACCTGGGAGGCCGTGAGTAAGACCTTTTAACAGGTCAACATTCACAAGGCCTCAGGGCCAGAATGTTTACCAGGACGTGTACTGCGAGCATGCGCTGACCAACTGGCAAGTGTCTTCACTGACATTTTTAACCTCTCCTTGTCTGAGTCTATAATAGCAACATGTTTTAAGCAGACCACCATAGTGCCTGTGCCGAAGAACACTAAGGTAACCTGCCTAAATGACTACCGACCCGTAGCTTTCACGTCTGTACCCTTGAAGTGCTTTGAAAGGCTGGTCATGACTCACATCAACAACATTATCCCAGAAACCCTAGACCCACTCCAATTTACATACCGACGCCAACAGATCCACAGATGACGCAATCTCTATTGCACTCCACCCTGCCCTTTCCCACCTGGACAAAATGAACACCTATGTGAGAATGCTATTCATTGACTACAGCTCAGCATTCAACACATGTGCCCTCAAAGCTCATCAATAAGCTAAGGACCCTGGGACTAAACACCTCTCTCTGCAACTGGATCCTGGACTTCCTGACGGGCCGCCCCCAGGTGGTAAGGGTAAGTAACAACACATCCACCACGCTGATCCTCAACACAGGGGCCCCTCAGGGGTGCGTGCTCAGTCCCCTCCTGTACTCATGACTGTGTGGCCAGGCACGACTTCAACACCATCATTAAGTTTGCCAATGATTACCGGCAATGACGAGACAGGCTATAGGGAGGAGGTCAGAGACCTGGCCGTGTGGTGCCAGGACAACAACCTCTCCCTCAATGTGATCAAGACAAAGGAAATGATTGGGGACTACAGGAAAAAGAGGACCAAGCATGCCCCCATTCTCACCGACGGGGTTGCAGTGGAGCAGAGCTTCAAGTTCCATGGTGTCCACATCACCAACAAACTAACATGGTCTAAGCACACCAAGACAATCGTGAAGAGGTCACGACAAAACCTATTCCCCCTCAGGAGACTGAAAAGATTTGGCATGGGTCCTCAGATCCTCAAAAGGTTCAACAGCTGCACCATCGAGAGCATCCTGACTGCTTGCATCACTGCCTGGTATGGCAACTGCTCTGCCTCCGACCACATGTGACTAATACAATTGTATCTTATTTGTTCTTTCCAGCAAAGCGACAAATATTATGACTTTTCGGGTGTAAATTGTCCAAGTTGCCCCAGATTCACTATAGGTTGAACATCAGACTGTTTAGAATTCAGATTTGACTTATTGTTGAGATGATATGTGTGTGTTTTGTAATGTAATAGGACTTGGAGAACTACATTTTAGAGCTGATTCCCACACTCCCTCAGCTGGATGGCCTGGAGAAGTCATTCTATTCCTTTTATGTCTGCACCGCTGTCCGCAAGTTTTTCTTCTTCCTGGATCCCCTACGGACTGGTTTGTTACTTACGATAACTAACCAAAAACATATTTGTCAAATGTGCATATTTCTGTAAGATTCCTATAACTTCTTTGTCATGCCTATAACTTGTTTGTCACTGCCTGCTCTGACAAAATAACATCTTGTTCCATTTATTCATGTTTATTCTCAGGGAAAATTAAGATTCAAGACATCTTGGCCTGCAGCTTTTTGGATGATCTACTCGAGCTGAGAGATGAGGAGCTTTCCAAGGAGAGCCAGGAATCCAACTGGTTCTCTGCACCCTCTGCTCTTAGAGTTTATGGTATGCAGCAGCTATTTGATTTAAAAAAATGCTTCATAGACATTAGGCTAATCTGATGCCGGTAACACCTGAATGTTCAAATAAAAAAGAGATTCTAGATGATCTTTGTCCTTGCCCTCTTGGTAAGATGGTCGATCATGTGTTCCCTTTTGTAGGTCAGTACCTGAATCTTGACAAGGACCACAACGGCATGCTCAGTAAGGAGGAGCTGTCTCGCTACGGCACTGGCACTCTGACCAGCATATTTCTGGACCGCGTGTACCAGGAGTGCCTCACCTACGACGGAGAGATGGTAAGAACCTTGCCTGCTGTTCTGACCTATTTTACTATACATGTGCGCACTTAGAATAGATGATTGATGTCAGAGTGTTGCAAAGACTCTCCTTGCAGGTTTATAGCTCTTTATTTGTCTAAATGTAAAATAGTTTAACCAAATACAATGACTTTGAACTGTACGAAACCATCTAAAACACACTCTTAGTCAGAATTGCTCAGATTCCACATGGCATAAGACCATTATCACATAGTCTTTCTAAGATTTTATCAAAGGACACAGTAAGTTCGAAATGTGTTATGACCTGATTTGATGCTTAATCTGGTCTTGACTCTGTGTCTCTCACAGGACTATAAGACGTACCTGGACTTTGTCCTGGCTCTGGAGAACAGGAAGGAGCCTGCAGCGCTGCAGTACATCTTCAAGCTGCTGGACATGGAGAATAAGGGCTACCTCAATGTCTTCGCACTCAACTACTTCTTCAGGGTGAGACATCAGAGGGATAAATAGAGACAGCAGAGTAGACAGTGGGACCTCTCCATCTGAAATCCTGCCCACTGAATAAAAAGTGTTGTCATGGGCCTCCCGAGTGGCGCAGCAGTCTAAGGCACTGCATGGCAGTGCTGAGGCATCACTACAGACTCGGGTTCGATCCCAGGCTGTGTCACAGTCGGCTGTGCCCAGGAGACCCATGAGGCTGCGCACAATTGGCCCAGCGTCATCCGGGTTATGGGAGAGTTTTTTCGGGCCGGGATGTCCTTGTCTCATCGTGCTCTAGCAGCTCCTTTTGGTGGGCCGGGCTTTCAGGGTCGTGTTTCGGAGGACGCATGGCTCTCGACCTTCGCATCTCCCAAGTCTATAGAGGAGTTGAAGCGCTGACACAAGACTGTAACTACCAATTGGATACCACGAAATTGGGGAGAAAACAAAAAATATATATCAATTATCAACTTTTTTTGTGAACAATTATTATTTATTAAGTCACTTTATCAAAACAATCAATGAGAATAATAATAATTGATCTACTTCTGAAAACTGTTGGAATCATGTATTTTTTGCTTCATGTATTTTCCACCAGGCCATTCAGGAGCAGATGAAAATACATGGCCAGGAGTCGGTGTCCTTCCAGGATGTCAAGGTAAATGGACTTTGTCCCCTGTTACCGTATTCACCATGGAGGAAGTAACTCTGAAGTATACTACTGGTTACTTTAAATCAGCTTAAAGTATCCATTTCCTCCAGAAATATTGTGTGGTTACACCATGCCCAAAAGCCATTGGGCGCAAATTGATTTTGTCCCCCCACACCAAATGGGATCACAACTCGCAGGTTGAAATATCACAACAAACTCTGAAGCAATTATATTAATTTGAAGAGAGGTCAAAAAGTATGAAAAATGTATGGCAATTTAGCTAGCTAGCTTGCAGTTGCTAGCAAATTTGTCCAATTTGCAAGCTTGCTGTTGCTACCTCATTTGTCCTGGGATATAAATGTTGAGTTGTTATTTTACCTGAAATACACAAGGTCCTCTACTCCAACAATTAATCCACACATAAAACGGTCAAATGAATCATTTCTAGTCATCTCTCCTCCTTCCAGGGTTTTTCTTCTTTGGACTTTATATGGCGATTGGCATCTAGCTTTCATAATAAGGTGTATTACCACAACTGACCCACCAACCTCAGTTCATCTTTCAATTACCCACGTGGGTATAACCAATGAGGAGATGGCACGTGGGTATATGCTTCTATAAACCAATGAGGAGATGCTTTCAGTGTCACAAATAGAACTGACTTCTATTTTAGCGCTTGGCAACGCAGACGCTCGTTGGCGTGCACGAGCAGTGTGGGTGAAATTATTGAATAACATGCGTGTCCATTTATTTTGGAACGCACACGACGGGATTGTTCTGGTATTGTGCTCAGTAGGTGTTCAGTGTTTCCCCAAGCTCTATTCTGAGTTTGTTTATACAAATTTTACATTGATGCAAATTTGTCATGCCATAAAATCGAAGTTCCCTGACGCTTTTTACAGTCTCAAACTGCATTCTCATTTGTACTAGTAGGGATTTTGTTTTTAATACTGGAATCTTTAATGGTGATACGTCCGTTTGCGATATTACAAGAAGTTACTGCAAAGAACAGTTTTTTCCCTCAGACGTCATTGCATGCGTGATAGAACAGCATCATATCTTCTGACATTTCTTTTACCATGATGCGTGATGCTCCCCAGCTCTGCTTCAACAAAACAAAAACAACGGCTGTGGGGCAGACAGTGGCGGTTTTCCCCACTGTGGATTACATCTTTAATAATGATTTCAATAATTAACTCAATGATTTTAATAAGTTGTTTTAAAAAAAAGTTGCAATGTTGTGCCTTCAGGATGAGATCTTTGACATGGTGAAGCCAAAGGATCCCTACAAGATCACGCTGCAGGATCTAGTGAACAGCAGCCAAGGAGACACAGTAACCAGCATCCTCATTGATCTCAACGGATTCTGGACTTATGAAAACAGGGAAGTTCTGGTTGCTAATGACAACGACAGCAACACAGCTGACCTTGACGATACATGAATCTTCAGTCAAACTGGGGACTACTAGACTCGGCAAGAAGAAGATAAATGTTACGGTAAAGATTCTAGACACACTCACTGGAACTCAGTTGTTTAAAAAATAACTTGTCAAGACTTCGAAATACAACAGTTGTATGACCTGTTTAAATGTTTATTAATGTAGTGTACATAGTATAGAAAATGAAAGTCTTATATATTTTACTCTAAAAATGACTATAAAAAGCCTTCAAATGAAACTGTTTTTCCATTAACACATTATAAAATGATTTTACATAATTATGTTGGCCTTTCAGTTTTTCTTTCCTTGGGTAAAGGTGTGTAGTGTGAATACCGTAGGATGGGAAAATATTTTCCTTATACAACCAGCCCTAATAAAGTGGCATTTCATATTATTTGGGGACTGTGAAAAGTAGTTATCTTGACAATACTGCTGTTCAAAAGAAAAGCAGCAGATATTTTTTAAACATGTTTCGCTTTACCTTGGGCTTCCTTCTCAAGCCTTATACACACACTCAGAAGGGATCATGGCAGATTAGATCAACTTCAGCAAAGCTATTTCTAAATGTATGGTTCTGGACAATAGTAATGATTGAAGTGTGAGCACAGATGCCAACAAACAACGTGTGAAGTTTTGTTAAAGGAGAACTGGAGGACAGTTCTCAACATCATTTTGATGACCTTTCTGAAAAGTACTGGAGAACTAGTCATAGTAAAACAATAAGATTTGTGTGGGTATTTTAAGGGGAAAATTGTCACGGTTGACAATGAATATAAAAAACAATTTCCAACTGAAATAAATAAACTATTCCAATAACATTATGCACCTCTGGAAGGGTTTTAGAAAGGTCACTTATCTCGCTGCTAACTTATTGTATAACAATCTTATTAAGTACCTGAAAAAATGTATCAGATCTCTTAAATCCGCAAATAGTTAAAATCAGCATCATATCTATAATGTGTGTGCTCATTCACTGACGCACAGCAATGTTCATTGCACACAAAAGTTAATGCATATTGATAACGCAGCAACTAAAAAAGATGTATTCTGTCTCATGTCTGACTTACAGTATTAATAGAACATGATCAATATGATACAAAAATAAGAACTACACTATAGCAAAAATGCTGAGGCTACATCGTGAAATGTGAAGATGTCCATTTAATTGAACTGTTAGGTGGGGATGGGGGCAGGGAATCTGTTGGCATCAGATGTGGCATCTTGATCCAGCTCAAAGGTGACGTTGACGAAGGAGGCTTTACCCTCCGGCTGCTCCATGGCTGGCTGCTGCATCTCCTGTTCACGCTCCTCCTCAAAACGACGCTCTGCCTCCTCAGACAGACGGTTCTCCTCCTCCTCCTCCTCCTCCTGTCAGTCACAACATGAATGAGGAGCAGGGATACTAAACTACACCTTGGAGTAGTAACAAGTAGTGAAAATAGTGGTAACACATTAGTAGTAATTAAGCATTCCAAGGTCTGCCAGTAGATGCTTCCCCATTGACAAGACAACGTACCTCCTTTTTCATTCTGTAGTACTCGTCGATAGCATACTGGTACTTAGGTGACGTAATGCCAAACAATGAGGCCATTCTCTCCCCAAGATAGTCACAAACTGAAAGCACAAGGCAGAGGCACAGTATTACCATGACACAGAACATTACATTTATATAGGATATATTTTGACACTCATATGTGTGTATCTTTAGTCCAGTACACATAATACCACATTTACCTGAAATAGTGGAGGTTGCCACTCTCCACATGTGAAACAAAAAATATGGACCCCAAGTCAACCTGGACTATAACAAAATTATGACACAATAAGAAAAAGTTAACAAAATGCAGGAATATTTCATTCTATTCAAGCTCATGTAATGGAGTAAAGTCCAATTTGAATTTATAAGGACATAGAAACTAACAGGGTCAGCTGAGGTCTTAACAGCTATAGAAGCTTGCACTTCCTCCTCTTCTTCTTCATCTGTGCTGTATTCCTCCATGGTCTCTCCACTGGCAAAGTAAATTGTTCTTCGGGGCACCTTCTGCTTCTTCATCCCTATGTCTCCCAGCTCCACACTCTCAAACTCCTTCACCATATTGGAGCTCTGTCAATCATCATCACCAACAAAAACAGTATATTCTCAAAACATGTTTGGTTACAGCTGGTAGAAACAGGATTTTACTATCATGTTAGCGCTAGAAAACTTAGCAGCTACATTATAGGGCTGTTTACATTTGTCTCACGTTATTTTGAGGTTAGTAAATCACCATTTGAATGAAAACATTCCAACAGGTTTTTCAAGCAGTTTATGTGAGTGATTGATTCATAGCCAGCTATGTCTGTGTTATAATTGTGAACAAATAACCTACAGAATGCACATACTTATTCATGTTCGAGATAGCTAGATATATAGCTAGCTGCTGATGCTATAAGGAAGTATTAACGTTAGATCGCTAGCTAAAACAACCACAACACACAATGTTTTTTTATTGGCTAAACTCATGAGAACAGGTCTAAAATTGTAATTATGACACAATCGCACCTTTTCAGCGTCCATAGTTTTCCCCAAAGAGATGTTGACATTAGTGAGATATAGCGACAGCTCTGCCATCTCACTTCTCTCTCAAATTTCGGAAGTGACGTAGATAGGGGTTTGGTCATAGAGATCCTATTAAATTACAAGACGGATTTTTCATAAACCCTCAAAGATCCAGAATGGGAATATGGCAGCCACCTTGGTCAGGGAGAAATCAAAAACCTGTCGAATTGGAATGAATGGCAGTAAAGGCATAGGTGATGGATTTCCTGCTTTTATTTACACAGGACAATAAATGTAACGCATAAGTAAGTTACCAGGGGGCAGGGCTACCGACGTTAAAACGAATCTGAAGAGGGGGCTGGCTAAGGCTAAAACTGGCGAGTGTAGAGAGTATAGGGATATTGTTATCCACGTCGGCACCAACGATGTTCGGATGAAGCAGCCAGAGGTCACCAAGCACAACATAGCTTCAGCGTGTAAATTAGCTAGAAATATGTGTCGGCATTGAGTAATTGTTTCTGGCCTCCTCCCAGTTAGGGGGAGTGATGAGCTCTACAACAGTCTCACAACTCAATCGCTAGTTGAAAACTGTTTTCTGTGCAACCCAAAAGATACAATATGTAGATAACATGCCCTCTTTCTGGGACTCATCCACAACATGTTGTCTAATCGGGTGTCCACAAACAGGACCAAGCTTGGCTTGCTGAGGAATGACAGGACTCTTAACTCCTCTAGCTCCACAATGAGATAAGGTGCAGACCAGGCAGCAGGCTGTCAGCAGCCTGCCAGTTTAGTGGAGTCTGCCACTAGCATAGTTAGTGTAGTCAGTGTAGTCAGCTCAGCTATCCCCATTGAGACCGTGTCTGTGCCTCGATCTAGGTTGGGCAAAACTAATCATGACGGTGTTCACTTTAGCAATCTCACTGGAATAAAGACCTCCTCCATTCCTGTCATTATTGAAAAAGATTATGATATCTCAAAATAGGGCTACTTAATGTTAGATCCCTCACTTCCAAGGCAGTTAAAGTCAATGAACGAATCACTGATCATAATCGTGATGTGATTTGCTTGACTGAAACATGGCTTAAACCTGATGAATTGACTGTGTTATAAAGGAGGCCTCTCCTCCTGGTTACGCTAGTGACCATATCCCCATGCATCCCGCAATGGCGGAGGTGTTGTTAACATTTATGATAGCAAATTTCAATATACCTAAAAAAAATGGCTGTGTTTTTGTGTTTTGAGCTTCTAGTCATGAAATCTATGCAGCCTACTCATTCACTTTTTATGGCTACTGTTTACAGACCTCCAGGACCATATATAGAGTTCCTCACTGAGTTCCCTGAATTCTTATCGGACCTTGTAGTCATGGCAGATAATATTCACATTTTTGGTGACTTTAATATTCATGGAAAAGTCCACAGATCCAAAAGGCTTTCGGCGCAATCACCGACTCAGTGGGTTTTGTTTCCGGACCTACTCACTGACACTGTCATACCCTGGACCTAATTTTGTCCCGTGGAATAAATATTGTGGATCTTAATGTTTTTCCTCATAATCCTGGCTCATCGGACCACCATTTTATTATGTTTACAATCGCAACAGGTAATCTGCATAGACCCCAACCAAGGATCATCAAAAGCCATGCTATGAATTCTCAGATAACCCAAAGATTCCTAGATGCCCTCCAGACTCCCTCCACCTACCCAAGGACGTAGGAGTACAAAAATTGGTTAACCACCTAACTGAGGAACTAAATTTTACCTTGCGTAATACCCGAGATGCAGTCACACCCCTAAAAACAAAAAACATTTGTCACCAGAAACTTTCTCCCTGGTATACAGAAAATACCAGAGACCTGAAGCAAGCTTTCAGAATATTGGAATGGAAATGGAACTCCGCCAAACTGGAAGACTTCCGACTAGCTTGGAAAGACAGTACCGTGCAATATCGAAGGGCCCTCACTGCTGCTCGATCATCCTATTTTTCCAAACGAATTGAGCAGAATAAGAACAATCCAAAATAAATAAAAAATGTATACTGTCGCAAAGCTAACTAAAAAGCAGAAAGAGAGGATGGCTTTCATTCCAGCAGTGATGAATTCATGAACTTCTTCAACGAAAATATCATAATCATTAGAAAGCAAATTACGGACTCCTCTTTGAATCTGCATATTTCTCCAAAGCTCAGTTGTCCTGAGTCTGCACAACACTGCCAGGACCTGGGATCAATGGAAACACTCAAGTTTTTAAAATCCTATATCTTCTTGACACATTTGTGAAAATTATTATGGCTTCTAAACCTTCAAGCTGCATACTGGACCCTATTCAAACTAAACTACTGAAAGAGCTGCTTCTTGTGCTTGGCTCTCCTATGTTGAACATAATTAATGGCTCCCTATCCACCGGATGTGTTCCAAACTCACTAAACGTGGCAGTAATAAAGCCTCTCTTGAAAAAGCCAAACCGTGACCCAGAAAATAAATAAAAACTATCGGCCTATATCAAATCTCCCATTCCTCTCAAAAAAAATGGGAAAATCTGTTGCGCAGCAAGTCACTGCCTTCCTGAAGACATACAATGTATACGAAAAGTTTCAGTCTGGTTTTAGACCCCAATCAAAGAACTGAGACTGCACTCATGAAGGTGGTAAATTACCTTTTAATGGTGTCAGACCAAGGCTCTCCATCTGCCCTCGTGCTCCTAGACCTTAGTGCTGCTTTTGACACCATCAATCACTACATTATTTTGGAGAGATTGGAAACCCTAACTGGTCTACACAGACAAGTTTTGGCCTGGTTTAGATCTTATCTGTCGGAAAGATATCAGTTTGTCTCTGTGGATGGTTTGTCTTCTGACAAATCAATTGTACGTTTCGGTGTTCCTCGAGGTTCCGTTTTAGGACCATTATCGTTTTCACAATATATTTTACCTCTTGTTGATGTCATTCGGAAACATAATGTTAACTTTCACTGCTATGCAGACAATACACAGCCCTACATTTCGATAAAATATGGCAAAGCCCCAAAATTGCCCTCCCTGGAAGTGGATGGGGGCATATTTTTTACTTTTAAACTCAGACAAAACAGAGATGCTAGTTCTAGGTCCCAAGAAACAAAGAGACCTTCTGTTGGATCTGACAATTAATCTTGATGGTTGTACAATCATCTCAAATAAAACTGTGAAGGACCTTGGCGTTACTCTTGATCCTGATATCTCTTTTGATGAACATATCAATACTATTTCAAGGACAGCTTTTTTCCATTTTCATAACATTGCAAAACTCTAAAACTTTTTGTCCAAAAATGATGCAGAAAATCTAATCCATGCTTTTGTTACATCTAGATTAGACTACTGCAATGCTCTACTTCCCGGCTACCTGGATAAAGCACTAAATAAACTTCAGTTAGTGCTGAACATGGCTGCTAGAATCTTGACTAGAACCCAAAAATGTGATCATATTACTCCAGTGCTAGACTCTCTAAACTGGCTTCCTGTGAAGGCTAGGGCTGATTTTAGGGTTTTACTGCTAACCTACAAAGCATTACATGGGCTTGCTCCTACCTATCTCTCTGATTTGGTCCTGCCGTACACACCTACATGTACGCTACGGTCACAAGACGCAGGCCTCCTTATTGTCCATAGGGCTTTCTATAGAGCTCTATTTTTATGGAATGGTCTGCCTATCCATGTGAGAGACGCAGACTCAACCTTTAAGTCTTTATTGAACACTCTTCAGTAGGTCCTATGAGTGAGTGTAGTCTGGCCCAAGGGTGCGAAGGTGAACTGAAAGGCACTGGAGCGACGCACCGCCCTTGCTGTCTGCCTGGCCGGTTCCCCTCTCTCCACTGGGATTCTCTGCCTCTGACCCTATTACGGGTGCTGAGTCACTGGCTTACTAGTGCTCTTCCATGCCGTCCCTAGGAGGGGTGCGTCACTTGAGTGGGTTGAGTCACTGACGTGATCTTCCTGTCCGAGTTGGCGTCCCCTCGGGTTCGTGCCGTGGGGGAGATCTTTGTGGGCTATACTCAGCCTTGCCTCAGGGTAGTAAGTTGGTGGTTTGCGGATATCCCTCTAGTGGTGTGGGGGCTGTGCTTCGGCAAAGTTGGTGGGGTTATATCCTGCCTGGTTGGCCCTGTCCGGGGTATCATTGGACGGGGCTGCAGTGTCTCCCGACCCCTCCTGTCTCAGCCTCCAGTATCTATGCTGCAATAGTTTGTGTCAGGGGGCTAGAGTCAGTCTGTTATATCTGGTGTAATTCTCCTGTCTTATCCAGTGTCCTGTGTGAATTTAAGTTTTCTCCCTCTAATTCTCTCTCCCTTCCCTCCCCGGAGGACCTGAGGCCTAGGACCATGCCTCAGGACTACCTGGCCTGTTGACTCCTTACTGTCCCCAGTCCACTTAGTCGTGCTGCTGCTCCAGTTTCAACTGCTCTGCCTGCAGCTATGGAACCCTGACCTGTTCACCGGGTGTGCTACCTTGTCCTGGACCTGCTGTTTTCGACTCTCTCTCTCTACCACACCTGCTGTCTCGAGCTCTGAATGCTCGGCTATGAAAAGCCAATTGACATTTACTCCTGAGGTGCTGACCTGTTGCACCCTCTACAACCACTGTGATTATTATTATTTGACCCTGCTCAACTGCAATGAAAGTGCGGGGCTCAACTGCAATGAAAGTCCTCCACCTTGCGCACTTGAGAGGTATGGCAAAAATAACAGCACTTGGGTCAAACCATTTCTCCAAATCACTTGATAAAATAATACTACATTTGAAGATGTCGTTAGTACAACTAAATGGACAGCATACTATAGGGAAACTAAAAGTGTATCAAACAGATGTATTTTCATAAGGAAAACAAACTATGTCGGCCTGTTTCATAAGTGGGATTTTGCAGAGTATTGTTTTCATCCCCCACATAGTCATAGAAGTGGTATGATCCAATAGTATTGAACGCAAAGCTGCTGAATGTTGTTTGTTTTCCACACAGAGAGTAGCGGAACAGTACCGTTGTCGCACAATCTTACAACGGTTATATTTACACTTTTGTTTGCGAATAATAGTTTAGTGGCCTGCGCCATGGCTCTGTGCGGGGGTGTTGGAGCCATGGCTTTACCAAGCGAGCTTATCGTCCACATATTTTCATTCTTGTCCGACCGTGACAAGCTTCGGGCCTCGTCCGTGTGCTCTCGCTGGAGGGAGTGTCTGTTTTACCCATCGCTTTGGATGGAGCTCAAGTTGCGTGTCGGAGGTGGCTCGAATGGGGGAGGCTATGGCTCCGAACAGACCCCAAGATTAGACTTTCTCATGAGGAAGTTTGGCTCCTTCGTGCGCGAGCTACAGCTCGAGTTTGCCCCAGTTGAAGGATATCTAAGGCCATTGAATGGCGTGGAGGGCAGGATGGAATCTGTCGAAAGCGACCCTCAGTTCCCTGGCCGCTGGAAAGAGGCAATTATCACCTATTTGGACCAGGTGTTGTGTGTCCTCGGATGTATTCGAAACAACAGGTAGTTGGATACATCAACATAATGTTTAATGCGAAGTGCGTCAGCTACGCCATACTCGTCAATTTGAGTGTGTTGGGTCTGCGTAGTCAGTGAGCTAACCTTTAGCTAGCCTAACTATAAACAAACCCACCATGTCATTACGTAATCGGGCCATGTCGTTCACTACGGATTTCTGTTTATACTGCCTGATTGACGTGTCGTTTTTTGCCTATTCAAGCTATAATCTAGCTACTTGGTATATAGGACATGTCAGTCTGAAGTCAGTTTTTCTGCCTGGTATGCAAATGTTGCTAGGGCATGTTTATCATTTGAACTGCATTGCTGCAGCAGTGGTGGTCGTGCTCAGGTAATCTATAAACGGAACCACTAAGGTCAGCAATGACATTGGCAGCATGCTTTCATTTGCAAGTCCGGCTTCTCGAACCTGTACTAACAATATGCCAATATCTTTTGGACACGTACTGTCCTGAAAAGTTCCAGTTGCACTGCCACATAGGGAGACTAAAGCTGTCTTGAGGCATTTCTTTGTTGGTAGTTCATTCCAGTACTCAATCAATAACAGCACACTTGTGAAAGAGAGCTCTAGAGATGTTGGTTGTACAGTCATATGAGGAATGCTGGGTTTGTGGTGTACACCAGTGATGTTGAAAGGTGCTGATTGTCACAGGCCTTCTGGAAAATTGGTGAGGACGTGCTTGTTTGCAGTCGTATTTGTTGCAGTGTACAATTAGAACATACTGTCACTGACCTCCACTATGTCTGATTGTGTCTGGTTTTGTCTAAAGCTCACTACTTTCTCGCTCTAGAAATCTCCAGAAGCTGAGTCTGTATGGGGATACCTGCATTCTTCAGGATGAGGGCATTCTGGACAGTGCCTATCTCAACCAGGTTGACCAAGGAGGAGTGAAAATCAAAGAGTGAGTGGCTTTATATCATGCCCAAGTTGACAAAATCACAGTACAAACTGTCCTCAGTTGAAATTCTGCCTCAGAATTACATAACTAGGTTATTTATTTATTTAACCTTTATTTGATTAGGCAATTCAGTTAAGAACTCATTCTTATTTACAATGACAGATTTTGACCTTGTCAGCTCGGGGATTTGATCTAGCAATCTAGCAACCTTTCGGTTACTGGGCCAATGCTCTAACCACTAGGCTACCTGCTGCCCCAGGTAACCTAATAGGATTTATGTTCTGCCTAGTTTTTTTTTTCCTGTATTCATTTAGAGTAGGCTTTTATTTGCAGATATGAGAGTTAGACGTTATAAAGATTTTAACTTTCTTTCTTTCTTTTCTTTCTTTCTTTGTGTTTGTATTCCTCTGGCCTGAAATAGGATCCAGCAGCTGTTAGTGGAAGTTTTGTCTAACAGCAGGCAGATGAAGTGGCTGTCCTCAGCCTTCATGCTGGGTGTGGTGACCCCCTGCTCCCTGGCCTCTCTGTCCAACCCCAGCGCTGCCTCCCTGGAGCACCTCAGCCTGTTGGACAACCAGCTGCCCTGCCTGTCCTCCCCTGTGGAGCTGGAGCGCCTTGTCCACCTGCGTTCCCTGGCCCTCGACTTCTGTGACTTCACGTCTGAGATGTGCCGCCTGCTGGCTGGAGGACACCGTGCTCCACTACACCGCCTCTCCTTGATGGTGAATGGCGCCGCTCTGGAGGCCAAGCCGCTGGATTGCACCGCCAGTGAGGATGACTGGAAGGCCCTGGTCCGACGCTGCGCTAACCTGCGGGTCTACATGATGGCCCTGGATGTGTCCAGCCAGGACCTGCTGAGGGTGCTCAAGCCCAGCCTGCCCCTGGAGAGGATCCATCTGGACAGCTACTCCACCCTGGTCACAGACGGCACTCTGGAGCTCATTTCCCAGCAGTACAACAAGACCCTGAGCCACTTCGTCCTGATGAGGGATGACACCGGCTTCCCTGACCTCAGCGTCAACCGCAACGAGGACCCGCTGGTCCTACTGGCCTGGCGCTGCGTACACCTCTCTGTCCTGGTTATCCATGGTGAGTCAGCCTGGGTCAAAAGCTAGTATTATATAGCTCAACACTTTTAGTGTAGCCTAACATTTTAATGGGAGTGATTTACATTTCAAATATCATGGGTTCTAGTTGCGCAGATAAAATAACCAGTTATAGATCTTTTCTATAGGAGTAATGTTATGTCTAGTGTGTGTATAGTGTAGAGGTCATATTGGCAGCATGTTGATTTGTATAGCACAGATCAAATGGAGTTGGTTTACATTCAGTATGCAGTATGTTTTTTCTAAAGTGGTGTTCAATGTGATTCTCCTCTGTCTGAACACCACAGGCTACACTGTGTGGTCCCACAACCTGGTGGCCATCTCCCGTCTACGTGGCTCCAGCCTCAAGGTCCTGGCTGTGTCCGAGGAGAGTATCGACTTCGACCCGGACCAGGGGGTCTTCATGGAGGGTGACCCCGTCCACAACCTGGTGAAGGAGGTGTCCCAGGGCCTGGGGCGCATCTGGCACCCCTCCATGGACTCCAACTTGGTCCTCAGCGAGCCCACCCAGCACTTCCACAGGGAGATGCAGAGCTTCAGCCTGGGCATGTAGACTAGAGCTACAAACGCCAGGCCGGGCCTCCATCTGGGTCGTGTTCATTAGGCACCAAACGGAAGAAAGCAAGACAGGGAGGGACTACCCGGACTTGTCCAGTAAGAAACGCTCATCTTCTGTTTTCTGTTGCAAAACGTTTTGAAATGTTTTCTGTTGCGTGCCCTAAAGAACACGACCCTGGTCTGGCCTGCTGCACATGCTCAGTGCTTGTCATGATGATATAATCTAAACCTTATGGGTCCTATCTCATTTGCATACTTTATTTTTAGTTTATATTTTCTTTCTTTGTAGAATGAACTAATCCTTTATATGTGCTGTGTTTAATCAGTATTAGCTCTATATTTATATCTATCTATATATATCCTGCTTATGAATAGGAGAGTATAGTTGGGTATTTGATTAGTAGCTAATTGAGCGATTGGTGTATGGAGGGGGCTTTTTTTTACACAGCTAGCTTACTTGTATTGCAAGTTTTCTTTTTGGTTTTGTCTGTTTGTTGTTTTTCTCTTAGCGAGTGCTGAGTTACCGTAAACTAACTTATCAGTTAATCCACCTTGGCTTTTTGCAATGACGGAATCCTTTGTAATTGTTTGTTCACCTTTTTAAGGGGAGATTAGTCCAGTGGTCTTCCGGCAGAGGGAGGGACAGTGCTGGTGGACTGTTAGGCCCCCCTAACCCCTCCCTTCCTGTCTGCTCTTTACTTTTGTGTTTTGGAGATAATATGATTGCTATGTTACGGGACTAAGATCCTGCTGGTTCTTCTCAGCCTAGAGGTGGGATGTGATACAGTTCTGTTGGTGAAACCAATTGCTGAGGTTTCCACACTGACACACTCATGCTGAGGCCCTTTGAACTGCCTACGTACAGCTGCAGTACTTTAGTCAGGGGTCAGCATTGACAGTTATGTGTTGCAGTTTGCTCTCAGAAAAATCCTCTGTCTGTCTCAGGTAGGCAAAACATGATGATGAAGATGGTGGTGGGGGTGATGATGATGATGTATACTATGAAACAATCAGCTAGTCTGTCAGTTTAATCCAGTTTTTCTTGAGTCACAGTTGCCTTGGAAATCCCCTTGCGTTCTGGATTCAATCGTTTTTGCCATCAAATCTGCCCCTTTTACCACGGGGTAAACAAACTTAGTCATACATTTGTTTTAAGATTAAGGTGTTGAAAGAGTTTAAAGAATGGCAAACTACTCCTTGCACGTATTTCTCTTGTTCACAGTTTTAGGGCAAAGTACTTGCTGTGTTGACTGACTCCAGGGCCACAGTGTTTCACCTGCTGAGCGTTGGATGGAGGGAGGCATATATTTGCTTGTTCCATATCTCAGGATTTTTGCACTTTCTGTACTTTTTTCCAATGAAGGCTTTATTTTAATGCAAAGCTATCTGTTGTTCTAAGGACCAGTGTGCGTGGTGGTGGGACTGAATACTGGATACTAATACTGGGGAAAGAAATCTTCCAACACAACGCACACCAGAGGTTGTTGGTTTTATTTTTCTAGCCCTGCCTCGTTCCCTCGATTGAACTTTTAAGAAGGTTAAGATCTGTGATGTCCGTCTGTGAAAAGACTTTTAATGACGTTTTCTATTGTTGTGTACTTGCTGTTTTAGAGCTCAGAGTAGTAGAGGGAATCTGAAGTTGGTTGCTCAGTGGTAGAATGTAAATGTGAAGCTAACAACCTTTTTTTAATGTGTAAAGTTGTCTGCTATCCAGAATTCCCCCTACGTACGAATATCTTCTTCTTTATCCTCGCTTGTAAAGCTTAGGGAACCAGTCTTGACTGATAAGGCAGTACAGTGTGTGGGGCCTGGAATAAGTGACCTCTCTGGTAGGCCTCTGCTTGTTCTGTGCTGCTGAGATGTTGTAACATTCCAGAGAGATGAGAGTAGGCTACATCTCTTGACCTTGAGTGGTTATGAAGCCGTCGGTCGGCTATTGCTTCTTGTTGCGTTCCTCCGTGCCCATGACTTTCATTGGTACTACCAAAGCCAGCCATTTCAGTTAAAGAATAGATACAGTACTGTATATTGAGGAAAAAATGATATTGCATAGAAACATCTGACATCAGATGGCAAGAAGTGTGTGTGTGTGATCCATGTTTCAAACAATGTCACAATCAGCCTGTGGAATCCACTACTAATCTGTTTAGCTGTCGCAGTCAGATATGAGCCTGCATGCAAGGTTCCACTCGGAGTAAACTTAGTCTATCTACGGTTTATGCATGAGAAGCATCATTATGGGGAAAAAGTAATATTGAAACTATATGCATGTTAAGAGGGATTCTAAAAGTGTTCAAGTCTTGTCTATTTTTAGTACCACACCAAAAAGGATAGATAATATTCTATATTTGGAGTTAACTTGTTTGTGCTGAACAGGGGTAGGGTAAGACCTTGTTAGAGGTAGAGGATGACGAATGCCAGTCAATTGTTACAATGTGTAAAACATCCTAATGTTGCATTCATGCTGTGCCTAAATCCAGAGGAGCTTTAATTTCAAATGTTCCATTTGTTCTGCGTTCGTTTCCAGTTCATTGTCTAGTACCGCATTTGACTACCGTTACAGAAGCATAGCTCATTTACGCATTAGTGTTTGTTTTTTTTGGTGTATGTTTTGTTTAAAGTTTCAAAAATGCATACATCAGAGAAGGGGGTGTATGGTGTGTTTGAAGTAAAACATGGTGTACCACTTTCTCACCAGTGAGCAGGAAACAGCCTTTCTCAGGGTTACTGTCAGTTGCGGGAGAGGAGGAAATGATTTCCATCGCTCAGGCCTCAACATCATAATGAAAGTTAGGATCAATCTTTTTTCCAACAAGTCACTGGATTTTAAAAACGTTGTGTCAGCGCGTCTGCGTCAGCTGCCAAAGATCACGGTGTGAAACAACTCTTAAAGTGCCCACATGCTGGCAGAGGGCAGGGCCCATGGCTGATCAGCCGTGATGTACTACTACGACTACTCCTTTACAACTACTACTATACTTCTAGAAATATGATATACTTACTGAATAGGGGGTGAAGTTGGACCACATGTGGTGCACAGCTGAGCTGTGGTTTGGTCAACAACAGTAGAGCGCTCTCTCTTTACAAATGCACCTGTATCACTGTGAAGAGTGAATGTAATTTAAGTATAGATAAAATCAAGATTGGTTGATTCTATCAGACCAGTACGCTGCTAAGAAACGTGTAAGGAACATTCCACTGGGGAGTTAAAAACAAACAAAATGGCCAAATGTCTGCATGAGATGACTTATTTTTTTTACTGTTTTATTCTTTGTTTTGAAGGGTAACGGGATCCAGTAGGTAGGTCACAACTGGTCTTTTGATGAAAATAATTGTTTGCATAGAGGTTGGGTACCCCAGTCTTTCTGCATGTTAAAAGGCACAGGAGAGCAGACTGGGGATATTTTGTTACTATGGACAAAAAGACCAGTTGGGTTATTTGTAGGTTACAACTGTGAGGTTGGATCCCCTTTTTTTATTTGCTATGGTTTTATTATTTCTGAACACTTTTTATATGCATTTGCAATCCAAATCTCTCTTGAGTAGGATGAAGCTGTGTAGCTACAGTGAGCTGCTTGGAGGGCAGGTCTAACTGTTGCCTATAGAAGCGTATTGCACTCAGAAAGCTACAGTACCTTACAGCTAAATGAACTCATGCCAGCCTTAAGAGTGTAAATGCTTGAAGTTAAGAGACCTGAGTGAGAAGAACTGATGCTTTCTGTCTTTGGTTTTATTCCATTATTAAAAACCTGAACCACTGTAATACCACAGGTCCACTGTTGTGAGGGTCAGGAGGGAGGCGAGCTTAAAACAAGCCACATCTCTTAATGGCTGGCTTGCATTACAGCAGTCAAACTATGCAAGTGGAATGCATATAATCCTGTGGCTTTCTTCTTTTTTTTTGTCACTTACAAATGGAAATAACTTGCTACGATACTTGGCCTTATTACAATTATTATTGTTTTAAGATCTTGATTCTTCGGAAGCCAAACTGTTTCAAAGGCAACCGTGGGTTACAGACATGGTCTCTATGAGACTGGCCAGCAGGCCCCAGTTAAGTGGTACGAATGTCGTGCATTTGTTTAAAATCAGGACAGTTTGCAATAAAATAAGTCATACATTACAAGTGGCAACCACGGGGGCACGAGCAGTGCGAACACCTGGGCTGCGTCCTTATACATTTTTGGGGAAGAAAATAACTCGCATTGCATATTTGTATATATCAATACATATACTCTTATGCAACATGTCTGGGTTCTATTTATGAACGCGGTTTGTTACCATCTTAAATGTTTAAATATTTGGACAGGTGTGTTCTGTTTCAAGTGAGCACATAGCATTGGATTTTATATGTACATCTGCTAATGGGAAATCCACTGGCGCATGTGTGAAAATGCCAGGTGTGGAGAGAATTTTATTGATTTAGAAAAGTGATCCAAGGTTTCAAGATAGCTAAAGAAGGAAAATCCTATGAAAAAAACCCTAACTGACAGATTGGGTAAACCAGCCGAATGTTGATTTGAATCAATGTTGAATGCTTCTTTTAATCAGTGAATAAAAGCATTATAAAGACACATGGTCTTTTGTATTATTCATTGTTTAATTTGAGTGTTTCTGATCCTTAGTTTTTATTGCAGTGTTTAATCTTGTGTAACATCTCACCCTTAATATTCATCAGGTGTTTTGACCTTACAGGAACATGTCAGAGCTAGACGCCGTTGGACGTTTGTGACTTGGCACAGCTTATATGGTTCAGATCATGAGGTTACAGCTATACCTGAATAGGACCAATGCCATTTTTAATTAAACATTTGATACTATATGAACATTACAACAGCAACAATTGAATTACTTTAGCATAACATTTTACAATAAATCATCATTCCATGACCTTTAATGATCAAACTATGGACGGTCAAGACCTCAATGCTAAAAAAGGTTATTTTTTAGCTCAATTTAGACAATTCCTTCACAATCTCTATATACCCATGTCAAGAATGCAAGGGACATAAGATTGATTTAAAAGGCCTTTAACAAGACAAGCAAACGCACTCTTCAAGTTAGTCCAAGTCGCCACTCAGAACAAGGCAGATTCACAAAGCTAGAGTCATCATACCCATAACACCTAGTGGTCAGAGAAATAATTTTTCCTGTAGGGATTTCAGAAACACTTAAGGGCTGTGTAGGCTTACCCTGGCGTGACATTTTGATAACTCTCTTGGACAAAGGAGACATATAGTCGGCTCTATTTATTCAGATTCAAAAATGCTAATTACTAGACATCATGCAAAATGGCAAATCCCTGCAAGCCCCTGAACATCATCTTTAGGTGACACCTTTGCCAACAGGTAATGTCAATTTAAAACTTGCTCAAGACAGTTTACAGAAATGTAGCCAATGTATTACTGCACTGAACAAAAATATAAAACGCAACAAGTGTTGGGCCGATGTTTCACGAGCTGAAATAAGACCCCTGAAATTCTCCAAATGTTTTGCACACATCTGTTAGTGAGCATTTCTCCTCTGCCAAGATAATCCATCCACCTGAGTGGGATATCAAGCAGTTGATTAAACAGCATTATCATTGGACAATAGAAGGCCACTCTAAAATGTGCAGTTGTCACATGCCACAGATGTCTCCAGTTGAGGGAGCGTTCAATTGGAATGCCCACCAAAGCTATTTCAAGATAATTTCTCACCAGTAAGCTGCCTCCGCCGTCTTAGAGAATTTGGCATCCGCAGACCACGTGTATGGTGTCATGTGGATGATCAGTTTGCTGATGTTTATGTTGTGAACTTAGTTTTGGTATGGGCAAGCAAAATAGCATTTTATCAATTGCAATTTGAATGCACAGAAATACCATGACATGATCGGGAAGCCCTTTTCTTAAGGTAACTATGTCCAACAGTTGCATATCAATATTCCCAGTCATGTGAAATGCATAGATTAGGGCCTAATGAATTCATTTCAATTGACTGATTTCCTCATATGAACTTTCAGTGAAATTCTTGCATGTTGTGTTCATATTTTTGTTCAGTATACATTTAGTGAAAATTAGATCTTTAATAGATATTCTTACCTTTGCCTCGATACATCCATTTTAAAGTGTTTCTAAAATTCCCTATGAGAAAAATGGTTGGAAAAACAACTGGAAACAATTCCCTGTTTGACTGCTAGGTTTTATGAGTATTTATGACTCATACAGCTATGTGAAGCTGAATGATCGCTCAGTACTTTCAGTTGTGTAAAACTCCTAGTGGTACTGTATTGTTCTCTCATTAAGCCCTAAGACACAGTGATCTATGTTTGTGTGTGCAACAGACTGTGGGGGAAATAATTCCACTCCCAGCCTCTAGAAAAGGGAGAAAGAGTCATATGAATGTTGAAGTTACACTTCAGGAAACAGTCCCTGAACACACGCTCAGTCGCTCACTACTATCACAACAACAGGAAATTAAGTTTCACACAGGAAGCGGGCCAAGAGAGTTTCTCCCGCACAGAGAGAGATGGCTCAGATGACATCCTGTGGAGAGGGAGATTGGTCAGAAGACACTTCACTGCCAGGTGGGGAGGGCCTTGGAGGGGGTCCAGGGGGAAAACTGTCTGGGTGGGGCCTCATGGGAGGGTACCCCATATGCTGCGGTGGTGGAGGGGGGACTCGCCCGAACATTCCCGGGGGAGGTGGTCCTCGCACTACAGGGGAAATAAGGGGGAAAGGATTACATTTAGTCTGTCTAACAGTATGAAGGCAGAGACATTTAATCTGCAAGATGTAGCAAATGATGTATGGAATGACAATCTTCATCTCCCACCCAAAACTTAATTTAATAGAAACAAATGACATAAAAACATGTAATACTATTTAACCTGCAGTTTAAATGCATTAAATGTTTATTTTTAATATACCCCTTTTTCTCCCCAATTGGTAGTTACAGTCTTGTCTCGTCGCTGCAACTGCTGTACGGACTCGGGAGAGACGAAGGTTGAGAGCCGTGAATCCTCCAAAACACAACCCAACCAAGCCGCACTGCTTCTTGCCACAATGTCCACTTAACCCGGATGCCAGCCGCACCAATGTGTCGGAGGAAACACTGTACATCTGGTGACCGTGTCAGTGTGCTCTGCGCCCAGCCCGCCACAAGAGTCGCTAGTGCGTGATGGGACAAGGCCAAACCCTCCCCTAACCCGGACGACGCTGGGCCAATTGTGCGCCGCCCGATGGGTCTCCCGGTTGCGTCCGGCAGCAACAGAGCCTGGACTCGAACCCAGAATCTCTAGTGGCACAGCTAGCACTGTGATGCAGTGCCTTAGGCCACTGCGCCACTCGGAAGGCCCGTAATGCCTTTATTATGTAGGGAAAACAGCATACTTACTGCCCATGGGGGCTGGACCTCGTGGGGAGAAAAAGTCTGGAGGTCCGTAAGGGCCTTTGCGTGCAAAGTAAGGGTCCCTGTGGTCCATGGGTGGGAGGGGACCCATACCAGGGGGTACTAAGAGAGGAGGTCCCATCCTCATGTCTCGCAGATCTCCAGGTGCTGACAGATGGGACTGAGGGAACACATTTCAAATACCCAATAATGATGGAGGGCACTGTAGTGGTACAACACTATTATCCCCATGGGGAAATTAGTTATATATAAATATGAGAAAGAGAGACAGTGCATGACTGGACCCCTATTATTAGTAAAAGGGTGAGAAAACTTACGTCTCTTTCATTTTCACCAGGACCCATACTGTTTCCCATAAATGACGAGTCTGCAAGAACACAAGAGGAAAAACAGTAATAACCTAGCTAGATCCACTTCCGTCTTTGGTGGGTTTATTTGATGAAGAGGGCTCATTCATGCCTCGATAATGCTATTAGCTTAACTCTATTAAACCAAGGGAGTTTCCAGATTAGGCACAATATCCTGCCCATTCTCTAACATTGGATTGTTCTTCAGGGGTATACTAATCATCGACACTCCTACTATTCACTGCTGACGAAGGAGATCGGTCTGAATCACGTAGGCATTAAAGATCCTGTCTTCAAAATATATTTAATCACTTTAGTTACATACTCCTAGCACTAAACACCTTTTTGAAGTTAATTTGACAGTGGCTATGAGTGGCTATAGTGCAGACATAGAAATCATCTCAGACATTTTAAAACTAAATCTATGGTGCTGTAATACATGTTAGAAAGGAAGGTTCTCACCAGGTTGGTGGCCAAAGCTGTGGGGCTCAGCAGGACCGGGGCCCCTGGGTGGAAGGGGGCCCATAGGAAGGGCTCCGGGCAGAGGTCTCCTGTAGGGAAGGCCTGGGTCTAGATACATATACCCTTTATGGGAAAAAAAAAAAGAGAGAGAGCACTGTTTCATCAGATTTATTTAGACCAGCTGAGCCGAAGGAGGGGATCACACAGTCAGAAGTGTACAAAGCACAGGAGGTTGGTGGCACCTTAATTGGAAAGGCTCATGGTAATGGCTGGAGCAGAATAATATCAAACACATGGTTTCTATGTGTTTAATTTATATATATATATATATATATTTAACCTTTATTTAACTAGGCAAGTCAGTTAAGAACAAATTCTTATTTTCAATGACGGCCTAGGAACAGTGGGTTAACTGCCTGTTCAGGGGCAGAACGACAGATTTGTACCTTGTCAGCTCGGGAATTTGAACTTGCAACCTTCCAGTTGCTAGTCCAACGCTCTAACCACTAGGCTACATTCCATTCGCTCCATTCTAGCCATTATTATGAGCCATCCTCCCTTCAGCAGCCTCCACTGGTCCAAAGGGGATTGGAGCAAAAAGCAAAAGCCTCTCCATCATATCAGAAACAAAAAACAAGCACACATTTAAATCATGATGCATTGAGTTAGTACACATCAAAACAGTGACAGTAGTAGGCAGGGTGGGCATGATGGAATTGTCAATGTATAATCAAAATACAGTGATGCCACATGCTAATTGCTCCCCCATGATAACTCAACTAAATAAATAATAGTTCCTAACTTAAGTGAATATTAGACGACATCTCAAACCAGGCTGAGGCCAGACTTGGGTTAGAGTAGCTTAGGGGCCCAGGTGACAAAGGCCAAAGTGTGGGTGGGGGAAACCTCTGGAACAAACCAGTGGAGGCTCAGGCTCCTCAATGCAGTGGTCTGCAGTCAGTGTGTCCAACCTGCTGACTCTGCCCATCTCTGTGGTCCTGTCACATGACTCAGACAGAGGTGAGGCTGGAACTATGACAACCGACCACATCAGTACTGGACAAATAGTAGTCATACACTCACTGACCTATGCCTCACAGACAGAACCAAAAGAGAAAACCTTTCACAGGGCCGGCTGACCACACTACAGCACCACAATCAAATCATATAAAAATGTATTTGTCACGTGTCAAATACAACAGATGTAGACTTCACCGTGAAATTTAAATAGTAACCCAACTGAGGGGAAATATTTTGCTGTGAACAAATCTGACAGTTGGTTAACAAACATAATTAGTAATCAGGTTAGAGTGAGTTATCTAAAACCCAAAAGAAAGTCAGGGCCTCTTTACATAGAAAGATGGTAAAACATACTGAAGTAAATAAAGAACACAAACCCTTTAGGGCTGATATTAAAAAACAAATGAATGTGTCAAAGAGTAGACTAGAAGATTTGAATATCAGAAGGATAGAATAACTTCTGTCTATTGTGATTGGAGCGGCTGCTGCCTGAGATCATAGGGGGGGGGCGATAGCGGGTGGTCATCACTGTACCTGGAGGGTGTATAGGTGGGCCCCTGCGATCCCTCTCCCAGGTGGGAGATATCGAGCCGCTGTCAGAGTGAGGACCTCCACTACGATCAGAGTCCACCCCACCAGGGGGATCTAACAGGCCTCGGGATACTGGTTATGGGGGAGAGAGAAAGGGGGGGTGGGGAGAAAGAGGGAGGGCAGAAAGAGAGAGCATGACAAAGAGCATATGAGAAAGAGGCGAGATATGTGGGAGTGGTTGGTGAGTGAGAAAGGGAGAGCCAGCATAATGTCAATGAGTTCATGAAGCATGGATGATAAGACCAAAACATGTGCAAAGACCACACTCCCCTCACTGTAGGTGATATGAAATGCTATGCTGCTGCAGTATATCCATCTTGCTGGTGCATGCTCACTGCCAAGGCAATTTAGACTATAAAGATAAGCATCTTTAACAGATGTTGTGCCAATCTTCCAGCCAATCAAGACTTGGTACGCATTTGTATTATGTGCTTAAGAACAGGTTTTCAGCGTTGTTTTAGTCAATAAGAAGACTATAAAATCAAAACTCTAATATCATTGAATTATTTAAATGATCTTGCAGATCATTTTTCTTCATGTCATTTTTTACAAGGTCATGGCACATAGGAGATTGGTACTAAATACAAAGGTAAAAATATTTATGCTAAATATAAACTCATAACACGCCATTCCAAGGAGTATAACATGGCACTGATGGTAAAAGGGCACACATGTCACAAGACATGTAAATTCAGCTGTGGTGTTATTGTATGACCGGAATGACCCAGGCCTGCAGTGCATTGGCGTGGACTGGAGAGGTCACCTCTGCCTCCTGGTCCCACGGGTGGGAAGTTTGGAGAGAGGCGGAGTGGGCCATCCATCAGGGTAGGCGGAGACAGGAAGGCTCTGTTCTCAGAGGCGGGGCGATGTAGGGGGGAGGGGCCATACGGTGACCTTTCACCTGCAGGACAGGGAGGGACATATGGTTCAACGTACAGAATAATGACATAAATTCTAAATCAACACCCAGAACATGATAGGCAAGCCATAAGACATCTAAATAGTTAACCTGTAGCTACAAGGACTAACTATCTGCTTTGAACCTTTTTGCACTAACTCTTTGACTGCTACTGTCCAACTATCCCGTTGCCTAGTCACTTTACCCCTACCTACATGTACAGTGGGAAAGTACGCAGACCTCTTGACCTTTTCCACATTAAAGCCTTTTTCTATAATGGATTACATTACAATGTATCATCTACATACAATACCCCATAATGACAGTGAAAACAGGTTTAGAATTGTTTTAAATATGTAAATTAAGTATTTCTGTTTATACAAGTACTCAGACCCTTTGCCATGAGCCTCAAAATCGAGCTCAGGTGCATTCTGTTTCCATTGATCATCCTTGGGATGTTTCTACAACTTGATTTGAGTCCACCTGTGGTCAATTAAATTGATTGGACATGATTTGGAAAGGCACAAACCCGTATATAAGCTCCCACAGTTGACAGTGCAAGTCAGAGCAAAAACCAAGCCATGAGGTCGAAGGAATTGTCCGTAGAGCTCAGAGACAGGATTGTGTCGAGGCACAGATCTGGGGATGGGTTCCAAAAACATTCTGCAGCAGTGAAGGTCACCAATGACACAGTGGCCTCCATCATTCTTAAAATGGAAGAAGTTTGGCCGCCTCCCCTCACCAATCAATTATAGAATAAGGCTGTAATGTAACAAAATGTGGAAAAAGTCTAGGGGTCTGAATACTTTCCAGATACACTGTACATACCTACCTCAATTACCTCGTACCCCTGCACATCAACACAGTACTGGTACCCAGTGTATATAGATTTTAAAATTATAGCCAAGTTATCATTACTCATTGTGTATTTGTTTTTATTTTTCTCTGCATTGTTGGGAAGGGCCTGTAAGTAAGAATTTCACAGTTAGTCTACACCGGTTTTTATGAAGCATGTGACAGAGCCAGAGCCCTGGTCAGAGCCAAGAATCAGCCATTATTGATGGTGACCCTGAAACAATTAGGGTTAAGCGCCTTGCTCAAGGGCACATTGACAGATGTTTCACCTAGTCAGCTTGGGGATTTAGACCAGCGACCTTATAATTACTGGTCCAACTGTCCTAACCGCTAGGCTACCTGTCGCCCATAACCAGTTTTATGCTATAAGCAGTTGTGTTAACTTCATCTTGCATTTGGATTGTCACCATATTGCTTCCCCCTATCCAACCCTCTCAATGTATGGAATAGGGGTTACCGGGCGAGCTGAGATTTAGCAGAAGATATTATTCCAGTTAGGAAGGTTTATTAGAGACTCACCTCTGAACAGAGGTCTGTCCATGTTGTCCAGAGTATAGGGGTCTTTCTCCACAACATCCAGCTTGAACTGAGTATCAGTCAATCTGCATGGAGACAAACCACAGCTGGAGAATACTTCTCACTACAGGGAAATACTATTTTGTAGCGACAACTGCCATGTCTGGTGAAACTGACTTCAATAGAAAAGTATTATTTAGTACTTACTTCTGCCTGAGGTGTGCATTCTCTCTTTGAACTTCAGCCAGGTCGCGGTCAGCACCTCGTGCTGCTAGCTACAATGCAGACAACAGAAATGACAGATGAGTTGCCTGAGGTGTGCTCCATAGTGTATGTATGATGCAACTATGTACTTACCCAGTTATTGTGTGCCTTCTTTTCCTGAGAAGTTATCTGAAAGATGGAAAGAGAATATTAAATGAGTTATTGGCCATACATCATCATTGCACATGGTGAATGTTTTTGCCCTCTCCCAGTCTCTTATGATACAACAGTGTCAGATCTCTCACCTGGGTTTTGTAGGCCTGGTTAGTCTTCTCCAGCTCATCCTCCAGGTCTTGTGCCCTTTGCCTGTATGTGTGAAAACTGCACTCTGAGACAAGCACTCAAAACAAAAACACCCCGCAAAGTAGAGTCTCATAGAACACATTGGATCTATTTGATTGACAGGAACACCCTCTGGGGTGCACGCTTTGGGTTCTTGCCCTAGCACTTCACAGCTGATTCAAATAATCAAAGTTTGATGAGTTACTGGAATCAGCGGTCTAGTGTTAAGGCAAAAACCATGCAGAAACTGACCTGTAGCTGTTGAGCTCCTCCACGGCCAGGGTGATGCTCTTGTCAGCCTTGGTCAGCTTCTCGTCCTTCTGAAGACGCTCCCTCTCCTCCACAGTCAACATCCTGGGGACACCAGGGGAGAACACCCAGTATCAGAAAGACATTATCAGGCATAGTACAGTTCAAACTTCAACAGATGCACAATTGAGAGCATTCTGTCGGGCTGTATCACCACCTGCTATGGCAACTGCACTGCCCACAACAGCAAGGCTCTCCAGAGGGTGGTGCGATCTGCCCAACGCATTACCGGGGGCAAACTACCCGACCTCCAGGACACCTACAGCACCCAATGTCATATTTTTTTATATTTATTTCACCTTTATTTAACCAGGTAGGCTAGTTGGAGAACCAGTTCTCATTTACAACTGCGACCTGGCCAAGATAAAGCAAAGCAGTGCGGCACAAACGACAACAGAGTTACACATGGAATAAACAAACATACAGTCAGTAATACAATAGAAAAAGTATATATTACAGTGTGTGCAAATGAGGTAGGATGAGGGAGGAAAGGCAATAAACATCCCATAGTGGCAAAATAATTACATTATACCAATTAAACACTGGAGTGATAGATGAATGTGCAAGTAGAGATACTGGGGTGCAAAGGAGCAAAACAAATAAAATAACCGTATGGGAATGAGGTAGTGAGGATGGGCTATTTACAGATGGGCTGTGTACAGGTGCAGTGTTCTGTGAGCTGCTCTGACAGCTGGTGCTTAAAGTTAGTGAGGGAGATATGAGTCTCCAGCTTCAGTGATTTTTGCAGTTCGTTCTAGTCATTGACAGCAGAGAACTGGAAGGCGGCCAAAGGAGGAATTGCCTTTGGGTGTGACCAGTGAAATATACCTGCTGGAGCGTGTGCTACTGGTGGGTGCTGCTATGGTGACCAGTGAGCTGAGATAAGGCGGTGCTTTACCTAGCAAAGACTTATAGATGACCTAGAGCCAGTGAGTTTGGCGACAAACATGAAGCAAGCGCCAGCCAACGAGAGCATACAGGTCGCAGTGGTGGGTAGTATATGGGGCTTTGGTGACAAAACGGATGGCACTGTGTTAGACTGCATCCAATTTGCTGAGTAGAGTGTTGAAGGCTATTTTGTAAATGACACCGCTGAAGTCAAGGATCGGTAGGATGGTCAGTTTTACGAGGGTATGTTTGGCAGCATGAGTGAAGGATGCTTTGTTGCGAAATTGGAAGCCGAGTCTAAATAACATTTTGGATTGGAGATGCTTAATGTGAGTCTGGAAGGAGAGTTTACAGTCTAACCAAACACCTAGGTATTTGTCCACATATTCTAAGTCAGAAACGTCCAGACTAGTGATGCTGGACGGGAAGGCAGCGATCGGTTGAAGAGCATGCATTTAGTTTTACTTGCATTTAAGAGCAGTTGGAGGGCACGGAAGGAAAGTTGTATGGCATTGAAGCTCGTCTGGAGGTTAGTTAACACAGTGTCCAAAGAAGGGCCAGAAGTCTGCGTTAGAGATGGATCAGAGAATCACCAGCAGCAAGAGTGACATCATTGATGTATACAGAGAAGAGAGTCGGCCCGAGAATTTAACCCTGTGGCACCCCCATAGAAACTGCCAGAGGTCCAGACAACAGGCCCTCCAATTTGACACACTGAACTCTATCAGAGAAGTAGTTGGTGAACCACGCGAGGCAGTCATTTGAGAAACCAAGGCTATTGAGACTGCCGATAAGAATGTGGTGATTGACAGAGTCAAAAGCCTTGGTTAAGAATGTGGTGATTGACAGAGTCAAAAGCCTTGGTCGGGTCGATGAATACAGCTGCATAGTATTGTCTCTTATCGATGGCGGTTATAATACCGTTTAGGACAGGGGTGTCAAAGTCAAATGGACGGAGGGCCAAATAAAAAAATCAGCTACAAGACGAGGGCCGGACTGTTCGAATGTTCATTGAAAAATTTTTAAATGACGCATATAGTCTAGTGAACCTAATTGAACCTACTGAAAACCTAACAAATATATTACAATATGATCAGATAAATAAAGCAATATTTTCTTATGGCTCTGTCAGTAATCTTTAATTTTCAACAGACACAAAAGACAAATTTCCTTTATATAAATATCCCCATAACATGAACATTAAATGAAAGAAACCGGTATTCAAGGCACCATCAGTAGACTATATTTTCTATTTTAGCAAAAGTGGGCTAAATTTACTTCAAAGAAAAAACAATAATAGCAATTTTCTATCATCCACTCAACTGAAATATTTTTAAAATATAATTGGATTGAAATACAAAAAAATAAAGTGCAAAAATCTATTAATCAAAAACAACACTTTGTTTAAGGAGAAGTAACATGCAGTGAAAACAAATATTAAATTTTAACTTTTAAACTTGAACTGAGTAAAAACTCTAAATATGTGATTGCACAGTAATGTTCACTTGTTTGAGGTTGAGGGTGATACTTGGTGGTGTCCCATCTTTTCCACAAGTTCATCAATGTTCGGGGTAAGGCTCTGAGCTGAAGAAATCCTCAGAATTGAGTGGAGGTGTTCAGCAGTAAGTCGACTTCTGTGTGATGTTTTGTTCAGGTTCATCAAAGAAAACAGTTGTTCACACAGGTATGTGCTGCCAAACATAGACAACGTTTGAGCAGCCTGGATGCGCAGCTGGGGCATTGTGCCGGGGAGGAAACGGGCGAACTCCGCAGCACCCACTGCCGCATATTTTGCCCTCAGTGCATCATTGCATTGGAGGTCAATCAACTCCATTTGGAGGTTTGGTGGTGAGCTTTCCACGTCAACAGCAAATGGGTTACCGAGCAGTTCCAACCTGCTTTTTTGTGCTTCAAAGTCAGCAAATCGGCGTCGAAAGTCAGCGGCAAGCATACCTATTTTATCAGCCAACTGTGTGCTCGGGAACGCACTGGTAGAGAGCTTCTCTTTCATGGTCTGGCAGCTGGGAAAGTGGCTCAAATTTTCTTTCCGCATCTGCGTCTCCCACAGAGTCAGTTTGGTTTTAAATGCCTTCACTGTACTGTACATATCAGAGATGACACGATCCCGACCCTGCAGCTGCAAGTTTATTGCATTCAGATGACTCGTAATGTCACACAGAAAAGCCATTTCACACAGAAACATTTCGTCTCGGAGTTGTGTTGTGTCTTTCCCTTTGCTGTCCAAGAACAGACAAATCTCCTCACGAAGCTCGAAACATCTTTGAAGCACCTTTCCCTGGCTTAGCCATCGCACCTCTGTGTGATAAGGCAAATCACCATGCTCCGTTTCTAACTCCGTCAGAAATGCCTTGAACTGGCGGTGATTCAAACCTTTGGCTCTGATAAAGTTAACTGTGCGCGTGATGATGCTCATTACATGCTCCATTTTCAAGGCTTTACCGCACAACGCTTCCTGGTGTATGATACAATGATAAGCTGTCAGCTCACCTGTCGCGTTTTCCTCTTGCATCTTTTCCCGTATCTTCGCCACCAGTCCGCTCCTGTGTCCACACATCGCAGGTGCTCCGTCGGTTGTCAAACCCACGAGTTTTTCCCAAGGCAGCTCCATCTCATTTACACATCTTGACACCTCTTCATACAAATCATGCCCCGTAGTTGTGCCATGCATAGGACGTAAAGCCAAAAACTCCTCTGTCACGCTTAGGTTGGAGTCCACTCCGCGGATGAAAATTGACAACTGGGCAATGTCAGAAATGTCGGTGCTCTCATCCACAGCCAAGGAATATGCAATAAAATCTTTTCCCTTTTTCACAAGCTGCTCTTTTAGATTGATGGACAACTGGTCTACTCTCTCGGCAATGGTGTTTCTGCTCAGACTCACATTTAAAAAGAGTTGCCTTTTTTCTGGGCAAACTTCGTCACAAACTTTAATCATGCAGTTTTTGATGAAATCCCCCTCCGTAAATGGCCGGGCTGATTTAGCGATCTCTTCTGCCAAAATAAAACTGGCCTTGACAGCAGCCTGGCCTTGTGATTTGGCTTTTTTGAACAGAGCCTGTCGAGATTTGAGGCCTCGTTTTAATTCCTCTGCCTTTTGTAGCCTTTGTTCCATGTCCATATTCTTGTTTTTGTCCGCGTGTTTCGTTTCATAATGTCGTCTCAGATTATACTCTTTCAGTACCGCCACACTTTCTCCACACAGAAGACACACAGGTTTTCCAGCTACCTTCGTGAACATATACTCCGACTCCCACCTTGTTTGAAACCCCCGGTTCTCAGTATCCACCTTCCGTTTTGCCATTTTTGATGGGTATCTGAAAGTTAATTTTACTGTGATGCTGACGACTGCTGTGCCAATAAATATTGAAATGAAGCAGCCTACTGCTCGGTGCGTCACCTTTGCATTGTGGGAAATGTAGTATTGGTGCGTGTAAAAGATCTGCGGGCTGCCGGCTTGCTGCGGGCCGGTTCTAATAATAAATCAAGATCATCCCAGGGGCCGTAAAAAACCTTCTTGCGGGCCGGATGTGGCCCGCGGGCCTTGACTCTGACATATGTGGTTTAGGACATTGAGCGCGGCGGAGGTGCACCCATGACCAGCTCAGAAACCAGATTGCATAGCGGAGAAGGGATGGTGGGATTTGAAATGGTCGGTGATCTGTTAACTTGGCTTTCGAAGACCTTAGAAAAGGCAGGGTAGGTTAGATATAGGTCTGTAGCAGTTTGGGTCTAGAGTGTCTCCCCTTTGAAGAGGGGGATGACCACGGCAGCTTTCCACTCTTTGGGGATCTCAGACGATATACAAAAGAGAGGTTGAACAGGCTAGTAATAGGGGTTGCAACAATTTCGGCAGATCATTTTAGAAAGAGAGCGTCCAGATTGTCTAGCCGGCTGATTTGTAGGGGTCCAGATTTTGCAGCTCTTTCAGAACATCAGCTATCTGGATTCGGGTGTAGGAGAAATGTGGGAGGCTTGGGCAAGAGGCTGTGGGGGGTGCAGGGCTTTTTTGACCGGGGTTGGGTAGCCAGGTGGAAAGCATGGCCAGCTGTAGAAAAATGCTTATTGAAATTCTCAATTATTGTGGATTTATCGGTGGTGACAGTGTTTCCTAGCCTCAGTGCAGTGGGCAGCTGGAGGAGGTGCTCTTATTCTCCATGGACTTTACAGTGCCCCAGAACTTTTTATATTGTCCCAGAACTTGTATATTGCTTTCCATACTGCCCGTGTATATTGTTTCCTAACTTCCCTGAAAAGTTGCATATCATGGGGGCTATTCGATGCTAATGCAGTACGCCACAGGATGTTTTTTGTGCTGGTCAAGGGCAGTCAGGTCTGGAGTGAACCAAGGGCTATATCGGTTTCTTGGTTCTACATTTTTTGAACGGTGAGTAAGGAAGGCCAAAAATATCATCAAGGACATCAACCACCCGAAGCCACTGCCTGTTCACCCCGCTTCTCACCTCATTTGCTCACATTGTATATAGACTTGTTTATACTTTATTATTGACTGTATGTTTGTTTTACTCCATGTGTAACTCTGTGTTGTTGTATCTGTCGAACTGCTTTGCTTTATCTTGGCCAGGTCGCAATTGTAAATGAGAACTTGTTCTCAACTTGCCTACCTGGTTAAATAAAGGTAAAATAAATAAATAAATAAATAAATAAATAAATATCATCCAGAGGGCGAGGTCAGTACAGGTGCATCAAAGCTGGGGCCGAGAGACTGAAAAACAGCTTCTAACAGCCATCAATAGCACATTAGAGACTGCTGCCTATAGGTATAGACTAGGAATCACTGGCCACTTTAAGGAATGGAACA
Source organism: Oncorhynchus clarkii lewisi (assembly GCF_045791955.1). Taxonomy (NCBI): domain Eukaryota; kingdom Metazoa; phylum Chordata; class Actinopteri; order Salmoniformes; family Salmonidae; genus Oncorhynchus; species Oncorhynchus clarkii. The sequence goes on from NC_092171.1 coordinate 27,636,528, forward strand.
CTAGTCACTTGAATAATGTTTTACATATCTGGCATTACACATCTCATATGTACAGTGGGGCAAAAAAGTATTTAGTCAGCCACCAATTGGGCAAGTTCTCCCACTTAAAAAGATATAATTTTCATCATAGGCACACTTCAACTATGACAGACAAAATGAGAAGAAAAATGCCAGAAAATCACATTGTAGGATTTTTTATGAATTTATTTGCAAATTATGGTGGAAAATAAGTATTTGGTCACCTACAAACAAGCAAGATTTCTGGCTCTCACAGACCTGTAACTCCTTCTTTAAGAGGCTCCTCTGTCCTCCACTCGTTACCTGTATTAATGGCACCGGTTTGAACTTGTTATCAGTATAAAAGACACCTGTCCACAACCTCAAACAGTCACACTCCAAACTCCACTATGGCCAAGACCAAAGAGCTGTCAAAGGACACCAGAAACAAAATTGTAGACCTGCACCAGGCTGGGAAGACTGAATCTGCAATAGGTAAGCAGCTTGGTTTGAAGAAATCAACTGCGGGAGCAATTATTAGGAAATGGAAGACATACAAGACCACTGATATCTCCCTCGATCTGGGGCTCCACGCAACATCTCACACCGTGGGGTCAAAATGATCACAAGAACGGTGAGCAAAAATCCCAGAACCACACGGGGGGACCTAGTGAATGACCTGCAGAGAGCTGGGACCAAAGTAACAAAGCCTACCATCAGTAACACACTACGCCGCCAGGGACTCAAATCCTGCAGTGCCAGACGTGTCCCCCTGCTTAAGCCAGTACATGTCCAGGCCCGTCTGAAGTTTGCTAAAGAGCATTTGGATGATCCAAAAGAAGATTGGGAGAATGTTATGTGGTCAGATGAAACCAAAATATAACTTTTTGGTAAAAACTCAACTCGTCGTGTTTGGAGGACAAAGAATGCTGAGTTGCATCCAAAGAACACCATACCTACTGTGAAGCATGGGGGTGGAAACATCATGCTTTGGGGCTGTTTTTCTGCAAAGGGATCAGGACGACTGATCCGTGTAAAGGAAAGAATGAATGGGGCCATGTATCGTGAGATGTTGAGTGAAAACCTCCTTCCATCAGCAAGGGCATTGAAGATGAAACGTGGCTTGGTCTTTCAGCATGACAATGATCCCAAACACACTGCCCGGGCAACGAAGGAGTGGCTTCGTAAGAAGCATTTCAAGGTCCTGGAGTGGCCTAGCCAGTCTCCAGATCTCAACCCCATAGAAAATCTTTGAAGGGAGTTGAAAGTCTGTGTTGCCAAGCAACAGCCCCAAACATCACTGCTCTAGAGGAGATCTGCATGGAGGAATGGGCCAAAATACCATCAACAGTGTGTGAAAACCTTGTGAAGACTTGCCAACAAAGGGTATATAACAAAGTATTGAGATAAACTTTTGTTATTGACCAAATACTTATTTTTCACCATAATTTGTAAATAAATTAAAAATCCTACAAATGTGATTTTCTGGATTTTTCTCATTTTGTCCGTCATAGTTAAAGTGTACCTATGATGAAAATTACAGGCCTCTCATCTTTTTAAGTGGGAGAACTTGCACAATTGGTGGCTGACAATACTTTTTTGCCCCACTGTATATACTGTATTCTATACTATTCTACGGTATCTTAGACACTTAATTGTTATATATCTTACATTACTCATCTCATATGTATATAATGTTTTTCTATACTATTCTACTGTATCCATTCCGCTCTGACATCGCTCGTCCATATGGTCTTAATTCATTCCTACTTAGGTGTGTATATGTTGTGTAATTTCTTATATATTACTTGTTAGATATTACTGCACTGTCAGAGCTAGAAGCACAAGAATTGCGCTACACCCGCAATAACATCTGCCAGTCACGTGTATGTGACCAATACAATTTTATTTGATTTGAATGTTTATAGATGAAGCTGTGCATTTGGGTCAGCGTTGGTGTGGCTCCCGTACAGTACCTGTGTAGTTTGAGCTCATTCTCCTGGTACATCTCTGTCATGATCTGCAGTTTCTGCTGGAGTTTCTGCACCTGGCCCGTGTACTTCTCACTGTCTGTCTGCAGAGAGGCCTTCTCATTCTCCAGTTTCTTAATCCCCTCTGCAACACAACAGTAAAGCTGTTAAATCCAGGTCTAGGCTCAAAGGGATACTTTGGGATTTTGGTAATGAGGTCCTTTAAATCGACTTCCCCAAAGTCAGATGAACATGTGGATACCAGTTTTATGTAATCTCTGTCCAGTATGAAGGAAGTTAGAGGTAGTTTCACGAACCAATTGCTAACTAGCTTTAGTGCAATAACTGGAAGTCTATGGGTATCTACTAGTAATGCTAAGTATCCCTTTAATCTGTGTCTGGGAAACCGACCATTTGTCTTTACATCTTGATTATTCCCAAAACACCCTCGCTTTTCTTGAACTAACCCTAGTATTTGGCTTTTCTTACTTGCACTGACTTTGCTAATAGCTACTTAAATTGAGGAAAACGTTTACTTACTATGACTGCAATATGTGGTTCTCACCTAGCTATCTTAAGATTACTTACTGTAAGTCGCTCTGGATAAGAGCATCTGCTAAATGACCAAAATGTAAAAATTGTCTGTTATCATGAAAACAGCTATTGAAGCGTCTTTCAATAGACCTACATTTATGTACATTATAAAACAAACGTTGTTTGTTACCCACCATGATCAGAGGAATTACTATTGAACAGCTGACTACTCTGCTTACCTTGGAGGTCCTCCTTGGCCTTGACTTCATCTGCTAGCTTAGCAAACACCCTGTCCTTGTCTTCATCCACTGACTTCAAGTCTGCATTCATCTAAAGAGAGAGAGAAAAAAAAAAAAAAATCTCATATCTTCCATTTATCGCTGATAAGAGTTTTGTTTTTAAGCCATCATTTCAGTTGATGAAGAGAAGACATACAGTGCCTCGGCCCCCTTGAACTTTGCGACCTTTTGCCACATTTCAGGCTTCAAACATAAAGATATAAAACTGTATTTTTTTGTGAAGAATCAACAACAAGTGGGATACAATCATGAAGTGGAACGACATTTATTGGATATTTAAAACTTTTTTAACAAATCAAAAACTGAAAAATTGGGCGTGCAAAATTATTCAGCCCCTTTACTTTCAGTGCAGCAAACTCTCTCCAGAAGTTCAGTGAGGATCTCTGAATGATCCAATGTTGACCTAAATGACTAATGATGATAAATACAATCCACCTGTGTGTAATCAAGTCTCCGTATAAATGCACCTGCACTGTGATAGTCTCAGAGGTCCGTTAAAAGCGCAGAGAGCATCATGAAGAACAAGGAACACACCAGGCAGGTCCGAGATACTGTTGTGAAGAAGTTTAAAGCCGGATTTGGATACAAAAAGATTTCCCAAGCTTTAAACATCCCAAGGAGCACTGTGCAAGCGATACTATTGAAATGGAAGGAGTATCAGACCACTGCAAATCTACCAAGACCTGGCCGTCCCTCTAAACTTTCAGCTCATACAAGGAGAAGGCTGATCAGAGATGCAGCCAAGAGGCCCATGATCACTCTGGATGAACTGCAGAGATCTACAGCTGAGGTGGGAGACTCTGTCCATAGGACAACAAACAGTCGTATATTGCACAAATCTGGCCTTTATGGAAGAGTGGCAAGAAGAAAGCCATTAAAGATATCCATAAAAAGTGTTGTTTAAAGTTTGCCACAAGCCACCTGGGAGACACACCAAACATGTGGAAGAAGGTGCTCTGGTCAGATGAAACCAAACTTTTTGGCAACAATGCAAAACGCTATGTTTGGCGTAAAAGCAACACAGCTAAACACACCATCCCCACTGTCAAACATGGTGGTTGCAGCATCATGGTTTGTGTCTACTTTTCTTCAGCAGGGACAGGGAAGATGGTTAAAATTGATGGGAAGATGGATGGAGCCAAATACAGGACCATTCTGGAAGAAAACCTGATGGAGTTTGCAAAAGACCTGAGACTGGGAAGGAGATTTGTCTTCCAACAAGACAATGATCCAAAACATAAAGCAAAATCTACAATGGAATGGTTCAAAAATAAACATATCCAGGTGTTAGAATGGCCAAGTCAAAGTCCAGACCTGAATCCAATCGAGAATCTGTGGAAAGAACTGAAAACTGCTGTTCACAAATGCTCTCCATCCAACCTCACTGAGCTCGAGCTGTTTTGCAAGGAGGAATGGGAAAAAATGTCAGTCTCTCGATGTGCAAAACTGATAGAGACATACCCCAAGCGACTTACAGCTGTAATTGCAGCAAAAGGTGGCGCTACAAAGTATTAACTTAAGGGGGCTGAATAATTTTGCACGCCCAATTTTTCAGTTTTTGATTTGTTAAAAAAGTTTGAAATATCCAATAAATGTCGTTCCACTTCATGATTGTGTCCCACTTGTTGTTGATTCTTCACAAAAAAATACAGTTTTATATCTTTATGTTTGAAGCCTGAAATGTAGCAAAAGGTTGCAAAGTTCAAGGGGGCCGAATACTTTCGCAAGGCACTGTACCTTGGCTGCATGAATGAGTTTCTGTATTCTTCGTCGTTGATGGTTATCTGTGGACCAAAAAATACAAACAAATAAGTTAAATCTGGGAAGACACATACACATATGTAGAGACACATCCCTCAGTCAATATCTTGACTCATTAAAAATAAATTTTAAAAAGTCCAATGATGGCTGTGCATATCGATCCAAAGAGATGGTGGGCAAAAGCCTGCTGACCATGCCTTACTCTCCTTTCGTGGCCTCCCAACCGCTCTTAATTAAAGTAAAACTAAATGCATGCTCTTCAACCGATCGCTGCCCGCACCTGCCCAGCATCACTAGTTTGGACGGTTCTGACTTAGAATATGTGGACAACTACCTAGGTGTCTGGTTAGACTGTAAACTCTCCTTCCAGACTCACATTAAGCATCTCCAATCCAAAATTGAATCGGCTTCCAATTTCACAACAAAGCCTCCTTCACTCATGCTGCCAAACATACCCTCGTAAAACATTTACAAAATAGCCTTCAACACTCTACTCAGCAAATTGGATGCAGTCTAACACAGTGCCATCCGTTTTGTCACCAAAGCCCCATATACTACCCACCACTGCGACCTGTATGCTCTCGTTGGCTGGCCCTCGCATCAGATTCGTCACCAAACCCACTGGCTCCAGGTCATCTACAAGTCTTTGCTAGGTAAAGCCCCATCTTATCTCAGCTCACTGGTCACCATAGCAGCACCCACCTGTAGCACGCGCTCCAGCAGGTATATTTCACTGGTCACCACTGTCATGACTGTCCTGATCAGGTCAGGTTACAGGAGACCACAACCCTACAGATTATCTCTCAACCCCAACAGAGGAGGAGAGATCTAGGGGTCTGAAGATGTGGGGGTTTTATGACCCCTCACGCCCCTGGTAAATCTTAGGCCACAGACAAATTCCTTTTGTCCTGTTACTATGGAGAACCTTAAACATTAAATAAAGGGACTTTGGAACAATGGTTTCCGTCAGCCACAATAGTGGTCATGACAATAGATGGAATATGAAAATGTCATTTTTGTTTTGTTATTAATAGATGACATTATTACGAAAACATTGTAACGTCAAAAGTTTACCTAGTATATGTTTGATGTTAATACATTGTACGTTGTATGGAAAATGTCAAAATCAAAGAGAATGTTTTGGTAAGCCTGAACGGTCCACACGGAGAATCCACGGAGACCTTCCCCACGTAATTACATCATTATATTCTGACCCATAAGAGCGGCAGTTTGGGGCAAGGCTATGGTTAGAATGAGCATAGTTGACAAATTCACCCAAATGTATATGTCTCTCGTGTACTTTCTTTTTCGCTCTCTTTTAAATCCCCATTTTGGGTAACACGCGCCATAGTGTGTTGGCCCGTTATACTAAGTCCTAATCAATAGCCTAGAATGTGTTTTGGTGTATGTGTATCTTTTATCATCATTTTAGCTTTCTAGTAAATAAATACTCAACTAAGATTGGTGTGGTACGAACTCATTGGTGAGACCCGGGTCCGTGCAGATTCCCGGATTATGCGACGTTCAGAGCGAGACTGTAGAGGTAACTGGTTAATTAGCGGCTGTTGTGAAATCGATATTCTGATATTCTTTGAGTTAATTCCGGAAATAGAAACTCAATAAAACAACTTTTCCCATGGTGCCCCAGGTTAATAATTGCTTGATTCTGTTAATCACACAATTAGAAACCTTTAATCATTCGATGAGCAACAGTTGTCACGTTAACTAATACAATGTCACGACACCCCCAAAGCCAATTCCTCCTTTGGCCGCCTTTCCTTACAGTTCTCTGCTGACAATGACTTGAACGAATTACAAAAATCACTGAAGCTGGGGACTCATATCGCTCTCACTAACTTTAAGCATCAGCTGTCAGAGCAGCTCATTGCACCTGTACATAGCCCATCTGTAAATAGCCCATCCAACTACCTCATCCCCATACTGTCATTTATTTTGGTCCTTTGCACCCAGTATCTGTACTTGCAGATTTATCTTCTGCACATCTATCACTCCAGTGTTTAATTGCTAAATTGTAATTACTTCGTCACGACAGCCTATTTATTGCTTTACCTCATTTGCACACACTGTACATAGATTTTTTTATATTGCGTTATTGACTATACGTTTGTTTATTCCATGTGTAACTGTTGTTTATGTCGCACTGCTTTAATTTATCTTGGCCAGGTTGCAGTTGTATATGAGAACTTGTTCTCAACTGGCCTACCTGGTTAAATAAAAATAAAATGGCCTTGTGTACATCAAGAGAATCTCACCATGTCCTTCTCCATTCTCTGTCCCTTGTGTCCCACTCCTCTCCTCTCTGTTGGCGCCGTCCTCCAGCACTGAGTCCCAGTCCTTCATCTTCAACAGGCAGTCTGTCAAGGACTGATGGAGAGAGAAGGCTTCACCATTCAAACTCAAACTTTATTTTAGTCTTGAGAACTTATTGTGTTGTATACATGCAACAGAACACACACTACATGTCCAAAAGTACTTTGACACCTGCTTGTTGAACACCTCATTCCAAAATCATGGCCATTAACATGGAGTTGGTCCCCCCCTTTGCTACTCTAACACTTTGTGCATTATGCTGGACAGGAAAGGGCCTTCCCCAAACTGTTGCCACAAAGATGGAAGCATAGAATTGTCTACAATGTCATTCTATGCTGTAGTATTAAGATTTCCCATCACTGGAACTAAGGGGCCTAACCAGAACCATGAAAAACAGCCCCAAACCCAGATTCGTATGTCAGATTGCCAGATGGTGAAGCGTGATTCATCACTCCAGATAACACGTTTCCACTGTTCGAGTCAAATAGCGGCGAGCTTTACATCTTCCAGCCAACGCTTGGCATTGCGCATAGTGATCTTAGGCTTGTGTGTTATTGTGCTGACGTTGAGTCCAGAGGCAGTTTGGAACTCGGTTGCGAGTGTTGAAACCGAGGACAGACAATTTTTACACGCTAAGCAATTCAGTGGTCCCTTTCTGTGAGCTTGTGTGGCCTGCCACTGTTGCTCCTAGACGTTTCCACGTCACAATAACATAGCTTACCGGGGGAGCTCTAGCAGGGCAGAAATTTGACTTACTGACTTGTTGGAAAGGTGCTATCCTATGACAGTGCCTGGTTGGAAGTCACTAAGCTCTTCAGTAAGGCCATTCTACTGCCAATGTTTGTCTATGGAGATTGCATGGATGTGCGTTCGATTTTATACACCTTTCAGCAACAGGTGTGGCTGAAATAGCCAAATCCACTCATTCAAAAGGGGTGTCCACATACATTTGCGCATATATACATACACATCAAAACACAGTACATACAATTTATAATTAAATAACAAGCAATAAAGGATTTCCATTATGAAGATTATCATAGCCTCAAATAGGTTGAGCCATTTAGGGTGTTTAACTTATGGTCAGTTGAAACCCCAAGTAATCTTCATAGTGGGTGTTGACTGGTTTTTCCAGTACAGGGCACGGTACACAAATATTTGTTTTAGACATCTTACTGCATGTGGTTTTTGCCAGTGCAGTAATATGAATGCAAACCTTGATGCGCTCATCTTTGTTGGTAGCATCCTGCAGCATTCCAGTGTAGGAGCTCTCACACATCCTCATCTCCTCCTCCAGCTCACTCATCCGCTCCCCCCAGCCCTCTGCCTCCTGGACCAGCTGTGGGAAGAGGGGAGAGGGTGAAGACCCCACCAGACTATAGGACTCTTTCTGCTTAGGACAACCCATACAGGTTCTTTGTGTAACAAGAAACTTCAAATGCTTTGTTTTGCATTAATGGCAACAAAGGCTGATATGGAACTGGAGTATACACCACTATTAGTGACAGAGCCACCCACATAGATACTGTATCTATGGCTCTGATTTGTGAATAGGCCTAGATATAGATGAAAATTGACATTTTAGATGTCAGGTTACATACCTGGCCATTTTTCTCCTGGAGCAACACCTTCTCTTCTTTTGCTGCCTCCAGATTATTCTGATTCCTTTCACTGTTCATGTCAAATATTTTCAGGGTTGTCTGTGCCTGAAATGATAACAGAATGAGTTACATCTAACCTGGCTCTGACTGTGTCAGATTTAAAATGCATTATGGGAAGGAATTACAATTAACATTTTGTTCATAATATATAACATTGTAATGGGGACATCAGACTGTACCTGTTCTGTCTGGGACTTGAGGTCCCTGGTTTCTTCTTCTAAGGTTTTCAAGGTTTCCTGCATATCTGCAATCTGAAGAATTGCACACAACACCATATCTCAAAAACAAACTGAAATATGAGAGCAAAGAGGAAAATAATAACAATAGCTGAAACATGTCAAAGCATAAACATCAAAACACAGGAAAAGGGGATGAGAAAAAAGTCCTAAGTCAAACTCACTGTCTCCTCCTGCTGCAACCTCCTCGCTCTTTGGATATTCAGGTCCTCCTTTAACTTTTCTATATCATTTCCAAGCTGTGTATTTGACTGTTTCAGCCTCTGGGACATCACCTGAGGAGGACACCATTATAGTTTTACTGGGACTTGAAAGTCACACGCACACCGAGTCCTTTTATACCACTTGGCAGTGTTATTTAGCTGTGATATATGGGAATGTCTCTTCAGTATTGAGAACAATCATACCATGTAGTATCTCTGTCTTACCTCCAGATTCTCTCTCTCTGCGACATGAGCCAAAACACCACTATTCCGCAGGGCAGTTTCCAGTTCTTCATACTTAAAAAGGTACATAAATAAACAAACAGTAGCAAAGGCATTCATAACACACAGTCCATACAAAACATGTAATTTCAAATGGAATTGCATTGAATAGTTTGCAAATCTAGTCTGTCACACACAGGATTACTTGACATAGGCCTCACATTTTGTTGAACCTCACTCAAAGTCTCAAGGACTTTGCACTTTTCATCTAATAGTTCAGCCACCTTCAGGCCCATCCGCCTCTCTTTGCTTGAATACAGTCTGCTCTTTATCTGTGGAAACAATGGAACAATTTTGTGAGCTTGGTCACTCTCCAATCAAAATAAAGAATGTGGTTGTTCATCCCTATACTTGCATGCTGATAATAATATCAGACAACTTACACATTGGTAGAACCTGCAGCTGAACAATAGGAGGGTGCCCAACCCTAGTAAGGCAGTGACGATGACCGCTTCCCATGGCAGTCCATACAGGTCAGGACCTGGCTTTATGTCATCAGGAAGGGATGACAGGACCTAGGTAGGAAAAAAATAAAATAATAATACTAATTTTGAAAAAGTATCAACTAAATCAAAGAAATTACTTATAATCATTATAGATCTGCTATAGATTTTTGTTTCAGGCCCTGGATTGTGGATACATGACAGTTCAAACGTAAAGTGATTGTCAATGCTTTTAGGAGCCTCAACACGCTAACTAGCTAGCCAGTTACTTAGATAGATAACTAACTACAACCGTTAGCTAGTTATCTAGCTAAGTATTAAGCTAGCTTACCAGGCAACAGTGCTCTCATAGCCAACAAGACACGAGACATTGGCTAGATAAGCCTTTTCTGACTAATTAAATTATGTAGTAACGTTAGTTAGCTAGCTTGCTTATTAACACCAGTTGATGTTTTTAGCAGTGATGGGTCCAAGTTAACGTAAGATATAATGAATGACACGTGACTCACATCGTTCGCTTTCTCCAAGGCAAGAGTGTAATAGGTCCTTGCTGTCATTTTGAAATCAGTCACTTGAGTAGCGACTGTCTCGCCACTTGTTTGATCTTCCATTTGTCGAATATTTCATTTAAATATTATTTTCAGGATTATGTTAGCTAACATTGAAAAAACGAATGCTCAGCTGTTACTTGGACCTGATAGTAGTATCGGGTAACGTCATGACGCTGAAACGTACGGTGGAGGTTGTTGCTGTTTTATGCACACCAAATGCACTTAAACGACTCACTTTCGGATATTTTTCCTAAAACGAATATTTATTGATTTATATAATTGTAAGCCTACACAATAATATATGTTATCTGACTTTTCAATCAAAATATTTATTTGGAATTGTTACAACACTCCCACTTCCTGCCTAACGTTGAGTTGGTATATGCTCAACGTCACCAATCGTAGAACGCCACACTGGCAGACTGAGGCGTATTTAAAGTAACACTGAACCTGACGAAACATGCAAATTGTGGGAAAACAACACTTATTAGTCAACCTCCATTCCTATTCTCAAATAGTCAAGGAAAAATTGACCTTTTTCTCCAGCTGAGACAGATTGTCACCAAAGTCCCTCTGCTGTCAACTGCCTTGCCCTATCAGAGTAGGCCAAGTTGTTGTTGTTGGTTGGGTGTTGACCTTTCCTGTAGCTTTTCAGTGCTTTCCCCAGTGTCCAAAACACTACCCTTTACTCACCTGGTCAACATCCTGAACCTCCATTTGTATTCTCAATTTAAAGTCCTCATGTTATTATTGCACTACCATAGTGCGGGGAAAAGCCTTGTCACCGAAGCCAGAGCCAACTACAACTCCTCAAAGTGTTGGATGACTCATAGGGGCAGTGCAGATGACATGTTGCATACCAGAGACACATACCAGAGGTTTTAAAGGACCAGCTTTTCCAGCTATCTAGTCAATGATTATTGTCATGTGTGTATTGTGCTGTTATGTATTTGTCTAAGTCCAATGCCACAACCGAAGTTCCCTATCTTGGAAAAATATGACATTCTATTGAGGATGATGGAGACATCCATAGTGCAGTCCAATCATTTTAAATGCATGGGCTGTTTAGCTAATTTAATCTCAATAGATTACAAGGGGGATATAGTAGTCATATAACTTTCTTACCTGTAAAATGAGCCATTTTAGAAGAGCCTTAACTGTCAGCATATGAGCAACAGCATCACCAGTGACTTGACGTGCAGAAGAAAAAAGATATTCCATCACTGCAGGCTCAGGTTTATCTGTTAAATATATTTAAACGGTATACATAACACAATAGTGAGTGTCATAATAATTGATCATATATTTTTACCAGCCACAGATGGAACTATTTTCATCTATATAATTAGTATGTTATTTTTAAGAATGGACATAAATGCATTACATTTGTCTGTTAGTGTTGGGGTTTGGATGTCTCCCTCCCCAGAGAAATGTTCTCCTTTCAGGTTGGTTAGGTCTTCGTTTTCATTGCGAGTGAAACAATCATCATTGATGCAGTTTGTCTTGTCTGTTCCTGCTGGATAACATATAGACATTATGATACCAAATCATTTTAAAAACATGTAAGACCTTGTCAATAAATGGTTGTCAGATATAACACTTTGACAACTGCTAACCTTTTCAATATTGACATGCAAAAGACACGGAAGAGACATACAACCAAAATCAATAAATGTTTCTCATACTACTTGAGTAGTACCTTGATTGTCTTTTATACTGACAGGTGCTTTCACTTGGGTGAATCTGTTTTTTATGTTTGACAAGAGTATTTCTAGTTTTCGTAATGACACAAATTTTCTGGATTGGTCTTCATCCTCCAGTACTCCACCAGATGGAGTTTTTGTCTCATCAATGTGATACTGCAGGAGCCTTTCAAAGTCTGATATAATAGCTAGGTCATTATCACCATCTTGGCCATCAGTCAAAGTCTCTGAGCTTCCTAGGCTGTAGTCAAGCCACAGGAATTTGTGCTTCCCAAACATGTCCAACAAAGTAGTTATTTCATCTGTGCTGATTTGCTTTAGGATATTCTTGTATTCTTTCAAAAATGCTGTAGCTTTCATCGAGTCTTCTACTGAGGTTGACTGAGACTGTGGTTCTGGTTCATGGAGGTCCAGGTAAGGAAGATCAGGTGGGGGTTCTTGTTCCTCCTCTTCTTGCCCCTTTGGTTCTGGATCTTCTAAGTCTTTGGAGTCAGTGCTTGGGATCAAAAAGTCCATTGCATTTTCAAAGAAACTCCTAGTACCCTTGTTGACTGATGTGTCTGTAATTTCCTCTTGAGGGGGCCCTACTGAATACTGATCTGATGGCATGTCTTGCTTTTCAGGGGGTTCACTGTGAGAAGTGGAAGTCCCACCCTCTCTTTCAACATTGTGAATAGATTCAATATCCCTATAACTGATTTTCTCAAAATCATCCTGCTCAATCACGTCCACGTTTTCAAAATCCTGCTGCCTATCTTCATCACTAATTGTGCTCTTTACATCTGTTGCTTCTTGATAATTAGACCAACTGTCTGAGAGGAAATTCTCACCTGAATACAATGTATCATGGTCTATTGTTCTCTCTGATTGAGTAATGACATCATAAGCTTCATCAGTGGGGGAAAGCTGACTAACTGCATGTGACTGATCAAAGCTATTTCGTCCATCATTGGTTTCCCTATTCTGTAGGCCTAATTCCTGTGCTCTCTCGTTTTCTAGAGTGATCTCATTATACAATCCTTTGGTCCCTTTTGAATGTACTTCCTGGCTACTGACTGATGAGATGTGATTCCTGTCATCTAGCGGCAGATTATTGTCCTCAATTGCTGTCGTCTGGTCACTCGTCATCCCAGATCTATCATTCGGGACGTTTTTCTCATCACTGTCTTTTTGAGATTCATGGGACTCCCTGTGGACATGAATGAAATCTTCTACTGACATGTTTTCTGTGTCTGCCTCCTCAAGGATTTCAGTCTGTCGTTGTTCATTTCCAATTTCTGTCTCAGGGGGAACTAGCTCTGAGCTGTCAGGATACATTTCAATTTTAGCATCAGGTCCGGAACTGCTCTGTGTATTTTCAAAGACATGTGTAGGGAGAGTTGCTTGATCCCCATGGTCTCTCTCAACTTCAACTATTTTCCCTGGTTCTATCCCCTCTGTCTCAGTAACTTCTTTAGTTGAATCTGCTTCCTCTATCTCAGATGCTTTGTCCACAATATAACGTCCCCCATCATCATTACCTTTATCAGATAGAAGATTGTTACTTGTAGTGTCAGCATTTAGTATAGTTGAATCTAACACTGGGCCAAGGGTAATGTTTATCATCCCTATGTTATCTACAGGATCGGCCTCAACGTGCCACTCCTTGAAATGATCAGAGGAGGAAAATTCCTCTTGATCAACAACTTCCATTACATTGGAATTACTTTCCTCATAGTTAGAAGATAACCAGTCTTTCAGCAAAACTGAATCTATGTCTCCAAAATGAACATTCTTATCTGGTACCTCTAATGTATTCTCATTCTTGTCCTTACTTTCCCCATCCCCACTTGAGGTAATCAAATGATGTCTTTCCTCTCCTGATACATTTTCAATGACTAGATCAACTCTGACAGGTTCAACTAAAGATAAGTTCAGGATAAGTTCAGCTATGTGAGGGTCCTGGGCATCATGCAGATGGGGGTCGGATGTCTGTGTGAACTCCTCCAGCACTGAAGCATCCTCTGTACCTGGCATGCTTGTCTGACTATATAGCATCCCTACTCTGTCCCCATTGTCCTCTTCTGCTGGGCTCTGAGGCACTAGAATACTGTCGTCTCCTTTCTGATTGGAGGATACCACTTCAATACCTGTAGCGTCAATGTCAATGTCCTCCACCTCAGCATGCATTACAGATATATCCTCTGATACATTAGGTAGCTCCTCTGTCAGTGTTTCTGCTTTTGTCTGAATAGGAATCGAATCAGAGAGATTTGGAATCCCTGATCCTTCTAAAGCATCCTGACCAACTGAATGATCAGTCTCAACATCATCCAGGCTATTTTCAGCAAGGTCAGCAGCAGAACTCTCTTGATGGTGATTAAGGGCATTCGCATCACTATCATGCAAAAGCGCTTCAAGGAGCACAGTTGATATTTTCACATTCTCTTCATTGTCTGGTTTGGGGTCCGACACTATTTGCTTTGGCTCTACATCTCCTTGGGAACTGACAGGTTCATTAGTAGTGACATCATCTAGCTCTAATCTACCTGCAGAATCGTGCTCATCATTTTCATTGATCTCAGCTATAGATTTTTCACGATCATCTTCAAGATTCACTATTCCGGTTGTGTCCTGTAATTGAGGGTTGTGGGACAAAGACATATACTTGCTACTTCCAAGTAGCTGTTTGAATGCCTCCAGCATTTCATTACTGTCATCTGTGTGATTTCTGTCATTTAGCGGCAGATTACTGTCCTCATTTGCTGTCGTCTGGTCATCCGTCATCCTAGATCTATCATTCAGGACGTTTTTCTCGTCACTGTCTTTTTGAGATTCATGGGACACCCAGTGGACATGAATGAAATCTTCCCCTAACATGTTTTCTGTGTCTGCCTCCTCAAGGATTTCTGTCTGTCTTTGTTCATTTCCTGTTACTGTCTCAGGGGGAACTAGATCTGAGCTGTCAGGATACATTTCAATTTTAGCATTGGGTCCGGAATTGCTCTGTGTATATTCAAAGACATGTGTAGAGAAAGTAGCTTCATCCCCGTGGTCTCTCTCAACTTCAACTATTTTCTTTGGTTCTATCCCCTCTGTCTCAGTAACTTCATTAGTTGAATCTGCTTCCTCTATCTCAGATGCTTTGTCCACAATATAACGTCCCCCATCATCATTACCTTTATCAGATAGAAGATTGCTACTTGCAGTGTCAGCATTTAGTATAGTTGAGTCTAACACTGGGTCAAGGATAATGTTTATAAACCCTATGTTATCTATGGGATCGGTCTCAACGTGCCACTTCTTGGAATGATCAGAGGAGGGAAATTCCTCTTGATCAACAACTTCCATCTCAGCTATAGCTTTTTCAGGATCAACTTCAAGATTCACTATTCCGGTTGTGTCTTGTAATTGAGGGTCGTGTGACAAAGACATATACTTGCTAGTTTCAAGTATTTTATTGGCACTCTGAACCTTATCTATATCTAATGGAGGGGGATGTGGAACCTCATTGTTGTCATTACCATCATTATCATCCTTCCTACCCACAGAAGCCTCAGTAGAATCATATGGGATAGTCGTCTGAGAAGTTAGGGAGGTCTCTGTATCTCCATCTGCTTCTGCCGGTTTTATATCTGTTACCTCATCACTTTGGGCATTTTTATAATTGTTAGTTGTATCTGCCTGAAACGGTGATACCAGAGTGTCAAACATGGATGAGAACACAGACTGTGACTCTGTTTCTGACTGAAGGCTGATATCTTTATCCTCTTCATCCTCAGCTATAAGTATATCCTCCTCCTCCTCAACATAACCCTGTTCTCCATAAAGGCCTACAATATTGTTATAGATGCTACCATACCACCCTGCATCTTCCTCTTTTCTTAACTCACCATCTTCTTCCTGACTATGACGGTCCATTTGGTTATAATCCTTAACAGGTTTTGAGGGGTGTGTCTCTGTTCTCTCTGCCTTCTTACCAGTGGTATCTTCTCTCTGGTGCTCTGTTTCTTTTATTTGCTCCACTGTGGCATCATGATGAGACTGACTTGTGCCAAGGTCCTGTGGGTCTATTGTGCCTGTCGATTCATCTCTGCCTGCTGCTTCTATTCTCTCTTCAACCTTATCCTGATTAGATTGACCAAAATGTAAGACATCTCTAATGCCAATATTCAGCCAGGAGTTAGAGGGTGGGGGTTGCTCTTCCATTTCCTTTTCAATGGGCTTCTCCTCTTCTGGAGCTTTTTGACCAAAACCAAAGGCGCTAGTCAGTCCATCTCCAAACCAGCCAGAGTTTTCAGCATTTTTCTTCTCTTCCTTCAATTGGTTCGCATCAATGTCCAAAGCAAGTTTCCTGCTCCTGAAAGACTCTTGTTCTGGGTTGTCTTCTTTGGGATTATCATCAGAGTTTTCACCACCTAAACTAAGCCATCCAGTTACTGTAGAGCCAATCCACTGAGACCCATCTTGTTTGCTAGGTTCAGGTTTGGTATCATCAAGGAAGTCTTCCATTACAACCTGAATGGCATCTTTGTTTCCTGTTTCATCACTGCTCTGTGCAAAACTTTGGGACAGAAAGGCATCTTTGGAAGTTTTAGAATCCTGAGCATCATTGGCTGCGATTTCCTGAAATTCTGAAACTAGATTTTCTTCATTGTCCCACTCACTGGAGTCATTATCAATTAATGAGCCATACTCATCTATGCAGAAGAAGTCTTGTTTCTAAAAAGGAACATAAGAGTACCTTTAATTAACAGAATGTGTTTAACAAAATAATTTAAAGCACTGCTTATTCACCCTTCAATACACATGTATAACCATAGATTAAGTAGGCCTAAAATTCATAGAGTACTAAATTGGAAAAATTACCTGTGTGGCCACTTCTGTCTCTGTGTTTGCATAAATTTCATCAACTTTCACAGCGTCTTTTGGGAAATAACCAAATCGTCTGTCAATCTGAAATACAGCATAGGGCACAAAACATTATTGCAAAACAAACAAACAACAAAATATATGTTATTCAATGTGATTTCAGTGACAAAAAAAACACTTACACTTCCTGCCCATAAATCATCTCTTTTTCCAGAGAGTTTGTGGTAAACAAATATCACATCCCCTTTTTTGAAGTTCAGGAATCTACAATCCTTTCCTCTGTGATCTCTTGTGGCCCTGACCCGACTCAGCAAGCCTATACACACAAAAGCCACATAAGGCAATGTATGAATAATTGATTGGTAATATGTGCTGCACATAGCCTAACCATTTATTTTCTTGTTATCTACTTACTTTCACATTCAGAGTCGCCACAAATTTTGAAGTCAGACAGCAATCCCCAAGCTAGAGTTGGAAAAAGGAAAATAGTAAATGTCCAAATGTATATCTGTGAAGCAGCCATATCGACCCTGGAAAGTCCAGTCATGTAGAATGGTCCACAGTGAAACTGGGTAGTTAAAAAACTGTGGTGAAATGGTGTTCCAAGTTGAATAGTCATGTCGTGTTGAATTCCATTGTGCCAAATGAACATTGCCTTCAAGTTGTTGCAGTCACATCTCAACAAGTAAACATGTTTCAATGGCTAAATGAGGAGGGAATCAAGATACAAGGTAACTGAGGAGTAATGATTAACGTGGCAACAGTGCTTGCAACAAGAACGATTTAATTTACCAAGGCAAGGGCTGATCTATAAGCAATACAAACAATCAATGTTTATTGGAGAAGTATCTCCCTTCAGGTGATTTCAATTATTTGTACAATAATTATGGCGTAGTATATTTAGTTGTAAAAACAAAATGTTATTGGTCATTATGTTGGAAAGCAACGCGTGGAAAATTATGTTGTAGACCTTGACCTGTGGAATTTGGAATGCCAAAATACACATGTAGCGTTATCTTTAAATCACCATGGCAACGGGCACATTCTAAACGCGTCATGATTCGCACTTGAAACAAAATGGCGTTTTGATTATTTTGATGTGAGACTTGTGTCCTTATCCAACAAAACAACCTTTATAACGTGATAACAGAAGTACAGCAGTAAATACAAGTGTCATTAGTTGCCTGTTAATCTAACAGTATATCAATCCGACACTGAGCAAATAATTTGGAGTTTCAGCATGAAATCCGATGTGGAGGAACTGATGCCCAGGCTTCTGCCTGTGGAAACATGCGACACTGGCGAAGACTTCAATCTAAACGAGCCTCCAAGAAATCCCCAGGAGTATTTGAGACAGGTTCAGTAAGTCCCGCATAGCACTGTCTTTTCATAGTTTACACGCATATTCCCAGGAAACACGCATTCATGTATTTAAAAAAAAACGCTGCCTTTCTCTTTTTTTTCAGATTAGAGGCGTCTCTCTGTCCTGATGTTGTGGTGGCGAAGATTGATCCAAAGAAATTGAGAAAGAAACAATCAGTGAACGTGTCGGTAAGTTTCACCATATAGGTAGGCCACTGCCACAAATAAAATGTAACTAGAGAGACAGACAGTCTATCTGACTATGTGTGTATAATTTCTTGTCACCTTTTATTTGGTAGCTCACAGGTTGCCAAGCTGCTCCTCAAGGATTTTCACCGAGTTTAAAATGGCAGCGACAGCAAGTCAGCAACTTCTCAGAAATAAGACAGGTAACTATAGATTGTATTATCCCCTATACATTTCAATTTATTTGTCACGTTGGGTTGAAGTGAGTTATTCTGATCATGTTTTACTTCTTGCAGAGTATCAGTAAGCATAGACAACACTGGAGTGATCATGCATTGGATGACAATGTGTTAATGGTGATTATGATTTTTTGTTGTTGTTATTGGTAAAAGTGAATTGTAAAATACAACACACACTCTCTAACTATGTGTTTTGTCTATCTCCAGCCAAAACAGGACGCGGAGGAACAATGGAAAAAGTTCTGCCTGGGTGAAAATGTTTATTTGAACTCCCCTCCCATTGACCCTGGTGTTGAAGATCGAGGCCTTGATTATGTGAAGGTAATCTTTTAGACCAGGTTTCTTAAACTATGGGTCCAGACCCAAAGCGGGCCCTGGGCATCTGAGCAGTGGGTCACGAGTTATGAGAATACATCTATAGTCTCACACTATTTTTTCTTAATTTTGGTCATCGGAGGACGGTACATTTCTCATTTGGGGCTCGAGCTGAAAAATTTTAAAGAGTAACTTTAATGAAAAAACATTTATTTAATTGAAAACCAGATGTTTTGGAGTATAGTATAGTCATATGTCATTTATTGTCTTCATTTTTGACAGTTTGTTGCAAAAGTGAAATAGTTTAGCAGTAAATCTATCTCTTTCCCCATAGCGGTTCAACTCTACCATTGAAATCGTGATGTAGAGGCACCTTGAGACGGTGCCTCTACGTCATGTCAAGGGAGGGTTTGGTATGAAATACACTAAGTGGAGTGTGCCAATATATTTTGAATGATACTTCCATGACTAAACTACTGACCTTACACCAAATTCAAAATGCAGTAAGGCACATTTCTGCCCATGACCAAATTCAATGTTTTTGCTCACCATTTCACACACTGTGCTTTTACGAGAAAAAAACATGTAGGCTATGAGGATTATACGTTTAAATTCGTGTCTACATCCATCGTAACAAGAAATAGATGACAGTGGTGGTCATGTCAAAGTATTTGTTTTTTTTCCTCAGTTGTGATGACTGATTGGTGGTGCTCCTATGACACAGTTCAAATCAAATTGTATTTGTCACATGAGCCGAATACAACAGTTCAAGAAATAGTTAAGAAAATATTTACTAAATAAACTAAAGTAAAAAATAAAAAGTAACACAATAAAATAACAATACAGAGGCTATATTCGAACCAGGTACTATAGTGTACTATAGTGACGCCTCTTGCACTGCGATGCAGTGCCTTAGACCGCTGTGCCACTCGGGAGCCTATATACAGGGTCAATGTGCAGGAGTACAGGTTAGTCGAGGTAATTTGTACATTTAGGTAGGGGTAAAGTGACTATGCATAGATAATAAACAGTGAGTAGCAGCAGTGTAAAATAATTTGATTAATTGTTCAGCAGTCTTATGGCTTGGGGGTAGAAGCTGTTAAAGAGCCTTTTGGACCTAGACTTGGTGCTCTGGTACCGTTTGCTGTGCGGTAGCAGAGAGAACAGTCTATGGCTTGGGTGACTGGAGTCTTTGACAATTTTTCGGCCTTCCTCTGACACCGCCAAGTAAATAGGTCCTGGATAGCAGGAAGCTTGGCCCCAGTGATGTACTGGGCCGTACGCACTACCTTCTGTAGCTCCTTGCGCTCGGATGCCTAGCAGTTGCCATAGCAGGCGGTTATGCAACCGGTCAGGATGCTCTCAATGTGCAGCTGTAGAACTTTTTGAGGATCTGGAGACCCAAGCCTAAGTCTCCTGAGGGGCAAAAGGTGTTGTGGTGCCCTCTTCACGACTGTTTTGGTGTGTTTGAACCATGATAGTTTGGCTCTTAGTTCAATAGTTGTGAGTTCTAATCCCACATTGGGCAGATATATTTTTTTCTTCATATGCTTTATTTACAATATTCATTCCGTGCCCACACTTCTAATTCTGAACAGTGAACGCCTACCTGTGAGAGGCGTCGCCCTCGTAGTAGTTGTGGTCTTGGGTACTGTATAAAAACCTCATCTGTGAGTTAATTTTACAGTTGGATTAAATACTGCAATGCTGGTTGAATTGAATTGAGCCCCTAATTTTCATTTTCAAAGTGATGATGGCACTTTTCTTCCCAACACAATACTGAAATAAATGTGAGTTCACATTTCAACAAAAAAAATTATGCCCCATGGGGAATTTGAACTGACACCACAAGTGGCAATAGATGTTTGGAATTTAATGCCATAACACTGTAAGCTAACTGTCTAAAGCCATACACTATATGCTTGCATTCACATATCGCAGTTATTATGCTTTCGTGAGAAAGTGTCTGGCTCCGGTACAATAATGTTTACCCACCCCAAAAATTAATATCTATGAGCAACCCCCCCCCCCCCACCCACAACTTCTCATCTGAATGCATTTTATTTTTTATTATTTGAAGGTTTTGGGCAAATGCTGAAATTGGGATTGAGAGTTCCCCTTTAAGAACCCCTGTTATAGTGGAAATATCTGACCATAGATAATATACATCATGTAAGATTTTTGTATAGAGAGTTTGCCATTAATCATGCGTCTGATATTTAACCACTTGTTTCACCAGGTTGGTTTTCCACCTTTCCTTAGTATAGTGAGCAGATTAAATCAGGTGAGTGTTTTCACAGCATTGGCATGGCACTCACTGCAATCCTCCCTCATCAGTTGATGCTTCTAATCATGACTTCAATGACGGTACTCGTGTTTGACACTCAATTATATCTTCCCTACTAGGCCACAATCTCTGCAGTTTTGGAGTACTTGATAAACTGGTTTGAAGAGAGAGAGTTTGTCCCGCAGTTGGTAAGTTCAGTTTCTTTAATGTCATCAACACAATTTGGCATTTGTAATACTTTCCATGTTTGGGGTCAATTTCATATCTATTCCAGTAAATTCAGAAAGTAAACCCAATTCCAAATTGCCCTAATTAAAAAGCATTTGAAGAGAATTTGGAATTGACTTTGGAATTTCAGTTTACTTTCTGAATTGACTGGAATTTTAAATGGAATTGACCCCAACCATGATGCTTTCATGGCTAATATGTGTTCAACTTCTCTAGGGAAGATGGCTGTATGCACTGCTGGCTTGCCTTGAGAAACCTCTTCTCCCTGAAGCACATTCCCTAATAAGACAGCTGGCCAGACGGAGTTCTGAAGTGCGGGCCAATCTGGTAGGATGATATAGTGGCTGGTATTAATGGATGTTGAGATGAGAGGTTACAAACCAACTTCCTTATGGGTAAAATTAAAATGTTCAAATACAGCAGATGCTCAAATGTTTGATAAGGATGAACAGGGTATGATAGTCATTCTTAATTTTTTCTTTCTTTACCATTACAGGAAAGCCAGGAAGATGAAAGGTTGTCTCCTCTAAACTTGATGATCTGCCTTGTTGCTAGGTAAGCTATGTTATTTGACTTCACAAAAACTCACAGCCAGGAAAACTTGTTGTTTGATAATCATATATATATATATATATATATATATATTTTTTTTTTTACATAGGTACTTTGATCAGAACGACTTGGCCGATAAGGAGGACTAAATGGGTTAATGTGGTGAAATCCACGATTTGAGGCTGAAACTGATCACACCATGAACTGTAGCTCTATGAACCCATCATCATGCTCAGATTTGGGATCCATGGGAAGTTGCACTGTGGTGATTTGTGAAGAAAATGTACCCAATAAATTGTGAAATTGGACCATTTTTTTTTTTTTTCTATTATAGTTAGTATTCAACTTCTGCTATTGTTGGAATTAAATAAAATGTTTGCTTTCACAATTGTTGTGTTTTCATCTTTACAAGCCCACCACTGCTATGTACCTTTATGTACCTTAAAGAAAAGCTGTATGCCATACGGACATCAGACATACACATAAATCCATTGTTCTGAAGGAGTGTTTTAGTAACCAGATGTTTTAAATGCCACTTTTCTGTGGTGTAACTTTAGGATCAAAACAACCAAATTGTTAGTATTATTTGTCATCATTAGGGCCCTGTGTTTTGGTTAATAATGTGACATGACCTGAATTATAGCCTTTATTTGAAGTATTTTACAAAAATGAGAATTGGACCAAAAGTAAAAGTAAGTGTCTGAGGATTGTGCTGCTGACCAAAAGAAAACGGGACAGTTAGATGAAAAAGCGTCAAATCAAGGTCATGTGACCTAATTTAACAATATATAGGACCGAGTCAGAATCAATGGGCGAGTTCGTTTTGCATGGACCGGTGTCCGGGTGGAGATTTCACTTAAGGACCAATGGAATGGTCCCGGGGCACCGTGCCATGCAAACGATCTCGCCCAAAGAAAATATTTGATTATCGTCAAGAAAATACTGGACATGTGGCGATTGGAGAATGCTCACATTTATGGTCATTGCTTTCTGGAATCCTTGGGACGTCATTACCCCCATTGCAGTAAACATTGCAAATGGTTGGGGTAGGGATGTCCGGAGGATTTCGGAAAACAGTAACCCACAATTTATGGACGTGTGCGTTTAACTACGCTAATGAATTTGCCAATTGGGCATTTGAGTTGTCAATCAACGTAGTGAAACGCGTTTATGACCCCCCATGATGCATTGCGCCGAGCGACCTGTGAGAGGAAAGCTTGTTAGTTAGCTAAGATGGCGGTGGCAGTAGGTTCTTTGCAAGCCCAGCTTGAGAAAGCTAAAGAGAGTTTGAAAAATGTAGACGATAATATCCGTAAATTAACTGGCCGGGATCCTAATGAATTGAGGTAAGACATACTGCATTTTGAAACGCAACATTGTATTCTATGTGTCAGCCTTTATTCGTCTAACGTTATCTAGCAATACGCCAGTCCCAAGAAAAAAATGGCATCTCCCATTCTCGTGCACAACCAGGGTGCGTGCTGTATAATCGAATCGGCCTTGTGGTAGTTGTCTAGTTAAATGGCTTACTGGAGTTTTTACTTACCGGTAGGTGACAGCTGGGTGGTTGCGGTTGCCCATTCATTATTGTTGAACTGGCGAAGTAACGTTAAGTTAGAGAGAGTAGTAATATTATCATATTTTTTTCTGCTAGCAAGCTAACTTACTCAGTCCTTGCCAGTTACGTTGTATTCTCCCATTAACGTTAGCTTGCTAATTAATAACTGTACTAGCCACGAGTTGGCTTGTTTCGATTCAGTTTCATGTCCAAACTTATCGGAGTAGAAGTAACGGTAGTTAGCTTTTCCACACGGATTTATTGTCTATCTCCATTCCAAATGGATTAACACCCCTATATAAAGTTAGCTAGCTAGGTTTTCTCAAATCTATCGCTAGCTATGACTACAGCTCTGGTCCATCTATGTATGTTACAGCTAAATCACAAGAAGTAACTAATCTCTCTACCTTCCTTTCAGACCTGGCCAAGCTAGAAGGCCAACCATCCCAGGTGTTGGAGGTAGGGGACGAGGAATCAACTTGTTAAGGTAAAACATTTTGCCTTACTTTCCATCAGTTGGTGTCAATACCTCTGTCAGAGCTTTATGTAACATTCATACTTGTCTACAGACGTGGACTCTCCGACATTGGTGGAGGACCTGGAGGACCCCCAGCTAAACAGAGGGACATTGAAGGGGCCCTTCTGAGGTTAGAATAATCTATAGATCTGGCCCTTTTCCTGCTGCAGCAAAAATGAGTGGTACTCCCTCTGCTCAAATCAAATTACTTGTCACATGGTTAGCAGATGATAATTTGAGTGTAACGAGATGCTTGTGCTTCTAGTTCCGACAGTGCAGTAATATGTAACAAGTAATCAAACAATCCCCCAACTACCCCATCTAAAGGGGTGAATGAGATTATGTACATGTAAGTATATGGATGAGCAATGGCTGAGAGGCATAGGCAAGGTGCCAATAGAGAGTATAAAATAGTGTGATATGAGTAATGTAAGATATGTATACATTTAAGTGCATTGTATGAAGTGACTAATGATCCACTTAATAAAGTGGCCAGTGATTGGTCTCAATGTAGGCAGCAGCCTCTGTTAGTGATTGCTGTTTAGCAGTCTGATGGTCGAGATATTTTTTTTTTTGTCTCTTGGCCCCAGCTTTGTTGCACCTGTACTGACTTTGCCTTCTGGGTGATAGTGGGGTGAACAGGCAGTGGCTTGGGTGGTTATTGTTCTTGATCTTTTCGGCCTTCCTTTGTCATTGGGTGCTGAAGGTGTCATGGAGGGCAGGTAGTTTGCCCCCAGATGATGCGTTGTACAGACCGCACTACTCTCTGGGTAGCCTTGCAGTTGCCGTACCAGGCTGTGATACAGCCTGACAGGATCTGGGGATCTGTAAAAGTTAGTCAGGGTTTTAGGTGATGAGCCAAATTTCTTTAGCCTCCTGAGGTTGAGGCGCTGTTGGGTGGACCATTTCAGTTTGTCTGTGACGTGTACGCCCAGGAACTTAACTTTCCACCTTCACCACTGCTGTCCCTTTGATGTGGCTAGGGGGGGGCGCTCCCTCTGCTGTTTCCTGAAGTCCAGGATCATCTCGTTTTTGTTGACGTTGTGTGAGAGGTTGTTTTCTTGACACCACACTCCGAGTGCCCTCACCTCCTCCCTGTAGGCTGTCACATTGTTGGTGATCAAGGCCACTACTGTTGTGTCGTCTGCAAACTTGAGGATTAAGTTGGATGCGTGCATGGCCACAGTCATGGGTGAACAGGGAGTACAGGAGGGGGCTGAGCACGCACCCATGTGGGGCCCCAGTGTTGCGGATCAGTGAAGTGGAGATGATGTTTCCTACCATCACCACCTGGGGGCGGCCCGTCAGGAAGTCCAGGACTTGATTACACAGGGAGGGGTTGAGACCGAGGGCCCCCAGCTTGATGATGAATTTGGAGGATAAATCAAATCAAATTTATTTATATAGCCCTTCGTACATCAGCTGATATCTCAAAGTGCTGTACAGAAACCCAGCCTAAAACCCCAAACAGCAAGCAATGCAGGTGTAGAAGCACGGGATAGGATACTATGGTGTTGAATCCTTTTGTCCAGATGGGTAAGAGCAGTGTGATGGCGATTGCATCATCTGTGGACCTTTTGGGGTGGTATGCAAACGGAAGTGGGTCTAGGGTGGCTGGTAAGGTGGTCATATGATCCTTGGCTACTCAAAGCACTTCATGATGACAGAAGTGAGTTCTCAAGTGATGGCTCTGCCTGCAACTTCAAAATCATTGTTGCTCTATTGATATGCCTCTAAGTAAATCGGGTGATACATTTACTACTGTTTTGGTTGGTTTCCTGAGCTGAAGACTGCGCTTCAGATCTCACCCTTGACAGAGAATTGCGTCAATGTTTTTCAGGCTTGGATACACCTTCACAGCAAAAAATCACATGCAATGTAGGGTATATAGCCAGGCCTAATTTGTTTGGTTTTCAGCATGAATCTGCTATCCATTACTGCAGGGGGCTTTCTCCCTGGCCTTAGAGCTTGGTGTTTCTGATTGTGATTTGTTTAGGGAGTGTAGTTGCGTTTCCTTTAGCCAGCCGTTGGCTCATTTTTTAAATAATTACAATAAGAAGAAATTGTCAGAAAATACACAGAAAATAAATATCCTCAATCACATTTGCTTTGCGTGGAAGTTGGTTCAGGTTGTCTTTCAATTTAGTCATCTTTCTACTCTGCCTGTCCACACTGTCTTGAGTGTCTGTCAATTGGAACTTTGTATCAACTGGTTCTGGGCGCAAACTTTCCCGTGCCATCAGCTCCGTGACAGCATAAGCTGTATGTGTGCATGGGTGAAGTGTTGTGGTATTTTTGGATGTTATGCTAGGTTAATATCCCTGAAAAAGAATTCCCTCATATTTAAATGAAGTAATTTTTGCTTCTCTCCCTCTAAAGCCTGGTCAAGTAGTTGGCTTTAAAAAAATCAGTGGCAATCAGTTAGCTACTGTACCAAAGATGGATGCACAGACAAGTGAAAAAATAGACATAGAGCCCAAATAGATGGAGATGTGCAAGAAGCCAACTTTCACTTGGTAGGCTGCCATTCCTCCTTACACAATTATTGCAGTCACTTCCATGTGGTGTCAATGAATCGTCACAGTGCTCTCCTACAAAGGCATTACCTACACCTGGTGGTATTCAAACAGATTTATATTTCATATGGCTGGTAAATCACGTATTTGTCCTCTTGCTTGTCTTTATTGTATAGGCTGGCCGGTGACCAGCGAGCGAGGAGAGATTCACGCCATGACAGTGACGCTGAGGATGATGACGATGTCAAGAAGGTAAATCATTGTACACTGAATGTCTTTAATCTTTCCCTCAATGTTTTAACTCCCTGCTTGCCATTCTCCATACATAGCCAGCGTTGCAGTCATCAGTAGTAGCTACCTCCAAGGAGCGTACGCGTCGAGACCTGATACAGGATCAGACCATGGATGAGAGGGGAAAACAAAGGTAATGCATCATTACGTATGCGTAAGGAATAAGTGGGTGGCAGGTAGTCTAGTGATTAACAGCGCCAGTAACCAAAAGGTTGCTGGTTCGAATCCCTTAGCCGACTAGGTGCTAATCTGTTCCCTTGAGTAAGTCACTTTACCCTAATTCCGCCTCTAAGTTGGTCTGGGTAAGAGCATGTGCTAAATTGAACTTTTCTATTTCCAATAAATCATCTAACTGTTATCATGCTAGTCATTGCGTTTGCTTCTTTTTCCCTATAGGAATCGACGCATGTTTGGCCTGTTGATGGGAACGTTACAGAAATTTAAGCAGGAATCTAATGTGGCAACAGATAGGGTAGGGATAATACTTTACTCCAATATGTGCATCAATAAAACGAATCCCTGCTGTTCGGATACTGTAAATGCATAAAAATTGGCCTTAGCTTTATGCTTGGTGAAAATGATTCCAGCCATTAAGCTATAGTTTGGAATATTTCCCAATGGGAAATTCATTTTTGTTTAATGTTTTATCTCGTCTTAGCAAAAGAAACGCATTGAGATTGAACAGAAATTGGAAGTTCAAGCTGAACAAGAACGCAAGAAAGTAGAGGGTGAAAGACGAGAGCTCTTTGATGAGAGGCGTGCCAAGCAGACAGAGCTAAAACTGTTGGAACAGAAAGTGGAGCTTGCTCACTTGGTAAGGACCTTTCTTGAAAGCAATATTCAATCTTATTGGTTATGGTGTAGCCTTAGAAAAACAAAGGAAATGTTAAACCAGTAGGAACATTGCAGTAAGATGAAATTAAACCCTCATGTGTTTTCCCCACATGTCAATGAGGAGATTCTGTGCTCATTAACTTTT
This sequence comes from Oncorhynchus clarkii lewisi, assembly GCF_045791955.1. Lineage (NCBI taxonomy): Eukaryota > Metazoa > Chordata > Actinopteri > Salmoniformes > Salmonidae > Oncorhynchus > Oncorhynchus clarkii. Next base: position 27,664,380 of record NC_092171.1, read on the forward strand.
TCGTATTCTAGCAAGAGGAGTGGAATGTGCACAATACAAAAATTGTCAAGTACATCCGCACAAAGACCAAGCCACCCATATTCTATCTGCCTGGGAGGATGTGCTCAGCCACTCAGAAGCTCTTTGATGAGTCGCAGAAAAAAATGAATGGTAAGCAATTGTGCCTTTAGCCATTCCTCTGCACTCGACAAGTGGCAATAATACACGTCCTTGGTGTGCGTTGTCTGTCACTGTCACTGAATCTGTTTTTGTTTTATCCCTGTTTCCAGTTATGTTTGAGGAGAGATGCGAGGCGTTTGCCGAGTATCTGAATAAGATGGAGGCTCGGCCTCGACGCCAGTCTCTGAGGGACAACGCTCTGGGTAAGGACCTGAAGAAAGAAGAACAAGAGGAGGGTAAGCCCACGGGTCAGGTAGTCAAAGCGACAGGTAATCGGTTTAATGTGGAGATGGAGGACGAGCCAACACTAGAGGGGGATGTGGGTGTAAAGCGTAAGGAGGACAGAAAGAAAAAGCCAGGAGAGAGAGTCAGGGAGCAGGCACCTAAGAAGGGGGAGAATGAGGAAAATGGTCAAGACATTAGAATAATAGAGTTCAGAGAGGTGGAAGAGCAGATGGAGGTTACTGCAGTGGTGAGGGAGGCTGAATGGCAGGTCGGGGATCAGGATAAGAAGATGGAGGATAGTTTGGTGATAGGTGGGGCAGAGGTAGATAATGAGAAGGAAGCAGAACAGCAGCAACAGGTTAAGGTAGAAAAGGAAAATAAGCCGCTTCAGAATCAGGACCCCACAGCTGTGTCAGACGACCAGGAGAAAAGCTTTGAAATGCAACCAACTGAAGATGAAGAGCCACATACAGAAGTGTCCATACCCCTGCTCTCAGAGCCCAACCCTAGTCTGGAAGTCTCTGATGGAGCATCTATAGCCCCTGAGGTTCAGATCCCCCTGCTGGAGGCTGGAACAGAGCCTCTCACAACAGAGCAGAGCCAAGAGGCTGATCAAGGTGCAATGAAGCAGACTGTTGATGTCCAGCCTGCCCAGTATGATGCTGCCCCCAAGGAGCTGGAGCCTCTGATCGGGGAATCAAGCAGGGGATGTGGAAAGTCCAAGTCAAAGGACAAGAAGGGAGATGTTCGTGGCAGCAGTAGCTCCTCAAGTAGCTCTTCTGGCTCCTCGTCCAGCGGGAGCTCCGGCTCCTCTAGCGGCTCCTCCAGCAGGAGCAGCTCCTCCAGCGGCAGCTCCTCTTCCAGCTCCTCTAGTAGGAGCCGCAGCCGGGGGAGGAAGGACAGGAAGCACAGGAGGAAGTCGTCCGAGAGGAAGAAGGGAGGTGGTGACAAGAGCCAGAAGTCATCCATGGCCAGTGGTCGTGAATCCAAAGGTTCCAGAGAGAAGGGCTCTAAGTCTGACAGGAAGAGGACCGGCTCTGAGGGCTGCCGGTCAGGGAAGATGTCCTCTCGCAGTGACCGGGATCGCAAGTCTGATAGGAAGGAAAAAAGACGTTAAAGTTGGTTCTTCTGTCATGCTTAGTTCTGTTTATCCTTTTGATAAATACATTTTCATAAGTGAAATGTTGTGGATTTCCATGAATGGAGTTCCACAGGGTAGGGAAACTTAACTGCCTTAGTGTATTTCTTGGAACAATGTGGGTTTTTAATCAAATATTTTTCTCTAGTCCCCATTCAGTTGACAGCCCTGCTGTGCCGGGGTCTGGACTTATTCTTCCTAGATTTATTTTATTTGTTTGGTTTTTAATTGTTCCTAAACGGGTGCAATGTGAAGAGGATGTGTTTTCTTTGACTCCAGTGTTAAGGTATAGGGTAGTAGTGTAATGTTGAAGAATTGTAACATGCAGCTTTTTTTATTCATCCAAAGCCACAGTCTGACTGTGCAATGTCTAGCTCTGCATTGTGCATGACACTTGTTTTGGGAAGTAATGTAAAAAATAAAATAAAAAATAAAATGAAATCTAAGCATCTTCAATTAAAAGAGGAAAAAAAACAGGTCATTCTTGTCATTAATGGCTCACATCTGAATGATTTCTTATAGCCTAATGGTCATTAAATGCTACTTGTTGGTTATGATGCAGAACTACTTAAACCGCATGCATATTCTATGTATATGGTTTTAGGTTAACTGATTTAAAAGCCTGTTTTTATATAATTGGTGGACACCCTCTGGCAGACCGGTACCCTTTTTAGAATGGATACGTGACGCATGATGCTCCAGACATAGTGCCTTTGGAAAACTTTTTTCACACTTTGTTACATTATAACCTTAATCTAAAATGGATAAAATTATTTAATCAGCAATCTATACACAATACCCTATGATAAAGCAAAAACAGGTTATGCATTTTTGCAACAATATTAACTTTATACTTCTATTTCAACAAGGAACACAGATTGAGACCAAGGTCTCTTACAGCTGGTCCCTGCGTATTCATGTTTACACATACAATTTAGGTACAATGATTAAGAAACTACATAAGACAAACAAAACGATCACAGATAATACAGCAATAGATTACATTTACACATGGGTTATTGCCCTAACAGCACAAGAACTTGCATTACAAAAATAAAAATCCATTAAATATTTAAAATGGACAAGAGTCTTAAGTTTAGTGGCATTGTCTACAGTGTCACAAGCTTTCGATAAATCTATGAACAAGGCGGCACAGTACTTTCTATCTCGGGCATTAGTAATAATTTACAACACGTACAGTGGCCATAGTAGTACTGTGTTTAGGTCTGAAGCCAGATTGATTATTAAAAAGTGTTAACAGTTAAAAGATTTTAGTTGCTTTTTCACCAATGACTAGAATTTTAGCCAAACAGGAGAGCTTAGAGATGGGCCGATAATTATCCAATTTACTACCATCACCTCCCTTGAGTGGTAAAACAAAAGCTGATTTCCAAGATTTGTCTGTCTTTCTTACGACAAATGTTTGATTTTAAGATATGCGTCAAATTAATCAAACCCTTTGCTATGAGACTCAATTGAGCACGGGTGTATCCTGTTATCATCGATTTATCCCTGACGGTTCTACAACTTGATTGGATTCCACCTGTGGTAAATTCAATTGATTGGACATGATTTGGAAAAGCTCACACACACCTGTCTATTTAAGACGCACAGTTGACTGTGCGTGCCACGAGGTCAAAGGAGTTGTCAGTAGAGCTCCAAGACAGGATTGTGTCCAGGCACAGATATGGAAAAGGGTACCAAAAAATTCCTGCAGTTTGGCTTCAATTCTTAAATGGAAGAAGTTTGGAACCACCAAGACTTCCTTGAGCAGGCTGCCTGGCAAAACTGAGCAATTGGGGGAGAAGGCCCTTAGTCAGGGAGTTGACCAAGAAACCTGATGATCACTCTGACAGAGCTCTTCTGTGGAGATGGGAGAAACTTCCAGAAGGACAACAGTCTGCAGCACTCCACCAATTAGGCCTTTATGGTAGAGTGGCCAGACGGAAGCCACTCCTCAGTAACAGGCACATGACAGCCCGCTTGGGCTTTGCCAAAAGGCACCTGAAGACTCTCAGACCATGAGAAACCAGATTGAACTCTGTCCTGACTGCCAAGTGTCACGTTTGGAGGAAACCTGGCACCATCCTTACGGTGAAGCATTGTGGTGGCAGCATCATGCTGTGGGGATGTTTTTTAGCGGCAGGGACTGGGAGATTAGTCAGGATTGAGGCGAAGATGAACAGAGCAAAGGTCCTTGCTGAAAACCTGGAGTAGGTTGGTGGGCAAAGATTCACCTTCCAACAGGACAACAACCCGAAGCACACATCCAAGACAACACAGGAGTGGCTTCGGGACAAGTTTCTGAATGTCCTTGAGTGGTCCAACCAGAGCCTGGACTTGAACCCGATCTGGTTCAACTGGGGAGAGACCTGAAAATAGCTGTGCAGCGACGATCCCATTCAACCTGAGAGAGCTTGATATGATCTGCAGAGAAGAATGGGAGAAACTCCCCAAATACAGGTGTGCCAAGCTTGCCGCGTCATACCCAAGAAGACTCTAGGCTGTAATCGCTAACAAAGGTGCTTCAATGAAGTACTGCGTAAAGGGTCTGAATACTTATGTAAATGTAATATTTCACTTGTATTTTTAATACTTTTGCAAAAATGTGTAAACAGTTTTTGCTTTGTCATTATGGGGTATTGTGTGTAGATTGATGGGGAAAACAATTTAATAATTTTTAGAATAAGGCTTTAACCTAACAAAATGTGGAAAAAGTCCAGGGGTCTGGATACATTCCGAAAACACTGTACATTCAACCTGTAATATGTAATTCACTGCCATACTGCCCAGCCCCTATATACTGCGTCCTGCAAAATGACTTGATAAAAGGTAGTCCGGTTTTGAACATGCTGCAGGCAAAGAGTCATGTTGTTGCAAATGGTAATGCTAATTATATTATTCTGCTCAAGTGACTTGGAACGAGTCCGATACTAAATATACAGGTGATGCACAATGAAGCTCATGATAACAGGACAGTTTGACAGTGACTAGATAAGTAATGAACCTGTACTGCTGATCACATTGGACACAAAAGGTTTCACAGTCTCTCCAATGTCAAATTCAAGAATGCGAAGACAGATGTTTTGGATGTTTTATGCCAGGGGTACTCAACTCTTACCCTACGAGGTCCGGAGCCTGCTGGTTTTCTGTTCTGCCTGATTATTAATTGCACACCTAGTGTCACGGGACAATCAAAAAATGCAGTGGAACTGGCTTCGAGGTCCAGAGTTGAGTTTGAGGGTTCTATGCAGTCCTTTCGCTACACTCGCATTAACATCTGCTAACCATGTGTATGTGACCGATTTGATGAATTATACCAGAGGTGCAGTAGCTGTAATGTCCACTTGGTGACAGTAGTGCCCCAGGGGTATAAAACCCAAAGCCTCATCTGCGTTTTCCTTGCTCACTAAGCACTCATGGACAAACAATATTATTGCTAGAATCACTAGGCTACACTGTATAACCAACTGCAACATTGTTCATTATCTTTAATAGTATAGAAAATACATATACTTTTGATTTGGGATCAGTGCAAGGATACAGATGGTTTACTGGGGCTACTAATGGAGAGTGAGGTCTCAGGGTTGGGTAGGTTACTTTCTAAATGTAATATGTTACTAGTTAACTGTCCAAAATTGTGATCAGTAACAACTTTTGGATTACCCAAACTCAGTAACGTAATCTGATTACATTCCGTTTACTTTTGGATTACTTTCCCTTTAAAAGGCATTCGAGAAAAGAACAATGTATGTTACCAATTGAACGACATCTATTGCAGGAGTTATCAGTGTTCAAGTTTACATGGTCATAAAGTTTACATGGCCATATATGGATGTTAAATTTTACTTTATGTCGGCTTCTTCTAACCCAACGCTTTCTACTACATATAATACGATAAAATTATATATTTACATTAAAAACGAAAGTCTTTCAGAATTCCAATAAATGTTATACCCCTTGAACTTCAAGAATAGGTCTTGGAAATATGGAAGTACAGTGGGGCAAAAACGTATTTAGTCAGCCACCAATTGTGCAAGTTCTCCCACTTAAAAAGATGAGAGAGGCCTGTAAAATAATGAGAAGAAAAAAATCCAGAAAATCACATTGTAGGATTTTTAATGAATGTATTTGCAAATGATGGTGGAAAATAAGTATTTGGTCAATAACAAAAGTTTATCTCAATGCTTTGTTATATACCCTTTGTTGGCAATGACAGATGTCAAATGTTTTCAGTAAGTCTTCACAAGGTTTTCACACACTGTTGCTGGTATTATGGCCCATTCCTCCATGCAGATCTCCTCTAGAGCAGTGATGTTTTGGGGCTGTTGCTGGGTAACACAGACTTTCAACTCCCTCCAAAGATTTGCTATGGGGTTGAGATCTGGAGACTGGCTAGGCCACCCCAGGACCTTGAAATTCTTCTTCTCCTTCGTTGCCCGGGTGGTGTGTTTGGGATCATTGTCATGCTGAAAGACCCATCCACGTTTCATC